>NC_068423.1:8088210-8688210 GCF_023373465.1 Oncorhynchus keta
CAACGTTCAACAATTGAATTGATCTCACTGAGTTGGAGTTCATATGAGGAGATTTGTCAATTGAAATCAACTCAATAGGCCCTAATCTATGGATTTCACATGACTGGCAATACAGATATGCATCTGTTGGTCACAGATACCATAAAAAAAAATGGGCCTCATGATCTCGTCACGATATTTTTGTGCATTCAAATTGCCATCGATAAAATGCTATTTTTTTTCATTATCTGTAGCTTATGCCTGCCCATACCATAACCCCACTGCCACCATGGGGTACTCTGCTCACAACATTGACATCAGCAAACTGCTCAACCACACAACGGCATCCACTTGGTCTGCGGTTGTGAGGCCAGTTAGACGTACTGCCAAATTCTCTAAAACAATGTTGGAGGCAGCTCATGGTGGAGAAATTAACATTAAATTCTCTGGCAACAGCTCTGCTGTCAGCATGCCAATTACAAGCATTGTGTTGTGTGACACAACTGCACATTTTTAAAGTGGACTTTTCTTGTCCCCCAGCACAAGGTGCACCTGTGTAATGATCATGCTGTGTAATCGGCTTCTTGATATGCCACACCAGTCAGGTGGATGGATTATCTTGGAAAAGGAGAATTGCTCACTGACAGGGATGTTTATTTTTATTTTTTATTTTTATTTTTCACCTTTATTTAACCAGGTAGGCTAGTTGAGAACAAGTTCTCATTTGCAACTGCGACCTGGCCAAGATAAAGCATAGCAGTGTGAGCAGACAACACAGAGTTACACATGGAGTAAACAATTAACAAGTCAATAACACAGTAGAAAAAAAGGGGGGGAGTCTATATACAATGTGTGCAAAAGGCATGAGGAGGTAGGCAAATAATTACAATTTTTCAGATTAATACTGGAGTGATAAATGATCAGATGGTCATGTACAGGTAGAGATATTGGTGTACAAAAGAGCAGAGAAGTAAATAAATAAAAACAGTATGGGGATGAGGTAGGTGAAAATGGGTGGGCTATTTACCAATAGACTATGTACAGCTGCAGCGATCGGTTAGCTGCTCAGATAGCAGATGTTTGAAGTTGGTGAGGGAGATAAAGGTCTCCAACTTCAGCGATTTTTGCAATTCGTTCCAGTCACAGGCAGCAGAGTACTGGAACGAAAGGTGGCCAAATGAGGTGTTGGCTTTAGGGATGATCAGTGAGATACACCTGCTGGAGCGCGTGCTACGGATGGGTGTTGCCATCGTGACCAGTGAACTGAGATAAGGCGGAGCTTTACCTAGCATGGACTTGTAGATGACCTGGAGCCAGTGGGTCTGGCAACGAATATGTAGCGAGGGCCAGCCGACTAAGAGCATACAAGTCGCAGTGGTGGGTGGTATAAGGTGCTTTAGTGACAAAACGGATGGCACTGTGATAGACTGCATCCAGTTTGCTGAGTAGAGTGTTGGAAGCCATTTTGTAGATGACATCGCCGAAGTCGAGGATCGATAGGATAGTCAGTTTTACTAGGGTAAGCTTGGCGGCGTGAGTGAAGGAGGCTTTGTTGCGGAATAGAAAGCCGACTCTTGATTTGATTTTCGATTGGAGATGTTTGATATGAGTCTGGAAGGAGAGTTTGCAGTCTAGCCAGACACCTCGGTACTTATAGATGTCCACATATTCAAGGTCGGAACCATCCAGGGTGGTGATGCTAGTCGGGCATGCGGGTGCAGGCAGCGATCGGTTGAAAAGCATGCATTTGGTTTTACTAGCGTTTAAGAGCAGTTGGAGGCCACGGAAGGAGTGTTGTATGGCATTGAAGCTCGTTTGGAGGTTAGATAGCACAGTGTCCAATGACGGGCCGAAAGTATATAGAATGGTGTCGTCTGCGTAGAGGTGGATCAGGGAATCGCCCGCAGCAAGAGCAACATCATTGATATATACAGAGAAAAGAGTCGGCCCGAGAATTTAACCCTGTGGCACCCCCATAGAGACTGCCAGAGGACCGGACAGCATGCCCTCCGATTTGACACACTGAACTCTGTCTGCAAAGTAATTGGTGAACCAGGCAAGGCAGTCATCCGAAAAACCGAGGCTACTGAGTCTGCCGATAAGAATATGGTGATTGACAGAGTCTAAAGCCTTGGCAAGGTCGATGAAGACTGCTGCACAGTACTGTCTTTTATCGATGGCGGTTATGATATCGTTTAGTACCTTGAGTGTGGCTGAGGTGCACCCGTGACCGGCTCGGAAACCAGATTGCACAGCGGAGAAGGTACGGTGGGATTCGAGATGGTCAGTGACCTGTTTGTTGACTTGGCTTTCGAAGACCTTAGATAGGCAGGGCAGGATGGATATAGGTCTGTAACAGTTTGGGTCCAGGGTGTCTCCCCCTTTGAAGAGGGGGATGACTGCAGCAGCTTTCCAATCCTTGGGGATCTCAGACGATATGAAAGAGAGGTTGAACAGGCTGGTAATAGGGGTTGCGACAATGGCGGCGGATAGTTTCAGTAATAGAGGGTCCAGATTGTCAAGCCCAGCTGATTTGTACGGGTCCAGGTTTTGCAGCTCTTTCAGAACATCTGCTATCTGGATTTGGGTAAAGGAGAACCTGGAGAGGCTTGGGCGAGGAGCTGCGGGGGGGGGCGGAGCTGTTGGCCGAGGTTGGAGTAGCCAGGAGGAAGGCATGGCCAGCCGTTGAGAAATGCTTGTTGACGTTTTGATAATCATGGATTTATCGGTGGTGACCGTGTTACCTAGCCTCAGTGCAGTGGGCAGCTGGGAGGAGGTGCTCTTGTTCTCCATGGACTTCAGTGTCCCAGAACTTTTTTGGAGTTGGAGCTACAGGATGCAAACTTCTGCCTGAAGAAGCTGGCCTTAGCTTTCCTAACTGACTGTGTGTATTGGTTCCTGACTTCCCTGAACAGTTGCATATCACGGGGACTTTTCGATGCTATTGCAGTCCGCCACAGGATGTTTTTGTGCTGGTCGAGGGCAGTCAGGTCCGGAGTGAACCAAGGGCTGTATCTGTTCTTAGTTCTGCATTTTTTGAACGGAGCATGCTTATCTAAAATGGTGAGGAAGTTACTTTTAAAGAATGACCAGGCATCCTCAACTGACGGGATGAGGTCAATGTCCTTCCAGGATACCCGGGCCAGGTCGATTAGAAAGGCCTGCTCACAGAAGTGTTTTAGGGAGCGTTTGACAGTGATGAGGGGTGGTCGTTTGACTGCGGCTCCGTGGCGGATACAGGCAATGAGGCAGTGATCGCTGAGATCCTGGTTGAAGACAGCGGAGGTGTATTTGGAGGGCCAGTTGGTCAGGATGACGTCTATGAGGGTGCCCTTGTTTACAGAGTTAGGGTTGTACCTGGTGGGTTCCTTGATGATTTGTGTGAGATTGAGGGCATCTAGCTTAGATTGTAGGACTGCCGGGGTGTTAAGCATATCCCAGTTTAGGTCACCTAACAGAACAAACTCTGAAGCTAGATGGGGGGCGATCAATTCACAAATGGTGTCCAGGGCACAGCTGGGAGCTGAGGGGGGTCTGTAGCAGGCGGCAACAGTGAGAGACTTATTTCTGGAGAGAGTCATTTTCAAAATTAGTAGTTCGAACTGTTTGGGTATAGACCTGGAAAGTATGACATTACTTTGCAGGCTATCTCTGCAGTAGACTGCAACTCCTCCCCCTTTGGCAGTTCTATCTTGACGGATGATGTTATAGTTGGGTATGGAAATCTCTGAATTTTTGGTGGCCTTCCTGAGCCAGGATTCAGACACGGCAAGGACATCAGGGTTAGCAGAGTGTGCTAAAGCAGTGAGTAAAACAAACTTAGGGAGGAGGCTTCTGATGTTGACATGCATGAAACCAAGGCTTTTTCGATCACAGAAGTCAACAAATGAGGGTGCCTGGGGACATGCAGGGCCTGGGTTTACCTCCACATCACCCGCGGAACAGAGAAGGAGTAGTATGAGGGTGCGGCTAAAGGCTAACAAAACTGGTCGCCTAGAGCGTTGGGGACAGAGAATAAGAGGAGCAGGTTTCTGGGCATGGTAGAATATATTCAGGGCATAATGCGCAGACAGGGGTATGGTGGGGTGCGGGTACAGGGGAGGTAAGCCCAGGCACTGGGTGATGATGAGAGAGGTTGTATCTCTGGACAAGCTGGTTCTAATGGGTGAGGTCACCGCATGTGTGGGAGGTGGGACAAAGGAGGTAACAGGGGTATGAAGAGTGGAACTAGGGGCTCCATTGTGAACTAAAACAATGATAACTAACCTGAACAACAGTATACAGGCCATATTGACATTTGAGAGAGACATACAGCGAGGCATACAGTAATCACAGGTGTTGAATTGGGAAAGCTAGCTAAAACAGTAGGTGGAACAACAACAGCTAATCAGCTAGCACAGCAAACAGCAGGTAAAATGGCGTTGACTAGGCAACAGGGCCGACAGATAAAACAAACAAGCAGAATGGAGTACCGTGATTAATGGACAGTCCAGCGTGCATCAGCTATGTAGCCAAGAGATCAGTGTCCAGGGGGCAGCGGTGGATGGGCAGGGAAGCTGGACTGGCGAGTGTTATCCAGGTTAAAAAAACTAACAATGACTAAATAGCTTGTAGCTAGTTAGCTGGTTAGCGTCTGGAGGTTCTAGAGTGTGTTCTAAAAATTTAAAATAATAGCGATTCCGTATCACATTGGGTGAGGCAGGTTTCCGGAAGGTATAAACAAATTAAAAATCAAAAAGAGATAGAGAGTAAATATGGGTCTAGTGAGTGTTTGGGACGCGGCGATTCAGACGGTTAGCAGGCCTGTGCTAACAAGCTAACAGTTTGTAGGCCCGGGCTAGACAAGGTAGCGGTTAGCGGACCGGAGCTAGACAAGCTAGCAGTTAGCAGGCCGAATTAGCAAGCAGGGAGATAGCGAGGGCTAGAGAGTAGCCTTTGGGGACGTCGCGATGGGGTGAGTCTGTTTATTCCTCTTCATGCGGTGACATCGATAGACCGGTCGTGGGCCCGGGTATTGTAGCCCAGGAGTATGCTTATAGGTGCTCTGGCCGGGCTAGCTTCAAGCTAAGTGGGTGGAAACGCTAGCTAGCTAGTTGTGAAGATCCAGCTGAAAAAATGTTCCGTTTGCGGTGGGAATCCGGGGATGAATCCGGGGATGAAAAATAAATAGGTCCGTTATGCTCTGGTTAGAGTCGCATTGTTCGAACTGGCGAGAGCTTTCCGGGCTGAAGGTTAGCTGATGACCGGTTAGCTGAAGACCGCTAGCATAGCTGGTGGTTAGCTGGCTAGCTTCAGTTGAGGGGTTCCGGTTCCGAAGTAAATATAAATACTTTAGGAAAAATAGCTACATTGGGTGAGGCGGGTTGCAGGAGAGTATTTGGAAGCTTAGGTTTAGCAAAATGTTTTTAAAGATATGCGAAGAAAAATATGTAAAACGAAAAAGAGACGATATATACAGGGAACACGATACGACAGGACGACCTACTGCTACGCCATCTTGGAGAAATGTAAAAACATTTGTGCACAAAATTTGAGAGAAATAAGCTTTTTGTGCATATGGAACATTTCTGGGATCTTTTATTTCAGTTCATGAAACATAGGACCTTTACATGTTGCGTATATATTTTTGTTCAGTATAAAAGGTTAATTAAAGCCAAACAACAGAGAGTGAATAACAGACAAAGAGCAGAGTGAATTGTCCATTTTCATTTCGAAGGATTAGAATGGTTGATGACAGAAATGATTGGTGATGCGCAACAATGATATGTACTGAAGATAACATTTTACAAATTGCACTTGAAGCCCCTCTAACGGTAGTTTCACTTCCTCATTCCCAGTAAATGTTTTGCCTGAAAACGGACACGTAGGCAGTATTTCCTTATTACGTAACTATTAGGACATGTTCCCAAGGCCAGTAGGAAAATGTCTGACCAGTGTGTGTCTCATTCCATGTATTACACTATTACCCTTAACATGT
Organism: Oncorhynchus keta; assembly: GCF_023373465.1. Lineage (NCBI taxonomy): Eukaryota > Metazoa > Chordata > Actinopteri > Salmoniformes > Salmonidae > Oncorhynchus > Oncorhynchus keta. The sequence continues at coordinate 8,094,167 of NC_068423.1, forward strand.
GTTCTTTGCTTCAATAACATTTAAATCAAATCTAGGCCTATGCTCTGCTTCAATAACATTCTCTGATTCCCGGTAGCAGTACAGCTGAGCCACTGGTTGATCAAACAGGAGATTACAGCACACACGGCCAACAGGTCTATTACATAAGCAGCATGTATTATATATGCTAGTTGGATAGTGTCTTTGATTCTAGCCCCCGTGTGTGTGTGTGTGTGTGTGTGTGTGACTATGGGAGATACAAGATGATCTGTACTGTACTGAGGTCTGGGAGGAAGCCTGAGGACTGGGTGCGACAGCTGCCACATCATACTCTCAAGAGTCTCCAGTTGCTTTTTCGATTCTCCCCCCTTCTCACCCAAAGTGTTCATTCCCCCCCCCCTCTCAAAGATACAAAAGCATTAGATTAGCGAGGGGAAATTAACAAGGGCACACTTCGGGGAGAAGGGAACAGACAGAATGGGAATTGGGCTCCATTTTCACCCTGAGAAAGCCGGTCCCATCATAGGATCCCACAGGGAGGGAGGGGAGGACAAGGGGGTAGAGTTGAGAGGAAAGAAAGAGTGGCAGAGATAGAAGGATGTTGCCAGATACAGAGGAAGATTTGAGGTCACACAGAAATGCTGTGTGAAGAAAGCACGAAAGCTTTACAGTGACAAGACAGAATCGCTGATTAGTAATACAAAATCACTGATACCATGTGTCCTCACTTAACACTTGTCACTTAGACATGTTCTGGTACTTTGGCGACTATGAAAGTATTTTCTAAACCTCCTGCTTTGGGCTGGATGTGTCAATGAAGTTCATACAGGCATAATCTATGAGCAGAATGACTGTTTCACCTCAATTAGCCACGAAATCCCTAGTTTGAAAGCCACTGTTACATTTGAGTGACAGCTAGCAAGAGGCCTGCCCAGCATTATCCAATGAGGTTGCAGGGCGGGCTCAGTGGACACAGCAGAGAGTAAGAACGTGGTGCACATATGTAACGTAGTACCCAGTTTTCAGGGGGACCACATTTGGCTCGTGAGTGCTACTTTCAGAACTACTGGCTAAAAAGTGTACAAAAGTACCAAACCAAATGTCTTTAACATTTTAATACTTAAAGGAAAATTCTATCCAAAAAAACAATATTTTGGTATTTGCTTCATTAGTCCATTGTTGATATAGTCACAAAAGCATTTGCATGCCAGCAATCAAGTTTTCAAGGTGTATAACTTTACAGAAATACAGCCGGTGTGATGCATTTTGCATCATAGTTTTCCTTTAACACTTGAGTGGAATTTATTGTTGGGACAGCTTTTGTTTGGTTTCAGTGGTATGAAAGATTTGACCACTATGTCAAATAGAAGCACTTGGCACTTGAAATATCACAGGGGGTCAAGAGCCCAATTCTGGAGGACTATTGTGAGAGGGGTGTATTCAACGCCCACCCGTGGCCTGTTGGCAAGAGATTAGCAAGGCATCTATTTAGGGTCACAGGTCAAGTGAGCCCTCAAGAGCCCCAAGTGGACCTCTATCAGAATTTTGGGGTACCCCTGCCCCCTCCTTCGGTTTTGTCTCGTGACTCAAAGAGTGGGGTATTTTATCTCTGAATGGCGATGCTGATGATGTCATGGGTGAGCGATGGGCTTGACATTAGGAATGTCCACTCCACCCAGTCAAAGGCATTCCTTGCCCACACAACTGATGTTCGCTATACACTATAAACAACAGTCTTTATCATTCAAACAAAACGTGTAGATCTGTAGGTCCCAAATGGTGTGGCTCAAAGAAAGACTTCCACCAGAAAGTTCCACCAATTAGAAACCACAGAGGCTAGGACTTTGGGAAACAATGCAAAACTTCTCCCTCTTATTATTAAGTAAATGCATTTTTTTGAAGAAGAAGAAGGCTGGGACAATGGATGGATTACACCTCATTTTGTGTTCATTTTGTGAGAAAATGACCTCAAAAAGGCCATAACATTAGCTTTTAGCCTTCGGTGGAACATTACCTAAGGGTCTGTGATGAGCCTGCATGCTTTAAAAAAAAATATATATATATATTTGTTAATTCCTATCTCGGCTACGTTGTTCTCACAAGCAGTGTCTCTTTTATATGTGCTCCTTACTGTTCTAAAAGGAGCTATAGGATAATTTGAGATAAGGAATCATCAACTACGTAGCCTCGAGTTTAGAGCTTTGGGCCAGTAACCGAAAGGTTGCTGGTTTGAATATCGGAGCCGAAAACGTAAAACAATAATAAGAATCTCAATCATTTCAAATCTTGCTACCATTTGTATACGATCACCTGTCGGAGTAGATTTACAAAATTAAAATCTCTTGGAGTTGATATCCTGTTGTTTTTACAGTCTTTTATGTCCAACAATGAAGAGAGAAAAAAATCAATGCTCTGAAACATTGGGGGCCAAATAAAACCACCCACTGGCCAAATTCGGGCCGCCAGTTGGCGAATCCTGTTTTATATGATATTTTATTGAACTGTAGCACAGACATGTGGCTTTGCTTCGTAGCTCACTGACCTTCTTCAGCACACTGTCCAGTGTCTCGGGGCGGCTGATGTCGAAACAGATGAGCACAGCGTCAGCGTCGGGATAGGCTAGCGGCCGCACATTGTTGTAGTAGGACGAGCCTGTGGACAAACGACAACACACAACACGTCATTCCTTTTGAATATCCAATTTGGTCAAATATGAAAGGACATGTATCATGGAACATAAATATTTTTAGGTAAGCAAGCTTTGCATGTTTAGCTTACACATTGCGATGTGAAATAATATTGTTTTTGACCCACCTAAAAAACAACTTCACTATCATGACTGCTTCAGACATTTGTTGTGTAGTGGGGGTGGCTCGCCGCACTCATGTGTAACCTTGCTCAAGACCTGACAACTCCCAGATCTAATGTCAAGGCTTTAGTTTATGGTTACAACTGTGTAAACACTCCTTTTTGATGGAGCGTTCAACAGAATTGACACCCTGTATTTCGGTAGGGTGTTTGTCAGGGGGCTCTCTCTGAACTGACCATTGTGACCGGTGTGTGTGTGTGTGTGTGTGTGTGTGTGTGTGTGTGTGTGTGTGTGTGTGTGTGTTTCAAGTTTCAAAGTTTGTTCGCCATGTCCAACAGGTGTAAAACAGTACAGTGAAATTCCTACCTTCAGAGCTCTTTCCCAACAATGCAATGATCATCATAACAATAATAGTGCCTTCAGAAAGTATACCCTTTGACTTATTCCACATTTGGTTGTGTTACAGCCTGAATTCAAAGTGTATTCAATAGATTTTCTTTCCGCACTTACACTACCAATCAAAAGTTTTAGAAATGAAAGACTTAGAAATGTCCTCATCAATTGATCAGAAATACAGTGTAGACATTGTTAATGTTGGAAATGACTATTGTTGCTGAAAACGACTGATTTTTAATGGAATATTTTCATACCTGTACAGAGGCCTATTATCAGCAACCATCACTCCTGTGTTACAATAGCACGCTGTGTTAGCTAATCCAAGTTTATAATTTTAAAAGGTTAATTGATCATTAGAAAACCCTTTTGCAATTATGTTAGCACAGCTGAAAAGTGTTGTTCTGATTAAAGAAGCAATAAAACTGTCCTTTAGACTCGTTGAGTATCTGGAGCATCAGCATTGGTGGGTTCGATTACAGGCTCAAAATGTCCAGAAACAAGGTACTTTCTTCTGAAACTCGTCAGTCTATTCTTGTTCTGAGAAATTAAGGCTATTCTATGTGAGAAATTGCCAAGAAACTTAAGATCTCGTACAAAGCTGTGTACTACTCCCTTCACAGAACAGTGCAAACTGTCTCTAACCAGAATAGAAAGAGAAGTGGGAGGCCCCGGCGCACAACTGAGCAAGAGGACAAGTACATTAGTGTCTAGTTTGAGAAACAGATGCCTCAGAAGTCCCCAACTGGCAGCTTCATTAAATAGTACCCGCAAAACGCCAGTCTCAACGTCAACAGTGAAGAGGCGACTCCAGGATGCTGGCCTTCTAGGCAGAGTTGCAAAGAAAAAGCCATATCTCAGACTGGCCAATAAAAAGAAAAGATCAAGATGGGCAAAATAACACAGACACTAGACAGAGGAACTCTGCCTAGAAGGCAAGCATCCCGGAGTCGCCTCTTCACTGTTCACCATGCTCAATGGGATAGTCTATGTCAGCTTTTATTTAGTATTTTTTTCATCTACCAATAGGTGCTCTTCTGCAAGACATTGGAAAAACTCCCTGGTCTTTGTGGTTGAATCTGTGTTTGAAATTCGCTGCGTGACTGAGGTACCTTACAGATAATTGTATGTGTGGGGTACAGAGATGAGTTAATCACTTAAAAAATCCCGTTAAATACTATTATTGCACACTGAGTGAGTCAATGCAACTTTTTAATTGACTTGTTAAGCAACTATTTACTCCTGAACTTGCTTTCCATTAGAAAAGGATTAAAGACTTGACTCAATAGATGTCAGCTTTTTATTTCTTATGAATTCATCAACATTTTTAAAAACATGTTTACACTGACATTTAAGGGGTTTTGTGTGTGGAAGCGTGACAAATAATGATATTTAATGCATTTTGAATTCAGGCTGTAGCACAACATGTATTTCCTGGATGGCTGGGAGCTCGCCCCCTGTAATGCGCTGGGCCGTCTGCACCACCCTCTCTGTAGGGCCATCCGGTCAGGGGCAGTGTAGTTGATGTACCAGATGATGATACAACCAGTCAGGATGCTTTCAATGGTGCAGCTGTAAAAGTTCCTGAGGATCTGAGGGGCCATGCCATATCGTTTCAGCCTCTTGATGAAGAAGAGGCGTTGCTGTGCTGCCTTCATGACTGTTCTGTTGTGAGGGGACCGTTCTGGTGTGAGTGACGTGGACACCGAGGAACTTGAAGCTCTTGACCCTTTCCTCTGAGGCTCTGTGGATATGGATGGGAGTGTGCACCCCCTGTGTTTCCTGTGGTCCACAATCAGCTCCTTGGTCTTGCTGACGTTGAGGGAGAGGTTGTTGTCCTGGCACCACACTGCCGGTTCTCTGACCACCTCCCTGTAGGCTGTCTCATCGCCATTGGTGATCAGGCCTACCATCGTCGTATTGTCAGCAAACTTGATGATAGTTGGAGTTGTGTGTGTGGCCACACAATCATGGGTAAACTGGGAGTACAGTAGGGGGCAAAGCATACACCCCTGTGGGGGCCCCCGCTTTGCGGGTCAGTGTGGTGGAGGTGCTGTTGTCTACTCTCACCACCTGGGGTCAGCCCGTTAGGAAGTCCAGGATCCAGTTGCAGAGTGAGGTGTTCAGTCCCAGGGTCCTGAGCTTGGTGACAAGCTTGGAGGGCACTATGGTGTTGAATGCTGAGCTGTAGTCAGTGAACAGCATTCTGTGTGTGACCTGTGTGACCTGTATGTGGGGGTACTAGGGGCCACATTCCTGTGCTGAACTGAATGTGTGGGGGACAATCCCCCCTCCACTGCCCCTATTGTAACCCCCGCTGTGTCCTTTGTCACCACTGCACAAGGTTTTGGGCACTACAACAAAAACTGTCCAGGAGAGAATGTGCAGAGACATGGCTGATTTTTGCTATAGCACCCCCCCCCCCCCCACACACACACCCAAACACACACATTTGTATATATTTTTACATTTTTTTATCTTGTCTCTTATTTACATTGTGTCTCCATGTTTTGTTCAGTGCATATTTACATATTATGCTGATCACACACACACACACACACACACTCATACATGTAGAGTACACTATGTTCTGTGCAAATATTTGTCACATTCAAACATTGCCATTTTGTTATTACAACTTTCTCACTGTCTATCAGAGTATGCGCCTGTGTCTGCCCCAGTGCCGATGTTTCATAGCGAGTGAGTCATGCTCAAGACAGATCGCGGGAGACTATGCTTGCGAATGGATTTAGAATATTGATGAGCGGCGGTTTGGACGTTGAGTTTGCATCGTCTCAATGCTCATTTTGGCCAAAACACTTGCAGACTTGAGTGATCACTATCGAACACAACAGCAAGTGGCCACTCGATAAAGAGCTAGGGGCCAAGTGTCCAGTTTGAGATTCGACCTATGACTGTGGTATATAGAAATTCAGCAGTCAACGCAATAGGGCCATATCCTGTATTGTGAATTTAAGTCGAATTTTATGAATTTTTCTTATAGTTTTAAAAGGAAACGGATGTAAAAAAAAAAAATTTAAAAAAAATGTCCCATCCCGTGTGTGCGTGCGCGCGCTTCTCCTTCCGTGCGTGTGTGCGTTCCAATGCCCAGGTGTGTGTGTGTGTGCTCGATACATGTGGCAGTGTGTGTATGGACAGAAAAGGTCAGACTAAAGGCCATACCCTTTCTCTCCTCTTGTCTCTCTCTCTGAATAACTCCTGCTCCTGGGTTTCAGAATGAGACGGCAGTCTGGAGAGGAAAAGATGAGGAATGTAGAAGGGAGGGGTGGAAACAGAGAAAGGAAGGCGAAATAGAGGTGGGACTGAGAGGGAAACGGATGGAGGAGGGAGACTCTCCTTCCTCTTTGCCCTCCTTCCTCCCTTCTTTTCTCAACACTCTCCCTAAATCAGATCTCTTCAGAACCCACCAGTAGGGGATAAGCCAGAGTGTTCCTAACACACTGGGGCTTTCCCATAAGGCAGTCATTAGACACACAGCAGAGGCCCGGGCCCCTATTGGCCCCTTACCGTCCCCATAAACCCCCCTTGTCCCAGTCCCCACAAACCACAGCCCACCATGCACCATCCTCCCTCACCAGCTGCAGCACAGCTTCTCACTGTACCAGCTTGCCTGGCACAGATGACAACACTAGGCTACAGCAAAACATAAGTCAACTTCACTGTTGCGTAGTTTTGTTGTTGTTTTCAACGGTTTGATCTAAACTACAACTGTTTAAAACAAAAAAATTATGATGATGTCATGTATAATTGCTGCTGGATTGTGAGTTTACTCAGCATTTGGGCATATAGTTGAATTGAATTGTTTACTGCATTTTAGGTTGAGTGAATATATAATTCGATTTGAGAATTTATTCTACCTTATTTAAATATTACTCAGTGTGCCTTGCATTTCCAGTGAATTGTAATTACCATCCATGACTGTATTTGTTAGTGACAGAGACATGGTTATTGTATTAAAAGGCTTTCAGTCCTGTAGCTTTCACCAAGTGAGTGTCTAAGTGAATATTTTATCTTTAAAACTAAAAAATGTTGACAACACATGACGTATATCATAAGGCCTTTCTTTGAGGGCCTAGTTACACCCTAACACAGTGAGTGGTCTGAAAGCCCTGGTTTACAGGCTGCATCAAGCCTGCAAGTCACATTATGCTGCATGTAGGCTGCATTTAGACAGGCATCCCAATTCTGATCTTTTTTCTACTAATTGGTCTTTAACCAATCACATCAGATCTTTTCATATCAAATATTTTTCAGAGCTGATCTGATTGGTCAAAAGACTAATTACTGGAAGAAAATATCAGAATTGGGCTGCCGGTGTAAATGCAGCCATAGTGATGTGTAATTCTATTGGAATCCAGTCAGAGTAAAGATATCCAACAACTGGAACTTTTAATGAACCGCAACCTGCATTGAGAATGACTGCCGGGGTAGTTAAGATTGACCTAAATCATATAAACTCGAAATGTTTAGTTAGTTTAGAAAAAAGTACACTACCGTTCAAAAGTTTGGGGTCACTTAGAAATGTCCTTGTTATGCCTAGAAGGCCAGCATCCCGGAGTCGCCTCTTTACTGTTGACGTTGAGACTGATGTTTTGCGGGTACTATTTAATGAAGCTGTCTGTTGAGGACTTGAGAGGCATCTGTTTTTCAAACTAGACACTCTAATGTACTTGTCCTCTTGCTCAGTTGTGCACTGGGGCCTCCCACTCCTCTTTCTATTCTGGTTAGAGACAGTTTGCACTGTTCTGTGAAGGGAGTAGTACACAGCATTGAACGAGCTCTTCAGTTTCTTGGCAATTTTTCGCATGGAATAGCCTTCATTACTCAGAACAGGAATAGACTGATGAGTTTCAGAAGAAAGTTCTTTGTTTCTGGCCATTTTGAGCCTGTAATCAAACTCACAAATTCTGATGCTCCAGATACTAAACTAGTCTAAAGAAGACCAGTTTTATTGCTTCTTTAATCAGAACAACAGTTTTCGGCTGTGTTAACATGATTGCAAAAGGGTTTTCTAATGATCAATTAGCCTTTTAAAATTATAAACTTGGATTAGCTAACACAACGTGCCATTGGAACACAGGAGTGATGGTTGCTGATAATGGGCCTCTGTATGCCTATGTAGATATTCCATTCAAAATCAGTCGTTTTCAGCTGCAATAGTCACTTACAACATTAACAATGTCTACACTGCATTTCTGATCAATTTTATTTTAATTGACAAAAAATGCGCTTTTCTATCAAAATCAATGACATTTCAAAGTGACCCCAAACCTTTGAACGGTATTGTATGTTAAATATGTTTGTGTTGCATAAGATCGATCAACTAATCAAAGTACATCCCAAAACACATATTTAACATACACTACCGTTCAAAAGTTTGTGGTCACTTTGAAATGTATTGAAAGAAAAAAACAAATCTAACTTCGAGCAGACTTTGTTGAGTAAATAAACACATTAGCTTAAATTCTTGTTCTTTTGAAGTCCACTCAACTCACAGAATAATGCTGTTTGAGCATTTGGTTAAATTGACTTTTTTTTTGTGTCGCTAAACTTAACAGTTTTTTTACGGCTCTTAATAGCTCAAAACTGTTGTAGTATACTAGTGATTCATCCCAAATGGCACCCTATTCCCTATAAAGTGCACTACTTTTGACCAGAGTACTATGGGCCCTGGTCAAAGGTAGTGTCCTTCATGGGGAATAGCGTGCCATTTGGGATGCAAACTAGGTCCCCATAATGCTTAAATGGTCATTTTATGTTACTGGCACCTGAGAAAACAAGACTGTTTGTATGTTTTTGGCTCTGGATTTCAAGATTTGTTGCTCAAGAAAGACAATGATACATTTTGTGCTTTTCAGTAGAGATCTAATTTCATTAAATTCAATCTAACTTTTGGGAAGGGGAAGGAAAAACAATAGTATGTATTGAGTGGGTTATTTTTTTAATATCGTCCCAAACATTGTTTTTCGTTAACAATGTTGTGCCAGTGTGAGACGCGCAGTTCAAAAATCTATGAAAAATGCACGGTGTGAAGTCAACCAGCCCCCAAACCCCATAATTTCTGTTTGTGTTTCAGACAGAAGGGAAAGAGGGAGAGAGAGAGATAATTGTGTCTGGAAAGTGGAAACCTTTCTACCTACCTGTTGCCATGTAAAGCTATCTCGGGAAATTGTGCTGAACCCATTCAGATGCAACGTCGAGCCACACACTAAAAGTAGAAATAATTTATTTGCAGGGCTGCTTGGCAAGCAGTTTCTCCAGCAACCCACGTTTAGAAACCACTATACACAGAGTATATACCTCAGGTAGTCAGCCCTAATTTGCGCAGATGCCGTTCTCTTCAAATGTCCCTGGCACCAGAAGCCATGACTATTGTTTTCCACAGGAATATTTCTAGTTGGTCACACATGATGGTAGTGACAGCCAATAGGGCTCTGTGACGGCCCTCAGCCAGTTGAGAGACAAAAGAAATAGACAGAGGCCTGGGGAGTATGGAAAACTCTCTTTGTGAATTCCAAATGAACCCCTAGCCCCTACTCCTTTTAGGCACATGTGCTGTAGATCTGAAAATACATGATAGGGTTAACCTAACATCTCCTTGCCTTCTGATGATGCTGGCTGGTAAACTTTCGCCATTACTTACACCCAGAGCCATATATAGAGATGTTTACTGAGTGTTTCAAAACATTAGGAACACCTGCTCTTTCCATGACAAAGACTGACCAGGTAAATCCAGGTGAAAACTATGATGCCTTATTGATGTCACCAGTTAAATCCACTTCAATCAGTGTAGATGAAGGGGAGGCGACAGGTTAAAGAAGGATTTTTGAGACAATTGAGACATGGATTGTGTATGTGTGCCATTCAGAGGGTGAATGGGCAAGACCAAAGATTGAAGTGCCTTTGAACGGGGTATGGTAGTTAGGTGCCAGGCGCACCGGTTTGAGTGTCTAAAGAACTGCAATGCTGTTGGGTTTATCACACTCAACAGTTTCCCGTGTGTATCAATAATGGTCCATCACCCAAAGGACATCAAGGGAACTTGACACAACTGTGGGAAGCATTGGAGAAAACATGGGCCAGCATCCCTGTGCAACACTAAACACCTTGTAGAGTCCATTCAACTGAAGAAAAGGGGGTGCAACTCAATATTAGGAAGGTGTTCTTAATGTTTTGTACACTCGGTGTGTGTTTAGACAGTATATGGCTCCGCTTACCTATCCAAATCTAAATCCTCAAAGCTACAGCAGTATCTAAGGGGTAGCAGGTAAGGTGAATTATTGAATGGGCAGGTGGAGCAGGGTTTTGGGGGGAAGAACTGAACAATATGTGTAATTGATTCTGTAGAAAATAATTGATGTGAAAAACAGTAGAACCGTGTAAAGCTGTGTTGTCCACCATTCAATAGATTGAGGCAGAGACTGAAAAGGTCATTTCTAATCATTATCGACATTACAACTGCCAATATTATCGAAACGAGTGGTAAACATTTTGTGAGAAAACCACTGAAAAACAATTGAAGCCGCAAACGGAAAGATTTCGAGAAGATGTCGAGTAGGCAATGATCTGCAATGATCTGCCGGGTTTGCTTTGAGTAGCACTTTTTTGGGGTCCTCTGAAGCACAGGAGGTCGGTGGCACCTTAATTGGGGACCATGGGCTCGTGGAAATGGCTGGAGTGGAATAAGTGGAATCGTATCAAACACATGGTTTCCATGTGTTTGATGCTATTCCATTCGTACCGTTCCAGTCATTATTATGAGCTGTGCTCCCCTCAGCAGCCCCCTGTGCTCCGAAAGAGCCATGCTTCAGACGGTGCCAATTAAAGAGTTTCACCCTGACTTTTCCCAGGATGCAATATTTTTCCCGAAAATAAGACCTTCGGAGCGGAATAATAACTTGATGACATTCCATTATAACATTATGTAGTTCGAAAAAAGTTGATACCCTTCTCTCTAGTTGTTTGTTTCCAACCAGAAATAATGGAGGGATGCCTTCTCCCCCATTTTAAAGTCAGAGAACATTTACAAGATAGCCAAAACAAAATGGCCGCATTAGCCTCTGAACAATAGCAAGACGGCAGAGAATCAGCCTATAATAACAGCTACCAGCCTCGTTAAATCTGAGTGTGATTCTTATTCACCGCTGTGGCATCCTGGGAAAAGGACATTTATCTGTCTCTGTTTATCTGCTTTTGATTAATTTTCCTACTAACAGCATTGTGTTTTATTGCTGAGAGCTGTACACATTTCAGGTTCGGTTGGCAGTATCTTAGCAACCTGAAAACTAGAAAATGGGTGTCTTTGTGTCAATGTGAATAGATGGGCACGAAAGTTGGACAGGCTGGGTGGAGGAGGGCGTTTCTGGTGTTCCATGTGTTTATGTGGAAACTCAACAGACATGGTTCTGTAGTTCAAGTGTTTACATGTTTTCATTGAAGGCCAGGTAGGTTATTATAAGCGATAGTATACATGGCTCTACATTCTTCCGCATTAGCACAGTGTCGCTTCCAGTTCCATAGAGGAGTGTTAAGAGTGAGAAAAGTGGAGGGAGTGTAGTCATGGGAACACAGTCTTGTAACATTACCGTAACTCACAGACAGACACACACACACACACACACACACACACACACACACACACACACACACACACACACACACACACACACACACACACACACACACAGTCCGATCAGAAACCCGATCTCCAGTCGCTAGATGGCCATGGCATGACCTGATCCATGTTCCTCAACAGAGAAGAAGCTAATGTTTATTGATCCCTGTGCTTTCTGACCCTCTCGGGGACCTCTAGTACCAGGACCACTTGGGAAAAATCCTGCTGTTGAGGCACATCATGGAGAAAATGCAGTCCATCTGTCTATGGTCCATCGTTCTCACTATTAGCTAGCTACAGTACGGCCACACTTAACATTACAACACCATAATTCCAGGGAAGAATCAATCCCATTACCTTGTATCAGCTAGTATGCAATTACATAGCACTTACCTATGGCATCCATATTATGAATTCATCATTTGTCAGACTTGCTCAGACAAACAGTAACAGTCAAAAGTTTGAACACACCTGCTAATTCCAGGGTTTTACTTTATTTGTACTATTTTCTACATTATAGAATAATAGTGAAAACATCAAAATGATAAAAAAAGGTGTGCCTTGTAAAGTTAATTTGTGGAATTTATTTCCTTAATGTGTTTGAGCCAATCAGTTGTGACAAGGTAGGGGTGGTATACAGAATATAGCCCTATTTGGTAAAAGACAAAGACATATTATGGGAAGAACAGCTCAAAAAGCAGAGAAACGACAGTCCATCTTTACATTAAGACATGAAGGTCAGTCAATCTGGAAAATGTCTAGAACTTGGAAAGTTTCTTCAAGTGCAGTCGCAAAAACAAAGCGCTATGATGAAACTGGCTCTCAGGAGGACCGCCACAGGAAAGGAAGACCCAGAGTTACATCTGCTGCAGAGGATAAATTCATAACAGTTAACTGCACCTCAGATTACAGCCCAAATAAAAGCGTCACAGAGTTCGAGTAACAGACACATCAATTGTTCAGAGGAGACTGCATGATTCAGGCCTTCATGGTCGAATTGCTGCAAAGAAACCAATACTAAAGAACAACAGACTTGCTTGTGCCAAGAAACACGAGCAATGGACATTAGACCGGTGGAAATCTGTCCTTTCGTCTGATGAGAAAGAAATGTGAGATTTATGGTTCCAACCGTCGTGTCTTTATGAGACGCAGAGTAGGTGAACGGATGATCTCCACATGTGTGGTTCCCACCGTGAAGCATGGAGGAGATGGTGTGAGGGTGCTTTGCTGGTGACACTGTCAGTGATTTATTTAGAATTCAAGGCACACTTAACCAGCATGGCTACCACAGCATTCTGCAGCGATACGTCATCCCATCTGGTTTGCGCTTAGTGGGACTATTATTTGTTTTTCAACAGGACAATGACCCAACACACCTCCAGGCTGTGTCAGGGCTATTTGACCAAGAAAGAGAGTGATGGAGGGCTGCATCAGATGATCTGCCCTCCACAATCACCCAATCTCAACCCAATTGAGATGTTTTGGGACGAGTTGGACCAGCATATGTGGGAACTCCTTCAAGACTGTTTGAAAAGCATGATGGTTGAGAGAATGCCAAGAGTGCGCAAAGCTGTCATCAAGGCAAAGTGTGGCTACTTTGAAAATGTGTTTAACATATTTTTTTGGTTATGTCATAGTTTTGATGTCTTTAATATTATTCTACAATGTAGAAAATAGTTTTTTTTTTTAACCTGGAGTAAGCAGTAAGCACTTCTTAACTGCTTGTGCTAACTAGCCAGCCTGTTGCAGGGCTCCATACATACAGGTAGATTATATAGAGTTTGACGCAACAACACATGGGATAGTGCAACGCAGCAGAAACTGCCATGCCACGCTGTGACTCCACATGGGGTTGCCAAGCATTTGATGTCTGATTCGAACAAGGGGTTTCTTTCTTCTTTTTGTTAGCTTTTTTTTTTTATCCTCTAAATGTTGGCAGGCATTGTACTCCACTTTTGCAGCATGTGTTGTTCCGGTGTCTTCTTGTTTAATCCCGTTTAATGCCGTGTTCAAGAGGAGTCTCGCTCCTGGATTTAGTGTTTGTTTGTTTGGTCTCGCATTGGGTGCTTTTGTCTTCCTTATAAGGCTTGGTAGAATTGAGAGTGATTCGATTTATTATTTTTTTTTACAGCAGAGCTCCTATAAACTGCATGCTTGTACTGAATAAAGTATCCAAAGGCAAAAAGAGGATGGAACAATACATTTTTTTGGGGGGGACATGCTGCATGAATGTCGCTGACACATTGTGTGGGTGGGACAATTCTCTGAAAAATGAGTCCTCTGTATGTATTCAACTTGCCGTGTGAATATTTGGCGGCATCCAACTGGTATTTCCTGTACGTGTTTTAACCAGCGGATTATCTTCACGGTAGTAACTTGCCCAAGGCTGTTTGAACATCGGCGCTAACTAACAAGTGAGGTATGAGGCCAGGTTTAGTCCTATGGCCCGAGGCATAACACCCGTTTACCATTCAGGCAGTTGAGAGCGGGGATTAACAGTACATACTGTACTGAACTCCTCATAATCCCATGTGATTGACATCCATAAAACAGTAGTGTGTATGTATTATCATACCACTTTATAATCTGTAATATTCACTCTGACAGTGCCAGAGTTTGGCCAATTGGTCAACACAGCAGACTCTGTACCACGCGTCATGGTAATCCCCAACAACATGGGATTAAATCCCCGGGCCACCACTTTCTTCACTTGTTCATCCTCTCCATCTGTCTCCCACTCTAATTTCAAACTGTCTTCAATAAAGTAAAGGAAAGAAGGTACGAGGTATGGCATCAATACTGATCGCATTTTATCACATCACAACTCCAGTAATGATGAAATGGCAGTAAATATGCACAGTAAGGTGTCGTTTCCCCTTCAATTATTCCCCCAAAACAAATCCCAATCTCGCCTCGATTTGTATGTTACATTCGCACTCATCTTTACGAAGACCAGGTCTATTTTTGTGTGTTTTCGTTTAAATCGAAGCCCTTTAGGTAGATGTACATGTTAAAGCAAACATTTAATGTCATACACGTCAATGTAAAAATACAAAAAAGAGAGAAAAAAAAGCATATGTTGTCACGATTATGCGTTATGACCCTCTGCCTAATCCCTACTTGCTTGCTGCCTGTATTTCTTTTCTTCAGGTCTTCCTGTGTACTTTTATTTGGGGGGGATAACATAACTATTCCATTAATCCATGGATTTATTCTTCACCTAGAGTGATTATTCCTAATCGGATTACTATCACCCTCCGGGCTCCAGGGTTCTAGACACCCTTTCCTTTGCTCCGGCTATTAAAGAAGATAATGCAAAAAGGAGATGTGGGCTCAGAACCTGGCCAACAAAGAGAGATACTGCTTTGAGACACAAGCGTTAATTCACACATTGCACAGACGCGATTAACATACTGTAATAGGTTTCGCTCACTGGCTACACACACCCTCAAGGATCCACACACACAGGATACAATGGTTAATACACACACAGTCACACAGGACATGTACACACAGCAGGACACACTCTCTCACACACCCTGCAGGGCATGTTCTATTGCAGGACACAGGCACACATTCACACGCATACTCACACACCGAGTATGCCACACTCACACAAAGCAGGCAATACTCTCTCACACACCCTGTGGGGCACGTACTAGCACAGGAGGCACACGTGTACACTCCCTGACCCCGGTCCAGAGTTAATTCCAATTCTCAGTCCTCTTTCTCCCTCTATTTAATATGTAAAGTGTCATGTCTGATATCTTGTTCCCTCTCCTGTTTCATATTTTCCATTTGTAGCCTGCATGATTAAAACGTGAAAATCCCATTGAGGTGTTGGTAATATAACTCTTTTGAAGGTCCTTTTTACAATTGATTTATATTCCAGGCACACGGGACTACATGGCGATGACATGGAGGGAGTGAGGATGAAATGGTCAGTGGATCTAGTATTCACACAACATTAACTATGGACACACATAATACGACCATCATCAGAACCCTGACATTTTAATTGAGTGGTGATTATTATACTTCCTTGGAAAAATATCAGCATAACTACTACATTTTACTTATATGTAAAGAGACGGGTGGGGCTTATATATTTGTTTTGTGAGATATGCTGTTGTAAGAGTAGTTATTTTTCTAGAAGTACAGTAGGATTAGTTGAGTTACTGCATGTAATTACAAAGCAGGTAGGCAAATAGAGAGAATAAACCATTAAGCTTTAAACAAAAAAAGCAAATTAAATTTCAGAGAAAGAGTTAAATGCCTAAAACAAAGTGCCGACACCGAAAATTTCCCAATTTGAGTTTTTAAGCACTCCAGTTACTAATCACGTCTCTGGTTGTTTACTTGAGAAATGCTGAGTGTTTAGTTCTTAGAACATTATTGGAACGTTCTTAATGACCCCTGGGCACAGGGGGAGGGCACTGCCAACGAGCACAACTTTCTCTTGGCATAAGCAATGCCCCTGCAGAATCTCCTCTGATTAACAACAGAGGGCAAAGACTGGCATCTGGGCATCTCCCATGGCACCAGTCCACCCTCTCTTGTTGTGCGTATGCTACTTCAATGTGGCCATGCACAATAAGCATTATACAGTGTATGCCCTATGTAAGCTAAATTAGCACCAAGGTTTGTAAATGTCGATGTTTTTGTGCTAATATAATGTTGTAGAATGAACAGATCCTTTTACTTATTTTAAAAACAGCAACCTATGATGTGTCACGTTATTAAGTTACACCAATGGAATTGTGAACCACAAACTCAACATGATGTTATAGAAGACATTTTTTTTTGGCAACCAAATGTCATACGTGAAGTTGTTTTAACCCATACATCGATTATTTTATCAATTAAATAATGTTGCCTGTTGTATTTACAACACAACGGTACAACAATAAATCAAAATGGTAATATACATGTTATACAATATACATGTTATACAATATACATGCACAACAAAACCTATTCCCCCTTAAGGAGACTGAAAAGATTTGGCATGGGTCCTCAGATCCTCAAAAGGTTTTACAGCTGCACCATCAAGAGCATCCGGACGGGTTGTATCACTGCCTGGTATGGCAACTGCTCGGCCTCCGACCGCAAGGCACTACAGAGGGTAGTGCATACGGCGCGGTACATCGCCCGGAGCCAAGCCTCATCCAGGACCTCTATACCAGGCGGTGTCAGAGGAAGGCCCTAAAAATTGTCAAAGACTCCAGCCACCCTAGTCATAGACTGTTCTCTCTGCTACCGCACGACAAGCGGTACCGGAGAGCGAAGTCTAGGTCCAGGTGGCCTTAAGATTCCTGAAGAGCTAATCAAATGGCTACCCAGACTATTTGGAACCCCCCAACACGTTGCTGCTACTCTGTTATTATCTATGCATAGCCACTTTAATAACCCTGCCTGCATGTACATAATTACCTCGACACCGATGCCCGGACAATGTGCGGACATTGACTGCTTTGTTTTTCTTATCTCTTACTTTTTTGTTGTTGTATTTTCTTAAAACTGCATTGTTGGTTAAGGGCTTGTAAGTAAGGTCTACTACACCTGTATGGTCTACACCTGTTGTATTCAGCGCATGTGACAAATAAAATTGGATTTGAAATGGTCATTAGCTAGCTAACTAGCTAGAAACGAACCAAATCATTGTTTAGAAAGCTGCTTTTAGTTGCCTGGTTTGCTAGATTGACACATACTACATTTATTTTCAAAAAGGGTGGGTTTATTGGTATTAAAATACACCACTTGTGCTATTTTGGACCACCAGGCTGCTGATGTCAAGCAGCCTGTCATTTTTGTGTTTATACTTTCTTTTATAACGACAACGACAAGTTTGTGTTCGGACGACAATAGGACGATGTCACCGCGACAACTGTCTAGAGACAATGTCGATGGGCGTAGTATAAACCAGCCTTCAGTCTTGAAATCTTAGTTTGTTTAGTACACTGCCGTACCCGTTCTGTTTAGCACATGGCCTCATGTGAATCCTTAAAGAGACTGGTGGGGCTAAGGCTTAAGAGGCTGTGAAACAAAGAAGAGCTCTCCAGTAGGTGCACCAAAAGGTCTATTTTCTCAAAAGTGGGGTTACAAGCTTATTTTCAAAGCAGAATTACTTTCAAAGTTGAATTACTTTACCATTATTCCTCAACTGTAGCGTATGACTTACCATTTTCTAGCTCAGAGTCTCTATTTTTATCCAATGTAAAAATAAACTAAGTTTGCTACTTAAGATCGAGCCGGCTGGTCACATATATCAACAAAAAACATTCAATTTGAATACAATATATGTTTTATAACTATTCTAATGTATTGGACTTCAATTACAAAATAGAAAAAGGGGTCTTCAAAGGTGGCAGTCTCCATGTGATCTCATTTGGAGATTCAATATCTGCTGCTTTTATTCAATGTCACTTGGTTTAAGAAGTAGCCCTCGGTCTTAATCGATACAAACCTCAGTGAGCCCGGAATGTGTGTAGCAGGGCTTCTCGGTTGCCTCGTAGTTGGATGACCAAAAAGTTTGAATTAACAAAAAGTGAATTAAGTCAAGTGGTATGAATACATTCTGAAGGCACTGTATCTGCACATATCTGATGTAGCACAAGATTTTCAGGGACACTTTTGGCTTGTGAGTGCTACTTTGAGAAATACTGGCAAAAAAAGTATGCAAAAGTAAAGAAGAATCATTTGTTAAACAATTTTTTTTCTCTGAAAAATCTATTTGATCAATTAAATAATGTTTCTCATTCATTTACAACACAACAGTACAACAAAAATCAAAATACCCAAAAATGACTTTAAACATACGTTTTAAATGCAATATATTTTTATTACTATTCTAAAGAAATTCAATTACAAACAGAAAAAATAACTCTTCATAGGTGGCAGTCTCCATGTGATCTCATTTGGAGATTCAATATCTGCTGCTTTTATTCAATGTCACTTGGTTTAAGAAGTAGCCCTCGGTCTTAATCGATACAAACCTCAGTGAGCCCGGAATGTGTGTAGCAGGGCTTCTCGGTTGCCTCGTAGTTGGATGCCTCAGCATTGTCGGATACAACTTTGGCTAGCTTGGTGTCGAATGGGTTTAATGCCACCTGGATGGTAGGCTCAGAGTCAGGCACAAGAAAGTTCTCTGGGATGCTAGACAGAGGCGGCTCACACTCTCTCAGGCTGACGGCACTCTTTCCGGGTCTCTTTTCCGATTCAGATTTGTCCTCGGTGGAGATTGACTCCTTTGACTTGTGCAACTCTTTTGCCGAATCGTCAGAAACGTGGGCACACTGTGGTGTGGATGATGCCTGTTTCAAACCAAAGCGCGAAGATATGCTCTCCCGAACTCTGGACACCAGTGTCTGTGGTTCATCGGTGGCTGGTTGTCTTTTCTTCAGCCTGGCAGCGGCCATAGCATCAGATCTCCTTCTAGCCTCCTTGGAGATTCTCACAGCATCATAGAGAACTACTATTACGATGAAGCCATAGAAAAAGAGGCCCAAAATCAGGTTCACCTTCACAAGTGGCTCGGCGTAAGAAGGGTCAGTCAATATGTTGACTCTGGGTTTGATCTTCAGGGTGCTCTTCTGAGCTTTTGAAGCTGGAGCCTGAACATTTTCTTTGAAGACGTCATCATCACCATGTAATGCTGTTTGCTTGTAAGCCAGTAGATAAGGAATAGGTTTCTCTACAATCTTCTGGGGGACTTTAGCTTTACCTGGGAAAGTATCATCTTTCATCCTCTGAGGTTGTTCCAGCATCTGGTCCACTTGCACCATTTTGGTCAGTTTTGCAGCATTGGGGATGTCCTGAACAGGGTGGTCCTTCACTGGCATCAAAGGCTTGTGCTCTGGAACATAAATCAGGGGCTCTGAGGGGTCCTTGGCATTTTTGAGAGGAATATCCTTTAGTCAACTGGCCCACATTACCTGGAGAAGAATCGTCTTTCACCCGTAAACTCTCAAGTTGTTCCAGCAATGTCTTAAAATGTGTCTCTTTGGTAGCGTCGGGGTTGTTCAGAACAGGGTGGTCCTTCACTGGCATCAAAGTCGTCTGGTCCGAAGACGAAGAAGACAACACATTTGTAGCAGCAGGCGATAGGAGACAGAAAATAACAGCCAAAAATAACATCTCCATGTTGCACAGCCCACCTTTCTGGGCGAGCTGTGCCATTTTGATGAAAGAAATCGTCTTTCAAAAGTAGGCAGTACAAATTGCAAGTCAAACTACTAACTGGTCAGCTGAGCTTTGTAAAAGTGATTTGGGTTTACTGTTCACTGTCAAAGATACATAAGATATGGACCCAACATGATGTAATAGAGGAGTCGATTATGACATCACGAGTTCCAGAATGTTGACAGTGGACAATCAACAACTCTGTAACCTGCTCTTCATTTTATTCATTCATTCAGATAATTCATTCATCTCTTTGGAGACATTTGGCAATTTGTTTGACGTGCAGTCCCTGTCCCTTAACGTCTTTCTCCGACAACTTTGGCAAATGCCCCTATGACCTACAGCTCCTCGTATACTACCAGGTCATGATATCTACACTGGTGCTTGCGATGACCCAGCTAATTATGAGCTTTCTGACCAGGGGAGTGAGACACTTTTGGGCCTTCCTCATGGCCCGCACCGCCCCCCTTGGAAACCAAATGTTTAAAAACAAGCTCTGATACTTTGGTCACTAAGAAAGTATTTTTTAAACCTCTCGCTCTAGCTGGATGCATCAATGTCTGGTTCATACATGCATAATCTGAGAGAAGAATGACTGTTTTACACCAATTAGCCACGAAATCCCTATTTTGAAAGCGACTGTTTTCTTGAAGCTGTGCCACGCCATTTTCCTTACATTTACCTCCACATTTACTTCCATGTATGCCAGCTCCCTAGCATTTAGAATTCTAGCCAATGAACTTCAGCCCCTCACATTTGAGTAACAGCTAGCAAGAGGCCTGCCCAACATTATCCAATGAGGTTGCAGGGCTAACAGCTCAGAGGACACAGCAGAGAGAGCGAGCGAGAGAGAGAAATTACTCGGTGCACATACAGTGCCTTCAGAAAGTATTCACACCCCTTGACTTTTGCCACATTTTGTTGTGTTACAGCCTGAATTTAAAATGGATTAAAAATTGAGGTTGTGTCACTGACCTATACACAATAATGTCAAAAGTGAAATTCAGTTTTTGATATTTTTACAAATTAATTTCAAATGAAATGTCTTCAGTCAATAAGTATTCCATGCCTTTGCTATGGCAAGCCTAAATAAGTTCAGGAGTAAAGTTTGCTTAACAAGCCATATAATAAGTTCATTGGACTCTGTTTGCAATAGTAATGTTTAACATGATTTTTGAATTACTACCTCATCTCTGTACCCCACACATACAATTATCTGTAAGGTCCCTCAGTCAAGCATTGAATTTCAAACACAGATTCAACCACAAAGACCAGGAGGTTTTCCAATGCCTCACAAAGAAGGGCACGTATTGGTAGATAGGTAAAAATAGAAAAAGCAGACATTGAATATCCCTTTGAGCATGGTGACGTTATTAATGACACTTTAGATGGTGTATCAATACACCGTCACTACAAAATACAGGCGTCCTTCCTAACTCAGTTGCTGAAGAACAGTGGTGGAAAAAGTACTGAAAAGTCATACTTGAGTAAAAGTAAAGATACCTTAATAGAAAATGACTCAAGTAAAACTGAAAGTCACCCAGTAAAATACTACATGAGCAAAAGTCTAAAAGTATTTGGTTTTAAATGTACTTAAGAATCAAAAGTAAATGGAATTGCTCAAATATCAAAAGTAAAAGTATGAATAATTTCAAATTCCTTATATTATGCAAACCAGACAGCACAATAAATTGTTTTATTTACGGATAGCCAGGAGCACACTACAACACTCTGACATTAATTTACAAAAAAAGCATTTGTGTTTAGTAAGTCTGCTCGATCAGAGGAAGTAGGGATGACCAGGGATGTTCTCTTGATAAGTGCGTGAATTGGACCATTTTCCTGACAAAATGTAAGAAGTACTTTTGGGTGTCAGGGAAAATGTATGGAGTAAAATGTACATTATTCTATTTAGGAATGTAGTGAAGTAAAAGTAAACGTTGTCAAAAATATGAGTAGTAAAGTACAGATACCCACAAAAACGACTTAAGTAGTACTTTAAAGCATTTTTATTGAACTACTTTACCCCACTGCTGGAGAGGAAGTAAACCGCTCAGGGATTTCACTATGAGGCCAATGGTGACTTTAAAACAGTTAGAGTTGAATGGCTGTGATGGAATATTGATCAACAACATTGTAGTTACTCCACAATACTAACCTAATTGACAGAGTGAAAAGAAGGAAGACAGTACAGAATAAAAAATATTCCAAAACATGCATCCTGTTTGCAACAAGGCACTAAACTAATACTGCAAAAAATGTGGCAAAGCAATTAACTTTTTGTCCTTAATACAAGCATTATATTTGGGGCAAATCCAATACAGCATATTACTGAGTACCACGCTCCATATTTTCAAGCATAGTGGTGGTTGCATCATGTTATGGGTATGCTTGTAATGGTTAAGGACTGGGGAGGTTTTCAGGATAAAAAAGAAAGGGAATGGAGCTAAGCACAGGCAAAATCCTAGAGGAAAACCTGGTTCCGTTAGACACTGGGAGATGAAATTCACCTTTCAGCAGGACAATAACCTACAACACAAGGCCAAATCTATACTGGAGTTGCTTATGTAACAATTGCTAAACACTATGGGCTACTGTATGTTTAAGCTTAAACTCTATTGGACCAGTTAGGTTCGCTACTGGCGCAGTAGGGAGAAATGAAAACCCCACAACTGAATAATTTAGGAAAAGAATGTCGGCTTGTATTTTGTAAATAAAAATACTTACAAAAACAATGAATCACCTTGAGGAAATATTGATATGTGAAATGTGTAGAATGAGCTCAATATGAATGAAATACATCAAAAGACTTAGATATCGGCCATATACAGTGGGGCAAAAAGTATTTAGTCAGCCACCAGTTGTGCATGTTCTCCCACTTAAAAAGATGAGAGCGGCCTGTAATTTTCATCATAGGTACACTTCAACTATGACAGACAAAATGAGAGAGAAAAATCCAGAAAATCACATTGTAGGATTTTTATGAATTTATTTGCAAATTATGGTGGAGAATAAGTATTTGGTCAATAACAAAAGTTTATCTCAATACTTTGTTATATACCCTTTGTTGACAATGACAGAGGTCAAACGTTTTCTGTAAGTCTTCACAAGGTTTTCACACACTGTTTGTCACGCCTTGGTCATGGTATTTTGTGTTTTCGTTATATATTTGCTCAGGCCAGGGTGTGACATGGGTTTATGTTATATTGTATGTTCGTATTGGGGTTTGTAGTATTTGGGATCGCGGCTGATTAGGGGTGTTGTATAGGCTTGGCTGCCTGAGGCGGTTCTCAATCAGAGTCAGGTGATTCTCGTTGTCTCTGATTGGGAACCGTATGTAGGTAGCCTGGTTTCGCTTTGTATTTCGTGGGTGATTGTTCCTGTCTCTGTGTAGTTTCACCAGATAGGCTGTAATAGGTTTCACGTTCCGTTTGTTGTTTTGTATTTTGTATTAGTTATTTCATGTGTCGCTTTTTCCAATAAAGTCATGAGTAACTACCACGCTGCCTTTCGGTCCGACTCTCTTTCGACAAACGAAGAACGCCGTTACACTGTTGCTGGTGTTTTGGCCCATTCCTCCATGCAGATCTCCTCTAGAGCAGTGATGTTTTGGGGCTGTTGCTGGGCAACACGGACTTTCAACTCCCTCCAAAGATTTTCTATGGGGTAGAGATCTGGAGACTGGCTAGGCCACTCCAGGACCTTGAAATGCTTCTTACGAAGCCCCTCCTTCGTTGCCCGGACGGTGTGTTTGGGATCTTTGTCATGCTGAAAGACCCAGCCACGTTTCATCTTCAATACCCTTGCTGATGGAAGGAGGTTTTCACTCAAAATCGCACGATACATGGCCCATTCATTCTATCCTTTACACGGATCAGTCGTCCTGGTCCCTTTGCAGAAAAACAGCCCCAAAGCATGATGTTTCCACCCCCATGCTTCACAGTAGGTATGGTGTTCTTTGGATGCAACTCAGCATTCTTTGTCCTCCAAACACGACTTGTTGAGTTTTTACCAAAAAGTTATATTTTGGTTTCATCTGACCATATGACATTCTCCCAATCTTCTTCTGGATCATCCAAATGCAATCTAGCAAACTTCAGACGGGCCTGGACATGTACTGGCTTAAGCAGGGGGACACGTCTGGCACTGCAGGATTTGAGTCCCTGGCGGTGTAGTGTGTTACTGATGGTAGGCTTTGTTACTTTGGTCCCAGCTCTCTGCAGGTCATTCACTAGGTCCCCCCGTGTGGTCCTGGGATTCTTGTGATCATTTTGACCCCACGGGGTGAGATCTTGCGTGGAGCCCCAGGTCGAGGGAGATGATCAGTGGTCTTGTATGTCTTCCATTTCCTAATAATTGCTCCCACAGTTGATTTCTTCAAACCAAGCTGCTTACCTATTGCAGATTCAGTCTTCCCTGCCTGGTGCAGGTCTACAATTTTGTTTCTGGTGTCTTTTGACAGCTCTTTGGTCTTGGCCATAGTGGAGTTTAGAGTGTGACTGTTTGAGGTTGTGGACAGGTCTTTTATACTGATAACAAGTTCAAACAGGTGCCATTAATACAGGTAACGAGTGGAGGACAGAGGAGCCTCTTAAAGAAGAAGTTACAGGTCTGTGAGAGCCAGAAATCTTGCATTGTTTGTAGGTGACCAAATACTTATTTTCCACCATAATTTGCAAATAAATGTATTAAAAATCCTACAATGTGATTTTCTGGATTTTTTTCTTCTCATTTTGTCTGTCATAGTTGAAGTGTACCTACGATGAAAATTACAGGCCTCTCATCTTTTTAAGTGGGAGAACTTGCACAATTGGTGGCTGACTAAATACTTTTTTGCCCCACTGTATCCTGCCTATAGTTTACTAGGGTGCACCCAACTCTATATTAATCTGAGGGTCTCTCAGATTTCAATGGTCAAAGTTCAATAGCAATAGAATAAACATGAATCCACAGAAAAACACAACCCAATTCACAAATACTGACTTATAAACCACTATGACATTGGTAAAATTAAACAAAACAATATATATATATATATATGGCAAGACTTCAAAATGGTTGTCTAGCAATGATCAACAATCAATTTGACAGAGCTTGAAGAATTGTTTTATAATAATGGGGAAACATCGTACAATCGAGGTGTACAAAACTCTGAGAGGCTAACCCAGAAAGACTCACAGCTGTAATTGCTGCCAAAGGGGATTATAACATGTATTGACTTAGGGGTGTGAATACTATTTCTGTATTTTATTTTCAATAAATGTGTTAAACTTTCTAAAAAGATGTTTTCACATTGTCATTATGGGGTATTTTGTGTAGATGGGTGAGAGCAAAATACACTGCTCAAAAAAATAAAGGGAACACTTTAACAACACAATGTAACTCCAAATCAATCATACTTCTGTGAAATCAACTGTCCACTTAGGAAGCAACACTGATTGACAATACATTTCACATGCTGTTGTGCAAATGGAATAGACAACAGGTGGAAATTATAGGCAATTAGCAAGACACCCCAATAAAGGAGTGGTTCTGCAGGTGGGGACCACAGACCACTTCTCAGTTCCTATGCTTCCTGGCTGATGTTTTGGTCACTTTTGAATGCTGGCGGTGCTTTCACTCTAGTGGTAGCATGAGATGGAGTCTACAACCCACACAAGTGGCTCAGGTAGTGCAGCTCATCCAGGATGGCACATCAATGCGAGATGTGGCAAGAAGGTTTGCTGTGTCAGTGTAGTGTCCAGAGCATGGAGGCGCTACCAGGAGACAGGCCAGTACATCAGGAGACGTGAAGGAGACCGTAGGAGGGCAACAACCCAGCAGCAGGACCGCTACCTCCGCCTTTGTGCAAGGAGGAGCACTGCCAGAGCCCTGCAAAATGACCTCCAGCAGGCCACAAATGTGCATGTGTCTGCTCAAACGGTCAGAAACAGACTCCATGAGGGTGGTATGAGGGCCCGACGTCTACAGGTGGGGGTTGTGCTTACAGCCCAACACCGTGCAGGATGTTTGGCATTTGCCAGAGAACACCAAGATTGGCAAATTCGCCACTGGCGCCCTGTGCTCTTCACAGATGAAAGCAGGTTCACACTGAGCACGTGAAAGATAGGATACAGACGTGACAGTCTGGAGACGCCGTGGAGAACGTTCTGCTGCCTGCAACATCCTCCAGCATGACCGGTTTGGCAGTGGGTCAGTCATGGTGTGGGGTGGCATTTCTTTGGGGGGCCGCACAGCCCTCCATGTGCTCGTCAGAGGTAGCCTGACTCCCATTAGGTACCGAGATGAGATCCTCAGACCCCTTGTGAGACCATATGCTGGTGCGGTTGGCCCTGGGTTCCTCCTAATGCAAGACAATGAAAGACCTCATGTGGCTGGAGTGTTTCAGCAGTTCCTGCAAGAGGAAGACATTGATGCTATGGACTGGCCCGCCCGTTCCCCAGACCTGAATCCAATTGAGCACATCTGGGACATCATGTCTCGCTCCATCCACCAACGCCACATTGCACCACAGACTATCCAGGAGTTGGCGAATGCTTTAGTCCAGGTCTGGGAGGAGATCCCTCAGGAGACCATCCACCACCTCATCAGGAGCATGCCCAGGCGTTGTAGGGAGGTCATACAGGCACGTGGAGGCCACACACACTACTGAGCCTCATTTTGACTTGTTGTAAGGACATTACATCAAAGTTGGATCAGTGTGGTTTTCCACTTTAATTTTGAGTGTGACTCCAAATCCAGACCATGGGTTGATAAATTTGATTTCCATTGATCATTTTTGTGTGATTTTGTTGTCAGCACATTCAACTATGTAAAGAAAAAAGTATTTAATATGAATATTTCATTCATTCAGATCTAGGATGTGTTATTTTAGTGTTCCCTTTATTTTTTTGAGCAGTGTATATTTAATCCATTTTGAATTCAGGCTGTAACACAACAAAATGTGAATTAAGTCAAGTGGTATGAATACATTCTGAAGGCACTGTATCTGCACATATCAGACGGAGCACAAGATTTTCAGGGACACTTTTGGCTTGTGAGTGCTACTTTGAGAACTACTGGCAAAAAACAGTATGCAAAAGTACAGAAGAATCATTTGTTAAACAATTTTTTTTCTCTGAAAAATCTATTTGATCAATTAAATAATGTTTCTTATTCATTTACAACACAACAGTACAACAACAAATCAAAATACCCAAAAATGACTTTAAACATACGTTTTAAATGCAATATATTTTTATTACTATTCTAAAGAAATTCAATTCAATTACAAACAGAAAAAATAACTCTTCATAGGTGGCAGTCTCCATGTGATCTCATTTGGAGATTCAATATCTGCTGCTTTTATTCAATGTCACTTGGTTTAAGAAGTAGCCCTCGGTCTTAATCGATACAAACCTCAGTGAGCCCGGAATGTGTGTAGCAGGGCTTCTCGGTTGCCTCGTAGTTGGATGCCTCAGCATTGTCGGATACAACTTCGGCTAGCTTGGTGTCGAATGGGTTTAATGCCACCTGGATGGTAGGCTCAGAGTCAGGCACAAGAAAGTTCTCTGGGATGCTAGACAGAGGCGGCTCACACTCTCTCAGGCTGACGGCACTCTTTCCGGGTCTCTTTTCCGATTCAGATTTGTCCTCGGTGGAGATTGACTCCTTTGACTTGTGCAACTCTTTTGCCGAATCGTCAGAAACGTGGGCACACTGTGGTGTGGATGATGCCTGTTTCAAACCAAAGCGTGAAGATATGCTCTCCCGAACTCTGGACACCAGTGTCTGTGGTTCATCGGTGGCTGGTTGTCTTTTCTTCAGCCTGGCAGCGGCCATAGCATCAGATCTCCTTCTAGCCTCCTTGGAGATTCTCACAGCATCATAGAGAACTACTATTACGATGAAGCCATAGAAAAAGAGCCCCAAAATCAGGTTCACCTTCACAAGTGGCTCGGCGTAAGAAGGGTCAGTCAATATGTTGACTCTGGGTTTGATCTTCAGGGTGCTCTTCTGAGCTTTTGAAGCTGGAGCCTGAACATTTTCTTTGAAGACGTCATCATCACCATGTAATGCTGTTTGCTTGTAAGCCAGTAGATAAGGAATAGGTTTCTCTACAATCTTCTGGGGGACTTTAGCTTTACCTGGGAAAGTATCATCTTTCATCCTCTGAGGTTGTTCCAGCATCTGGTCCACTTGCACCATTTTGGTCAGTTTTGCAGCATTGGGGATGTCCTGAACAGGGTGGTCCTTCACTGGCATCAAAGGCTTGTGCTCTGGAACATAAATCAGGGGCTCTGAGGGGTCCTTGGCATTTTTGGAGGAATATCCTTTAGTCAACTGGCCCACATTACCTGGAGAAGAATCGTCTTTCACCCGTAAACTCTCAAGTTGTTCCAGCAATGTCTTAAAATGTGTCTCTTTGGTAGCGTCGGGGTTGTTCAGAACAGGGTGGTCCTTCACTGGCATCAAAGTCGTCTGGTCCGAAGACGAAGAAGACAACACATTTGTAGCAGCAGGCGATAGGAGACAGAAAATAACAGCCAAAAATAACATCTTCATGTTCCACAGCCCACCTTTCTGGGCGTGCTGTGCCATTTTGATGAAAGAAATCGTCTTTCAAAAGTAGGCAGTACAAGTTGCAAGTCAAACTACTAACTGGTCAGCTGAGCTTTGTAAAAGTGATTTGGGTTTACTGTTCACTGTCAAAGATACATAAGATATGGACCCAACATGATATAATAGAGGAGTCGATTATGACATCACGAGTTCCAGAATGTTGACAGTAGACAATCAACAACTCTGTAACCTGCTCTTCATTTTATTCATTCATTCAGATAATTCATTCATCTCTTTGGAGACATTTGGCAATTTGTTTGACGTGCAGTCCCTGTCCCTTAACGGCTTTCTCCGACAACTTTGGCAAATGCCCCTATGACCTACAGCTCCTCGTATACTACCAGATCATGATATCTACACTGGTGCTTGCGATGACCCAGCTAATTATGAGCTTTCTGACCAGGGGAGTGAGACACTTTTGGGCCTTCCTCATGGCCCGCACCGCCCCCCTTGGAAACCAAATGTTTAAAAACAAGCTCTGATACTTTGGTCACTAAGAAAGTATTTTTTAAACCTCTCGCTCTAGCTGGATGCATCAATGTCTGGTTCATACATGCATAATCTGAGAGAAGAATGACTGTTTTACACCAATTAGCCACGAAATCCCTATTTTGAAAGCGACTGTTTTCTTGAAGCTGTGCCACGCCATTTTCCTTACATTTACCTCCACATTTACTTCCATGTATGCCAGCTCCCTAGCATTTAGAATTCTAGCCAATGAACTTCAGCCCCTCACATTTGAGTAACAGCTAGCAAGAGGCCTGCCCAACATTATCCAATGAGGTTGCAGGGCTAACAGCTCAGAGGACACAGCAGAGAGAGCGAGCGAGAGAGAGAAATTACTCGGTGCACATACAGTGCCTTCAGAAAGTATTCACACCCCTTGACTTTTGCCACATTTTGTTGTGTTACAGCCTGAATTTAAAATGGATTAAAAATTGAGGTTGTGTCACTGACCTATACACAATAATGTCAAAAGTGAAATTCAGTTTTTTGATATTTTTACAAATTAATTTCAAATGAAATGTCTTCAGTCAATAAGTATTCCATGCCTTTGCTATGGCAAGCCTAAATAAGTTCAGGAGTAAAGTTTGCTTAACAAGCCATATAATAAGTTCATTGGACTCTGTTTGCAATAGTAATGTTTAACATGATTTTTGAATTACTACCTCATCTCTGTACCCCACACATACAATTATCTGTAAGGTCCCTCAGTCAAGCATTGAATTTCAAACACAGATTCAACCACAAAGACCAGGGAGGTTTTCCAATGCCTCACAAAGAAGGGCACGTATTGGTAGATAGGTAAAAATAGAAAAAGCAGACATTGAATATCCCTTTGAGCATGGTGACGTTATTAATGACACTTTAGATGGTGTATCAATACACCGTCACTACAAAATACAGGCGTCCTTCCTAACTCAGTTGCTGAAGAACAGTGGTGGAAAAAGTACTGAAAAGTCATACTTGAGTAAAAGTAAAGATACCTTAATAGAAAATGACTCAAGTAAAACTGAAAGTCACCCAGTAAAATACTACATGAGCAAAAGTCTAAAAGTATTTGGTTTTAAATGTACTTAAGAATCAAAAGTAAATGGAATTGCTCAAATATCAAAAGTAAAAGTATGAATAATTTCAAATTCCTTATATTATGCAAACCAGACAGCACAATAAATTGTTTTATTTACGGATAGCCAGGAGCACACTACAACACTCTGACATTAATTTACAAAAAAAGCATTTGTGTTTAGTAAGTCTGCTCGATCAGAGGAAGTAGGGATGACCAGGGATGTTCTCTTGATAAGTGCGTGAATTGGACCATTTTCCTGACAAAATGTAAGAAGTACTTTTGGGTGTCAGGGAAAATGTATGGAGTAAAATGTACATTATTCTATTTAGGAATGTAGTGAAGTAAAAGTAAACGTTGTCAAAAATATGAGTAGTAAAGTACAGATACCCACAAAAACGACTTAAGTAGTACTTTAAAGCATTTTTATTGAACTACTTTACCCCACTGCTGGAGAGGAAGTAAACCGCTCAGGGATTTCACTATGAGGCCAATGGTGACTTTAAAACAGTTAGAGTTGAATGGCTGTGATGGAATATTGATCAACAACATTGTAGTTACTCCACAATACTAACCTAATTGACAGAGTGAAAAGAAGGAAGACAGTACAGAATAAAAAATATTCCAAAACATGCATCCTGTTTGCAACAAGGCACTAAACTAATACTGCAAAACATGTGGCGAAGCAATGAACTTTTTGTCCTTAATACAAGCATAATATTTGGGGCAAATCCAATACAGCATATTACTGAGTACCACGCTCCATATTTTCAAGCATAGTGGTGGTTGCATCATGTTATGGGTATGCTTGTAATGGTTAAGGACTGGGGAGTTTTTCAGGATAAAAAAGAAAGGGAATGGAGCTAAGCACAGGCAAAATCCTAGAGGAAAACCTGGTTCCGTTAGACACTGGGAGATTAAATTCACCTTTCAGCAGGACAATAACCTACAACACAAGGCCAAATCTATACTGGAGTTGCTTATGTAACAATTGCTAAACACGATGGGCTACTACTGTATGTTTAAGCTTAAACTCTATTGGACCAGTTAGGTTCGCTACTGACTTAGATATCGGCCATATACAGTGGGGCAAAAAAGTATTTAGTCAGCCACCAGTGGTGCATGTTCTCCCACTTAAAAAGATGAGAGCGGCCTGTAATTTTCATCATAGGTACACTTCAACTATGACAGACAAAATGAGAGAGAAAAATCCAGAAAATCACATTGTATGATTTTTTATGAATTTATTTGCAAATTATGGTGGAAAATAAGTATTTGGTCAATAACAAAAGTTTATCTTAATACTTTGTTATATACCCTTTGTTGACAATGACAGAGGTCAAACGTTTTCTGTAAGTCTTCACAAGGTTTTCACACACTGTTTGTCACGCCTTGGTCATGGTATTTTGTGTTTTCGTTATATATTTGCTCAGGCCAGGGTGTGACATGGGTTTATGTTATATTGTATGTTCGTATTGGGGTTTGTAGTATTTGGGATCGCGGCTGATTAGGGGTGTTGTATAGGCTTGGCTGCCTGAGGCGGTTCTCAATCAGAGTCAGGTGATTCTCGTTGTCTCTGATTGGGAACCGTATGTAGGTAGCCTGGTTTCGCTTTGTATTTCGTGGGTGATTGTTCCTGTCTCTGTGTAGTTTCACCAGATAGGCTGTAATAGGTTTCACGTTCCGTTTGTTGTTTTGTATTTTGTATTAGTTATTTCATGTGTCGCTTTTTCCAATAAAGTCATGAGTAACTACCACGCTGCCTTTCGGTCCGACTCTCTTTCGACAAACGAAGAACGCCGTTACACTGTTGCTGGTGTTTTGGCCCATTCCTCCATGCAGATCTCCTCTAGAGCAGTGATGTTTTGGGGCTGTTGCTGGGCAACACGGACTTTCAACTCCCTCCAAAGATTTTCTATGGGGTAGAGATCTGGAGACTGGCTAGGCCACTCCAGGACCTTGAAATGCTTCTTACGAAGCCCCTCCTTCGTTGCCCGGACGGTGTGTTTGGGATCTTTGTCATGCTGAAAGACCCAGCCACGTTTCATCTTCAATACCCTTGCTGATGGAAGGAGGTTTTCACTCAAAATCGCACGATACATGGCCCATTCATTCTATCCTTTACACGGATCAGTCGTCCTGGTCCCTTTGCAGAAAAACAGCCCCAAAGCATGATGTTTCCACCCCCATGCTTCACAGTAGGTATGGTGTTCTTTGGATGCAACTCAGCATTCTTTGTCCTCCAAACACGACTTGTTGAGTTTTTACCAAAAAGTTATATTTTGGTTTCATCTGACCATATGACATTCTCCCAATCTTCTTCTGGATCATCCAAATGCAATCTAGCAAACTTCAGACGGGCCTGGACATGTACTGGCTTAAGCAGGGGGACACGTCTGGCACTGCAGGATTTGAGTCCCTGGCGGTGTAGTGTGTTACTGATGGTAGGCTTTGTTACTTTGGTCCCAGCTCTCTGCAGGTCATTCACTAGGTCCCCCGTGTGGTCCTGGGATTCTTGTGATCATTTTGACCCCACGGGGTGAGATCTTGCGTGGAGCCCCAGGTCGAGGGAGATGATCAGTGGTCTTGTATGTCTTCCATTTCCTAATAATTGCTCCCACAGTTGATTTCTTCAAACCAAGCTGCTTACCTATTGCAGATTCAGTCTTCCCTGCCTGGTGCAGGTCTACAATTTTGTTTCTGGTGTCTTTTGACAGCTCTTTGGTCTTGGCCATAGTGGAGTTTAGAGTGTGACTGTTTGAGGTTGTGGACAGGTCTTTTATACTGATAACAAGTTCAAACAGGTGCCATTAATACAGGTAACGAGTGGAGGACAGAGGAGCCTCTTAAAGAAGAAGTTACAGGTCTGTGAGAGCCAGAAATCTTGCATTGTTTGTAGGTGACCAAATACTTATTTTCCACCATAATTTGCAAATAAATGTATTAAAAATCCTACAATGTGATTTTCTGGATTTTTTTCTTCTCATTTTGTCTGTCATAGTTGAAGTGTACCTACGATGAAAATTACAGGCCTCTCATCTTTTTAAGTGGGAGAACTTGCACAATTGGTGGCTGACTAAATACTTTTTTGCCCCACTGTATCCTGCCTATAGTTTACTAGGGTGCACCCAACTCTATATTAATCTGAGGGTCTCTCAGATTTCAATGGTCAAAGTTCAATAGCAATAGAATAAACATGAATCCACAGAAAAACACAACCCAATTCACAAATACTGACTTATAAACCACTATGACATTGGTAAAATTAAACAAAACAATATATATATATATATATGGCAAGACTTCAAAATGGTTGTCTAGCAATGATCAACAATCAATTTGACAGAGCTTGAAGAATTGTTTTATAATAATGGGGAAACATCGTACAATCGAGGTGTACAAAACTCTGAGAGGCTAACCCAGAAAGACTCACAGCTGTAATTGCTGCCAAAGGGGATTATAACATGTATTGACTTAGGGGTGTGAATACTATTTCTGTATTTTATTTTCAATAAATGTGTTAAACTTTCTAAAAGATGTTTTCACATTGTCATTATGGGGTATTTTGTGTAGATGGGTGAGAGCAAAATACACTGCTCAAAAAAATAAAGGGAACACTTTAACAACACAATGTAACTCCAAATCAATCATACTTCTGTGAAATCAACTGTCCACTTAGGAAGCAACACTGATTGACAATACATTTCACATGCTGTTGTGCAAATGGAATAGACAACAGGTGGAAATTATAGGCAATTAGCAAGACACCCCAATAAAGGAGTGGTTCTGCAGGTGGGGACCACAGACCACTTCTCAGTTCCTATGCTTCCTGGCTGATGTTTTGGTCACTTTTGAATGCTGGCGGTGCTTTCACTCTAGTGGTAGCATGAGATGGAGTCTACAACCCACACAAGTGGCTCAGGTAGTGCAGCTCATCCAGGATGGCACATCAATGCGAGATGTGGCAAGAAGGTTTGCTGTGTCAGTGTAGTGTCCAGAGCATGGAGGCGCTACCAGGAGACAGGCCAGTACATCAGGAGACGTGAAGGAGACCGTAGGAGGGCAACAACCCAGCAGCAGGACCGCTACCTCCGCCTTTGTGCAAGGAGGAGCACTGCCAGAGCCCTGCAAAATGACCTCCAGCAGGCCACAAATGTGCATGTGTCTGCTCAAACGGTCAGAAACAGACTCCATGAGGGTGGTATGAGGGCCCGACGTCTACAGGTGGGGGTTGTGCTTACAGCCCAACACCGTGCAGGATGTTTGGCATTTGCCAGAGAACACCAAGATTGGCAAATTCGCCACTGGCGCCCTGTGCTCTTCACAGATGAAAGCAGGTTCACACTGAGCACGTGAAAGATAGGATACAGACGTGACAGTCTGGAGACGCCGTGGAGAACGTTCTGCTGCCTGCAACATCCTCCAGCATGACCGGTTTGGCAGTGGGTCAGTCATGGTGTGGGGTGGCATTTCTTTGGGGGGCCGCACAGCCCTCCATGTGCTCGTCAGAGGTAGCCTGACTCCCATTAGGTACCGAGATGAGATCCTCAGACCCCTTGTGAGACCATATGCTGGTGCGGTTGGCCCTGGGTTCCTCCTAATGCAAGACAATGAAAGACCTCATGTGGCTGGAGTGTTTCAGCAGTTCCTGCAAGAGGAAGACATTGATGCTATGGACTGGCCCGCCCGTTCCCCAGACCTGAATCCAATTGAGCACATCTGGGACATCATGTCTCGCTCCATCCACCAACGCCACATTGCACCACAGACTATCCAGGAGTTGGCGAATGCTTTAGTCCAGGTCTGGGAGGAGATCCCTCAGGAGACCATCCACCACCTCATCAGGAGCATGCCCAGGCGTTGTAGGGAGGTCATACAGGCACGTGGAGGCCACACACACTACTGAGCCTCATTTTGACTTGTTGTAAGGACATTACATCAAAGTTGGATCAGTGTGGTTTTCCACTTTAATTTTGAGTGTGACTCCAAATCCAGACCATGGGTTGATAAATTTGATTTCCATTGATCATTTTTGTGTGATTTTGTTGTCAGCACATTCAACTATGTAAAGAAAAAAGTATTTAATATGAATATTTCATTCATTCAGATCTAGGATGTGTTATTTTAGTGTTCCCTTTATTTTTTTGAGCAGTGTATATTTAATCCATTTTGAATTCAGGCTGTAACACAACAAAATGTGAATTAAGTCAAGTGGTATGAATACATTCTGAAGGCACTGTATCTGCACATATCAGACGGAGCACAAGATTTTCAGGGACACTTTTGGCTTGTGAGTGCTACTTTGAGAACTACTGGCAAAAAACAGTATGCAAAAGTACAGAAGAATCATTTGTTAAACAATTTTTTTTCTCTGAAAAATCTATTTGATCAATTAAATAATGTTTCTTATTCATTTACAACACAACAGTACAACAACAAATCAAAATACCCAAAAATGACTTTAAACATACGTTTTAAATGCAATATATTTTTATTACTATTCTAAAGAAATTCAATTCAATTACAAACAGAAAAAATAACTCTTCATAGGTGGCAGTCTCCATGTGATCTCATTTGGAGATTCAATATCTGCTGCTTTTATTCAATGTCACTTGGTTTAAGAAGTAGCCCTCGGTCTTAATCGATACAAACCTCAGTGAGCCCGGAATGTGTGTAGCAGGGCTTCTCGGTTGCCTCGTAGTTGGATGCCTCAGCATTGTCGGATACAACTTCGGCTAGCTTGGTGTCGAATGGGTTTAATGCCACCTGGATGGTAGGCTCAGAGTCAGGCACAAGAAAGTTCTCTGGGATGCTAGACAGAGGCGGCTCACACTCTCTCAGGCTGACGGCACTCTTTCCGGGTCTCTTTTCCGATTCAGATTTGTCCTCGGTGGAGATTGACTCCTTTGACTTGTGCAACTCTTTTGCCGAATCGTCAGAAACGTGGGCACACTGTGGTGTGGATGATGCCTGTTTCAAACCAAAGCGTGAAGATATGCTCTCCCGAACTCTGGACACCAGTGTCTGTGGTTCATCGGTGGCTGGTTGTCTTTTCTTCAGCCTGGCAGCGGCCATAGCATCAGATCTCCTTCTAGCCTCCTTGGAGATTCTCACAGCATCATAGAGAACTACTATTACGATGAAGCCATAGAAAAAGAGCCCCAAAATCAGGTTCACCTTCACAAGTGGCTCGGCGTAAGAAGGGTCAGTCAATATGTTGACTCTGGGTTTGATCTTCAGGGTGCTCTTCTGAGCTTTTGAAGCTGGAGCCTGAACATTTTCTTTGAAGACGTCATCATCACCATGTAATGCTGTTTGCTTGTAAGCCAGTAGATAAGGAATAGGTTTCTCTACAATCTTCTGGGGGACTTTAGCTTTACCTGGGAAAGTATCATCTTTCATCCTCTGAGGTTGTTCCAGCATCTGGTCCACTTGCACCATTTTGGTCAGTTTTGCAGCATTGGGGATGTCCTGAACAGGGTGGTCCTTCACTGGCATCAAAGGCTTGTGCTCTGGAACATAAATCAGGGGCTCTGAGGGGTCCTTGGCATTTTTGGAGGAATATCCTTTAGTCAACTGGCCCACATTACCTGGAGAAGAATCGTCTTTCACCCGTAAACTCTCAAGTTGTTCCAGCAATGTCTTAAAATGTGTCTCTTTGGTAGCGTCGGGGTTGTTCAGAACAGGGTGGTCCTTCACTGGCATCAAAGTCGTCTGGTCCGAAGACGAAGAAGACAACACATTTGTAGCAGCAGGCGATAGGAGACAGAAAATAACAGCCAAAAATAACATCTCCATGTTGCACAGCCCACCTTTCTGGGCGAGCTGTGACATTTTGATGAAAGAAATCGTCTTTCAAAAGTAGGCAGTTCAAATTACAAGTCAAACTCCCACCTGTCAGCTGAGCTTTGTAAAAGTGATTTGGGTTTACTGTTCACTGTCAAAGATACATAAGATATGGACCCAACATGATATAATAGAAGAGTCCATTATGACATCACGAGTTCCAGAATGTTGACAGTGGACAGTCAACAACTCTGTAACCTGCTCTTCATTTTATTCATTCATTCAGATAATTCATTCATCTCTTTGGAGACATTTGGCAATTTGTTTGACGTGCAGTCCCTGTCCCTTAACGTCTTTCTCCGACAACTTTGGCAAATGCCCCTATGACCTACAGCTCCTCGTATACTACCAGATCATGATATCTACACTGGTGCTTGCGATGACCCAGCTAATTATGAGCTTTCTGACCAGGGGAGTGAGACACTTTTGGGCCTTCCTCATGGCCCGCACCGCCCCCCTTGGAAACCAAATGTTTAAAAACAAGCTCTGATACTTTGGTCACGAAGAAAGTATTTTTTAAACCTCTCGCTCTAGCTGGATGCATCAATGTCTGGTTCATACATGCATAATCTGAGAGAAGAATTACTGTTTTACCTCAATTAGCCACGGAATCCCTAGTTTGAAAGCGACTGTTTTCTTGAAGCTGTGCCACGCCATTTTCCTTACATTTACCTCCACATTTACTTCCATGTATGCCAGCTCCCAAGCATTTAGAATTCTAGCCAATGAATTTCAGCCCCTCACATTTGAGTAACAGCTAGCAAGAGGCCTGCCCAACATTATCCAATGAGGTTGCAGGGCTAACAGCTCAGAGGACACAGCAGAGAGAGCGAGCGAGAGAGTGAAATTACTCGGTGCACATACAGTGCCTTCAGAAAGTATTCACACCCCTTGACTTTTGCCACATTTTGTTGTGTTACAGCCTGAATTTAAAATGGATTCAATTGAGATTGTGTCACTGACCTATACACAATAATGTCAAAAGTGAAATTCAGTTTTTTGACATTTTTACAAAGGAATTTCAAATGAAATGTCTTCAGTCAATAAGTATTCCATGCCTTTGCTATGGCAAGCCTAAATAAGTTCAGGAGTAAAGTTTGCTTAACAAGCCATATAATAAGTTCATTGGACTCTGTTTGCAATAATAATGTTTAACATGATTTTTGAATTACTACCTCATCTCTGTACCCCACACATACAATTATCTGTAAGGTCCCTCAGTCAAGCATTGAATTTCAAACACAGATTCAACCACAAAGACCAGGGAGGTTTTCCAATGCCTCACAAAGAAGGGCACCTATTGGTAGATAGGTAAAAATAGAAAAAGCAGACATTGAATATCCCTTTGAGCATGGTGACGTTATTAATGACACTTTAGATGGTGTATCAATACACCGTCACTACAAAATACAGGCGTCCTTCCTAACTCAGTTGCTGAAGAACAGTGGTGGAAAAAGTACTGAAAAGTCATACTTGAGTAAAAGTAAAGATACCTTAATAGAAAATGACTCAAGTAAAACTGAAAGTCACCCAGTAAAATACTACATGAGCAAAAGTCTAAAAGTATTTGGTTTTAAATGTACTTAAGTATCAAAAGTAAATGGAATTGCTCAAATATCAAAAGTAAAAGTATGAATAATTTCAAATTCCTTATATTATGCAAACCAGACAGCACAATTAATTGTTTTATTTACGGATAGCCAGGAGCACACTACAACACTCTGACATTAATTTACAAAAAAAGCATTTGTGTTTAGTAAGTCCGCTCGATCAGAGGAAGTAGGGATGACCAGGGATGTTCTCTTGATAAGTGCGTGAATTGGACCATTTTCCTGACAAAATGTAAGAAGTACTTTTGGGTGTCAGGGAAAATGTATGGAGTAAAATGTACATTATTTTCTTTAGGAATGTAGTGAAGTAAAAGTAAACGTTGTCAAAAATATGAGTAGTAAAGTACAGATACCCACAAAAACGACTTAAGTAGTACTTTAAAGCATTTTTATTGAACTACTTTACCCCACTGCTGGAGAGGAAGTAAACCGCTCAGGGATTTCACTATGAGGCCAATGGTGACTTTAAAACAGTTAGAGTTGAATGGCTGTGATGGAATATTGATCAACAACATTGTAGTTACTCCACAATACTAACCTAATTGACAGAGTGAAAAGAAGGAAGACAGTACAGAATAAAAAATATTCCAAAACATGCATCCTGTTTGCAACAAGGCACTAAACTAATACTGCAAAAAATGTGGCAAAGCAATTAACTTTTTGTCCTTAATACAAGCATTATATTTGGGGCAAATCCAATACAGCATATTACTGAGTACCACGCTCCATATTTTCAAGCATAGTGGTGGTTGCATCATGTTATGGGTATGCTTGTAATGGTTAAGGACTGGGGAGGTTTTCAGGATAAAAAGAAAGGGAATGGAGCTAAGCACAGGCAAAATCCTAGAGGAAAACCTGGTTCCGTTAGACACTGGGAGATGAAATTCACCTTTCAGCAGGACAATAACCTACAACACAAGGCCAAATCTATACTGGAGTTGCTTATGTAACAATTGCTAAACACTATGGGCTACTGTATGTTTAAGCTTAAACTCTATTGGACCAGTTAGGTTCGCTACTGGCGCAGTAGGGAGAAATGAAAACCCCACAACTGAATAATTTAGGAAAAGAATGTCGGCTTGTATTTTGTAAATAAAAATACTTACAAAAACAATGAATCACCTTGAGGAAATATTGATATGTGAAATGTGTAGAATGAGCTCAATATGAATGAAATACATCAAAAGACTTAGATATCGGCCATATACAGTGGGGCAAAAAAGTATTTAGTCAGCCACCAGTTGTGCATGTTCTCCCACTTAAAAAGATGAGAGCGGCCTGTAATTTTCATCATAGGTACACTTCAACTATGACAGACAAAATGAGAGAGAAAAATCCAGAAAATCACATTGTAGGATTTTTTATGAATTTATTTGCAAATTATGGTGGAGAATAAGTATTTGGTCAATAACAAAAGTTTATCTCAATACTTTGTTATATACCCTTTGTTGACAATGACAGAGGTCAAACGTTTTCTGTAAGTCTTCACAAGGTTTTCACACACTGTTTGTCACGCCTTGGTCATGGTATTTTGTGTTTTCGTTATATATTTGCTCAGGCCAGGGTGTGACATGGGTTTATGTTATATTGTATGTTCGTATTGGGGTTTGTAGTATTTGGGATCGCGGCTGATTAGGGGTGTTGTATAGGCTTGGCTGCCTGAGGCGGTTCTCAATCAGAGTCAGGTGATTCTCGTTGTCTCTGATTGGGAACCGTATGTAGGTAGCCTGGTTTCGCTTTGTATTTCGTGGGTGATTGTTCCTGTCTCTGTGTAGTTTCACCAGATAGGCTGTAATAGGTTTCACGTTCCGTTTGTTGTTTTGTATTTTGTATTAGTTATTTCATGTGTCGCTTTTTCCAATAAAGTCATGAGTAACTACCACGCTGCCTTTCGGTCCGACTCTCTTTCGACAAACGAAGAACGACGTTACAGAATCACCCACCACACACGGACCGAGCAGCGTGTTAACAGGCAGCGACAGCTTGAACAGCGAAGGGAGGACGTTATGGACAGCAGAGGCATGGAGTATACAACGTGGGAAGAAATCGACAGGTGGGCGGCCGACCCAGAGAGAGTGCAGGAGCCCGCCTGGGATTCGCTGGAGCAGTGCGAAGAGGGCTATAGGCGAATGGAGTCGAAAAGAAAAACACGGCGGCGCAGAGCGAAAACCGAAAGTAACCCCCAAATATTTATTGGGGGAGGGCTCAGAGAGAGAGTGGCTGAGTCAGGAGTCAGACCTGAGCCTACTCTCCCTGTTAATCGTGAAGAGCAGTTGCAGTGGGAGAGGCTGCACCACTTGGAGAATTGGACATGGGAGGAGGAACTGGACGGAAAAGGACCCTGGGCTCAGCCTGGTGAATATCGCCGTCCCAAGGAAGAAATAGAGGCGGCTAAAGCGGAGAGGCGCTGGCATGAGGAGGCAGCACGGCGACGCGGTTGGAAGCCCGAAAAGCAGCCCAAAAAATTTATTGGGGGGCTTAATGGGAGTATGGCTATGCCAGGTAGGAGACCTGCGCAAACTCCCTGTGCTCACCGGTGGGCTAGAGAGACCGGGCAGACACCGTGTTATGCTATGGAGCACACAGTGTTTCCAGTGCGGGTGCATAGCCCGGTGCGGTTCATACCAGCCCTTCGTATTGGCCGGGCTAGAGTGGGCATCGAGCCAGGTAAGCTTGGGCAGGTTCGGTGCTCAAGAGCTCCAGTGCACCTGCACGGTCCGGTCTATCCAGAGCCACCTCCACACACCAGTCCTCCGGTAGCAGCTCCCCGCACCAGGCTTCCTGTGCGTGTCCTCGATCCTGTAGCACCAGTTCCAGCACCACGCACCAGGCCTTCTGTGCGCCTCGCCTGTTCAGCACAGCCAGAGCCTTCCTTCCCTCCTGCGCTGTTGGAGTCTCTCGCCTGTTCAGCACAGCCAGAGCCTTCCTTCCCTCCTGCGCTGTCGGAGTCTCCCGCCTGTTCAGCGCTATCAGAGCCTTCCTCCTCTACAGCGCTGCCGGAGCCTCCTGCCTGTTCGGAGCAGCCTGAGCTGCCAGTCTGTAGGGAGCTGTCAGTCTGCAAGGTGCTGTCAGTCTGCATGAAGCAGCCAGAGCTGTCAGTCTGCAAAGAGCTGTCCAGTCTGCAGGGTGCTGTCAGCTTGCATGGAGCAGTCAGAGCTGTCAGTCTGCATAAAGCAGCCAGAGCTGTCAGCCTGCATGGAGCAGTCAGTGCTGTCAGTCTGCATGGAGCAGTCAAAGCTGTCAGTCTGTTCGAAGCAGCCAGAGCTGTCAGTCTGCATGAAGCAGTCAGAGCTGTCAGTCTGCATGACGCAGCCAGAGCTGTCAGTCTGTATGAAGCAGTCAGAGCTGTCATACTGCATGGAGCAGTCAAAGCTGTCAGTCTGTTCGAAGCAGCCAGAGCTGTCAGTCTGCATGAAGCAGCCAGAGCTGTCAGTCTGCAAAGAGCTGTCAGTCTGCAAAGAGCTGCCAGTCTGCAAGTAACTGTCAGCATGCATGGAGCTGCCAGAGCTGTCAGTCTGCAAGGAGCTGTCAGTCTGCATAGAGCAGCTAGATCCGCCAGTCAGCCATGATCTTCTAGATCTGCCAGTCAACCAGATTCTTCCAGATCTGCCAGTCAACCAGTCTCTTCCAGATCTGCCAGTCAACCAGTCTCTTCCAGATCTGCCAGTCAACCAGTCTCTTCCAGATCTGCTAGTCAACCAGAATCTTCCAGATCCGCCAGCCAGCCAGGATCTACCGGAGCCTACTACCTGCCTGAGCTTCATCTCAGTACTGGGCTTCCTCTCAGTACT
Source organism: Oncorhynchus keta (assembly GCF_023373465.1). Taxonomy (NCBI): domain Eukaryota; kingdom Metazoa; phylum Chordata; class Actinopteri; order Salmoniformes; family Salmonidae; genus Oncorhynchus; species Oncorhynchus keta. Next base: position 8,136,579 of record NC_068423.1, read on the forward strand.
GGGCTTTCTCTCAGTACTGGGCTTCCCCTCAGTTCCGGGCTGCCCCTCAGTCCCGGGCTGCCCCTCAGTCTCGAGCTGCCCCTCAGTCCCGAGCTGCCCATCAGTCCCGAGCTGCCCATCAGTCCCGAGCTGCCCCCTCAGTCCCGAGATGCCCCTCAGTCACGAGCTGATCCTCAGTTCTGTGGGGTTCTGGGTGAGGACTATTAGGCCATGGTCGGCGGCGAGGGTGGATTATCCCAGGACGCGAAGGGGAGGAACTAGGACATTAATGGAGTGGGGTCCACGTCCCGAGCCGGAACCGCCACCATGGACAGACACCCACCCGGACCCTCCCTATGGTTTTGAGGAGCGTCCGGGAGTCCGCACTTTAGGGGGGGGGTTCTGTCACGCCTTGGTCTTAGTATTTTGTGTTTTCTTTAATTATTTGATCAGGCCAGGGTGTGACATGGGTTTATGTTATATTGTATGTTCGTATTGGGGTTTGTAGTATTTGGGATCGTGGCTGATTAGGGGTATTGTATAGGCTTGGCTGCCTGAGGCGGTTCTCAATCAGAGTCAGGTGATTCTCGTTGTCTCTGATTGGGAACCGTATGTAGGTAGCCTGGTTTCGCTTTGTATTTCGTGGGTGATTGTTCCTGTCTCTGTGTAGTTTCACCAGATAGGCTGTAATAGGTTTCACGTTCCGTTTGTTGTTTTGTATTTTGTATTAGTTATTTCATGTGTCGCTTTTTCCAATAAAGTCATGAGTAACTACCACGCTGCCTTTCGGTCCGACTCTCTTTCGACAAACGAAGAACGCCGTTACACTGTTGCTGGTGTTTTGGCCCATTCCTCCATGCAGATCTCCTCTAGAGCAGTGATGTTTTGGGGCTGTTGCTGGGCAACACGGACTTTCAACTCCCTCCAAAGATTTTCTATGGGGTAGAGATCTGGAGACTGGCTAGGCCACTCCAGGACCTTGAAATGCTTCTTACGAAGCCCCTCCTTCGTTGCCCGGACGGTGTGTTTGGGATCTTTGTCATGCTGAAAGACCCAGCCACGTTTCATCTTCAATACCCTTGCTGATGGAAGGAGGTTTTCACTCAAAATCGCACGATACATGGCCCATTCATTCTATCCTTTACACGGATCAGTCGTCCTGGTCCCTTTGCAGAAAAACAGCCCCAAAGCATGATGTTTCCACCCCCATGCTTCACAGTAGGTATGGTGTTCTTTGGATGCAACTCAGCATTCTTTGTCCTCCAAACACGACTTGTTGAGTTTTTACCAAAAAGTTATATTTTGGTTTCATCTGACCATATGACATTCTCCCAATCTTCTTCTGGATCATCCAAATGCAATCTAGCAAACTTCAGACGGGCCTGGACATGTACTGGCTTAAGCAGGGGGACACGTCTGGCACTGCAGGATTTGAGTCCCTGGCGGTGTAGTGTGTTACTGATGGTAGGCTTTGTTACTTTGGTCCCAGCTCTCTGCAGGTCATTCACTAGGTCCCCCCGTGTGGTCCTGGGATTCTTGTGATCATTTTGACCCCACGGGGTGAGATCTTGCGTGGAGCCCCAGATCGAGGGAGATGATCAGTGGTCTTGTATGTCTTCCATTTCCTAATAATTGCTCCCACAGTTGATTTCTTCAAACCAAGCTGCTTACCTATTGCAGATTCAGTCTTCCCTGCCTGGTGCAGGTCTACAATTTTGTTTCTGGTGTCTTTGAGGTTGTGGACAGGTGTCTTTTATACTGATAACAAGTTCAAACAGGTGCCATTAATACAGGTAACGAGTGGAGGACAGAGGAGCCTCTTAAAGAAGAAGTTACAGGTCTGTGAGAGCCAGAAATCTTGCATTGTTTGTAGGTGACCAAATACTTATTTTCCACCATAATTTGCAAATAAATGTATTAAAAATCCTACAATGTGATTTTCTGGATTTTTTTTCTTCTCATTTTGTCTGTCATAGTTGAAGTGTACCTACGATGAAAATTACAGGCCTCTCATCTTTTTAAGTGGGAGAACTTGCACAATTGGTGGCTGACTAAATACTTTTTTGCCCCACTGTATCCTGCCTATAGTTTACTAGGGTGCACCCAACTCTATATTAATCTGAGGGTCTCTCAGATTTCAATGGTCAAAGTTCAATAGCAATAGAATAAACATGAATCCACAGAAAAACACAACCCAATTCACAAATACTGACTTATAAACCACTATGACATTGGTAAAATTAAACAAAACAAAATATATATATATATGGCAAGACTTCAAAATGGTTGTCTAGCAATGATCAACAATCAATTTGACAGAGCTTGAAGAATTGTTTTATAATAATGGGGAAACATCGTACAATCGAGGTGTACAAAACTCTGAGAGGCTAACCCAGAATGACTCACAGCTGTAATTGCTGCCAAAGGGGATTATAACATGTAATGACTTAGGGGTGTGAATACTATTTCTGTATTTTATTTTCAATAAATGTGTTAACATTTCTAAAAAGATGTTTTCACATTGTCATTATGGGGTATTGGGTGAGAGCAAAATACACTGCTCAAAAAAATAAAGGGAACACTTTAACAACACAATGTAACTCCAAATCAATCACACTTCTGTGAAATCAACTGTCCACTTAGGAAGCAACACTGATTGACAATACATTTCACATGCTGTTGTGCAAATGGAATAGACAACAGGTGGAAATTATAGGCAATTAGCAAGACACCCCAATAAAGGAGTGGTTCTGCAGGTGGGGACCACAGGCCACTTCTCAGTTCTTATGCTTCCTGGCTGATGTTTTGGTCACTTTTGAATGCTGGCTGTGCTTTCACTCTAGTGGTAGCATGAGATAGAGTCTACAACCCACACAAGTGGCTCAGGTAGTGCAGCTCATCCAGGATGGCCCATCAATGCGAGCTGTGGCAAGAAGGTTTGCTGTGTCTGTCAGCGTAGTGTCCAGAGCATGGAGGCGCTACCAGGAGACAGGCCAGTACATCAGGAGACGTGAAGGAGACCGTAGGAGGGCAACAACCCAGCAGCAGGACCGCTACCTCCGCCTTTGTGCAAGGAGGAGCACTGCCAGAGCCCTGCAAAATGACCTCCAGCAGGCCACAAATGTGCATGTGTCTGCTCAAACGGTCAGAAACAGACTCCATGAGGGTGGTATGAGGGCCCGACGTCTACAGGTGGGGGTTGTGCTTACAGCCCAACACCGTGCAGGATGTTTGGCATTTGCCAGAGAACACCAAGATTGGCAAATTCGCCACTGGCGCCCTGTGCTCTTCACAGATGAAAGCAGGTTCACACTGAGCACGTGAAAGATAGGATACAGACGTGACAGTCTGGAGACGCCGTGGAGAACGTTCTGCTGCCTGCAACATCCTCCAGCATGACCGGTTTGGCAGTGGGTCAGTCATGGTGTGGGGTGGCATTTCTTTGGGGGGCCGCACAGCCCTCCATGTGCTCGACCTCAGAGGTAGCCTGACTCCCATTAGGTACCGAGATGAGATCCTCAGACCCCAGGCGTTGTGAGACCATATGCTGGTGCGGTTGGCCCTGGGTTCCTCCTAATGCAAGACAATGAAAGACCTCATGTGGCTGGAGTGTTTCAGCAGTTCCTGCAAGAGGAAGACATTGATGCTATGGACTGGCCCGCCCGTTCCCCAGACCTGATCAGGCGTTTTTTGCTGTCATTTTTGATTTTGTTGTCAATGGGTTGATTTTCCAAAGAAAAAGTTTTAGGGATTCATTCAGATTTGTGTTATTTTAGTGTTCATTTTTGAGCAGTGTAATTGAGCACATCTGGGACATCATGTCTACGCTCCATCCACAAACAAAAAAATAAGTCGCCACATTTGCACCATTCAGACTATCCAGGAGTTGGAGCGGAATGCTTTAGTCCAGGTCTGGGAGGAGATCCCTCAGGCAGACCATCCACCACCTCATCAGGAGCATGCCCAGGCGTTTGTAGGGAGGTCATACAGGCACGTGGAGGCCACACACACTACTGAGCCTCATTTTGACTTGTTGTAAGGACATTACATCAAAGTTGGATCAGTGTGGTTTTCCACTTTAATTTTTTGATCTTCAGGGTGTGACTCCAAATCCAGACCATGGGTTGATAAATTTGATTTCCATTGATCATTTTTGTGTGATTTTGTTGTCAGCACATTCAACTATGTAAAGGGTGGTCCTTCAAAAACATAAATCAGTATTTAATATGAATATTACCTGGAGAAGAATCACCCGTTCTCTCAAGTTGTTCCAGCAATGTCTTAAAATGTGTCTCTTTGGTAGCGTGGGGTTGTTCAGAACAGGGTGGTCCTTCACTGGCATCAAAGTGTGGTCCTTTGTATAGGAGACAGAAAATAACAGCCAAAAATAACATTTGTTGCAGCCCACCTTTCTGGGCGAGCTGTACATTTAAAAGAAATCCAAAAGTAGGCAGTTCAAATTACAAGTCAAACTCCCACCTGTCAGCTGAGCTTTGTGAAAAACTATTTGATCAATTAAATAATGTTTCATAATTTACAACACAACAGTACAACAACAAATCAAAATACCCAAAAATGACTTTTAAAATTCAATATATTTTATTACATGATATAATAGAAGAGTCCATTATGACATCACGAGTTCCAGAATGTTGACAGTGGACAGTCAACAATTCTGTAACCTGCTCTTCATTGTATTTATTCAGTCATCATTTATGAATTCATTTATTTCTATGGATACATGTTGCAAACTGTCCCTTACTGGTTTTAATACCACATTTTTTTGTGAGCATAGATGTGAGCATCATGGATGCAATGGTGACCCATCATTCAGGGCAGGTGGTGCAGAGCCACACCTGTTTAACTAGAAAATGTATTGCGCCAATAAAGCTGCATACAAACTTGGTCTCTTTTTTTTTGCTTTCTTGAGTGACACAGCTCCAAAATGTAGGTGTTTCAGCTTAGCTCAGTGCTTTCTGTGGTGGTGGGGTGGCCAGTGGAAAATAAGGTGCGTAGGGGTTGGTAATGTTCTCTAGTTGCCCTGTGATTGGCTCAGTGTTCTGTCACTCATGGGAATACTATGTCACTGCAAAATCTACGGGGAGAGGTAGAAAATCCGAGGCCCTTGGGTGCTGCCATAGAGTTACATTAGAAGTGCCCATCCAAGAAGGCTCAAAGTCATTGGCCACTGATAAAATTATGTCGAAATCGCGTTATATCTACCGTAGCTTTGATTGGACTTATCATGTCAACATCATGCTTTCAAACTCTTAGCAAGCAAGCTAGTTGAATCAAGTTGACAATCTACTGGCAAATCCCTTTCAATCCTTGTCATATGAAGATAAATTATAAACAGATAAAACATTATTGGACATAAACATTACACAAGTTGGAAATCGCAAATTCAACCATGAGTGGTTTAGAAGGAATCGGTGGCTAACTACAAGCATTGCAAAGCAATCACTAGCCTGCTATTCAGTGGAGTGGGTGTGTGGTCCAAGTCTGGGTTTAAGGGTCTCTTTTCCAAGCTTAAAAGGATAAACATTCAACATTGGCCATGCTGTCAATCCAGCACGACTGCTCACTGACTCAAAACTACTGGAAACACAGAACTGGGTAATCTCAGACTTCAGTGAGTTCGAAACAACTGGGAACTCTGACAAAAATTAGCTCTGACTGGGAAAATACGTTTTGAACAGTCATCCAACTCGGAATTGCAAGTCGGGAACTCGGAACTCTGAACTGAAGATCACTGACATCATGATTCGACCTTGTTTTTTTCAGAGTTCCCAGTTGTCTTGAAAGCACCATAAATCCTGAGAATACCAGACTTTGATGACAAAAATTTGATAACAAAATTTGCCCACGAAGGACCGCCGCGCCACCTTCCTGTTCAAGTGAGCACAGCACAAGGTGAGTCCAAAAATGTCTTGTATGGTGCTGCATAAATGATGTAATATGCCAGGGAGATATGTATACTGTAGCTAAGAAAGTAATACTAAGTTTATGTTGCGTAGTAAGCTGTTACTAGCTCATGTGCCTCACCCTAATAATTTGGTCCCTTTTCCCCTCAAGTAGCCGAGTAGTTAGAGCGTTGGACTAGTAACCGAAAGGTTGCAAGATCGAATCCCCGAGCTGACGAGGTAAAAATCTGTCGTTCTGCTCCTGAACAAGGCAGTTAACCCACTGTTCCTCGGCCGTCATTGAAAATAAGAATGTGTTCTTAACTGACTTGCCTAGTTAAATAAAGGTCAAATAAAAAAAATATATATAGCCTACTGTGATCTTGGTGTTGCACATGTGGCCTATAGCCTGTTTTAGAGAAATGTCATCATCGAATATTGAAAGAGCTTTCATTGTCTGCTTTACATGCTCCCTTTATTTATCCTGCGGGTCTAACTTGAGAGCAGGCACCGCAAGTACAGGCACCACTGCGCTCCGACAGTCAGCCGGCTGTGGATTGATCTCAATGAGGACACATCGTTGAGCAACATGACATGATATAGTCTTCTCTCTATTGTTTGGGTAATCACAATTCAGATTTCCCCCCCCACTTGAGCGATACAAAAGTTTTCACCCGCCGTTGCTGTTTCCGTCGTTCTATTGAATTGAAGAAGGGAAGGGAAAAAAAGGTGATATCCAGCTGATACAGTTTACAGCTGCTAAGACGTCATGTCACAAGGCCCTACTCTGGGAAGTGTCGGTAGACATACGGTGGCACTCTGCATTAAGTGCGGCTTTAGCGTGGCAGGTTCCATCAACGCCGTTTGCAACTACTGCAAGAGAGTACACGGCGCTTGTAAAAGGCGCCGCTTGTGAAATCAAATGTGTTCACCTCGCTATGTAGAGCTTTAAATAAATACCCTCCACTACGTCCCGAGTCCGACGGTCATACAGTATAGGAACTTTGAAACGGGGACACTTCATTTCCAGTTGGGCAACATCGTGGAAGACGTGGGGTCGCTCCCCACTCAATAATGGTTGGCTATTGTGAGGAAAGACTGGTGTGGTCATAGCAAATGTCTTGAATTATAAATGAGGGATAGAATTGGCTTAGGGGGTAGATGAATGGATCCTTGCATGAGAGGTGGTGTGTGTGTGTGTGTGTGTGTGTGTGTGTGTGTGTGTGTGTGTGTGTGTGTGTGTGTGTGTGTGTGTGTGTGTGTGTGTGTGTGTGTGTGTGTGTGTGTGTGTGTGTGTGTGTGTGTGTGTGTGTGTGTGTGTGTGTGTGTGTGTGTTCTAAGAATGGGTTACTGAACAGTCTGAGGTCTGTCAGTGAAAGCAAGTGAGTTTGGAGGAGATGGATGCGTTTCCCATGGGGGTGAGGCGGAGAGAAGCATCTAGGCCATTGATTTTCAATGTTCCCTGTGCTTTTAATGGGCACCATGACCAGGAGTAGATCAAGCCAACCAGACACACACCCACTCACACCGACTACATAGCCTTTTGAGGTTCATTTGTTGCTTTTAACTCAAACTACTCTCGCTCACTTTTAGACTTGAGCATGAACCCGAGCTAGGTGTCCCTCTCTCTCTCTCTTCCTCTCTCTGTCTCTCATCTCATCTGGGCTGGCTTTCAAGGAGCCAACATCTGATAGAGGTCATAAAATCTCCTCATTAATTAATGAGAACCACCTGCTGTGCCAATACCAGAGTGGGACTCCATTTCAGTCTGAGAGAATTGCAACAGGGAGCGTGGAGAGGGTGAGATCTATACTATATACTGTGTGGTTGTGTAAGGATGGGTGTAAGGATCAGGGCTCTAGATAAGTTTCACTGGGCTGAGAGCTGAGATCAAACCTGTGCCAAAGTCTTCCTGAGCAGGAAGTTGCCTGAGGGACAGACTTCAGGTGCACCTCTCTGTCGAGTTCCTTCTTGGTGTTACGCTGTTTTGTGTGTATATGACACTGCAGGTTGAGCAGGTTTCTATGGACTCTTACCTTGCACGCGGTTGACTTTGAAGCAGGCAAGTCGTTTGATGCATTGGGTTTGGCCTAGAGCAGACCTATACAGGCCTGAAACTCCACAGCGCTGCTACTACTTTTCATCTTTTGAATATTTCCCTTTACAGGGACGGATTCAGACCTGGGACAGCCCGGTTAGTGGACTCTCTGAATAATGAATGGCATTAACCAATACATCAACTACAAGACCTTGACGGTCAGATTTTAATACCCTGGCCTAGACTGAGAACATCTAAAAGCTAGGGCTAACACTTAGAAAAAAGAGATGTAAGCCTAGCATTGTGCTAGTACATCCTGCACCTCTTCTGATACTTAAACTTATTTACTTATTCTGGTATTGTATACTGTTATTTTGGGACATCTGATGAGAAACAAACTGATGATTTGAATTCTATGTGCCACTTTTGAAATATAACGAACACTGGAGTGTAACCAGAATTGGGATAAAATCCCTGATCCTCCCTCCCAAAACAACAACAACACACACACACACACACACTCTATCTCAATCCCATCCAAATCCCCCCACTCATTCATTAGTTCATCCGCCTGGGTTTTTTTTTTATGTGTTGCTCTTTTGTCACACTGCATAAACAGATTATGTTGAGCCTTATATGGCTGATGTGGCGTGATAGAGAGAGTGTGGATCAGCCATCTCTGCTATCTACACCGCTGTGAGGATAGAGGATCAAGAGGGGAGAGGGGTTAGCGGAGATGCTAGGCTAATCAAGCGCAACGATCATAAGAGGCATTAGCGCGACAGAGTGGGAGTCCTGACCTTGTTTTGACTGAGCGCGAGGAGAGAGGGGGAGATAAAAAATAATAATAATAATTGAGCGAGAGACCAATCAGGCGGTGGGAAAAAGAATAGGACGAAGGGTGAGAGCGCACGAGTGCAATCAAAAGAGGAGTGACAGCGAAGGGGCGAGAGGGAGTAGGTGATGAAAAAGAGGGTGGGTGGGTGGGTGGGAGAGAGAGAGAGGGAGGGAGAGACAGGGGGCAAGTGTTTGGTCACTGAGCGAGCGTGGGGATAAGTGTATGGTTAATTACTGCCACTCTGTTTCTGTCAGCAAGCAGGTGACTAGCTCGGGCTCCAGTGGAATGGCTGGCCACTCTCGCCTTCCCTCCGTGTGTCTGTCTCCTTCACGTCCCACCCCTTAGTCTCTCTGCTTGACTTCTCTTCTCCTCCCCTCCTCTCATCTGTCTTCACTTAGTCGCCCTCCTCCTCTCCTCTCTTCTCCTCTCTGCTCCTCCTCCACTCTAAATTCTCCTCCACTTGTCCTCTCCTCGGATTGCTCCTCCTCTCCTCGGTCTTCACACCACCTCACCTGCCATCAGTTTCTCCCCCTCCTCTTCTTTGTCTACACTCCTCCTCTTCCTCCTCTACTCTATTCCCTCACTCTACTAGTCCCCGCCCTATCAGCCACACCCAGCAGCTGCCTCTCCGGCTAATGAGCTGTGAGAGGGAGGAAAGGGGGGGGGGTGAGTGAGTGGAAGAGACAATGAGAGAGAGCGAGAGCAGGACAGGGTGAGCTATCCTCCTGTAGTTAATTCATTCTCCTCGACCTCAGTCATTGTTAACACTCACTGGGGTTTGGTTCATCTACTCACCTGCTGCCAAGCAAAGCTAACACATTACTGTGCCAGGCTAGCACATCCATCCATTTACATACACACATACATGGCTGTCTGTCTCTCACACTCATACACACACACATACAAAACAAATAATATATTGCATAACAAATTCAGCCATGAGTGAAGGGATAGAAATGAACACTCCTGAGTATTGCAGGTAGCATGTCTATTATACCTCACACGGTCACTCACACACACAAACATTATTTCAAAAAATCCTGTTTATCTTTCAAATCCTATTGTTATGATACCTGACAACACACGCACAAAGAGGCAAAGCACTTCCGGGCAGAAAATAGCAGAAACAGTGCTCCGCGCACACTCCACACACACGCATGCACACAAACACTGCCCCGTCTACATGCGCCAAGTCACTAACCCTCATTTGGCCAGTTAGCAACAAAAGGTCCCGTGCCAGGGGACTTATGCTATTGTAATGTGAGTGGGAGCAAATACACCTGTCCAATGAGATATACCCAGATTAGAACCTGCCTCTTCCCGAACAATCTATTTATACAACTAATAGGAGGCTGGGTAGGGTCAGAAGTGGGTCATATAGTACCTTCCTTCTATATAGCTGGGATAGGCGGCTCCCTGGGAAAGAAGAAATGTCTGGAGTTGCCAGGGCCACCTTCTGAGGATGTGTTTCAAACCAATTGAGGCCATTTTCTTTTAGGCTTGGGGCAAGTATAGCTTCAGTATAGGGCCGCTGGTAGGAGAAAACACTGAGACAGTCGTCTGAGATGGCTAGAATTCCTTATTGACGCCGTCCATCAACGCGACTTGTTATCCACAACAGTGTTCCAAAAGCCAGGCAGAATAGCTCCTGGGTGGTTGAAATGGGTGTTGTTGAAATGCACTTAGACATTTCAGCAACACCCACTTCAGTGAGCTCTCGAACCGCATCTTAACAACACCCATTACCACCCAGCAGTATTTAAACAAGCACACAGGTTTCTTGGTCTCACGGCTTTAGCTGGTCTGTCTGTCTGTCTGTCTTCATTGTCAACGTCTTGTCGTCACTCGAAGGAGTGTGACAACATGTTCAGAGGCATTGTTGTTAAGTTAGAGGAAGAATGTGGGACAGTCACGGGGCCCTAGTGCCACGTTCACATGCTAGTCGAAACTTTCTATTTCCTGGTTGTGATGTTGGAAATACGACTTTGCTTCGTTCGTGTGCTTTTTGGTCAGAACAATTCTTCAACCAATATGATGTTAGCTAGCTTGATAAGCTTGCTAACATTGATCTGACTTGGATGGTCATCCAAGCTAACTAATCTAGGGTGAGAGAATGTTTTTGTTACCTGTCTTTTAATGAGAAACTCATCTTAATTCAATCAGATAAGTGTGTAACTGTTGCCAAATAATGACATTAACACATATTGCTAAGAATGGGACAGTAGGGTGACTGCTCTAGCTGGTCTCGAACTCAGGCCACAAGCACCAATGACAAACAACCTAACCACTGTCCCAATAAGGGATATCTCCAGGGTATGTGCTTATTGGGCCAGTATAGTTAGGCCCTGTCCAGAAGAAACCCGAACCCCTCCTCCCTCGGCACTTGTGTAGATCTGAAACAACTTGATAAGTGTAAGAAATATAAGGTGAATACACTTTGAAGTAAATCTCAGCTCTGATAAAAGTACACTCAAGAAAATTAACTGAACAAAAATATCAATTGAACACGTAAAGTGATGGTCCCATGTCTCATGAGCTGGAGAGAACAAATCCCAGAAATGTTCCATACGCACAAAAAGCTTATTTCTCTCAAGTTTTGTGCACTAATTTGTTTACATCCCTGTTAGTGAGCTTTTCTCCTTTGCCAAGATAATCCATCCACCTGACAGGTGTGACACATCAAGAAGCTGATTAAACAGCATGATAATTACACAGGTGCACCTTGTGCTGTGGACAATAAAAGGCCACTTTAAAATGTGCAGTTTTGTCACACAACACAATGCATGCTGACTGCAAGAATGTCCATTAGAGCTATTGCCTGATAATTTAATGTTAATTTCTCTACCATAAGCTGCCTCCAACGTCATTTTAGAGAATTTGGCAGTACTTCCAACCGGCCTCACAACCATAGACCACATGTAACCACACCAGCCCAGGACCTCCACATCCAACTTCTTCACCTGCAGGATCGTCTGAGGAGGGGTGGGTGTGCTGATGAGTATTTCTGTCTGTAATAAAGCCCTTTTGTTTGGGAAAGCTAATTCTGATTCGCTGGGCCTGGCTCCCCAGTGGGTGGGCCTATGCCTACCCATGGCTGCACCCCTGCCCATTCATGTGAAATCCATAGATTAGGGCCTAATGAATTTCTTTCAATTGACTGATTTCCTTATTTGAACTGTAACTCTGTAAACACTTTGAAATTGCTGCATGTTGCGTTTATTTTTTTGTTCAGTATATTTTATGGATCATAGTGATTCAGGACTATCATTAAAACAGGTTAAGATGCCCCACCAACATTAGACAACTATACAGAAAGCCATTAAATTGCTGAAATAAGTCAACAAAATCAATGATGAGCGAATAGTCAGATTAATAACTGATACCTTACACAGATAAGGTGTCAGATCAGAATATCGTGAACCAAGAGCTGTGAGTCCAAATCCCAGGTGAGGTCATGTTGAATAATAATTGCTGATTAATTGAACAAGCACAATGTAATCATGTATGTCAAAGTGTGTCAAATATGTCAATTGAAAACACTGTGTCTTAAAAGCACTGTGTGTGTGTGAGTATCGCTAACCTTGCCAACAGACAAAGAGCTATGAATGGAGGGCCTTGATTGGCTTGGCATCAGTAATGTGATGTGTGTTTTGGGGGGTGGCACAAATGTTTTTTCGCCACATTCCCATGAAACATGACTAGAACATCAATGTGCCCAGTTTTCTGTAGGTTAGGAGAATATTCCATCCCGCCAAACATACACAGAGCATGCTTGCCATGTTCTCAGAATATAAGATATTCATGTTCTTGACACGTTTTATGGGAGTGTTGCAAGAAAATTTATTTGTCAAGTTTTCGGAGGGTTAGGAGAATATTCCATCAATGTCCCACCAAACATACACAGAACATAGTTGCCATGTTCTCAGAAAATAATATATTAATATTCTAGTCATGTCTTCTCTTAACCTACAGAAAACTGGACACATTGATGTTTGTGCAACGTCCGCATGAAACATGTCTGGAACATTCATATTTTCAGTTCTGAGAACATGGTAAACCGTTCTGGATAAATTATATTTTACATTAAGGGGATGGTCTCTTGGAAAAATGCCTTGCACATCATGGGAACATTCCTATGAAAACGTTAGTTAATGACCTAATGAGACTCTTAAGGGAACTTTCTCTAAAGTTGTGGGAACGTTTGTTGTTAGCTGGGATTCAAGTGAAACTTCCCACTGGGAACTAGGCGCTTCTGATAACTGATTGGACATGAAAGCGGCAATCCCTCAAAAAGACAGATTGATGCAATACAATACCAGGTCAACTGCAGCAGGCCTAAAGGCTTGACATTCAATATGTACTCAACTGTCAAAAAACAGGAATTAACAAGAAATGTCCAAGAAAGGTAGCCTCCCTTGAAAATATGTAATTTCTGTGCGTAGTGTTGTGTGCACAAAAACACAAATTGCTATGCATAATTTGTTGGGAAAATCCAGCATTATTAATCCGAATAAATATAATTAATTTGAACAACTCTGGATTTTTCTGAATGCTCAAAACTGTCGCATCATTGCCAATTTCTGCACCTTGAGCACCTAGCACACTAAAAGACCTGGCTCACTGTCCACATTACTTGTGCGAGTTGTGACATCTTCGAGTCCAAGTGTCAACATTCATTTATTAAATTAGTCCCGCTTGAAGCCACAGTCCTTACCCGATGTGTCCCACATGTTCAGCTCAATCCTCTGTTTCTCGATCTCGAAACTCGCCGTGTAGTTCTCGAAGACAGTCGGGACATAATTCTGAAAATAAACATTTCAAATGGCAAAATTAAAACCTAAATCTGCCCAATGATGCAAAATGATACCATGTTCCATTCCCACTCATCTCGGCTGATAGTCTGTTTTAGGCTTATTCCTATATCACATGTAGGTTATGTGCATATGGCAGACACCATATTACTTCTGAGCCAAATCTAAGACACATGGCCGGCTAAATGTATGTCATTAAATGAAAAATATGTGCCATAGATTTAGGCTATATACATTAGGCTATAGACGGGATCTAAAGCCTACAAACTTTAGAATTATTAAATGTTTTAAAACATAGTTTATGGATTTGCCTGATGCGCGCTTGTGCGCGCATGGTGCGAACGCTAAACGTATATTTGTATTTTATTTAAAATAATGATTTATTTATTTACAATCGTACAAACTTCGTAATACAATCGCAATGACGTACCTCTGGATACGAGTCTTTGGCGAATACATGAAGTAATGCCGTTTTGCCACATTGCGTATCGCCGACCACCACGATTTTACAGCGGCTGCCCTTGCTCTCCATAGTGCCGTCTATTTGGTTATGATGCGTCGCCTTCTTTTCATTTAGCTACACTCCAGAATAGTCCCCAAGTCAAAGTGTAGAAAGTAGATACCGGTGAGATTTCCCTCCCTGTTTTCAGTTGTATTCCTCGCTGTGTGTGCCTTCCCGAAGCTTTGACTGTCAGACTCAGGACTGTAATAACTCTTTAGCGCGCCTGCATAGCCTACTCCACAATGTTCCTGTTGGCCACCGCTGGATGCTGACAGAGCGTGAGTTTGTATTTTCACTTTCCTCTTTAGACCCGCCCATCAGCCTCTAACAACCAATGAGAAGGTCTGAGGAGCTAACGTTTATTTGCATGCCAACTGTTCGGGATAATGTCATAATCATCCATCAACAACACCTTTGATGAAATCTGAAGAATAGTTTTGTCCCCCTTCCTTTGTGAAATAAATCCCCCCCCCTTTACAAGAACACATACCCCTATCTCTCTCTCTCTCTCTCTCTCTCTCTCTCTCTCTCTCTCTCTCTCTCTCTCTCTCTCTCTCTCTCTCTCTCAGACACAAACACACACTTATCTCTCTCACCCATCTCTCATATACTGTAATCTCCTGGTATTTTCCCTTTTTAAGATTTGACTGAACCTTACCATGCTTGGCAGTAGTGGTTGGTGCTAGCTGGTTAACGCAAATGCCATGCCGTGAAAAATGAGTGGCATACTGAATCCAGTAGAGGTTGTGTATTCTGTGATTCTAAAATGAATATCCACACAATTATCTTCATCAGTGCTCCCTTCGTGACACCTCTGGTCTACAGGGCAATCTCTCCAAACACCTGCAGAGATTTAGTTCTGTGGTTCCCGAGATCACGGTCAGAAGCAACACGTCTGCACTGGTCTTGCATTGACACAATGACCAGGTTTCTATCGCCATCTTCTGGTGAGAAAGGGCACACAAGAATATTGAGCGTCCAACTCCAACTCCAAATCCCACTTTGTATTATATTACATATGCCATTTTAGCAGACGGTTACATCCAAAGCCATTTACAGTAGTGCGTGCATACATTTTCACAATGCAGTGTTGTGTTGTATTACAGAACGGGACTGTCAGACGTGGGTCCCCACATTGTAGCTAGGGCTTACAACATGGAAGCCAGGACACACACGAGTTAAATGTGTTTTGAGAAAAGGGATAAGGAATACTTTCCATCTCGTGTTGACAGACATTGTAATATCACACTCGAGGAGAGGCCATAGGCTGCATGGAGCTATTTTCTTCCAATGGCCATTCTTTCCCATTGACTTGTTGGTGTGCATCCTTGCACAAAGAGGATGCCATTGCCATCCATTCAGCTGCAGGTGGCAGCACAAGACAATGCACAAAGCGATGGACACAACAACTAGCGACATGTATTCATCACTCTAGAGAACTCTTTCCACTGCTCCAGAGTCCAACGGCGGCGAGCTTTACGTCACTCCATCCGACGCTTAGCATTGCGCGTGGTGATTTGAGCCTTGTGCGTGGCCATGGAAACCCATTCCATGAAGCTCCAGAGGAACAGTTCTTGTGCTGATGTTGGAACTCAGTAGTGAGTGTTGCAACGGAGGACAGACGATTTTTAAGTGGTATGCCCTCCACCACTCAGCGGTCGCGTTCTGTGAGCTCGTGTGACCTGCCACTTCACGACTGAGCCTTTGTCGCTCTTAGACATTTCCACTTCACAGTAACAGCATTACAGTTGGCCGGGGCAGTTCTAAATAGGGCAGAAATGTGCCGTACTGACTTGTTTGTAAGGTGGCATCCTATGACAGTGCCACGTTGAAAGTCACTGAGCTCTTCAGTAAGGCCATTCTACTGCCAATGTTTGTCTCTGGAGATTGCATGCCTGTGTGCCTGATTTTTATACACCGGTCAGTAACGGGTGTGGCTGAGAAGCCACGAGTTTGAAGGGTTGTTCATATATGGTGTATGTCATCGTTCTCCCCCCACACACCTGTAAAAACAAAGGTATTATGGACACATAATAGTACACATACCATGGTCACCTATGGGAGGGTCTAATTTCATAAGTAGCCTACATTAGTGTTGTATAGTTTTTATAGCTTAAGAAATTGGACTCTTCTATGAAGTTGTTGGTGTGTGCATGTGCCGAAAGCTCAGCTAGCTTGACATGTCGCTGGTGGAGCTACCAAATTTGAGACTTTTCGAATGGCTCAAACGGTTTGAAGGCGTGGGGTCAAGTGTGTTTGCGGGCAGAGGATTACTGGTTCGAGCCCCCATGGGGACATGGGCAGTGGAGGAGCTATACTATTAGCAGCACACTGTCGTCAGTTTCGCGTGCTTGTGTGTGTTGCGCCTTTGCCCACTCTTTCTGACCTATAGCAACTGGGTCGTTCCACGAGCACATTGTGCGTCTGTTTGACATTTTAAGTAGAAATGGTGCACATATAATGACATTTAAATTGCTGTTATATTAAATGAAGTGAAATTAAACTTAAACATGTGTTTTCCCAAAATACTGTTTCTGGCCTAGAAACCCAACAATGAACTGTTACTCATTTTAAGCCCAAAAGCCTGGTTAATAAAGATAAAGCATTTCGCTACACTCGCATTAACATCTGCTAACTGTGTGTATGTGACCAATAACATTTGATTTGATTTGATACCCGCAAGAGCAGTGTCTGTCGGTTTCTTATTTTTTTCTCTCATTGTTATTCAATTGTTACTATGCACCTGCCACAAAGACAGCTCAAATGTGCAAGTGCCTTTTGAATTTTCACCCACTTAATCCAAAAATGTCTCCAAATTGTCACCATCATTGCAAACCCCTAGTTATGTTCTTGCTTTGACAGTCATTTCTGAAGGTAGTTTATTTTGTGTGATTAATGATTAATTTATGTCTGTCCGTTATTTGAACTGAACATTAGTTTTAATATGGTGAAAATATTCTTTAAAAAAAAAAACATTGAAAGAAACATTGAACATTATAATAGTCATACCATAATGTAAAAGCAAGTGAGCTGGTTCAACTTTTTTGGGGCAATTTTTTAAATATTTTTTTTTAAGGCTGCTTGTTTGCCCCTCAATCAGACCCTACAAACAAGAGGAGTAGGAAGTGAAAAATGTCAGCCCTGTCCTCCAAGTGCCAGGCTCTCTATTAACTCAGGCATTTCCTGCCATGCCCCTTGGCCACATCTTTATCACCTAGTGACTTCCTGTTTCACAGACTGGGACAACACAAAAACTTTCATGACTGCCTTTTGCAGTTTTAGGACCCCTCAACTACAGGTTCCATTATGCCAATGGTTCCACACTGGGTCTAATTGTAAGGAACCTCGTCCTCCTCTTCTGAGGAGGAGAAGCGAGAAGGATCGGAGGACATAAACTGAACACTACGAAATACAAAACAATAAACGTGAAATGAACGAAACAGTCCCGTGTGGCGACACACATTGACACGGAAGACAAACACCCACAACCCAAAACTGAAACCCAGGCTACCTAAGTATGATTCTCAATCTGGGACAACAATTGACAGCTGCCTCTGATTGAGAACCATACTAGTCCGAACTCAAAAACCAACATAGAAAAACAAACATAGACTGCCCACCCAACTCACGCCCCTGACCATACTAAAACAAAGATAAAATAACAGAACTATGGTCAGAACGTGACACTAATAGTATTTTTACACAATGTAATTTAATACGTGCCCCTGTTGCTGCAGTAGGCCTATTGTTGTTGCCAGAGAATGTCTTGAGATCAATAATAGATTGCAAAATTGGACCAAAATGTTTAAGCTTCTTGAAAATTATTGTTCTCCAGTGCATACCTATCTCTAGGCTATATTTTGGTCATCATCCTTTCTATTTCCCTGTTGACATAGGCCTGTAAGCCCCATGCACCTTGATGGCAACGCCACCTGTTGCTAAGCGAGCTCCGCCGACCTCTTGCTTTAGCTCCCCTCCTCTGACTAAAAATCCACTTTCCGCCCTTTAACCGTGGCCACATCCCGTCTGACTGCGCACTGCTCTCCATTGCCAAGTAGAATATCTGCCACTTTCCTGGCTAGGGTGCACGCACTCAAATCCCCTCCTGGTATTACCTGTTGTAATCTATATTTTTTACAGTGGAATTGTGCACCGCAATAGGCTAGTTTACGAAAAAAATACAATTTTACTGCAACTTCTGTCAGGTGTTTTTTAGACTATCGGGGAAACCTGAGAAACAGAACTACCAAAGAAAGAAAAGCGCATTGGAAAAAATAGGCTATTTTTGTGATTCCGATCATGTCTGGCGAAGAGGCACCGGCACGACAGCAGCAAGAATCCGCAGAAGAGAAGACAGAGAAGCCACCTACTGAGGAACCTCCATCGGAGGCAGCCCAAGAGTGTGAGCCATCCCCCGCGGAAGAGCCAGCAGACGAGCCTGCGGCGGCGACCCCAGACAGAGCGCCCGTGGCGCCCGATGAGGAAGTTTTCAGCTACCGTGCTTTGTTCCTAACGGGCTATGGAGGCTATGACAAAGTGAAGCTCCAGGTGAAAAAGGGAAAGCCGAGCCTGAAAAACGCAGAGGTGCTGGTGCGGGTCAAGGCGTGTGGTCTGAACTTCGCCGAGTTGTTGGGGAGACAGGGGATGTATGAGCTGCTGCCGTCGCCGCCCGTCACGCCCGGGATGGAATGCTCGGGCGTGATTGAAGCCTTAGGGGAAGAGGTGACGGATAGAAAAGTGAGTCTAAAAACATAGCATCGTGTTTCTTTCAAGGCCTTTCTTTCTTTATGGTAGGTAGCCTATTGCTCATCATTTCTATTCAAATCAAATTCATTGGGCGAGGCCCGCCCAATCAATACATCAAACGTTGCCCTTTTTGTCCAGGCACAGAACCGTTATATAGGCTATAATATTTTATTGAGGAGGCGTGCACAAAATCTTGGTTAACAGTGCAGTATGACAACACTATTTTGGGCGCTCCTTTTACGTGATTTATCTCTTTAATATCTTCCTTTCTGCCTTCATATCATTGTGTTAGTTATTCATGCAGTCACAAGGTTGAAACAACTGTCTTTGTATGACAGCGTTATTACAAGATAATAAACATTTTTAGTTGTTTTCATCCTTGGCTGCATTATTGTCTTGATTTTAGTATCAAATATTGGGCTACTATAATAGCAGTGAGCATATTCTGTCTTCCCAATGAAAGTCACATATCCTGTGGTCAGTTGGTGTGTCTTCCTACTCCCTATCTCGATTTGTTATAACACCTCCAAGAAGCTGTTGAGAAGTGATAATCAGAGGTTGGGGTTAACAGGTTCTCCCCTGTCTCCATTTGTTCCCTCTCTGATACTTCCAGACTGTGAATATCCGAAGTGGGATGGAGATGTGAAATGAGTGATGACACTGACACTGCCATGCTGTGATAAGAGAATTCCCCCAAGGGCTGTCAACTCATGTGTGCGTAACACTGCAATGACATGACCCAATCTATTTGATGAAGGGCTCTGATATAATATTTTGATATCAGCAATATTTCCTTTGGCGTGTGCGTGTGTGTGTGTTTTGGCCCTGTGTTTGTGTGCAATTGTTTGCCGATATGCAAGGTGAGCATATGTGTGAGTCTGTCTGTCTGTCTGTCTGTCTGTCTGTCTGTCTGTCTGTCTGTCTGTCTGTCTGTCTGTCTGTCTGTCTGTCTGTCTGTCTGTCTGTCTGTCTGTCTGTCTGTCTGTCTGTCTGTCTGTCTGTCTGTCTGTCTGTCTGTCTGTCTGTCTGTCTGTCTGTCTGTCTGTCTGTCTGTCTGTCTGTCTGTCTGTCTGTCTGTCTGTCTGTCTGTCTGTCTGTCTGTCTGTCTGTCTGTCTGTCTGTCTGTCTGTCTGTCTGTCTGTCTGTCTGTCTGTCTGTCTGTCTGTCTGTCTGTCTGTCTGTCTGTCTGTCTGTCTGTCTGTCTGTCTGTCTGTCTGTCTGTCTGTCTGTCTGTCTGTCTGTCTGTCTGTCTGTCTGTCTGTCTGTCTGTCTGTCTGTCTGTCTGTCTGTCTGTCTGTCTGTCTGTCTGTCAGACCCATATAGTAAGTACTGTTTGTACAGTACATCATAACCCTTCACTGTTCCACAAACATGGTCAGTTACATTTGATATTTCCTTCTCCTCCCCCTTCATTTTCTTCTCCTCCCCTTGCCACACCCCTTTCCACCCTCCCTTCCCCCAAACAGATGGCTAGAAGAATCCTATAGAAGGACAGCACATTCTTTCTGCACAATTGGTCACAAATCAAATCAAATTGTATTGGTCACAAACACATGGTTAGCAGATGTTAATGCGAGTGTAGCGAAATTCTTGTGCTTCTAGTTCCAAGACACCTAACCACCACCACCACCAACAACAACAGCCTAGAGTCAGAGTGCTACACGATCTGTGGACAATAAAAAAGCAGAACCCAGCTGCTGCCTTTTAGAGTCTGTTTTGGGAGTAGCCTAGGCTTGGACCTGTTCCTGTTTCTGTTTATGCTGAGCTCAGTTTTTGTCTTTTGGCCAACATGGTCTCAACAACTCACTGTTTTATCGACGTTTGTCCAAATGGCCGCTTTGGCCCAATCAGTGAAGCTATCCAGAGGTGGACTGAGGGCGTGGCTGTTTCAGGTGAGGTCACATGGGATATTTCCCGGGCTGAAACAGACACCAGATTTGGGTCGTATTCATCAGGGCAAGCATTGCAATGTTTTAAAATGTCTTGCAATGAAAAAACAGAAATCAGCGTTTCTTACTGGACAAATCCAATTAGTCCCCCTCTGTTTCAGTCAGTTTTCATCCGTTTGGTACAAATTAATACGACCCTGTTTTAAAATCTTCAGCCTTGTTGAATCCTCTTCGCCCATCCTAAAAAGACCAGATAGATGTGATCAGTAATGGTGTGATCAGATTGGTCAGTGATCAAATGATGTCAACCGTTGACATATTCACTTTTCGAGCATAAAGCCCCACCCACATTTGAACCTTTTCCTCAGTGGCGTTTGTTTTTTCCGTGTTCTCTTGTTTTTCTTTTTTATTCATTCTGTCCTGGTATGTGTTATTGACTGGTTCTGTGAAATACTCAACCAACACTTCCACAGAATAGTCCTGAACAATGGTATATTTTCAAATAGAAGTTTCATGCAGGTTCTGATAGGTCTCAATTGGTCATGCACCCTTTGTGCAGACCTTGAGGTCAGTGACCGCATAAAATGCAATGTGACAATGTGATCTGTGAGTCATGAGTACTTTATTGTCATGTGTTTGTGAGCAGCAGGAAGAGAAGCAACCCGTACATCTCGAGGAATCACAAACAGGAAATGTTATAATATTCAGAGACCGATTGGATGACTTTCCTGCGTCTTCCGCCTCTTGGTCTCTTTCGAAACACAAATAAAAAGTCTATGGCTTGCCTGGTCCCAGATCTGTTAGACAATGACCATAGGAGTTGGGCAAGACCGCAACAAGTAAGTCAGCAGTGCTCTTCTGACATGGGAGATTCAGCTATTGCAGGAGTGCATCTCAATAAAGACATCTTCTCCTCTCGTTCATAATATTCACATGGACCGTAAAAGAAAGCAACTTCCTGTTGGCAACCACCACAATATTATTTTAGTCAGAAAACTTTGCCACTCAACAAATAGTTGTTAGGATTTTGTTGTGACTTGTGACCCATGTGAAATGTCCCTCTCTCAGGTGGGTGACCGTGTGTTGGTGTTGAGTCGTCACGGTCTGTGGCAGGAGGTGGTGGTTGTGCCTGCTAGCCAAACATTCATCATGCCTGAGTCAATGAGCTTCGAGGAAGCGGCGGCCCTCCCCGTCAACTACCTGACGGCCTACATGATGCTTTTTGAGATGGCCAACGTCAGGGCCGGACAGAGCATCCTCATCCACATGGCAGCAGGTACAGTAGTGGTGGACACACACACACACCCACAAGGGAGCAAACGCATACACACTCACACAAGTACACATACACACACATTCTTACGAACATACACACACGCTCATGTTTACTTATTGGAATGTGACTGATTATACATCGAGTGGCACTCGTAGGTCACACACACATACTATAAAAATGTACCCCTTTCCCCACCACAAACACACTCCACAGCCCCAGAATGTCCCCTCACAACCACAGTAGTACTATATAACATAGCCATTCATCTGCACCACTGACGAGGCTTAAGTCACGGCTTTGACATACTTTCCTTGACCTTAGAATGGGAGACTGCACAGTATATAGCGTAGGTGGACATACAAGTCTGTAGTGACTCCCCTGTCCTTTTACCCTGGAACAATAGGCCTCCATTTCCATGGCAACGCCACCTCTTACCTCTGAGGATAACACTGTACGACATGCAGCACCTTAGCCAACTGACAATATAGATCGTTATCATCCTGTTGCTTTGGTAACACTCAACGTTTCACGTGTTTTTTTTAGCTTCATGGCCTTGAAAAAAACAAAACAAAGATGGATAAGATAAGTAGGGTTTGGTTTATACTGTACTGCAGTGTTTCCTAAACTAGTGGTCACGGGCCCCATGTGGGGTCACCTGATTTGGAAATGAGGATGCGAGAGAAACCCCCCCCCCCCCAAAAAAAATACAAATGCTTGGTTCATAGAACCGCGGTTATGTGAGTAACCTTTGAGCTCCGCTCTTAGATGTTGGAACAAACAGAACGGTTTCTGTTTTCTTCCTACAAATTGGACTCTATCTTTTTTTGAACACACACAGACACAAAGTAGGGGCTCTATTTTACCAAACTTAGCGCAATGGTAAATCTTAGTGCTGGCGGTAACGCTGTAGGTCCGGGAGTGTGTCAGAAATATTTTTATGAGCACAGTAGCTGGCGGTGGTGATGCGAAAGGGCACACTTCAACCAACGTGGAATAGATATTGAATTGCTGTCTGTGCCCAGTGGGTTGTGTTTTGAGTATCCACTATCAAATAAAATACAATTATATTTGTCACATGCGCCGTGTAGACCTTACTGTAAAATGCTAACTTGCAAGCCCTTAAATGTAATACAATAAAATAACAATAACGAGGCGATTATACAGGGGGTACCGGTACCGAGTCAATGTGCGGGGGTACAGGTTAGTTGAGGTAATTGAAGTAATATGTGCATGTACTGTAGGTAGGGGTAAAGCGACTATGCGTAGATAATAAACAGCGAGTAGCAGCAGCATAAAAAAAGGGGGGGGTCAATGCAAATAATCTGGGTGGCTTGGGGGTAGATTTTTATTTTATTTTTACCTTTATTTTACTAGGCAAGTCAGTTAAGAACAAATTCTTATTTTCAATGACAGCCTAGGAACAGTGGGTTAACTACCTGTTCAGGGGCAGAACCCGTTCTGTTTGTTCCAACATCTAAGAGCGGAGCTCAAAGGTTACTCACATAACCGCGGTTCTATGAACCAAGCATTTGTATTTTTTTGGGGGGGGGGGGGTTTCTCTCGCATCCTCATTTCCAAATCAGGTGACCCCACATGGGGCCCGTGACCACTAGTTTAGGAAACACTGCAGTACAGTATAAACCAAACCCTACTTATCTTATCCATCTTTGTTTTGTACCTTGTCAGCTCAGGGATTTGAACTTGCAACCTTTCAGTTACTAGTCCAACACTCTAACCACTAGGCTACCCTGCCGCCCCAGAAGCTGTTAAGGAGCCTTTTGGACCTAGAGTTGGTGCTCCGGTACCGTTTGCAGTGCGGTAGCAGAGAGATTAGTCTATGACTAGGGTGGCTGGAGTCTTTGACAATTTTTAGGACCTTCCTGGTATAGAGGTCCTGGGTGGCAGGAAGCTTGGCCCCAGTGATGTATTGGGCAGTACGCACTACCCTCTGTAGCGCCTTGTGGTCAGATGCCGAGCAGTTGCCATATCAGGCGGTGAAGCAACCACTCTCGATGGTGCAGCTGTAGAACTTTTTGAGGATCTGAGGACCCATGCCAAATCTTTTCAGTCTCCTGAGGGGGAATAGGCATTGTCGTTCCCATTTTCACAACTGTCTTGGTGTATTTGGACCATGATAGTTTGTTGGTGATGTGGACACCAAGTAATTTGAAGCTCTTGACCTGCTCCACTACAGCCCCTTCAGTGTGAATGGGTGCGGGCTCGGCCCTCCTTTTCCTGTTGTCCACGATCATCTCCTTTGTCTTGGTCACTTTGAGGGAGAGGTTATTGTCCTGGCACCACACTGAAAGGTCTCTGACCTCTTCCCTATAGGCTGTCTCATCATTGTCGGTGATCAGGCCTACCACCGTTGTGTCGTCGGCAAACTTAAGGAAGGTGCTGGAGTCGTGCTTGGCCATGCAGTTGTGGGTGAACAGGGAGTACAGGAGGGGACTAAGCACACACCCCTGAGGGGCCCCTGTGTTGAGAATCAGCGTGGCAGATGTGTCGTTGCCTCACCTTACCACTATGAAGGGGAGAGTGTGTCAGATAAACAGAATTTAAAGGGTTGCTAAAAGCTTTTCGAGCTTACATCCTGCCTGTGACAGAACAGTATGTCTAGAATACTGCAAGTGAGGCTTTTTTTGTACGTGGCACAAATCACCACACCTGGGTTCAAATAGCATTTGAAGTCTTTCTACTGTATTTGAGCATGATTCAGCTTGCCTAGAAAAATGGAACCAATGAAAAGCTAAATATGTGTATGCGACCAATAAAATGTGATTTTGATTTGAAGTCCCAAAAGTGCCAAACCTGCTGGCTCAATCAAACTCTCAAAGTGTCCATCGCATCTCTCATCCATTAGATTTCACTTCTATCATATTCCCATCCCGTCTCTTCTCCGTTATCCCATCTCCACTCTATTAAATTTCTCCTCCATCACGAATCACCTTCATCAGGAATCACCTCTGTCACAATTCTCCTGCGTCTATGTTACCTACAGTATCTCTCATGCTTATGCGTCCCTCGTGCCTCTCTCTGTGTCTTGTCCCCTTATGTCCCTCTACTGTAGGTGGTGTGGGCATCGCTGCCACCCAGCTCTGTCAGTTGCTGGAGGACGTGACCGTGTTTGGAACTGCGTCGGCCAGCAAGCACGAGACCATCGGCCAGGGGGGCGTCACCCACCCCATCGACTACCGTACACGAGATTATGCTGAGGAGATCCGTAAAATCAGCCCCAAGGGTAAGGATGGATTGGACATGCAACCTGGTCCAAGATCTGTTTGTACTGTCTTGCCAACTCCTATGGTTATTGGTGTGACAATCACCATATGAGTTGGCAAGACAACGCAAATAGATCTGGGACCAGGCTAAAGGGCGGTATCATCAGCATCACTGATAGGTGCCTTTGTCATCTCCTTTTTGAAGTATACGGCTCAGCCATGAAGTGGCAGACCACACAAGTTCACAGAATGGGACTGCAGAGTGCTGAAGTGCTTAGTGCGCAAAAATAGTCTGTCCTTGGTTGCGACACTCACTACTGAATTCCAAACTACCTCTGGAAGCAACTTCAGCACAAGAACTGTTCCGTAGGGAGCTTCATGAAATGGGTTTCCATGGCCGAGCAGCCTAAAATCACAGTGCGCAATTGCATGAGTTATGTTACGGGTCGCATTACCAAGAACTTGACTGGCCTGCACAGATCCCTGACCTCAACCCCATCGAACAACTTTGGATTGAATTGGAACGCCGACTGCGAGCCAGGCCTAATCGCCCAACATCAGTGGCCAACCTCACTAATGCTCTTGTGGCTGAATGGAAGCCCCCGCAGCAATGTTCCAACATCTAATGGAAGGCCTTCCCAGAAGAGTGGAGGCTGTTATAGCAGCAAAGAGGGGACCAACTCCATTTCAATGCCCGTGATTTTGGAATGAGATGTTCGACGAGTAGGTGTCCACATACTTTTGATTATGTAGTGTATCATTGCATACGATGTAAACTGTATGTCAAGCCTCTCGATCAGTACTAGTGATCCACTCGAGCAAATCAGTTTCCAATGGCATTTCTGTCTCTTTCCCTCAGGATTGGACGTTGTCCTGGACCCTCTGGGAGGCTCAGACACCCAAAAGGCCTTTAGTTTGCTGAAGCCCATGGGCACCCTCATAGTGTTTGGTAAGAGACTAAATTACCGTTGTTTGTATTAGCGTTTAACATTACTCGCCTCCTGTCATCTCAACCGGCGCTCAGTGTTTACCCACCTTTTTCTGTACCACTACATCCCTTCCCTACTGGACATTTCATAGAAGATTTAACACATTCCATTTGCATTTCTAGCATGTTCCATGGTATGTGAAATGACTTGATAACCTGTTTCCAATACATTTAAAATGTATTGAGGGGAAAATATGCATTCCAAGCTAGCTTTTCAAGTGTTTGCATTTTTTAAGTGTTACAATTCAATTTGTAAAATGTGTCAAATGTGTGGTTGTGTAATTATCATATTTACAACACTTTTTTAACATGCACATTTCTGGTAGGGTGGTAATGTCCTCTCCATGTGTGACTTCATGACTCCATTTTCCAGGTGCAGCCAACTGTGTGACGGGTCAGAAGAAGAACCTATTGGCGGTAGCCAAGACCTGGTACAACCAATTCACCATCAACACCCTGAGGCTGATGCATGCCAACAAGGCTGTGTGTGGCTTCCATCTGGGCTACCTGAGTGATGAGGAGGAGCTCATCACCCAGACCATGACCCGCCTACTGGAACTCTATACCCAGGGAAAGATCAAGCCCCGCATTGACTCCACCTACCACTTTGAACAGGTGGGTGTGTGTGTGTGTGTGTGTGTGTGTGTGTGTGTGTGTGTGTGTGTGTGTGTGTGTGTGTGTGTGTGTGTGTGTGTGTGTGTGTGTGTGTGTGTGTGTGTGTGTGTGTGTGTGTGTGTGTGTACACAGGTGCAGTGAATATCTATGAGTAGCTCAGTGGCTATGCATTATATACAGTATACAGTACCAGGTAAAATTTTGGACAGACCTACTCATTCAAGTTTACCTCATGAAGCTGGTTGAGAGAATGTCAATACTATTTTCTAATAGTAGAATAATAATAATAACTATGAAATAACACAAATGGAATCATGTAGTAACCAAAAAAGTGTTAAACAAATCAAAATACATTTTAGATTCTTCAAAGTAGCCACCCTTTGCATTGATGACAGCTTTGCACACTCTTGGCATTCTCTCAACTAGCTTAATGATAAATGCTTTTCCAACAGTCTTGAAGAAGTTCCCACATATGCTGAGCACTTGTTGGCTGCTTTTCCTTCACTCTGTGGTCCAACACATCCCAAATAATTTCAATTGGTTGTGGAGGCCAGGTCATCTGATCACTCTCCATGGTCAAATAGCCCTTGCACAGCCTGGAGGTGTGTTGGGTCATTGTCCTGTTGAAAAACAAATGATAGTCCCACTAATCGCAAACCAGATGGGATGACGTATCGTTGCAGAATGCTGTGGTAGCCATGCTGGTTAAGTGTGCCTTGAATTCTAAATAAATCACAGACAGTGTCACCAGCAAAGCACCCCCACACCATCCCACCTCCTCCTCTATGCTTCACGGTGGGAACCACACATACAGAGATCATCCGTTCACCTACTCCGCGCCTCACAAAGACACGGCGGTTGGAACCAAAAATCTAAAATTTGGACTCACCAGATAAAAGGATGGATTTCCACCGATCTAATGTCCATTGCTCATGTTTCTTGGCCCAAGCAAGTGTCTTCTTCTTTTGGTGTTCTTTAGTAGTGGTTTCTTTGCAACAATTCGACCATGAAGGCCTGATTCGCGCAGTTTCCTCTGAACAGTTGATGTTGAGATGTGTCTGTTACTTGAACTAAGTGAAGCATTTATTTGGGCTGCAATTTCTGAGGCTGGTAACTGTAATGAACTTATCCTGCGCAGCAGAGGTAACTCTTGAGTCTTCCTTTCCTGTGGCGGTCCTCATTAGTGCCAGTTTCATCATCGCGCTTTATGGTTTTGTGACTGCACTTGAAGAAATTTTCCAGATTGACTGACCTTCATGTCTTAAGGTAATGATGGACTGTTGTTTCTCTTTGCTTATTTGTGCTGTTCTTGCCATAATATGGACTTAGTATTTTACCAAATAGGGCTATATTCTGTATACCATCCCTACCTTGTCACAACAGAAATTCCACAAATTAAAGAACACCGGTTAATTGAAATGCATTCCAGGTGACGACCTCATGAAGCTGGTTGAGAGAATGCCTATCCCATTTTCTCTATTGTAGAATAATAGTGAAGACATTAAAACTATGAAATAGCACATGTGGAATCATGTCGTAATCAAAAAAAGTGTTAAACAAATCAAAATATATTTAAGATTTTAGATTCTTCAAAGTAGCCACCCTTTGCCTTGATGACAGCTTTGCACACTCTTGGCATTCTCTCAACCAGCTTCTCGAGGAATGCTTTTCCAACAGTCTTGAAGGAGTTCCCACATATGCTGACCACTTGTTGGCTGCTTTTCCTTCACTCTGCGGTCCAACTCATCCCAAACCATCTCAGCATCCCAAACTAAAGCTCAGCATTCAACACCATAGTACCCTCTAAGCTTATCATTAAGTTCGAGGCCCTCGGTCTGAACCCCGCCCTGTGCAACTGGGTCCTGGACTTCCTGACGGGCCAACCCCCGGGTGGTGTTGGTAGGAAACACCTCCACTTTTCTGATCCTCAACACTGGGGCCCCACACGGATGCGTGCTCAGCCTCCTCCTGTGTTCCCTGTTCAAACATGACTGCCTAGCCACGCATGCCTCCAACTCAATCATCAAGTTTGCAAACGACACAACAGTAGTGGGCCTAATTACCAACAATGACGAGACAGCCTACAGGGAGGAGGTGAGGGCCCTGGGAGTGTGGTGCCAGAAAAATAACCTCTCACCCAACATCAACAAAACAAAAGAGCTGATCGTGGACTTCAGGAAACAGCAGAGGGAGCACCCCCTATCCACATCGACAGGACCACGGTGGAGAAGGTGTAAAGCTTCAAGTTCCTCGGTGTACACATCACTGACAAATTGAAATGGTACACCCACACAGACAGTGTGGTGAAGGCGGCACAACAGTGACTCTTCAACCTCAGGAGGATAAAGAAATTTGGCTTGGCACCTAAAACCCTCACCAACTTTTACAGATGCACAATTTAGAGCATCCTGTTGGGCTGTATCACCGCCCGTAACCGCAGAGCTCTCCAGAGAGTAGCGCAGTCTGCCCATTGCATCACCGGGGGCAAACTACCTGCCCTCCAGGACACCTACAGCACCCGATGTCACAGGAAGGCCAAAAAAATCATCAAGGACAACAACCACCCGAACGACTGCGTGATCGCCCTGCTATCATCCAGAAAGCGATGTCAGTACAGGTGCATCAAAGCTGTGACCTAGAGACTGAAAAATAGCGACTATCTCAAGGCTATCAGACTGTTAAATAGCCATCACTAGCACATTAGAGGCTGCTGCCATATATAGACTTGAAATCATCACTGGCCACTTTAATAATGGAACACGACATTACTCATCTCATATGTACATACTGTATTCTATCCTTTTCTACTGTATCTTAGTCTATGCCGCTCTGACGTTGTTCGCCGAAATATGTATATATTATTAATTCCATTCCTTTACTTTAGATTTGTGTGTATTGTTGTGAAATTTGTTAGATATTACTGCACTGTTGGAGATAGAAACACAAGAATTTCGCAACACCCGCAAAAACATCGACAAAAAAAACAAACATTGATTTGATTTCAAGAGTGTTCGAAGCTGTCATCAAGGCAAAGGGTGGCTACTTTGAAGAATCTCAAATATAAAATATATTTTGATTTGCTTAACACTTTTTTCGTTACTACATGATTCCATGTCTTCACTGTTATTCTATAATGTAGAAAAAAGTAAAAATAGGCCTGTTGTAAGGCAGGTCCTCACCAGACATCACCGGTGTGCCTGTGGGCACAAACCCACCGTCGCTGGACCAGACAGGACTGGCAAAAAGTACTCTTCACTGACAAGTTGCTGTTTTGTCTCACCGGGGGGGATGGTCGGAATCGCGTTATCGTTGAAGGAATGAGCGTTACACCGAGGCCTGTACTCTGGAGCGGGATCGATTTGGAGGTGGAGGGTCCGTCATGGTCTGGGGCCGTGTGTCACAGCATCATCGGACTGAGATTGTTGTCATTGCAGGCAATCTCAACGCTGTGCGTTATAGGGAAGATATCCTCCTCCCTCATGTGGTACCCTTCCTGCAGGCTCATCCTGACATGACCCTCCAGGAATGACAATGCCACCAGCCATACTGCTTGTTCTGTGCGTGATTTCCTGCAAGACAGAAATGTCAGTGTTCTGCCAAGGCCAGCGAAGAACCCGGATCTGAATCCCATTGAGCACGTCTGGGACCTGTTGGATCGGAGGGTGAGAGCTAGGGGAGGGGAGGCATGCAAGCCTAAGAACACCATCCCAACCGTGAAGCACGGGGTTGGCAGCATCATGTTGTGTGGGTGCTTTGATGCAGGAGGGACTGATGCACTTCACAAAATAGATGGCATCATGAGGAAGGGAATTTTTGTGGGCATTTTGAAGCAACATCTCAAGACATCAGTCAGGAAGTTAAAGCTTGGTCGCAAATGGGTCTTCCAAATGGATAATGACCCCAAGCATACTTCCAGAGTTGTGGCAAAATGGCTTAAGGACAACAAAGTCAAGGTATTGGAGTGGCCATCACAAAGCCCTGACCTCAATCCTATAGAAAATATGTGGGTAGAACTGAAAAAGCGTGTGCGAGCAAGGAGGCCTACAAACCTGACTCAGTTACACCAGTTCTATCAGGAGGAATGGGCCAAAATCCTCCCAACTTATTGTGGGAAGCTTGTGGAAGGCTACCAGAAAAGTTTGACCCAAGTTAAACTATTTAAAGCCAATACTACCAAATACTAATTGAGTGTATGTAAACTTCTGACCCACTGGGAATGTGATGAAAGAAATAAAAGCTGAAATAAATCATTCTCTATACTATTATTCTGACATTTCACATTCTTAAAGTAAAGTGGTGATCCTAATTGACCTAAAACAGGGAATATTTACTCAGATTAAATGCCAGGAATTGAAAAACTGATTTTAAATGTATTTGGCTAAACTGTATGTAAACTTCCGACTTCAAATTCATTCTTTAACCTGTCTCCTGCCCTTCACCTACACTGATAGAAGTTGATTTAACAAGTGACATCAATAACGGATATAGTATATATTTGTGGCTCGGGGGCTCCTCCGTAGCAGACGCAGAGAACGTAGTATTTCATGGATTGCTGTAGTCTCACAGAGTTGACATACAGATTTCGGATCTTAATTGTATCACTTTTGCTGTGGTACATTTTCCAGCGCATCCGGAAATTCAATGAACCTCGTGATTTAGATACATTCACTGGAAATCCGCATTTCTCTTTCTCTCCATGTGGGGGAAATCGAGTCATTCGGGCCAGTGCCAGCTATCAAAATCATCCTCCCTCGCTCGCTCAAATGCTAAACGCACCAGAATGAATATGAATAAATGTCCTACTGCTGCTGTAAGCCTATATATCATATTACTGCAATATTCAGGTGTACAAAAAATGTATCTGAAATGCAGCCATACACATCAACAACCGTCGGCGTATATAGTTTAGTAACTAACACAATATATATATCGATCTCCACTACGACATACACCCCACTACGACAAGTGTGAAGTTGTATCCGAAATGCATTTATATATGCATTTCGGATATATATTATCGAAAAAGTGGACATCTTAAGGTTTCTGGCGAACCTAAGGTTACGAATGAACTGTCAAAATTGATTTCAATCGTGGCCTGGGGTGTTGTGGGGATTAGGGCCGCTGTCAGTATGTGTTCGATTCCGGTCCACACCCTTCTGGGTAACTAAATCCCGGATTGTCTTGGTTTAGTTACACATTTTAAGTAATTATAGAAAGTCCAAGGATATTTTACCCCCGACCTTGAAAAGAAATGACCATACCAAATAATTTTATTTTAAAGACAGTTATATTTCATGGATAACATAAATTGGAACAAATTAAATACTAACACTAGGTTACACCGACATTAGTTTCCATTCATACAAAGTGTTGGACATTTTCCACAGTAGATTTGCCATCGTAAACAAGTAAATAGTTTATTTCTACAATACGTAATGCTTGCAAATCGATGAATCAAGTTGTTTCGGGTGATAATATCAACCAGAGGGCGAACATATCTTGAGACTTTGGTTGCAAGCAGGACTAAGGTAACAAGGACATAATGAGGTGGCCAATAATGGTTACAATTGAAGATCAGATGTGTTTATGAATTTAGCGGGTATTGATGGTTTAACGAGGCATCAGCTGGCGATAATCTAGTGCCATTGATGGTTGCAATAAGCCCCTTGTTATTTGATTATATTCCAATACATTCTGTAGGCTCCCCGTTAGCCTATCCATTGTCACGTGATGAATGGTGTGAAAACCGACAATAGGCTCCTGTTTGTGTTTCTGAGTTGATAGCCGATTTGGCCATCAGTTGATTGACAGATGTAGGCCTACTGTAAAACCATCAACTTTCCTCCAGTGGGGATGCTCGCCCACGTTTTATAGTTAGGCTATGTGTAATTTGCCAATATATAGTTATGGTCTTTGGTGTGGATGGCCCTTAAAGTAGGGGAGATTTCCTTTGCTAAACTGTCGTGGCTGTAACCGCTGGATCACACAGGCACTGAGCCACCAATCATTTATTCTGCCTATTGCTTGCCTTGAACATATTAAAACCATTTATTTTCCCTAACGAACAATACATCTTAGACCCTACAAAATATGTCAATTTATTATAATCCAAATACGAATTCTGCTGTAGCCTGCATGTAGTCTACATAATCTACCTGAACTGGCGCCCAGTGGACC
This sequence comes from Oncorhynchus keta, assembly GCF_023373465.1. Lineage (NCBI taxonomy): Eukaryota > Metazoa > Chordata > Actinopteri > Salmoniformes > Salmonidae > Oncorhynchus > Oncorhynchus keta. The sequence goes on from NC_068423.1 coordinate 8,169,562, forward strand.
TGCAGTCTAAGGTACAATGTTGGTGGGGTACTGCATTGTATACAAACACTGCTTCCGGCTGCCCCCTGGTGGCGATTTTTAATATTTCTGTATTGCTTTCATATAATCCCTCCAGAGGCTTGCACTCCTCCTTCCACTGCCTTGAAAGGCTATGTTTACACCTAGCTCTCCTGCTTCTTTAGTAATGTCTGATATTTCTGCTCAACAGGGTTGGACATAGACTGTGTGGGAGGCAGAGAGGGTATGCGAGAGGGGGGCGGGAGGAAGAGGTGGGGGTATTTTCAAATCCCAATTCTGTTTACAACAATTTCATTGTAGACCAACTGTTTTGTTTACTTAGTATTCGCCACCCCTGTGGTTTTCATTGCGACGGTTGAAAGCCTTTCCAGAGAGGATGGGAAACGTCTCTTCCCCCCCGCTCCTATCCACTTGACCCCCTTCTGATTGGTCAGAAGGCTTGGCGTCAAAGGTTAGATTGTTTAGAGGGTGCCTCTGTGTGACAGGAAATATGACTGGTGTATAGCTAGACCTCTTGTTGCTATGCGACTGCCTGGAAGCCGGTATGGTATCCGACTCCTTTTGAAAGGAGTGAATGAATGGAATAGTCATAGGATTGGTCAAATTAATTTAATATTTAATCTAACCTTCCTATGAAACTTTGTGTCTATTGCAACTGGCATGTAGCCTATTTACGCCAGACTAACAGACTCGCTATTTGTAGTACGTGTGATGTTACATACTGTTGTTACAACTAATCCAGTAGAGGCTAGGCTCATTTTCTGTGTGACATTTTCATGACATTTCCAATAGTTCCTTGCATATTAATAATAATAATGAAATCAATGTTTGACATTCATTGAAACTGTTTTGACAGCAGTCTCCCCACAGATATTAGCTCTTTGCTATCCACCCTAGCCTTCCTCCCTCCCCTTCCTCCCTCCCTCCCCTTCCTGTTTACACTGTCTGACGTGTCAGACTCACTGCAATTCTCAGCCCCCCCTCGGCTGATATGGGTCTGATGCCGGCAGTTGCTAGGTGACCGGCCATGGTTGCCGTGGCGTCGGTTGTTAGGGGAAGCTTTGTTTGAGTTGCCGTGGGGTGGGGTGGGTGGTGAGCGGAGAGAGCAGGGGCAGTGGAGTCAGAGAGGCACTTGTGTGTGTGTGCAGTTCCAATTAAATAGGGACAAACCCTTTCAGTATTCATATGACGGACAGAGAAGATGTCATTATCTGAGCTTGGTAAAAGGAGAGGGTTTGATGCAGATTTCCAATGTGTTATTACAAATGGGAAATAAACTGGATCCTGAACATCCAACTTTTGCACAGGAGCAAAAAAAAAGAAGAGCCTCTCTCTCCTTCTCCCCCTCTCTATCCCTCTCCCCCTCTCTATCCCTCTCCCCCTCTCTATCCATCTCCCCCTCTCTATCCCTCTCTCCCTCTCCCCCTCTCTCTCCCTCCCCCTCTCTCCCCCATCTCTCCCTCTCCCCGTCTCTATCCCTCTCCCCTCTCTCTCCCTCTCTCTCCCTCTCCCCTCTCTCTCTCTCTCTCCCTCTCCCCTCTCTATCCCTCTCTCCCTCTCCCCCTCTCTCTCCCTCTCTATCCCTCTCCCCCTCTCTATCCCTCTCCCCCTCTCTCTCCCTCTCTCTCCCTCTCCCCCTCTCTATCCCTCTCCCCCTCTCGCTCCCTCTCCCCCTCTCTCTCCCTCTCCCCCTCTCTTTCTCTTTCCCCCTCTCTCTCCCTCTCCCCCTCTCTATCCCTCTCCCCCTCTCTATCTCTCTCCCCCTCTCTATCCCTCTCCCCCTCTCTATCCCTCTCTCTCTCTCTCTCTCTCTTTCAGTTGGTTGGTTTGTCGATCTGTATTTCAACCTTTCTGTCTGCCTGCCATCTCTCTTTTCTCTGTCACTCCATCAGGTGGGTGACGCGATGAGGCGTATGCACGAGCGCAACAACATCGGCAAGGTGATTCTGCTCCCGGAGCCAAAGAAAGAGGAGGAAAAGCCTGAGTCCAACCCTGAGCCAGCAGAGACAGAGGACAAGAAAGAGGAGGAAAAGGATGAGAATAAGATGGAGACCGGCACAGAAGAGGTCAAGAGAGAGGAGAATTGAGAAAGGGAGAGTATGTGTGTGAGCAGTAGACTTGAGCACTTCATCATTGGCCTTCTCTACTCCTCAGTCCATGTCTCAGAAATCGACCATTGCCTCAGTGTTTCTATCTGTTTATACGTGTGAGGTGAAGTTGCCCCTAAGTGCTGATCTAAGATGTTCTTTTTTTTTTTTGAACCCACTTTCGGTTCAAATGTAGATTCTGCGAAACACAAAGTAAACAGCCGTATCAGGCCGACTTCAGCAACAACAACGAGCACAAGGCGAGGCTGATTTCTACGCAGTTGTTGTCAAACAGCTATACTAACGTCGGAGACTGAAGCGTAAGCCGTGCACGTGCACAGATGCTCTGTGTGAGTGCGTCGTCTCGCAGCGTGCTCATCTGCGACATCGCTGGCTTTCCCTTGCTACTCGTGCCAACGGCACATCGCCGAGTCTCCGTTTGACAGGGCTAGGATAAGCTGCACTTAGAACTGCGCTTAGGGGCAAATGTGTATGGTGGTCTTGTCCTACTGACACTAGTGACTGAGTCGTGTTGCTTGTAAAATAGCTTCTCAGACACGTTGCTATGTTTCCAGTATGTTCCAAGGCCTTATGTTTCAAAGGAAAAAGTGCCCCATTCGCAACACTTCATGAGTCACCAATGTCGAACCCTTTACTGTGCTGTGTCTCCCTACAAGTTGAATTGCATGCTCTTCTTGATTCAGCAGGCAGACACCGTATTGTTATATGAATTGGAGGTCAAGCTTTTAAACGAAAATGTGTCAGTATTTTGCATTAGTGAATTATGGAAAGTGTGTGTGTGCGTGTGCGTGCTTGCGTGTGTGTGTGTGTGTGTGTGTGTGTGTGCATGTGAGCGTTTCTGAGTGATATATAGGTTTGATGTTGTTGTTTGAATTGTGCTTTGCCAAAATTCTCTTTCGATGTCTTCATGTCATATTTGAATATGTAAATTGTCGCTGACTTCGTGGCCACTTTGAGAGTACTACGAGACCCGTGTTTAAGTGTCGTTTATTAGATGGAGTGTTGCTTTTTGTCCTGACCTAGTGTGCCAAATGAAACACCAACTTTCCCCTTTGCCCATGTATCACAGAAAAAGAAGGAAGAACAGGGCCTCTTCCTTCACCTTGTCAAACTGTTTGATTTGTTCTTGATTAAACAATGTCCCGGTGACCTTGTGGTAAAACAAACAAAAAAAATGTTTGGCACAAGCTTTTCTTGTCAACACTGCTTTCGTTTTGTGATTATCGTCGCACGGCTCTCAATGTTGAACAGTGCCTCTTCAGTAGGAAAAGTAGAATAGGAATACACTTATTATATACTTAATATACTTTTTATATTAAGTATATAAACAATCCCAGTTTGTAACTGTGTATTCTCAAGGATTTGCTCCCAGCCTTCCTCCAGACCAGTCAAGTTGATCTGACTTAAGAAACAGGAGAACATGGGAACACACTTGACTTTTGCATCAACAAAATAGTGCTTGCTCTCTGGACACTTCCTCGTTGGTGCCTTGATGTTGTATTCTACGATGATCTGCAGCGAATAGGCCGATATCATTCGCTATTATCTGTGGCCAAAATATCATATGACACATTCGCAAATAGAACACTTGATCTGCAGAATTTGTATAAGGGAATTTCCATTTCCCCCCTGTGTTTTCATGGTGAATTCTCACTGTGTTTCATTTCATAACATTGGATCCGTATCTTATGGCTTTCATGAATGACTCCAAATGGTCTTGCCGAGCTCACGGTCTAGTGTTGACACACCCAGCTGCTTGCAGATGTATACCGAACCTGGAGACTGGGGTTCGATTCCCATGACCATTCTTTCTACTGTATCACCCCCTTCAAATTCTGTTCGGACTAAATCCAGTTTGCAAATACAAAACGGGGCTCTAATTCCACTCTGCTTTCAAAACTCCAAATGGTTAATATAAGAGGAAGCAGATGTTTTTTCCAGCTGTGGCGGTAACCCGACGCAGCAGTGAAAGGAAGCTTCCTCTTCTCCCCGTCCCAAAACCACGCCACCACACATTCCACTCCTACTCTCCACTCCTACTCTCCACTAATATTCTCTCTCTCTCTCTCTCTCTCTCTCTCTCTCTCTCTCTCTCTCTCTCTCTCCGGAGAGCATTCCCATCTCTTTATTTTCACGTTAAACAATTCAAATGAATATGTAAACTTTTGTTTAGGAATGTGTCTATGATTCGAGTTTGTTTTTGTCCATTTGCAATGTTTCCCCTCTGTCAGAAGTGAAAATGGAAAGGTTGGGTTTGTGTCGTTTTCCTTCTTTCCTGGCATTAGAATGAATGAGGTATGAGCTAAGACATGGCTGGGATTTTCTGGAAGGAATTGGGACTGGGAATCTGAGTATCTGATTTCCCCCAGGAGTCCTTATGACCCTGCAGGTGTTTCCACCCATTCTGAAACCTGAATCATACTGAAACGCTGATTTGCATTGTTCAGAGCCAGCGGTTTGTTGTTGTCATACTTTTGTTGCTCAAATCCCCATATTTGTTTGCCTATTTTTGCTTCATCCAAAAAGCACCGACGGACGTACCCGAGCACTTAATATGACACGACTTAACTTTACAAGTGGTTTGTGTTTTTTTTTGTTTGATGTATTTGAAGTCTTTGATTGAAACCCTCTGCCGTGCTTGAACCTGTGTTTTCACCACTTTCACCAGTCCACATGAACTGGTGACGCTTTCCTGACATTTTGCCCTGTGCCTTACCTGTGTTGTACTCTACATGTTTTCTGAAATGAATAAATTGCATTCCAAAAATGACAAACGGGCTTATCTAGGCTATGTCGATTTTCTTTGTGCTTTCACGCCCTGAGCTGTCCTATATTACAGTATGCTGCTTGGGATTCCGGACAATCTCAAATACAGGCCAATTGCTCCCCTTGCACTTCAGTAACAGTACTGCACACAGTCCTTGAGTTATTCTGTGTAGATGCGATACTGGAGCGGTGGAAAGCATGACCGAGTCAGCGTAAAGCATTCTTTGGGGATCTTTTTGGTTTGCTCTGTTTGTGGTAGATTTTGTAGGTACTTTTTTTTCTGATCAGTAGACCGGTATAATCCAAGTGTCACCACCAAACAACTCCGATTTTAAAGTGGAACTCTAGCTGGAAAAGAGAGGCAAATGACATCTGAACTGATATCTGTATTTTAATCATTTGAGTCAACCAATATACAGTATGTGTTCAACATTAGTGTCTACATAGGCATTATCATGAACATTTCCTGATTGTGACTATTTTTCATAGAACAATATATATTGTGAACCTTACTTTTTTTTGTTATATAACTTTAGTGTCTACATAGGAGAATGTACAGCAAAAATAATTAATGATTACATTTTTAAAGCGCTCTTCGCTCCGTTTGAGTTTTTTCTCATGTCTTGATCCATTGCAGTTTTTCAGCCCTCCTCGATGCCATGAGACCTCAGTGCCTCAGCTAAGCATTTGAGATATCTTGAGTCTGGGTATCCATTCCTATAGAGGGGAGACTTATTTAGGACCACAATCTACTAAACCTATTTCAACTCATCTTCTACCAGGGTAAGAATCTTGGATTATGGCACTGCCACTATAGTTGAAATTAGTTTCATATCTCAATGTCATAGTTTTCATACTGTACATTGGACAAAAACCTCACCTGGAAATCCCTCCCTCGATGCTGGTCTTGTGTGGGATGCTACCCCAGGTCACACAATCCCTAGTGTCCCCTACTCTCACGTTGAAGGTGAGGCCTCGATGAAAGGCACGTTGGAGGCATGGCAGAAGCTTGAGAGTCGTTTCATTCAGAGGCAGGAAGGCATGGAACGTGCCCCCTTGGAAAGACCCCCCAGGGTTTGGATGACCTTTCTGCACAGAGGTGGTATGTAGATCACGAGGAGGCAACACACATCTATAGGTTAGACCTCATCTACACACTCTAGACATAACGCTTTTGTACGACTGTCAATAGGATTCTTTAATGCCTCTCGACTGATGATCTCAGTGTTGATCACATGTGGCTATATATCAGGTGGATTCAAATCAAGAGCTATTGTAACATGAAACATTTCGGCAGTAATGAATATGTGTGATATAAAAGTGTAGCCTAAGCAAACTGTCATTTCCAATCCCTTTGAACAATTCCCAATTCTCAAAGGTTAGACCTTACCCCTTGGATGCCATCCGGAATGTTGTAGGTTATCTTCAGCGTTGTATCCTTGTTGTACCCAACCAGACTGATGGACATCTCACTGCGGGTCATGGTCCCTCGGATGCCCACGACACCTTCCTGAGATTTAGGACGTACTTTACAGTCGGGATGGATGTGATTCTGGCACAAGGCGCCGCCACAAGCAGTCATAGACACAGATTCCCCAGTGGTTCCACCTACACAAGATAGACTGGCCTTCACCTCGGTGTCTTTCACATCTTGTTTCTCATTGGACCGGCTTGCCCCGTAATGTTTTGCGGTGGCGCTTTGTGGATTCACTGCATGAGACTTTGCACATTCCACGCATGACGGGCACATGGCTTTTCCATCAGCCGTCCAAGATACAGATGCCCCTGCGGTTCCACATATACAGGACAAACCGGCATTTCCTTCGCTATGGTCCTTTTGGGTCTGCAGTTCCCTACTGCTAGGTATCTGGCTTTCCTCAGGCTTTGGCCCTGTCAACCTCTGAGCACTGTGCTCTGGTAATGGTGATGCACCATCATTTCCTTCTGTAACTCTTAGTGACCCCTCTGCTTTATAGGGAGCACTGATTGTCCTGAAACTCTTTTCATCCAGGAGACCAGATGCTCCTAACCGAAGCTTCAAAACAGGCACTTTCTTCACATCTGATTGGCTGACTCCCTCCAAGCTCCCTGATGAAGCGATGTTGTTTGCAGAGGTGGTCTCCTGGTCTTGTTTGTCACTACTGGCAGAGCTCTGATGTGCTGCTGAGGAGTTTATGTCAGCGTTGGATGCAGAATCAGAAGATGGTTTCTTAAGATCAATGGGTCTCTCTTCCATGGTCTGTTCCCCCTGTGTCCCAAAGTTAAGCATCTTTTTTAGAAAAGACATCGCCTCCATGCAATCCAGGTTTGGACCAAAGATTAAAATGCTCTTAGTATTTGGCATTGGAATGATTTTCACTTTCTCCCATGTCTCTCTCACAGTGGTGCATAACACCTCCACTGTCTCATTCTTCGAGTCTGACACACCCAGCTGTGTTAACAACAGCTCATGGGTGGAGAAGTCCTCGGCGACCTTGGCAATCTGCTCTTTCAGCACCTGCTGACACATCCAGACGTTGGCTGGATCTTTCCCTCTCAGATGGAGGACGACCTCATTTAATGTTTTTTTCTCCGTCATCTGCAGGTCAGAGGTTACTTCCTCTAGCAGTATGTGGAAAACCTCCTTTATGTATAACCATTGAGTTGTGGGCACCACCAGCTCTACACTGAAGACTTGCCTAGTCTCTGGGTGACTGGTAGTTTTGCCTCCTTTGGTCTTTCCAAACAGGTCTACAGCAGAGCTGCTGTCCTTTCTGACTTGTTTAGTCCTAACCTGCCCTGAGAAACTGTTGGACCGTCTCAGAGTGGAAATTGACTTGGATTGTTGGACTACGCCAGTTGGAACCGCCCTGTCCACAGACATGTCCATATCATCCATTGAGTAGCCCTGGAATCCACTAAAGTTTGCTGCTTTTGTGGGTCTGGTTTCATTGTTTTGTGCCAAGTTCAGAGGGGGTTTACTAGACAAGGAAGCAGTGGACGATGGTTCATACCTTTTGAAGAGGGTGTCTTCATGGAGATCCCTTGGACCAAAACTTGACATTTCAACCTTCTGACTCGTAATCCCTGAAATTGGTCCACGACCAAATTTCTGGTCGTTCGTTCCAATGAGTTTTGTGGACAGGAAACTATTTGTCTGGTGATCCTCAGCAGCCTTTACGTCACCCAAGCTGGACCAAGTCTCATCATCTTTAAGTGTCTCAGAACCCATAGTTCTCCCAAATGTGGCCGCCATTTTGAATTCTTTGCTCCTCACAGCCCTTTGTTTTCTAAGCTTGGTGTCAGGCACAAAGGATAGAGACGCATCTCCCGAGGGGGGAAATAACTATTGACCGTGCTCCTTTGTTGTCCCTTGCGTGTCCATTAGGAACTGCTTGGCCTCCGACACGTCACTTCCACTGCCCACCAGATAGACATTGGAGTTGTCTTCATTGATCAGCAGCTTTGTGAATCTCTGCGTTAAGGCTTTAAAAGCCTGCTGGAGCCCCAACCTGGGGAAGCTTTCCTTAACCAACTGCTCCTTGCGAAGTTGGGCCTCTTTGTCTTGGTACAGCCAGCCCAGCTCCCCATGCGCAAGCCTTAGACGCTCCACCCCTCGCCCAGTGGCCCCAGTCTTAAGCTGCAGATAGAGGGTGGTGATATCCCTGGTGGTGACGTCCAGTATCTCTACTCCATGCCTGTCGAGGATGTTCTGGTACTCAGCCGAGCAGTGCTTTCGGAGGTATCGGAAGATGTCTGAGTCTATGACCATTGAGAAGTCCTCCGTTAAGGTTCCCTTCTCTAATGCCACTGCATCCTCTATGTCATTGATGTAAGATGTATGCAATGCCCCCGCCCCCTCTCTATGATTGGTGTATGATGTGTACAATGCATCCGCCCCCTTTCTATCATTGGTGTAAGATTCTTGAAGAAGGGCACGATTACTCTCAGAGGCTCTACTGGAACATTTCCCCAGATCCTGTCCGTTGGCCTGTCCTGGGGTGTCAGTGTCCTGCTGTCTTTCTGTTTGTCTATGAGCATAGTTGTATCTTTTGTCATCCTTGGTGGCCTCAGCTTTAAGGGAATGGACATCTTTTGAGGTCTGTGAATTGAAAAGTCTCAGCAGACACTTGGTCAGGATTTGGACTTCTGTGTAGCGACCTTTGAAAGTGCAGAGGTCAGCATGAACGTGAAAGGTGCATTTTATGTCGCAGGCATTTTTGAGGATGTCAGATATCGATGTTTTTCCCCCATTCAATTTGCTGTAGTCCACTGTCACAGCTGTCTCCACAAAGAGCTGAAAGATTGAATTAAGAAGAGTGAGACGAGGATTTGACTAAAAAGATGAGATGTTTAGATGGCTTATTCGCATGCCTTACCTCATCTGGGTCCATTTCTTTGCTGTGCAAACTCACACTTAGCTCATATTGCTTGTCATTCACTGATAATGTGTGATTCTGATGTTCAGCCACTCTCCGAGCCACTGCGTGTCATGTAGAATTTTTAAAAAGACAACAAATATTACGTTCACGTTAAACTCCTCAAGGACACACTGTAGGCTACCTGAATATGCATTATAGGATGTGCTCTATAGGATGTCCCTCATCAAGATAATTGCATGTCAGACCCATGACTCAGATATGTGTGGTATATACACAAAACATCTTGTAATTTTCAGTACTTTTCCTCTTAAGGTTCTCTATGTTTTACTTATTATACTATCTACTTCCTTCATTTTTTTCCCCCAAGCCCACCGATGACCTCTAACCTTCACTGTCCTCAAAGGTAATGAAGGCAGAGCCAGGCGTTGTCTTGGAGACCGTGACAGATGAAATGTCCCCTCCTCCATTCCTCTTCCTCAGGAAATGAATGTGGAACTTGTCGATCAGTCTGTTTTTACTGATATCTAGGGGTAACCCACACACTCTGACCGTTCCACCTTCCTTCGCCATCCTTGTTATTTATCTGTAAGATTAGGCAAGGCCAAGGACATCCACAGTTAACAATGTTTTGCCAAATGATGAAATTGCAATCACTGATCGCAACCCAATCAATTCAACCGTTTTGAAAGAGTATACAGTTATAATAGCAGCTCAGAACGCGTTAATTCTTTTCAGTATTGAAACCCTCAGGTTTCAGTCATTTCAATATCATATTATCAATGATTCTGACACGTAAATGTAAATACATTTTTATTGCCGAAATCATTTCAGAACAAGACTACGTTAGGCAGGCCTGAATAACTGCTTCCATACATGATGTGCGCAAAGATATGAACAAATCATAAAGCAATCTGTCTGTGTAAATCACTCCATGTTTAATCAAAAAAAGTTAACTATGTTGATTTGCATTGCTGGTAATTCAAGTCATGATGTTGTGGCTCGCAAAATATAGGCCAACCCATTACCTGGATAAGAGCCACATACCCTAATGCACCTTCAGACTAGGCCTACAACATTGCAAATATATTTGATATTTGAGCAATTTATTAAAATCTTTGGATATTACCTTTCTTTTGTGTGCGTTTGTCCTATATTCAAATATGAAACGAGATATGTTATCAGAGCAAAATGACGAACTATTGCTTGCAAATCTGAGAGAGATTATTCTCGGTTCTCAAGAAATGGAAAGTGAAAGGGCTGCGTGAATGAGTCAATGATGGCGTCAAAAACTTAAAAACAGCAACTATTTTTTGTGAGAACAAAAAAAGGAACATTAGCGTTACCAAGTACCCATTCGAAGTTTTTAGATACATTTTTGGGGGAATAATTTTTTTGTTTTTTTAATACATCAAAGTACAATTTCCTCGACGGTAAAATAACTGACACGATGTGAGCACACCTACCACAAGAGGTCGCCATTACATCACGGAAAGCTAATGATGGGCTCAATTCCAATGATTTATATATACACTAGATAACCAATTGGGGGCGCTGTGTTGAAGTCACGGTGCCTCCATCTTGGCACTCCCACCCATTACAAAAAAATATATTTTGGAAGCCATAGAAATGCTTTTATTAATGTCTACATTCGTCTTGACACTTTTATACTATTACAGAAATCATAATACATACTTTTGAATTATATTATGTGAGCAAACCGTAAAATTGTCCTTTTTTGAGATTTAAAGTATCATTTTTGATATTGCTAATGTTACTGTCCCACTAAAACAAAAATAAATATTTTAAGACATGTAATTTTGTCCTTGAAACATTTAATTGAAATACTGTAGAATCCATTCATTCCTATGGAGGACTGCTCCTACTGGGGAATGACAAAATGGCCGACAGGTGGCTTCAAAGCCACTCGATGACCAATAGGTACAGCAGCATCAGCAATCCAGGGTTTATCATTGCTCAATTCGCCCCCAGTGTCTACAGTGATGCACAAAAACAGTCCACAGGAAGCCAGAAGTTAAATACAATTCCATTTCAACTTTCTGTGCAGGTGAGCAGGAAGCTTGGTCATGATGAGGTTGTAAGTTTGAGACAAAATATAGAGATTTTTATTTAGTCACCTGCAATGTACAGTGAAATTCTTAAGCTCTGAGCTCCAACAGTGCAATTGTGAATGAAACAAACAAATGTATAATAATAACATATGTTCACAACTGTGACATTGATAAATATTAATGTCCATTGGGGTGTGGGCAGGGTAACTGGGGGAGGGGGGTAGTGGTGGCTATCTGCTAAATGACTCAAATGTAAATGTGTTCAGCATGATAAGTGTCCATTGGGGTGGGGGCAGGGTAGATGTTGTTGGGGGGAGAGAAAGTCTCCAAATGGAGAAATGCAGGGAGTCACCACCTTCTTCACCATTGTGTCTGTGTCGTTTGTGTAGTTTGACCATTTCAGCTCCTCAGAGATGAACTTGACATTTTGTAGGTCACGGAGGCTCCTTTGATAAGGATGGAGGCGTGCCCATCCTGGTTCCTCCTGAGGTCCAATCAGCGTGTTTGTTTGGCTGACATTGAGGGAGAGGTTCTCTATGTGATCAAGTGTTAACATAAAGTGTTCTGTCAAACTGTCTAGTAGTCATTTTCTCATAGCATTAGAAAAGTTGTCTTTAATATCTTTGTTTGCCAAAAGGCATCCTGTTTTTTTGTTGGATCTTTAGATCTCAATTTATGACATTGAAACAGCCTAAGAAGGTTCACTGAAACCCTTCCAACCTAAGAACTTGAGCTCCATTGACGATAAATAGTCAATATACTGTAATGTGGCCTACCATTGAACAACCTTGACCAGCACTCAGTGGAGTTGTTGGCAGAGCTTGTACAATGGCACTATGTTCCACCACTTCGATGGCTGAGAACAGAAGATACAGGAGATCTATAAAACAGATTACTGTGGCCCACATGGGGACTGTGACCATGATAATGTGTGTAGGTCACGAGTGTTGCACATACATGAACAAACATAGGCACGCTGTGTTCCAACTCTACACAAATGCAATGCACTACCATTGAATCGTTTTTAAATACTTCTACCATACGTCAGTAGGCTACAGCGGTCTACTATGCTTTATTGACACATTTTCTCATATGGTGTTTTTCTTCAGCAATATCACTAGCGCGGCAGAAAGCCTAAAGGTTAGAGCGTTGGGCCAGTAACTAAAAGGTCGCCAAAATGTGAAAAATCTGCCAATGTGCCCTTGAGCAAGGCATTTAAACCTAATTTCACCGGGGTTGCCTTTGATAATGGCAGACCCTGGTCATGGCCCCACTCTCCAAGGGTGTCTCATGGGGAGTTGGGATATGCAACAAACAAACAAAAATCCAGTTCCCACATACATAGGACAAATATAAGCACCCACCAATGAGATAATTTAGGTCTATTCTATTCTATTATACAAAGAGTGTTATATATACCCTGTGTCAGTACATGGCTGATAGCGCGTAGCCTAATCTACGCACGTAAACAGTGTAGCCGCCTCCTATGTTGTCGCGTCACTGGGACGCAGTTGGACGTCATCGCGGCTGTCGCTCTCCTTGGTTTTGACGCCCATGGTGGGGGAGTTGGAATGCATTTAATTCATCTGCCCCCGCTACCCGGCGAGGCGAAGCAAATGTCCCGTCGCCGACACAAGAATGCGGTAGCCGGGCACCACCAACCACTCAGGACGAGGGGCACAGAGCTGACCATTTGAAAGCACATGTTCACCGGTATAATTATTTGATGTCATAATATCGTCTATTTATTCTCTCTGTTCTGCTTAATATTGATTTTGTCTTTTGATCCCCTGGCACGCAAACCCCAAAAATGTACGGTCAATGTACCCAAATCGGACAGTGGAGTGGGCTGCGCTACGGACCTTCAAGGGTAACCTTTAGTCGCATTAATAATAGCTGTTCGAGTGTATATTTAGACAGCTTAGTCAGTGGATATGTACTATAAATAAGGGGACCCGTGTGGGAATGGAAATCAGCGTTTATCAGTCATCTGATGAGGTGCGTTGGAACAGTTCTATTGGCATGTGTCAAATGCGATCTGTATTTGATTTTACGCAGGCTGTATCAGCAAAGTGTCTTTAATCGGCCTGGGAATAGCCCATAATCGAACACTGTTCTTCCAAAATGGGCAGGACGTTTTGTTTTTCTTTTGGGATTGCAATGCGCAAATGTTGCAGCACTGCGCTGCACTTTACACTTTAATGATTTAATCTGCAGTTGCACTTCTGCTTTGCTGATCGGGCGATTTGTTCACGTAAGAGTTCTATGTTGTAACGGTCTGGGTTTAAAATGCATATAGGCACCATTGCATAGGCCTATAAAATCCAACCATGCAAACTAACAAAGCAGCCAATATGCCATTTCAATGGGTTGCAACATTTACTAAGACCGTATCATTTATCACGACTATTTATTAGGTTACTTAGACCTAATTATTATTTAGTTGTTACTATGATTGATTTTAGGAACACTTGGGACACTAGAGAATATTGAACCAATTGAGTGCTCAGCGTTGGTCCACTTATGGTCAAGATATGCAGTGTGATGTAATATCCTTGTGGCCCCGCCCTCTTTCCCCACTCCAGTCACAGCAAGACTGCAACAGTAGTGCCTTGTGCCTGCTTGAAGCCTAGCTCTTATGTCAAAATGGCATCATTCCAAGGTTTAGGCTGTGGGCTGTATCCTCGGGGGCTCCGTGTTAATCTATTGAATGAATGTGGAGATGTTCAGCATTGGAATATTGCCAAGTGTAGGCCTAGTGTGCTGTTTAATGATAAAGTTGTGCAGATATTATTTTTATTGCACTATAGCTTAGTAATTCAAGTGATATCTTTCAAAACAACTGGGAGGCTACATTTTTCCACACTTGCCATAAACTGCATGTGAATGTGCTCCTTGTTGTTTTTCTCTTCGATACATTCCATTCGGTATCTCACACCCATTTTCTTATCTCAACTCCACATCTCTTCCTTTCCTCCTGTAGTAACTCTTGAATCGCAAAGTCCAGTCCTAAGGACATAGTCTGGGCTGGTTGTAATTTCTCCCCATTTCCGCCGCCTTACGTTGTTGCAATTGAAAGCTCATTAAGTCTCCATGGAAAGGTCTTTTCAGTCACAGATTTAATAACAGGTTTAATCAAGGTCTGTGCAACACATCAACCCATAATGTGGTAATTGTACTTTTTACTTGTGGAGTCTGGACCAGAGGCATACCAGCAATGACATGACATGATGGCAGAGGGTGATAAGACAATTTTTCACATTCAGGATTCAAGATGTCAGCCAAAAGCACAAAATGTACAGTACTATTGGCCTATAGTACACCGGGGCAATATTTTTTAGCTAGGTCACAGTCTTAAGTCACAACTCAAAAGGAAGCCACTAGTAGGTTTTGACCACCATGGTAAACACTGTAATGACTCACTTTGTTCTCTTTCGTCCCCCTGTCCTCTTGTCTTCCTCAGGTGTGGGCGAGCCACCGCTCCAACGCTCCCCAAACATGGCTGCCTCATCTGTCCCTTCCACGGCCCCAGTCCCGTCCCCACCCAAACGCTTCCTGGTTCTCTTCGACTTTGACGAGACTATCGTCAACGAGAGCAGCGACGATGCAGTGGTGCGCGCCGCCCCGGGCCAGCAGCTCCCCGATTGGCTGAGACACTCGTACCGCGAGGGCTACTACAACGAGCAAATGCAACGCATCCTGGCCTACATGGCTGAGCAGGGCGTCACTGAGGACTCCATTCGCTCCAAGGTCGAGCAAATCCCCCCCACGCCCGGCCTTCTCACTCTCTTCCAGTACCTCCAGTCCCGCAAGCAGGACTTTGAGTTGGTGGTGGTCTCCGACGCAAACATGTACTTCATTGAGGCATGGCTGGAGAGGGCTGGGGCTCGCCACCTCTTCCACAGGATCTTCACCAACCCGGCCAGCTTTGACGCTCAGGGGCGCCTGGTGCTCCTGCCCTTCCACGCCCACGACTGCCAGCGCTGCCCCGATAACATGTGCAAGCAGGTGATCGTACGCGGGTACCTGGCGCGGCGGCAGCAGGAGCGCGGCGGCTGCCCCTTCCAGAGGGTGTTCTACGTGGGGGACGGGGCCAATGACATTTGCCCCATGCTGGCCCTGGGGCCCCGTGACACGGCCTTCCCCAGGAGGCACTTTCCCATGCACCGGCTGCTGCAGGAGATGCAGGACGCTGGGACCGAGGGCCTTAAGGTCAGCGTGGTGCCCTGGGCCAGCGGGCAGGACGTGGTGGACTGCCTGAACAGGCTGGAGGAGGAGAGATGAGATGGAGAAAGGACACTGCAGCTAGACAGGTACCAGATTGTGTGCTGTCGGTACAAACAAATCTGGGACCAGGTATAGCACACAGAAGCAGGGTAGGAATGAACAGATTAGGGCACCCCCAAAAGTTATTGTTAAAAGTATTAAAGAGTAGGAGGAAAATGTCCAGTGTTTTTAAGCAGGTGCTAGAGATCCAATAATGTGTTTGTAAAAGACTAAAGAAGTCTTGACTTACTGCAAATGATGCTCCCATGTGCTTCATTGACAACGTTTTGACCGAAGGTAGACCTAAGGGTCAAAACATTATCGATAAACCACACGTAAGCATTGATGATAAGGAAGGATACAGTTCTTCAGTGGGATTGCAGTGTGCATAGTCTTCACCTTTTGGTTAGCAGTACTTCCGTAAGCTTTAAGAATATTAATTGTGGGTTAACAGTCCCATCTCTATAGGCATTAAGAATATTAATGTTGGTCCAGTCCACTACTTTGTATGACACCTCCAGAAGTCAATGTGTCATTTGCACCTTGGGATACAAGGGTTCTAATCTTCCCACTTGGTGCTTGACAGCTGCAGTATGTGTGGGTTTTTGTTCTACCCCAGTTCTAAAACATCCTGCAGGTATAGTGCTTTATAAGTTGTTCTAAGCATATATGAGCCTTTATAATGTCTTATAGTAAGGCTTAATCAATCACGATGCATAGATCATTATTGAAATAAGATGTGTTGTTGGCTTGGGATAAAAAAAAGCCTCTCTGCACACTCTAGCTTTTCGAGATCAGGGTTGGTAACTATTGGGTTGAAGACAGTGACCGTGTCCAAATGCCCATACTAGCGTACTAAATAGTATGCAAAAAAAAAAGTGTTATAGTATGTGAAATTTCAAACATAGTACTCCGAATGCGTCATCTAATAAGCGATTGCGTTGACTCCGGGCATTCGTTCATTTTGGTACACCGCATCAATTTATCTGATTATCCGCTGTTTCCAAACTTGTGAGTCGGGAAAAAATATGGTGAATTCTAATAGATCAGACGTCGAAATGAGTATGCAGTTTAAGTATGTAGTACGCTAGTATGGATATTTAGACACAATCCATGTTCTTTACATGGTCCAGGAGTGTGAGCATTGTTTTGTCCCGGCCCAGCCTTTAACACGCCTCATTCTGCTAATAAAGTAAGTGATGACTGGTTGACATAAGTTGACTAATGGAATCATATGCTCTAGTAGTGTCTGGTACCAACGTCAACACACACCGTGGCTCTCCAGGACAAGGCTTGGGATAGAATGACACAGAGATAGACGCCACTGACGCTCTGGCACACACTCGCTGACACCTAATATACAAGGGCAATGTACACCGACTTGAGATGCAAAGTGAAGCCCGTGCACCCGCGCTGCACCTCTTTGTACAGTGCACCCTCACATTGTGAGAAACCTATGAAACACTTGAGACATGAGACATTGGAATCTATGTGTGGTCCCATGTCTATCATTCTATTGACATTGGAGTGTCTCAATCCCTCCCCCCTGCTATAACTTTCATGGTCTCCTCAGACATTTGAACCCATTGGCCTTCCTTGAACACCCCTGTCTCCAGTGTTAACTCTTTCATTGAGTTCTGAGACTTGACAGGGGAGACTATTAACTAATTGGGTCAACAACACTCTATATCTGGGTTGCTATCCGCCCCCCAAAAAAGGCAGGGAATCAACTAATGTCCTCCAGAAATGGTTATTGGAGACTTGTTATCGAATTATAGGGGATGCCTGGAGATGGTGGTGGGTTCTACCATAAGACACCAGGGCATTCCCGTAAGCATTCAAATATGAACATCTCCTCCAGTGATAGAAATACTACCTTGGTCCAGCACACTATTTCAGTGCAACCTCACATACTGAGTCTATGTGCATGTCTATGTAATTTGAACCCTATATAAGACAAGTGTGTGCTCAAAGTCGTAAATCACTGTGAACAAATGGCCATGGGTTGGAGTGTTTGTAACTTTGACCCTGATGCAACAAACAAACACACATCCAAAAGGCTTCCTTGAAAATGAACAAACCTGCATGTTGATGTGTTAATGTCATCAAAGAAAGTACCTTTGACAAATTACGAATCAGTGTTACAGCACTTAAATTTGCCTCCGTTGTAACAATATAATCTCTCATCCAACCATAAGCCTACTCATAGGTCAAATACGTTCAAAAACTTGTGCTGCGCTTGATTTGGTTTGTCCGGGACAATGGAACTAATGGAATAGTCCCAAAAGTGTGAACTTCAAATCAAGGTGAATAAAGCGCACTCCAAATACTTTCAAGCATCGGTCGTCCTCAACTATTTGAAGGTCTTCAAGCTACTGTATGTAATTGATCCAGCTCTGGTTGCCTTAAGCCTCCATGTTCGGGATGGTAGCGAAAGAAGTTGGCGAGTAGAAACAGATTTGACAACCAGGATAACGCACAGGCCTCAATAGATCCTGTCTGTAGCTTGGTCTCTCAGGGAGCGATGAACGATGTATAGAGCATTCTGTAATGGAGCAGGAATAGCTGCTGATACAAATAATGTTTATTTGCATGTATTAGTTGCATATCAGCTACATTGCTGTGACCCATGATCAGCATATGATCGGTAAATCACATTGGAGATCATTGATTTGCTCTGTCAGACTATTTTGAAATGTTGGAGTATGATACTGAAAAGAGATTAAAGTATTTTAGTGGTTTGGTGAGAGCCATAGTGGGACTTCACTTTAGTTATCAGTTGAATATGTAATACACTATGCTGAGGATGGTGGTGTTGTTGTACTAATTCTGTGATCACTAGATAATACATAATTGACCTGCAACTTGACCTGTAACTGCAATCCAGACATTAAGCTTGGCATAGAAGAATATCCTTGTTTGAGTTTTGTGCAATAACTGGCTTTATGTTCACAGTATAGGGTTAAGTGAAGAGAACGAGAGGAAGTGTAATACTGTGAAACTCATATCCCCAATGCGTCCCGCACCTATGGGCCGTTTTCACTATATAATCTCACCTCAACATTCACCGAAATGTGTTACAAATGTTAAAGCCCCACTTAAACCAGAATGGCCAGTGTTTTGGGTGCTCCTCTTGGCTAATATATGAATTTCTCTTGAAAATGACGCCTGTGTGTGTTTGCGTGTTCTGGTTTGACGGCTTAAGAAATGACCTTCTTGTTTTGACCGGCATTAGTCCTCCTGCAATACTGAACTGACTGATCCTCACTGTTCAACTTTAAGAGACGTTATGCTGCGTACTTCATGTTTTAGCCTGTTTTGTCTTTCATCTAGAAATAAATGAGACCATGTGTGTAATGTACCATTGTAACAGTAACAGGAATATAAAGCCATCAACAAACTGAGCAGGTTTTCCAGATTTATTTTCAGCTGTGTTCACTGCATCAAGCCTTGAATAGGAAACCTAATAGAGAATGAGTCGAATATATATTTGATGAATGTAGTTGAAATGTTGACACCATATGACCAATTGTAACTCCCTTGCTTTGGAATGTGTCAACAATTGAAACAATATTTTTTTTATTTGAAACAGCATGCAAATTAAAACATGTCCCACCTCCACTTAACTATCCACTATTTATCCACTCAAATATCCTTGTAAAAGATTGTCTTCCTTATTGCAAGAAACAGAGGCGTCATGCGCACCATTTTTGGACTTCACCGATGGCCATGTACACCGTCTTGGAAATAATGACGTGTTTGCAAAGTTTGATACCATGGGCTCAATAAGCATACCCATACATATATGTCGTATTTCCACAAGGTGGCGCCAGTTGAATATGTTTCTGCCAAACGACTGAACGTAGACTACAATACAGTACTAGAGGATGAACGCTAACGTAAGGGAAATGGAATCGAATCGACTGTCAGAAGTCAATGGTGGCGTTCCAGTTCGTCAAAAGATTGCTATATCATATGGATGTTGTTCCTGAGATGTCAAATTGTTCTGCAGGCATTGTAAAATCTGTTAATCTGCGCAATGTGACTGCATAAAACGCACACACACTACTACAGGTATATCATAAATAAATCAACATCGTTTTTTTGTACTCAAAAGGGTTGATGTGTTATCACACAGTTACTTTCAAGTTACCTGTAAAAGGCGTCCAGTTTATCTCGTAACCAAGAAACCAAATTTTAACAGTCTGTCACGAGAGACTAGGGTTTGGGTCAACAGTATTGCTGATCACATGCTATAGCATTGGTTTGTCTGAATATGGCAGAAAAGGCCTGAAGCCTTTTGTTTGTGATGTAGATGACATCTGGTGTTTGTGGTTGTCCGTGTCACTTTACTCACACTGAAGTGAGTTGAGATGCTGCTGAAACTCAGCCAAGTAACCAGTTGACTCAGCACACACACACATGTGCTCACACAAGCACACACACACACACGTGCATTTATGCACACACTAACGGGCGCAAACACACACACACACACACACACACACACACACACACACACACACACACACACACACACACACACACACACACACACACACACACACACACACACACACACACACACACCCTATAATAACGACTTTTCCTTCCACTGAATTTTAGACGGTCATATCTCTGTTTATGCTTTCTTCCTCTCTCTCCCCCCTCTCTCTCTTTGCCCCTCTCTCTCTCTCTCTCTCTCTCTCTCTCTCTCTCTCTCTCTCTCTCTCTCTCTCTCTTTGCCTCTCTCTCTCTCTCTCTCTCTCTCTCTCTCTCTCTCTCTCTCTCTCTCTCTCTCTCTCTCTCTCTCTCTCTCTCTCTCTCTCTCTCTCTCTCTCTCTCTCTCTCTCTCTCTCTCTCTCTCTCTCTCTCTCTCTCTCTCTCTCTCTCTTTGCCTCTCTCTGTCTCTCAATTTTTTCTACATTCAGCATCACTACGTCAATGGAGATTTAGTATTCTTTCTAACAAAGATATCGACATATATTTTGGGATGTCGTGTATCCCTGGAATTAATCAGAATTCATGTAAACATAACAGTTTTGAAAACATACATTGTCCAAACAAAATAGTTTCTTGGCTCAACTTACCCTGGGTATGGGGTAAATTGAGCATATGGACAGGGTAAGTTGAGCTGCCTTGGGGTAAGATGTTCCACATCTACACATTTATGAACCGAATAAAATATTATCACCACTGCCTTCGGAGAAATAAAAGATTGAGTTCATATGGATGACAAATTGGCAAAATACTATGCATATTACTGACAAAATGTCATCGTCATTTGTATAGCGTATGTTGAGCCCCAAAGCAATCATTTTGATAATATTAGCCCACATCTACAGGGATGCCATTTCATGCTGGGTTTAGGACCTCATGTTGTAGCTTATAGAGACCCAAACGGATGTATAAAACAGTATTAAAATGATCTACTTTGGTTTAGCTACAAGCATCACGAAACCTAAAAAGCAAGAAAATGAATTTGACTCTGTGAAAATCCGTTTTTTTTTTAAACCTAACTTGCTTACCACTTTTTCCATGTGGTTTCTTCCTTCACAAACTCCATGAAAGAATGACCTTTTCCGAAATATTTGGTCACATGATTCAGTTTGTTTCTGGTTTTCTAGAAACAAGGGGTGGCTCAACCAACCCTTTGGCACAACTTAACTCCCTCTCCCCTATATGAGCTGTCTCTGACTGGCTCTCAGAAAGACTATGGATGGTCATAGCACCGAGACCGTAACTAAAATGTTTTTTCATTTTAAGCGGGCATCGGGACCCTGAAATTGCTATTGAGCTAATCTTTTCTGTGTCTATCACTGTCAAATTGGCAGAATAATAAGACATGCCGCTAAATTCAATTGTCAATGACCTAGGCGCATAAGTGTATAAGAGAGGGAAATCTGGTTAGCGTTAAGCACATCAAAAACAATGACAAATTGACTCTGTTGGATCTCAACCTTCAACAAGATCACCCAGCTCCTCCCTTTCCTCCACTGTCAATATCTAGGTATCAGGAGCACAGTCAATTCTCAATCTAATACGCCCATATCCCTTCACTACACTAACGGAATCGCACTTGTCAAAGCACTTTTACAAGCCAATGTTATCTGGTGATTGTGGGTAACCCCATTGATTTTGCTATACATTCAATTACTCCTCCCGAGGTGAAAGATAACTCAGTTAAGGGACTATGGCATTTTAAGAGGTCACTTTGAATTAGAACCTTGTGCTTCCTTTGCCAAAACACTATCAGGCTGATTAGACCAAAAGTGTTCCCCTTTTGCATTCGATTAATTTGTCTACCTCTTTGATGCCTGTAGGCACTGGGTTGGCCAGAGGTGAAGCCAATTGGTTCTACAGAGTGTTCCTAATATGGACTCTGTTCTGTTGGCAGCAGTAGTCCATCTACAACCACGTGAAGGTGTGTGAGCCAGGGATACGATTGAGACAATATGCTCCTCTCTTGTCTGATTTGAAGTCGCTTCACCAATTTCTGGTGGAATTGAGAGGAAATGTGGAAACAATAGTGTAATAAGGTTGGACATTTGAATCAGCTCACTAAATCCTTGTATTTGTTATAGTGCCACATGTTTTTTTTCAGGAAATGATTGATGCTGATGTTAGGCAACCCTGACTAGACTTGGGTCAAATACACACACTACCATTCAAAAGTTTGGGGCCACTTAGAAATGTCCTTGTTTTTGAAAGAAAGGCAATTTTTTTTGTTCATTAAAATAACATAAAATTGATCAGAAATACAGTGTAGACATATAATGTTAATGTAGGAAATTATTATTGTAGCTGTAAATGGAGGATTTTGAATGGAATATCTAAATAGGCGTACAAAGGCCCATTATCAGCAACCATCACTCCTGTGTTCCAATGGCACATTGTGTTAGCTAGTCCAAGTTTATCATTTTAAAAGGCTAATTGATCATTAAAAACCCTTTTGCAATTATGTTAGCACAGCTGAAAACTGTTGTACTGATTAAAGAAGCAATTAAACTTGCCTTCTTTAGACTAGTTGAGTATCTGGAGCATCAGCATTTGTGGGTTTGATTACAGGCTCAAAATTGCCAGAAAAAAATAACTTTCTTCTGAAACTCGTCAGTCTATTCTTGTTCTGACAAATGAAGGTTATTCCATACGAGAAATTGCTAAGAAACTGAAGATCTCGTACAATGCTGTGTACTAATCCCTTTACAGAACAGCTCAAACTATCTCTAACCAGAATAGAAAGAGGAGTGGGAGGCCCTGGTGCACAACTGAGCAAGAGGACAAGTACATTAGAGTGTCTGGTCTGAGAAACAGACGCCTCTAAAGTCCTCAACAGAAAAAGCCATATCTCAGACTGGCCAATACAAAGAAAAGATTAAGATGGACAAAAGAACACAGACGCTGGACAGAGGAACTATGCCTCGAAGGCCAGCATCCCGGAGTTGCCTCTTCGCTGTTGACGTTGCGACTGGTGTTTTGCGGGTACTATTTAATGAAGCTGGCAGTTGGGGATTTGTGAGGAGTCAAACTCGACACTTTAATTTACTTGTCCTCTTGTATTTTACAAATGTATTGACCTATGAGTATGGCCAGGTGAACTTTGCCACACCCTGCCCTCTTCCTCCTCCCCTCTCCCTCTCTTTTACAATAACCCGCATTGATGTAAAATGACTGTAAACTAGTCAAGCCATGGTCTAGCCAACCTTAATCTTTGTTCTGGTATATTTAAAATAAAATATATATATATATATATATATTATTTCACCTTTATTTAACCAGGTAGGCAAGTTGAGAACAAGTTCTCATTTACAATTGCGACCTGGCCAAGATAAAGCAAAGCAGTTCGACACATACAACAACACTGAGTTACACATGGAGTAAAACAAACATACAGCCAGTAATACAGTAGAAAAATAAGTCTATATACAATGTGAGCAAGTGAGGTGAGATAAGGGAGGTAAAGGCAAAGAAAAGTCTGTGGTGGTGAAGTAAATACAATATAGCAAGTAAAACACTGGAATGGTAGATTTGCAGTGGAAGAATGTGCAAAGTAGAGATAGAAATAATGGGGTGCAAGGGAGCTAAATAAATAAATACAGTAGGGGGAGAGATAGTTGTTTGGGCTGGTATATGAAGACACAAGAAAAAAATGTCTCTTCAGAGTCAGAGGTAAGACATTTGCTCTCACAAATAACTTCAGTTTGGCACCATACAAGTGCAAGACAAGGGCTATATATAAGTATATAAATAAATATATTTTTTAATAAACCATTTGTAAATTAAATGTAAAATGCACATACTATAGCCTACTCAACTCGAATCTTTCACAAGACTATGTACTCTGACTACTGTAGCCTACACGAAGTGAGATTTTAGGTCTAGTACTGTTAGCTGCTCGGATAGAGTAATCGTAGACTGGGCCAGTGAGTGCAGTACAATGTGAATAGGTAAAGTTGGTGAGGGGTTTTCTGCAACTGAAGTGTCTGCCCGCACTGCTCCGCTTTTCAGTTCATTCGTCTCCGGTGCTTTCGGAGGCATTGGTCACGATTGCTCCTTTTGAAAACGTCGACAATTTGTAATTGAAATATAAACTTTGTGAAATATAAACGGTGTGACTACATGTCACTTGCTTGTTATACGTTGACGGCACAAATCTTGATTTGTTTGAAGAGAAACACTTCAGCCGTTCGAAGACGCACCGACAGTGGTGGGGAATCAGAATGTAGCCAGCTGTTTAGCCAGTAGCATGCTTTCCCAACTTGAGCCAGATGTGGAGCAAGGCTTTGAAGCTGGAAAATAAAAATAACCAACGTGCGAGTATTTTGGGACAGAGTTTCTATCCACCCAGCAGGCAATCCCGCGTTTTTTAAAAAAACATTTAAATAGCTAGTTGTTCGAATATAGCAATTGATTGAATCAACTTGATGGTAAGAAGACATTTGGTTGTAAGTGGGACTTTGTTGAAAACCAAAATATGACATTAAATCGGAGTTCCTCAATCATATTTGTTAAAGCCAAGTTGACTTTTGGACAAGGTAAGACTTTTTAAGACGGCTTTCAAGACAGCTAGCTAACTAACGTTACTTTGACAACATGTTAAATGTTTGCTTGCTTGCTAGCTAGCTAGCTTTCTGATATTGTTTGGTGACATTTTGTGCAGCTCGGAATTAATGATGTTAGCTTGCGCTAGATCTGTCACAGTCTCGCCCTGATCCGGGTCTGATTCCCGCATAATTTTTGATTTATAACTTTTTTGCTTAACGTCAAGCTACAGTAGCTAGCAAATTGGCGTGCTGTAGCTCTCTGACTTCTGTAGCATATATTTCATCTTATCAAGACTGACTTGTATCTGTTTAGCTAGCCTATACATACTTAACATTACTAGTGATGAATATGACTAACGTTAGCTAACAACTCATAGCTAGCTAAAACACAATGGCAAAGCATTTCAGACCCTACTAGGTCTTGGAACAAAACCTTAAAATGGATTAGACAATAAATCACTTTCCCAAAGGAAATGTCATTGTTGAAAGCAGTTTGTAACACACACACACACACACACACACACACACACACACACACACACACACACACACACACACACACACACACACACACACACACACACACACACACACACACACACACAGAGTCAGCAGATATTTATTCATTCACAACACCTCCAGTTAAATTAACTTGTGTGGATATGCTGTTAATGAGAGATGATACAGTGAGAAATAGTAGAATGGCAGCAATAGACTCTCAACAGGAAAAGTACTCAAATGTGGCTGTCGCAAAGACTCTGTCCTCTCTTTTTTTTCTTTTTCTATTCTTTCTCCTCCTCACACTTTATTTCCACTTTCCAAAACTGTAGGCATGTGCATTTAAACAAGAGAGTGGGAACGGGAGAGAGTAGCTGCAAGAAAGTGATATATTTGGGAGAATGGGAGAAAATTGGATTCTCGAGCATTCTACTAATGAAGCTTTACATGCAACCAAAAATATCACTATGGCTTGCAAAATCCACACTGTATCATCTAGGGCTACATTTGCAGTGCAGTAACACACCTGTTCAGTTATAAGCCTACCTTCTATCAGGACTATCATGATTCCTGTTTGTTCTCTGTTTCCAGGTATCTGGGCATTGAAGTTCCCCAATTGACTGACATCCAGAACTGAAATAGACAGGTAATAATGCCCTCACAATGTTGATATTTTTCTCCACTTTTAGTTTTAGAATTATTTTAGACCAATATTCAATCGATTGCAGTAAGTACCTTTCCAAGTAGTGCTTCCAGAAGTGCGTTTGTTTTGCACTGCAGTGGGATCCAGGTTGAAGGGACTTGACACTTGATTAGAATAAGTCAATCTGGTTGCAGTGAATACATGTCTTCTCAGTCAGATTTGCCTTCAGAACTAAACAGAGTAATGCCATGGGACACTTCTAAAGGCACTATCCTGATCTCCCATTGATTTAAATACCAGCCGTATTTTATTCTATCTATACTCAGGGTGCCCTTAAAAGGTCTTAAAGGGAAGATTAAGGACACCAGACTCAGGTGAACTAGTGGGTACCATTTTATGTCTCTATGTCCAGTATGAAGGAAGTTAGAGGTAGTTTCGCGAGACAATGCTAACCAGCGTTAGCACAATGACTGGAAGTCTAAGGGGACCTACTAGTTAACACTAGTTGGCATTGGCTGGAGAAACTACCTCTTATCTTCCTTACTCTAGGGAAGTAGATAAACAGCATCATTAGCAAAATCCCGAAGTATCCCTTTAAATTCAGTTTTTCGAAGGTCTTAAAAAATGTGACGGAGATGACTACAGTGTTTCTGTTACATTATGCTGCTACTAAGAGAGACAGTACAGGTGCATCAAAGCTGGGACGAGAGACTGAAAAAAAGATTCCATCTCCAGGCCATCCGACTGTTAAATAGTCACCAGTAGCCTGCCTCCGCCCAGTACCTTGCTCTGAACCTTAGTTACTGTAACTAGCCGGCTACCACCCGGTTCTCTACCCTGCACCTTAGAGACTGCTACCCTATGTACATAGTCATTGAACACTGGTCACTTTAATAATGTTTCTATACTGTTTTACCTACTTCACATGTACAGTTGAATTTGGACGTTTACATACACCTTAGCCATTTGCATTTAAACTTAGTTTTTCCACAATTCCTAACCTTTAATCCTCGTAAAAATTCCCTGTCTTAGGTCAGTTAGGAGCACCACTTTATTTTAAGAATGTGAAATGTCAGAATAATAGTAGAGAGAATTATTTATTTCAGCTTTTATTTCTTTCACCACATTCCCAGTGGGTCATAGACTCAATTAGTATTTGGTAGTATTGCCTTTAAATTTTTTAACTTGGGTCAAACATTTCGGGTAACTTTCCAAAAGCTTCCCACAGTAAGTTCTGGGTATTTTGGCCCATTCCTCCTGACAGAGCTGGTGTATTTGTAGTCCTTGCTCTCACACGCTTTTTCAGTTCTGCCCACAAATGTCCTATAGGATTGAGGTCAGGGCTTTGTGATGGCCACTCCAATACCTTGACTTTGTTGTCCTTAAGCCATTTTGCCACAACTTTGGAAGTATGCTTGTGGTCATTGTCCATTTGGAAGACCCATTTGCGACCAAGCTTTAACTTCCTGACTGATGTCTTGAGATGTTGCTTCAATATATCCACAGAATTTTCCTGCCTCATGATGCCATCTATTTTGTGAAGTGCACCAGTCCCTCCTGCAGCAAAGCACCCCCACAACATGATGCTGCCACCCCCGTGCTTCATGGTTGGGATGGTGTACTTCCCCCTTTATCCTCCCAAAATAACGATAGTCATTATGGCCAAACAGTTCTACTTTTGTTTCATCAGACCAGAGGTCATTTCTCCAAAAAGTACGATCTTTGACCCCATGTGCAATTGCAATTCGTAGGACTCGTTTTTACTGTGGATATAGATACGTTTGTCCCTGTTTCCTCCAGCATCTTCACAGGGTCCTTTGCTGTTGTTCTGGGATTGATTATCACTTTTCGCACCAAAGTACGTTCATCTCTAGGAGACAGAACGCGTCTCCTTCCTGAGCGGTATGACGGATGCGTGGTCCCATGGGGTTTATACTTGTGTACTATTGTCTGTTCAGATGAACGTGGTACCTTCAGGCATTTGGAAATTGCTCCTAAGGATGAACCAGACTTGTGGAGGTCTAAAAAAAAAATCTGAGGTCTTGGCTGATTTCTTTTGATTTTCCCATGATGTCAAGCAAAGAGGCACTGAGTTTGAAGGTAGGCCTTGAAATACATCCACAGGTACACCTCCAATTGACTCAAATTATGTCAATTAGCCTATCAGAAGCTTCTAAAGCCATGATATAATTTTCTGGAATTTTTCAAGCTGTTTAAAGGCACAGTCAACATAGTGTATGTAATCCTCTGACCCACTGTAATTGTGATACAGTGAATTATAAGTGAAATAATCTGTCTGTAAACAATTGTTGGAAAATGACTTGTGTCATGCACAAAGTAGATGTCCTAATTGACTTGCCAAAACTATAGTTTGTTAACAAGAAATTTGTCGAGTGGTTGAAAATGAGTTTTAATGACTCCAACCTAAGTGTATGTAAACTTCCGACTTCAACTGTATATACGGTAATCTAATCAAGGCTCATCCTATATACTGTTGTAACACCTTTCCTTTGCTGTACACAGCTTTTCTATTCATATACTGTCCATTTCACACCATTATATACATTCAGTGCATTCGGAAAGTATTCAGAACCCTTGACTTTTTCCACATTTGGTGACGTTACAGCCTTATTCTAAATTGGATTAAAATAGTCCCCCCCCCCCTCATCAATCTGTTCACAATACCCCATGACAAAGCAATACGTTTTTCGAAGTTTTTGCTAATTTATAATAATAATAAAAAATGTAATAATACATTTACATACAGTACTATTCAAAAGTTTGGATGCACCTACTCATTCCAGGGTTTTTCTTTATTTTTACTATTTTCTACATTGTAGAATAATAGTGAAGACATCAAAGCTATGAAATAACATATATGGAATCATTTAGTAACCAAAAAAGTGCTAAACAAATCAAAATATATACTTGAGATTCTTCAAAGTAGCCACCCTTTGCCTTGATGACACCTTTGCACACTCTTGGCATTCTCTCAACCAGCTTCACCTGGAATGGTTTTCCAACAGTCTTGAAGGAGGTCCCACATATACTGAGCACTTGTTGGCTGCTTTTCCTTCACTCTGCCGTCCAACTCATCCCAAACCATCTTAATTGGGTTAAGGTCGGGGGATTCTGGAGGCCAGGTCATCTGATGCAGCACTCCATCACTCTCCTTGGTCATATAGCCCTTACACAAAAAAAATTTTTAATTTTTTTTTTTTGCGTTTTACATTATTGTTCAGTATAGTATTGGTATTAAAGCCAAAATTTGGAACACTTAGCGTTTGTGATCTAGCTAATGATTAGCCTAAACAAATGCAGTTGGGCAATGCAGTTGGGCAACCCCATGCTTCAGCCATCTATAGCCTAGCCACTATGCTACTACATCCGTTAGGCTACAGGAGAATGCTCATTGCTAAAAAGCACACCTGCCTGACAATATGAACCATGTAGGCTATAGCTCTTGGTGAAAGAGCCAGCCCTAAAAAAATACGACTTTTTGCCAACATGGGCTCATTTCTGGAGGGGGAAATTAGCAGTTGTGTGGCACACTATTGTGGAAATTCTGCCACCACAACACGCAGCCCTCAAAATTAGTATTAAATTACATTTCAAGTGGCATAAAAAGGTCTTAAATCCAACTTCATGGAACCTGCACATACCCTGATACTGTATTATTATTTAGCTAGCATCTCCTCTTGGATATGTTATGCGGTATACAAAGACAAAACAAATAACCGGGGCTGGAAACACTTTACAATAAAAATACTTCAGTTAAGCAGGTCTCTGGCCACAGTTAGTAACTCATTTTGGCATGGATGGAATCTGTCCTGCTTGAATATTGGCAGAGGGACATTGCTTCAATTCATGCTCTCTTCTTCGGTCTATAGACAAAGAAAAGCCTTGCGTTTAAATTTGCCTGTGTTTTGTTCCCGTTTTGTCTCCAAGGCCTTAGTGAATCCCAATGACATGTAAGATTAAAAATCCTGTCGTTCGCTATGTAAACAGTGGCGTCTCGCCACAGCCATTCGAGCTCGTCAGAAGGGCCCACCGCATCATCTAGCTCCCAACGGCCCCCTCGAAATAGAGTGACTGACTCCTTTTTCTTCAGAGACATATTTAGATTAAGTCACATTTATGGTCTGCACCATAATACATGGTTAGGCTGGTTAGGCTGTTTTGATCACAAAACATCACCATATGTACTGTGACCTGCATGACATGGTGGAAGGAAAATACTTACCCGAAACTTTCGGCCCCAGTTTATATTTCCTTTCTGTTTTAGCTACTGTTTTCGACCATTTATTTTGGGTGGGTGGTTTAAATCGGGTGGGAAATCTTAACCTCGTAACTTGTGTGGTGGATGCAGGCTTTTGTTCCAGCCAAGCAGTGATTCTGCTTATCAACTTAACACTGTCTTCCATCTTGGTAAGATTGCCCCAAACCTGGTTTAAATGAAGCAAGCCCAATCTTTAATTGAGGGAAAATGTAATGTATGAAACTCAATGTCTGTGTCTGACCATATGTGTGCGACTCTGTCAATGATGTTTCTGAGAACATGATAAATTCTCCGTCCCTCTTTCGTCATCCCTCTGTCTTTATGCTTTCTTTATCCTCCACCAGCGGGCACTTGGCCCCCAGACAACAGCTCCTTTCATCCCTCTCTGACTCCCCACAGCCTGCCCTCCAGTTGGGCACCAGCCCGTCAGTCCTGCCCTTGTTCCATAGGGGAATGCTGTAGCCCAGCTGGGCCACACCCCGCTTAATTATGGTGAGTTGTACAATATGTCCCAGAGAGAAATCTCTCTCGAGAAACGGCACAGAAAATAAACACACAAAGTGCAATTCAAATAATTGAACCGACACCGGTCTATTAGTTATTTACCGACATTTAGCGACATTTAGGTTAATCGCTCATGACTAGGCACTTCAGATCTTCAGTGGTGGACTGAGTCATCCCTGCCCCCGACCCTAGCCTTGGCCCGTTTGCTTTTTTTAGCCGGAGCACTTGCCCTTGCGCTAGATCTGTCACAGTCTCTCGCCCTGACCCTGGTATGATTCTTGCCCTTGTTCTGGTCTAGTTTGCACCCTGGCTCTAGCCTTGTCCCTGCTCTTTACCCTGGCTCCTGGCCCTAGCCTGACCATCATCATGGTCTTGTTCTGACTCTGACCCTACCTGTAGTTTAGGTTCAGAGATAAGTTACTGCAAACCACACGGCCCGACCTAAAAGCACCTTACAGGCATCCCAGCGTGTCCCACATTCTTTCCTTCCAGAACAGCAGGGCATTGGGATCAATGCAAAAGGAACATCAGAAGTAGGCTTGGGCAGTATCCAAATTTTACATCCTTCTCTTATCCCTGGATTTACGGTATTACCGGCATAGCACACAAGGGGGTTCTAAAAACGCAAAAAAAGCCCAATGGGCGTCTATTACCAGAATGCTAACAAAATCATAACCAACTAATAGCGAAATCATATAAACTCTGTTAGCTAAATGCTAATGAGCGAAAACGAACATAAACTAGGTGCAATGATAGGCAAATCCAGTTTCTAAAGTTATACAAGCATAGCTAGTAGCTACCGAATTTCATTTTCGTTGAGTGGACATTTACAAGCGAAAGTGAGCCGAGGGGAGGAGAACAGAGAAAAAAAACGCTAGTGGGAAGCACAAGGAAAAAATGGCAACTACAGATAACTCATCCAGAGCTCTTTGACTTCTGGCAGAAATCCATTGTAAGATATCAGATAGCAAACATTTAGTAGTGAGTGTAGCTTCATTGTCTCATGTCCGCCTCTTAACAGAGACTTGCCAATAGATACAGTGCTTTCGGAAAGTTTTCAGACCCCTTGACTTTTTCCACATCATCAGTCTACACACAATATCCCATAATGTCAAAGCAAAAACGTTTTTTTAGACATTTTTGCAAAACAAAATTGAAATATGACATTTACATAAGTATTCAGATCCTTTACTTAGTAACTGAAGCACCTTTGACAGCGATTACAGCCTCGAGTCTTCTTGTGTATGACGCTACAAGCTTGGCACCCCTATATTTGGGGAGTTTCCCATTATTTTCATCAAGGATCTCATCAAGGATCAAGGTTTTCATCAAGGATCTCTCTGTACTTTGCTTCGTTCATCTTTCCCTCGATCCTGACTAGACTCCCAGTCCCTGCCACTGAAAAACATCCCCACAGGATGAGGCTGGCACCACCATGCTTCACCATAGGGATGGTGCCAGGTTTCCTCCAGACATGGCGCTTGGCATTCAGGCCAAAGAGTTCAATCTTGGTTTCATCAGACCAGAGAATCTTGTATCTCATGGTCAGAGAGTCATGTATGTGCCTTTTGGCAAACTCCAAGCGGGCTGTCATGTCCCTTTTACTGAGGAGTGGCTTACATCTGGCCTCTCTACCATAAAGGCCTGATTGGTGGGGTGCTGCAGAGATGGTTGTCCTTCTGGAAGGTTCTCACATCTCCACAGAGGAACTATGGAGCTCTATCAGAGTGACCATTGGGTGCTTGGTCACCTCCCTGAAGATTCTTGGTAGTTCCAAACTTCTTCCATTTAGGCCACTGTGTTCTTGGGGACCTTCAAGGGTGCAGACATTTTTTGATACCCTTACCCAAATCTGTGCCTCAACCCAATCCTGTCTCGGATGTCTATGGACAATTTCTTCATCCTCATGGCTTGGTTCTTGCCCTGCCATGCACTGTCAACTGTGGGACCTTATATAGACAGGTGTGTTCCTTTTCAAATCACGTCCAATCAATTGAATTTACCTCAGGTGGACTCCAATCAAATTGTAGAAACATCTCAAGGATGATCAATGGAAACAGGATGCACCTGAGCTCAATTTCGAGTCTCATAGCAAAGGGTCTGAATACTTATGTAAATAAGGTATTTCTGTTTTTTTTATTTTTTATTATAAATGAACAAAAATGTAAAAAACAACAACTGTTTTCTCTTTTTCATTATGGGGTATTGTGTGTAGATTGATTAGGAAAACATTTAATTTAATACATTTTAGAATAAGGCTGTAATGCAACAAAATGTGCAAAAAGTCAAGGGGTCTGAATACTTTCCGAATGCATTGTATAGACCGCTATAGACTCACCAGCTCCAGCTTTCTCCCATTGTGTTATTTACAAACAAACGTGACTGGATCAACTGTTCTGGGGAACTACGGTAGGCTTCATAATGTAAAATAATGTGACAGGTGAAATGAGGAACGCAATCTGCTTTATCTCCTAACGTATTGCACAAGTTGACTGCAGGTATGAACTTAAAAGGTAGCTACACATATTAAAATGTATTGAAAAACTTAAAAGAAAGAGAAAGACATAACTGAAGTGGCACTGACAGGATTTGAATACTCGTCACCAGGGCGATATGTGGCCTAGAGTTTACAGCACTGCCACTAAACTAGACTCCAGCACCAGGACCAGTTCTTTGTTATTTATCATTGTCAGCACGCCTGAAAGAAAGGCGAAAATCGAGGTTGAGATACCCATACTTAAGTCTTGCTTTCTGAACTGAAGAGAGCAACTGATTTGAGATATATGTTTATTTGATGGATTGTCGTGCTCCTGAGTTACAGCTACAGGCCTTGTCATGATTATAACTTCTAGAGGAAACCTGAGAAACATCCCAGATGAAACACTGTTTAAATGTGTCACTGCAACCTTAAAGATCCTCAATGATGTCACCATTGCCCTTGATTCTAAGCAATGTTGTTCTGCTATTTTTATTGATTTGGCCAAAGCTTTTGATACAGTAGACCATTCCGTTCTTGTGGGCCGGCTAAGAAGTATTGGTGTCTCTGAGGGTCTATGGTCTGGTTTGCTAACTACCTCTCTCAAAGAGTGCAGTGTATGAAGTCAGAACATCTGCTGTCTCAGCCACTGCCTGTCACCAAGGGTGTACCCCAAGGCTCGATCCTAGGCCCCACGCTCTTCTCAATTTACATCAACAACATAATTCAGGCAGTAGGAAGCGCTCTCATCCATGTATATGCAGATGACACAGTCTTATACTCAGCTGACCCCTCTCCGGATGTTGTGTTAAACGCTCTACAGCAAAGCTTTCTTGGTGTCCAACAAGCTTTCTCTGTCCTTAACCTTGTTCTGAACACCTCCAAAACAAAGTCATGTGGTTTGGTAAGAAGAATGCTCCACTCCCCACAAGTGTGATTACTACTTCTGAGAGTTTAGAGCTTGAGGTAGTCACCTCATACAAGTACTTGGGAGTATGGCTAGACGGTACACTGTCCTTCTGTCAGCACATATCAAAGCTGCAGGCTAAAGTTAAATCTAGACTTGGTTTCCTCTATCGTAATCGCTCCTCCTTCACCAGAGCTGCCAAACTAACCCTGATTCAGATGACCATCCTACCCATGCTAGATTACAGAGACATACTTTATAGATCGGCAGGTAAGGGTGCTCTCGAGCGGCTCGATGTTCTTTACCATTCCGCCATCAGATTTGCCACCAATGTTCCTTATAGGACACATCACTGCACTCTATACTCTTCTGTAAACTGGTCATCTCTGTATACCTGTCCGAAGACCCACTGGTTGATGCTTATTTATAAAACTTTCTTTGGCCTCACTCCCCCCTATCTGAGATATCTACTGCAGCCCACATCCTCCACATACAACACCCGTTCTGCCAGTCACATTCTGTTAAAGGTCCCCAAAGCACACACATCCCTGGGTCACTCGTCTTTTCAGTTCGCTGCAGCTAGCGACTGGAACAAGCTGCAACTAACACTCAAACTGGACAGTTTTATCTCAATCTCTTCATTCGAAGACTCAATCATGGACACTCTTACTGACAGTTGTGGCTGCTTTGCCTGAAGTATTGTTGTCTCTACCTTCTTGCCCTTTGTGCTGTTGTCTGTGCCCAATAATGTTTGTATCCTGTTTTGTGCTGCTACCATGTTGTGCTGCTGCCATGTTGTGTTTCTACCATGTTGTTGTCATGTTGTGTTGCTACCATGCTGTGTTGTCATGTGTTCCTGCCATGTTATGTTGTTGTCTTAGGTCTCTCTTTATGTAGTGTTGTGTTGTCTCATGTCGTGATGTGTGTTTTGTCCTATATTTTTATATAATTTATTTATATTTTTAATCCCAGCCCTCGTACCTACAGGAGGCCTTTTGCCTTTTGGTAGGCCGTCACTGTAAATAAGAATTTGTTCTTAACTGACTTGCCTATTTAAGTAAATGTTAAATAAAATAAAAACTCAAATAAATATAAGTAAGGCTGCCCCCCCCCCCATGTCTTTGTTGAAGTCTTACACAAGTTGAAATGAGGGTCTTACTAAAGTCATAGCTTTCAGCGAAAGGCTATCTCTCCTTTTTCCTCTCTCTTGCAATACTCCGAAGCTGTGTTACAAAATATAGACCTTTCCTAACACTTCTCATGATTTTGCTGGTGCATGCAAGTATCCCATAAATGCGCAATGGCTTTTAGCCGGTCAAAATCACGGTTTCTGGGATAAATAAAAAACACTGTCTTCTTGCTTTGCAAGAACGTAAAGCTGATTTTGTGCGTTCAATAAAATGTTTATAAGCGAGAGTGAAAAAAACCTTAGGCTCGCTGCGAGAGGAATGTTGTTGACTTACCCTGGAAATCCCATTACGGGCTTTAATTCCTTACTGTACCTATTTAACGTACAGTACAATTTAACCAGCACCATCATGAAGTAACACTGAATCAACATTTCACTGTAAAGTCCAGATTTTCTCTGCCACTCACAAATCATTGCCCTCCTTTGGCTTATGCACTCTGCTGGATCTCTATGGCTTCAAATGAGTCAGCTGAAGCCCTGCTGTGTTGCACTGTCATGAAAGTAGACAAAAGGGACCAAAAAGAGGAGTAGTCGTCAGATCTGGAGTAGTACCCACTCCATCCAGGGGTCTTGTCCTATCGCCCCTTAACCCCTTCTTTAGGAGCAAACGGCTGAAGTGCCTCACTCTGCAAACCATAAGAAACCCGTTCGCCTTTCCTCTCAAAGTTTGGGGTCGTCTTAGAGAGGCACACACCGCACTGTTTTTTTTTTTTTCAAGTACCGATCCACAAATAGCTCTTTTACTCGAGCTGCAGGAAGCTGGAGGCTGCTGTTGTGGGGCTTTGAGACATGGCACCGGGGTGGGAAGGTGTGCTGTACTCTCCCGGTAACAATTTGAGTATATACGGCATCCACCAGTGCTCCGACCTCGCAACCAAAGCCACAAAGACTTTGACTGGCAGATTAGGATCAGACAGAATGTCGTGGAAGAATTTCTTCGAGATCCCAGAAATGATTTGAAATAGAGAATAGCTGTAAAATGCATTACTGCCACAAACCGATAATAATAGATATTATACCATTTGTCCCTACAGCATACTCCTTGAGGACAGCAGAGTCTCCGGTTAGAAACCTGGAAAGGAATCGATGTCAAACATTCGATCAAGTATTAAGGCACAGTATCAACACTGTAGCCCTTGGAACACTGTACTCTATCTTTTGATTGATCACTGAAATGATCCTGTTATTTAACTTTAGCGTGGTGGCGGATTTAGGAACAGTGTTCAATCTCCACACAGAGCCACCTCGTCTTTATTTTTCTGACTTCAAACTGTGGTACCATTGACTGTATCCAATCCCGCAAACCAACTTTCGTCGCCCTCTCTGAATTCTCTCGCAAAGTGTGTTTGTTGAGTACACCGAGTACAAAATGAGAGAGGAGTAAGAGGTTTCAGTGAGGACATGCTTAGTGAGTGGACCGGGGAGATAAAAGGGAATAACTTTCCATAGATCTGTCCGCTGGAATGTAGTTCTGTTCAAAGGGCTCAATGGTGACCCTGTTTCAGACCATGGATAGAATGCCATGACAATTGTTCCTGCTCATGTCACCCATGGTGTGTGTGTGTGTGTGTGTGTGTGTGTGTGTGTGTGTGTGTGTGTGTGTGTGTGTGTGTGTGTGTGTGTGTGTGTGTGTGTGTGTGTGTGTGTGTGTGTGTGTGTGTGTGTGTGTGTGTGTGTGTGTGTGTGTGTCATGAAATCCACATGGTCCCAGTTTTTCCAGATCTTCATTTCCACCCCCTTTGGCGATATACAGTAGAGCTTTATTTGGTTGCCAGATTTTGGCCTGTACGGCATTGGTTTGGTTCAACCTGAAGTATCTGGGTGAGAGGCTTAATCTATAATATACATTACTTACTGCTAACCATTCAATTAAGCCTCTTTAACCTCTGTTTGTGACATTTGCTGTAAATGTACATCTGTTCAACACTGATACTACATAGTCATGTATCAACCAAACCACATCATTAGAATCTACCATTAGTGAAGTTCAGAATGAGAAAATAACCTTCAGACGGGCTAAAAAGGAAGTAGATTTAGCCTTTAGTACCCTACAAAATGGGGCATGTTCAGTGAAGGCTTTGCTTGGATTTTCCCCACAAACGCTCCAGTTCTGTTGCACCTCTACCAGATGTTCTTCTGACGTTCAATCTCAAAGAGAAAGCAGAGGGGAAAAAATGGGAGATTGGAGGCATGGCAAAATACCAGAGCACCTTACTATCACAGACATCTGTGTTTTAAGAGTCTTTGGTTATTATTATTATGCGGCAGCTGCAGCCTAGATGATGGTGACCCATCCAGATGTGAAGGGTTGCACTGGACAATATCTCTTTCCTGACGTTGTAGAAAAGGTGTGTGTGGCCTAGACTTTTGGAGTCCACACTCATTCAGACAAAATCACACACATACACACACTCCTTGTGGGAACCCGAATGCACTCAGTCTGTGCCCCGAACACATGGGACGTTACACAACCCAGCCAGATGGTGCGTTTTTGGCAGGCGGCGTGACTGTTAATGAGACAGGTCATTATAGCGTCCAGGCCCCCATTCATTTCTTTCAGGGTTTAGGTACCATAGACCGCATGAAATAGCAGCCAGCCAAGTGTGGTCAGACGAGATCACTCCGTGATCAAAAATGCAAGTGGATCAAAAGCCGTTGTTTGTTTATCCAATGCAAAACAATGCGTAGGATAGATCTTTTTCACCATGTGCTCGTTGTAATAATTCCAGATGATTGTTTGTGCAGGGCCACACATAGCAGTTGTTCAAGGGACGGGTCAAGTGTATCCTCAAGCGTGGCCCTCTTCCCCTTTTCCTCTTTGTCTGTCTCTCTATTCCTATCCATCTCACTCATTCTCTTTCTCCCCCAGCACAGGCAAGTCAAGGGTACTCACATGTGACACCATATGAGACTAGACTCTGGAAGGGGGGGACACATGAAAACACACACACAATCTCCTCATAACTCAGGACCCTCTCAGTATTCCCGCCTTGCATCAATGACTCGGGGAGACTTCGTTGGCACTTAAGCAGCCGGCCAGGGAGAGATGGATGGAGACAGTGAAGTTGGAGGTCGCTTAGGGTTAGCCCAGTAGGTCCGTGGAGTAGGACACGAAAACCTGTGCAAGCCGTTAGTGAGCTAGCATAAGGCTAACCGTAACCCACTTCTCCCTCTTGCAGCTGAGTGTGCAAGCTAACTACTCAAGCCTCCATAGTGTCGACTGTTGTTGTGTTTCCTCCTGCTGCTACTCCACACAGCGAGTGTGTTTTTGCCTCAAGCAACACTTCACCTCAGCCTACACTAACTCGAGTCGCTAATTGCAGCACACAGAACTGTGTTAGGATGCGGCCAAGCTATATTTAAAAGCAAAAACGATGCGCACTCGTGTTTTAATTCAATTATCACGAAGGGGAAGAAACGCTCATTCTGTCGTTTTTTTCTTCTCTCGTATTTGCTCGTGGGCACGACTAACTGTTCCCTTGATGAGGCTTTCTGGGTTTCGTGGATGTTGTTTGGACAAAGCGACTGATGTCATTTTAGCACTAACGACTGGAGATGAATTAGGGACTTCACAATGAAAAGATGAACCATTCAAGATGCAATTTGACTTAACACAAAATAGAAAGCCTATCATTTTCCAAATTATCCCTGAAAGATAAACAAAAACAGTGAGGATAGATATAGTTTCCGTGTGAGGTGAGAGAAGATAATAATATCAGGCCAAACAAAAAAAGACTAAATTAGCCCTTTGGTGATTGTTAACGTGTTTGTGGACAGTTTCTTCAGGCCCCAAAGTACTCACAGGTTGTTGCTTATTTGTGTCGTGTTAAATCTGCACTCAAATGAAAAATGTACAGCGTAAAACAGTATCAAGATAGAAACCCATTCAGTATGTCAAAGTGTGTTACTGTACCCTGTAAATTCCTCAATTGAAAGGCACTCCTTGAGATGTCTGAAAGTAAATCATTAAAGTGCTATAATCTATGTGCTAATGCGCTTACCATTATGAACAAGTACATGTAGGTAATGGGGTTACCACAGTCAATCATAGTTTCCATTAAATGCATGACTCGGGTGTGAATCCTATAGGGATTGTAGGCATTTAGACGGATGCCCCTTATAGGGGTTTGAAGGCAGATTCCAAATGCCACGGTGCTTATGGGTTCAAAAAAGGTCTCGCCATTTCCAATTTAGTTTAGAAATAATTGAATAGCCAGGCCTTTCGTGTTTTGAGAAGGGAAGGATTTCAGATAATTATCCATATTCATCCAATGTTCTACCTTACCACCACCACTGCTCCTCTTGCTTGGCCAGTTATCTTTACCCCACTTCTACCCCTACCTAACCACAACCACAAACTAACAGTATTTCTTAAGATTGACAATGAAAGCTAGCTTAAATTTGTCCAACATTACATTAGCTTGCTGGCTGAGCTAGTCACATATAAAACGAATGGGATGCTGCTAACCAACCAACCAGCTAGCTTGTGCTGCACACACAATGCTGAATACATCCACAAAAAGCAAATAGTCTGGGTAGCCAATTGACTAGATGTTCAGGAATCTTATGGCTTGGGGGTAGAAGCTGTTTAGAAGCCTCTTGGACCTAGACATGGCGCTCCGGTACCGTTTGCCGTGCAGTAGCAGAGAGAAGATGACTAGGGTGGCTGGCGTCTTTGACATTTTTTAGGGCCTTCCTCTGACACCGCCTGGTATAGAGGGCCTGGATGGCAGGAGGCTTGGCCCCAGTGATGTACTGGGCCGTTCGCACTACCCTCTGGAATGCCTTGCGGTTGGAAGCCGGGCAGTTACCATACCGGGCAGTGTTGCAACCAGTTAGGATGCTCTCGATGGTGCAGCTGTAGAACCTTTTGAGGATCTGAGGACCTATGCCAAATCTTTTCAGTCTCCTGAGGGGGGATAAGTTTTGTCGTGCACTCTTCACAACTGTCTTGTTGTGCATGGACCATGTTAGTTTGTTGATGATGTGGACACCAAGGACCTTGGAGGTCTCAACCTGCTCCACTGCAGCCCCGTCGATGAGAATGGGGGTGTGCTCGGTCCTCTTTTTCCTGTAGTCCACAATCATCCCCTCTTGATCACGTTGAGAGAGAGGTTGTTGTCCTGGCACCACACGGTCAGGTCTCTGACCTCCCTATAGGCTGCCTCATCGTTGTCGGTGATCAGGCCTACCACTGTTGTGTCATCAGCAAACTTAATGATGTTGTTGGAGTCGTGCCTGGCTGTACAGTCATGAGTGAACAGGGAGTACAGGAGGGGACTGAGCATGCACCCCTGACGGGCCCCCGTGTTGAGGATCAGCATGGTGGATGTGTTGTTACCTACCCTTACCACCTGGGGGCGGCCCGTCAGAAAGTCCAGGATCCAGTTGCAGAGGGAGGTGTTTAGTCCCATGGTCCTTAGCTTATTGATGAGCTTTGAGGACACTATGGTGTTGAACGCTGAGCTGTCATCGATGAACAGCATTCTCACACAGGTGTTCCTTTTGTCCAGGTGGGAAAGGGCAGTGTAGATTGCAATAGAGATGGCATCATCTGTGGATCTTTAAATGTTGTCTTTTTTGAACCTTTATTTAACTAGTAGGCAAGTCAGTTAAGAACAAATTCTTATTTTCAATGACGGCCTAGGAGCAGTGGGTTAACTGCCTGTTCAGGGGCAGAACGACAGATTTGTACCTTGTCCGCTCGGGGATTCAAACTTGCAACCTTTCGGTTACTAGTCCAATGCTCTAACCACTAGGCTACCCTGCCGCCCCTGTTGGTGCGGTATGCAAATTGGAGTGGGTCTAGGGTTTCTGGGATGATGGTGTTGATGTGAGCCATGACCAGTGCTACGGGTCGGTAGTCATTTAGGCAGGTTACCTTAGTGTTCTTGGGCACAGGGACTATGGTGGTCTGCTTAAAACATGCTGGTATTACAGACTCGGACAGGGAGAGGGTGAAAATGTCAGTGAAGACACTTGCCAGTTGGTCAGCACATGCTCGCAGTACATATCCTGGTAATCCGTCTGGCTCTGCGGCCTTGTGAATGTTGACCTGTTTAAAGGTCTTACTCACGTCAGCTGCGGAGAGCGTGATCACTCTGCCTTCCAAAACAACTGGTGCTCTCATACATGTTTCAGTGTTATTTGCCTCGAAGCGAGCATAGAAGTAGTTTAGCTCGTCTGGTAGGCTCGTCTGGTAGGCTCATGTCACTTGCAGCTCTCGGCTGTGCTTCCATTGCTTCTGGTTGGGGTATGTATGTATGGTCACTGTGGGGACGACATCATCGATACCCTTATTGATGAAGCAAATGACTGATGTGGTGTATTCCTCAATGTCATCGGAAGAATCCCGGAACATGTTCCAGTCTGTGATAGCAAAACAGTCCTGTAGTTTAGCATTTGCTTCCTCTGACAATTTTTTTATTTATCTAGCCAATGGTGCTTCTGGGTGTAATTTTTGCTTGTAAGCTGGAATCAGAAGGATAGAATTGTGGTCAGATTTGCCAAATGGAGGTTTAGGGAGAGCTATGAATGTGTCTCTGTGTGTGGAGTAAAGGTGCTCCAGAGTTTTTTTCCCTCTGGTTGCACATTTAACATGCTGATAGAAATTTGGTAAGATGGATTTAAGTTTCTCTGCATTAAAGTCCCCGGCTACTAGATTCGCCGCCTCTGGGTGAGCGTTTTCTTGTTTTCCTATGGCAGAATACAGCTCATTCAATGCTGTCTTAGTGCCAGGCTCTAACTGTGGTGGTGTGTAAACAGCTACAAAGAATATAGATGAAAAGTCTCTCGGTAGGTATTGTGGTCTACAGCTTATCATGAGATACTCTACCTCAGGCGAGCAATAGCTCGAGACTTCTGACAGCCGATGTGCTTGCACATAATTTGTTATTTTTTCTGACAATTGCAAATAATTAAATCACTGTCACAACGTGTAATAATTTAGCTCACAAAATTTATATTTCATAGAGAATCAATGGGATAGTAGTGATATCATAAATTAGGGAACTATGTTTTCATTTTTGAATGGCAGATGCTCGGGAATCCTACAGGACAGATGAGGGATGAGCATTTCGCAGGAGTGACGTGATCTCACGTTCGACAATGGGGTTACCCTCTATATTACCCTAGTATTTCCCATCAGGCATCAGTCAGTCACCCTCAGTTAGCTGCTGGTGTCCTTGGATGTGGGAGGGCGTTATGAAGATCCAACACATGACCCAGTTGTGAACAGCTAAAGTGTCTGTGCGTGAAAAACATGGCAAGACATACTAGTAGTACAAGACAAAATATCGACAGGACAATTCATTTATTTTTGTTGATTGATAATTGTTTTACGGTTTTTAATTCTCTCTTTGTAACATAAGTCTATTTCCTGGCTATGGTTCCGCTCTGTTTGTTTGGGTATGTTTGCACTTCTAGTAAGTTTGCCCACTTTGGTTCACCAGTTATGTGGGCTTATGTATTTGTTTTTGGCACCTCTATTGTGTTCCATAACTTTGCTATGGTGTTTGCGATTTTTAAACATATCTGACCATTTTCCATTGCTGTGGATAGCCAACCAAGACAAATGGTTTACTTTGAGCATCATGTTGTTATAGTAGACAATTTATTCTGGCCGCCTAAAAATGGAAGGGGAAAACCCACTGGTTTCCTGTGAATATTGAGGGAGCGTCATCACACACACAAGTTTTGTTCTTCTCTCCTCATGGGGACCTGACATATATTTCCATTAAAAATCTAAATTTCCCTAACCCCTTAACCTAACCCTAACCCTAACCTTAACCCGTAAACCAAACTATAAACAAAACTCCTAACCCTAAACCTAACCATTAAGCCCTTACCCCAACCCTAATTGTAACCCTAACCCCTAAACTTAAAATAATCCTTTGTCCTCCCCCACACACACACACACACACATACACTCTTCACTTTGACTGTTGTTTTCCGTGTGGGCAGGGTAAGGTCATTTAGGCCATCCAGCCACGCCTGAAGACTTCCCTTCACTAGCATTCACGTCACCACTCCCCAGTTTACCCTCGTCAAGATACTGTACATTAAAATATAAAGAATCAAGAAAATAGAAAATGGAAACCCCAAAACACACTTATCTGAAACCAATTTGGTACATCAATTGTGTAAAAGTAGAATAAGGGAATATATAGAAACAAATCATGCCTACACACTACACTGTATGTAGTTTTTTACAGAGGTGTAAAAAGCCACTCCTGTAAACCAACACAGTAACTTCTCTTTCTTCCTCACTTATCTTGCTCCTGACTATGTATACAATAGCACTGGTGAGGTCCTTTTCAATACATGCCTCCACTCTATATAGGGGGGAGGGGTGACACTGAAAAATGTACTGTGGCTTGTGGAAGGATCATGTGTGTGTGTGATTCTGATTCCTTTATACTACTCTACCCTGTGGACATGAAATAATAGCAATTATGGTTAAGCATTCCTTGGTTATCATTACTCTTCCGTTTGTTTACTGTAGTGTGTGTTTAGACATTAGCAGGAAGGTCATACTATTAAAAGGCAACAAGGATAAACTTGTGTTGTTATTGGGATGAACACACCGTGTGAGACAATGACAGGGCATATGTATGCCTGTGTTGTGTTATTGAAGTGTGTGTACATGAAGTGAGTTTGTGTCTGACTGCGTGTCTGAGTGTGTGCTGTGTGTCCCAGATACATTCCTCAGTAAAGTACATTTGAAGATCAATCCAAGCCGTGTGTTTTCACTTTAGGTCTGGCTAAAGAAGTATGTACATGCTCCTTTCCCTTAGCTGCCAGAGAGGAGAGAAAAGCACTGTCAGAACATACCAGAGGAGAAGGATGTCTTAACCTTTAGTTATAGGTGTGTGTTTGTGTGTGTGTTATTCTGATTCCTTATACTGCGCTCCCCTGTGGACGTTTTGTAACAATAGCAATTACGGTTAAGCATTCCTTGGTTATCATTGCTTTTCCGTTTGTTTACTTGTAGTGTGTGTTTAAACATCAGCAGGAGGGTCATACTATTAAAGACCTGCTGTTTTCAACTCTCTAGAGACAGCAGGAGAAGGAAGAGATAATCTGAATGATCGGCTATGAAAAGCCAACTGACATTTACTCCTAGCTTATTGATAACCGTGATAATTTTTGTCACTATAAACGTGATATGAAATTTTCATACCACTTAATCTCTAATTGTCTCTGTAAAATGTATATAGTATGTATAAACTGGAAGTATTGTGACATTGAGGAGTATACCACCTCAGTCATCGGCTTCATCAAAAGGTGCATCAACAACGGCGTCCCCACAGTGACTGTACGTACATATCTCAACCAGTAGCCATGGATTACAGGCAACATCCACATCGAGCTAAAGGCCGGAGCTGCCGCTTTCAAGGAGCGGGACACTA
This sequence comes from Oncorhynchus keta, assembly GCF_023373465.1. Taxonomy (NCBI): domain Eukaryota; kingdom Metazoa; phylum Chordata; class Actinopteri; order Salmoniformes; family Salmonidae; genus Oncorhynchus; species Oncorhynchus keta. The sequence continues at coordinate 8,214,100 of NC_068423.1, forward strand.
ATCCGGAAGCTTTTAACAGCTTCTACCTCTATGCCATAAGACTGCTGAACAATTAATAAAATGGCCACCGAATTATTTACATTGACCCCCCCATTTGTTTTTTAGACTGCTGCTACTCACTGTTTATTATCTATGCATAGTCACTGCACCCCTACTTACATGTACAAATTACCTCGACTAACCTGTACCTCCACACATTGACTCGGTATCTCTACTTACATGTACAAATTACGTCGACTAACCTGTACCTCCACACATTGACTCGGTATCTCTACTTACATGTACAAATTACCTCGACTAACCTCGACTAACCTGTACCTCCGCACATTGACTCGGTATCTCTACGTACATGTACAAATTACCTCGACTAACCTGTACCTCCGCACATTGACTCGGTATCTCTACGTACATGTACAAATTACCTCGACTAACCTGTACCTCCGCACATTGACTCGGTATCTCTACTTACATGTACAAATTACCTTGACTAACCTGTACCTCCGCACATTGACTCGGCATCTCTACTTACATGTACAAATTACCTCGACTAACCTGTACCTTCGCACATTGACTCGGTATCTCTACATACATGTACAAATTACCTCGACTAACCTGTACCTCCACACATTGACTCGGTATCTCTACGTACATTACATTTACATTTAAGTCATTTAGCAGACGCTCTTATCCAGAGCGACTTACAAATGTACAAATGACCTCGACTAACCTGTACCTCCACACATTGACTTGTTATCGGTACCCCTGTATATAGCTTTGTTATTGTTACATTATTGTGTTACTTTTTATAATTTTTTACTTTAGTTTATTTGGTAAATATTTTCTTAACTTTCTTGAACTGCACCGTTGGTTGAGCGCTTGTAAGTAAACATTTCACGGTAAGGTCTACCCAAGGAGGCCGAGATACAAAAATAATATAATTAATTTAATCCATGCTCGAAAGAATACAAAAAGTGAAAGTGCAAGATGCTATATAAAATGTAAAAAGAAAGCGGAGCATATCTTTCGGGCCTTATGTTTTCATCAGTACTGTACAAACAAATGAAGGGTCATCAAATCAAATCAAATTGTATTTGTCACATACACATAGTTAACAGATGTTAATGCGAGTGTAGCGAAATGCTTGTGCGTCTAGTTCCGACAATGCAGTAATAACCAACGAGTAATCTAACCTAACAATTCCACCACTACCTTATACACACAAGTGTAAAGGGATAAAGAATATGTACATAAAGATATATGAATGAGTGATGGTACAGAATGGCATAGACAAGATGCAGTAGATGGTATCGAGTACAGTATATACATATGAGATGAGTAATGTAGGGTATGTAAACATAAAAGTGGCATAGTTTAAAGTGGCTAGTGATACATGTATTACATAAAGATGGCAAGATGAAGTAGATAATATAGAGTACAGTAAATATATATACGTATACATATGAGATGAGTAATGTAGGGTATGTAAACATTATATTAGGTGGCATTGTTTAAAGTGGCTAGTGATACACTTTTTCCATCAATATCCATTATTAAAGTGGCTGGAGTTGAGTCAGTATGTTGGCAGCAGCCACTCAATGTTAGTGGTGGCTGTTTAACAGTCTGATGGCCTTGAGATAGAAGCTGTTTTTCAGTTTCTCGGTCCCTGCTTTGATGCACCTGTACTGACCTCGACTTCTGGATGATAGCGGGGTGAACAGGCAGTGGCTTGGGTGGTTGTTGTCCTTGATGATTTTTATGGCCTTCCTGTGACATCGGGTGGTGTAGGTGTCCTGGAGGGCAGGTAGTTTGCCCCCGGTGATGCGATGTGCAGACCTCACTACCCTCTGGAGAGCCTTACGGTTGTGGGAGGAGCAGTTGCCGTACCAGCCGGTGATACAGCCCGACAGGATGCTCTCGATTGTGCATCTGTAGAAGTTTGTGAGTGCTTCTGGTGACAAGCCAAATTTCTTCAGCCTCTTGAGGTTGAAGAGGCACTGCAGCCTTCTTCACAACGCTATCTGTGTGGATGGACCAATTCAGTTTGTCCGTGATGTGTATGCCGAGGAACTTAAAACTCACTACCCTCTCCACTCCTGTCCCGTCGAAGTGGATAGGGGGGTGCTCCCTCTGCTGTTTCCTAAAGTCCACAATCAACAGCCATCGTTTAATAAATTCAAGTCAGAATTCAACAAAAACATAGACAATACAATACACCTAGGGTTTCAAGCTCCGGTTGATTTAAAATGTAATGATATTTAGTGATATTGAATTGTGTTTGGTTGTAAACACAACCAAATATCAGCATTTGAAGCAGATTTGAAGGAGATCCTCTGCTTGGATAGTTTCCTCTGTTGCACTGACTTGTGCATTGAACGTTTGATTTGATTTAGTCCTATTCTTTTACTTGGATTTTTGGTTGAGATGGAGACGTGAATCCAACATATATACATCATTAATTCGTAGACAAACTGGAATTAAAGCCAGACTCAGTGGCACAGATGGAACTATCCAAGCAGAAGATACATCTCCTTCAAATGTTGATATTTGGTTGCGATGACAACCAAACACAATTCAATATCACGTTTAATATGAAATAAGTTGTCTATTAACTTGTCAACAAATGATATATTGGATTCACATCTCCAACTCAACCAAAAATAAAAAAAGTTAAAGAATGGGTTTAAAAGCACACTAAAGTTCAAAAGGGAATACAGATATTTTGTGTTATCGCTGTGCTTCATCTAATTAGCGGAACTAAATGACCTGAATTGCAGTTAAGATTACATTAAACGAACATGGTGCAAGTGATCAATGCCGTTTGAGATTCTGCGCAGATTATTACAGTAATTGTGAAGATCTCCACAGTCGTGCGATGACCTATGCGTGCTATCTTGAACATGCACGCCTTAAATGATTACATAAGAAGACATTTATAGTTACAGTAACCTCACAATGTGGCCATGGATGTGTTAAGATTGAATGTTACATTAGTTTGTAAGATAGCCTTAACTTTAGGTTATTTTTTTTTACTGTATTTCAAAATTCAACCAAATATCAGCTTTTAAAGGAGATGTCTCTGGTTGGAATGTTCCATCTGAGTCACTGGCTTAAATGGTTGAAAGTGCAGTGATTGTCATTTAGGTGACAACTAAACCAAAAATCAGACATTTGTTTTTCCGTTGGAATTTGGTTGTGCTTTTAGATGGTTCAAAGAAAGCATAGTGATAACACATTGTAAATTCAACTATCTTTTGGCTATCTTTTTGAGTAGGTTAATATAGGTTGTATTCTCATTGATTCATGTCTCAACAAAATATTACCCAATTATGACGTGGTGTGCCCGGTGGGGTCTCTCATTTAAAAAGTGTACATATACAAGTGATTAAACCACCATTTAATGGTAATGTGGCAGCCATATTGGATTCGGAGTCAAATCTGGGCGGGCCCTCTAACATAATTGCAAGACTAGAGGCTAAACATATCAAATCCACAGTGGAAAAAATGACAGTTTTCAGTGTATGAGTCACAACATTAAAAAAACATGTGTAACTGTATGTATTTTTGTCAGGCAGACCATACAGCACTGAGCAAATGTGACTTGTAAAGTTGCCGATTGAACAGCAACCAAAAAGTGAAGTTTACATTCATCAGAAAAATTCATCGTTGATATTTCCGGCAATTGCCTCTGTGTGTTTACAGTTCTATATTTCCAAGATGCATTAAGAGAATGTTGTGTTTTTGTGTATGTACAGTAGGGCAGAAGATGGACTACTTGTATTCCACATTTAGCTTGCAATTTTGGGTTACATGAGCTTAGGTGGACCACTCCCTTCCAGACAGGAATTATTCTGCACTTTTTGAGTTACAAGGGTGTGTCACAATATCTATCAATTTAACCACTTTTGCAGTAAAATATTTTGAGACAACCACCCATTTCATATGGGAGACCTTAGAGATATGGAAAAACACGGTTGTGCTTTGTTATACATCTGGTAGGTTATCTAAAAAAGGAAATACCTTGTTGAGTATTGGCCACTAGTCTATTCACCAGTGTGGTAGACACCAGGTTATGAGTAAAACAAACATTTCTCAAATCCCTCACAGACATTTGTTGGTTTTTCTGGAGCCAAACGGACTTGTCTCCTTTGAATCCTCAGTGCATTGTGACAATCTCTCCTCCATGAATGTGTCTGTCTGTCTGTCTGTCTGTCTGTGTCTGTCTGTCTGTCTGTCTGTCTGTCTGTCTGTCTGTCTGTCTGTCTGTCTGTCTGTCTGTCTGGTTATCCATTGCCCGCTAGCTGCTCAGAGCATCGTGGCGAGGTCGAGGACACAGCCCTGGATTCTCTTCCTCCTTTACCATGCTGACACATTCCGTTTCTCTCCTCTGCCCTCCCTCTCATTATCCTCCGTCCTTTCTCTGTTTCTCTCACACTCTCTTTCTCTCCCTTGTCATGTCGTCACTCGTTCTTGTTTTGCCTGTATGGGAAGGAACAAAGTCCTTGACTCTTGATTCAGGCGACTTTGGTCTCTGATGATTATCATGATCGTGATGATGTGTGTTGTCATCTGTCTTGCCTGTTGTGTTGTCACGCTTGCCACTGGCACAGCATTTTGCTTATGCACCAAAACGTGGTCTCGTGTCCTTGTAGATACCCATTCTGTCCTCACCCATCTATCCACACCCTATGGTTTGGTTAGTTATGATGTTGTGTCACCAATTGGGTACAGTCCCTGGAGGCAATCCAAGCCTCACTGCCCATATCTCTGTGCACACACCTAAGGCTGAGACTGGCATGTCTACCTTCCACTCTCCCACTGCAACATACAAACACACATCATAGGGGTGTACTCAGGACATTAAGTCAGATATCATTCTCCCCACACTTTGTATCACACCTGTGTACCTAAGGGCCCCATCTGTATATTTTGTCTGAGGTGCCTCTTTCATAACTCATCCCACAGGATTAACACAACACTAGAGACTTTATCCAGATAAAGGTTCTTCCCATATATTTTTTTATCATACCTACCATGGTACAAGTTAACTGGGGTCTCTGGGCGATATGTACTGAAAAGTTATTACCAACTCTTTTGACAGACACCTTCATATTCCAGTCCTGAGAGAACGTCCTTTGCGGTTTCTCCTGCACCTGAACACAGAGGATTACACAACATTAAGGTGTTGACTCAGGCATCAGTGTCCTCATCTTTTTAACACACCTGCACTCCCTAGCCCTGAGGTCCCCCTGTTTGCCCTTCCTTTCCACAGTAGCTAATCTCTCCACACACTCGGGTTTCACACACACAGGGCATGCAAGGGCATCCAGCTTCTATTTGCTCGTATTTGCTCTCATTACTTAAAGGGTAGGTGAGTAACTGTACCTAGATAGAAAGGGAGAGGATGAAAAATACAGAGAGAAAAGTGATAAGCTTTTGTGGTCCCACTACCATTGGTCACCACTTATCTGCAACCAGTCTCTCAATTCATCCACTCCCCCTGATCCTAGTGCCTTTTACTACCAGCTGTAGCACTAATACTATACTATAGTGACACTAACACTAAACAGTAGCACTGGAACACTCAGTAACAGTTAAAACAACTTTGTGTACCTCAGGGTTCTGTGCTTGCCCCCCTCTTTTTGTTATTGCAAATGGATCCCTAGGCTGTGTGATTTGTTATTGCAACTTCTCTCGTCAATATTATGCTGATGTTGTCCAACTCTCTCTCCTTGCCGCAATCTGACAAATGTATTGCCTTTGCATCGGGGCATGCCTCAGTGATGCCAATTTGGCATGTCAAACTCAACACTAATATGCTCCTACCTCCCAGCCAAGTCCTCACTACCCCAAGATCTTTCCATGACCCCTAACAACACTATTGCATGCAATGCAAAAATATACTTAAAAAATATATAAACACAACATCTTATTATTATATATATTATTATATTATTATTATTATTATTATTATTATATTATTATATTATTATTATTATATTAACATCTAGTGTTGGTACCATGTTTCATGAGCTGAAATAAAACATCCCAGAAATGTTACATACGCACAAAAAGCTTATTTCTCTCAAATGTTGTGCACAAATGTGTTTACATCCCTGTTATTGCGTATTTCTCCTTTGCCAAGACAAGCCATCCACTTGACAGGAAGCTGATTAAACAGCACAACCATTACACAGGTACACCTTGTGCTGGGGACAATAAAATGTCACTCTAAAATGTGCAGTTATGTCACACAACACAATGCCACAGATGTCTCAAGTTTTGAGGGAGCGTGCAATTGCCATGATGACTGTAGGAATGTCCACCAGAGCTATTGCCAGATAATTTAATTTAATTTCTCTACCATAATTTGTCAGTACGTCCAACCAGCCTTATAACCACAGACCACGTGTAACCACGCTAGCCCAGGACCTCCACATCCGGCTTGTTTACCTCCGGGATCGTCTGAGACCAGCCACCCGGGCAGCTAATGAAACTGAGGAGTATTTCTGTCTGTAATAAAGCCCTTTTGTGGGGGGAAAAAACTAATTAGGATTGGCTGGGTGGGCCTGGCTCCCAAGTGGGTGGGCCTATGCCCTCCTAGGCCCACCCATGGCTGTGCCCCTGCCCCAGTCATGTGAAATCCATAGATTAGGGCCTAATGAATTTATTTAAATTGACTGGTTTCCTTATATGAACTGTAACTCAGTAGAAATCATTGAAATGGTTGCATATTGCATTTATATTTTTGTTCAGTATATATTTACTGTACTTGCTGGTCTTGAACGAAATGGGCTTTGTCAGCTTCAGACAACTATTCCTCTGCAGACCACAATCCACAAATGACCTGTTTGTTTCCAAGTAGTTACCATTTTAATTCCTTGAACCCATTTATTTACTGTTTAAATTGCTGCACTGACATCTACACTGTTGCTTAAATACCCCTTTTATTTGGAGTTATTTTGCAAATCACCTTGAAGGACAAAGTCTGATCGAATTAAAGGATCATCTGAGTGCTTTACATTAGAATAGTAACATAAGAAACTGTAATGTTTTTACTACACAGAGGTTGAGTGGTAAACAAGCAGATCAGCTGGCCCAGACATTTTGCTGAAACCTTCTAGGCAAGCGGCGTGCTCAATATCTCACCAGTCCAGCTCAGGTTTGAATCGCTCTAATTGGTTGTTAGCGGGATGAAGTGTCTGCAGATTTGAAGCTGCAGTAAACCACTACATAGACAGTTAGACACTCAGGGAAATGAATGTAGTTGAAGAAATGGAGAAGCATGTTGGGTGTGTGAAGCTCTGGGGAGCCTTTTGGCAGAACCGGTAGCCATGGTGAAGGTGACAAGTATGGTCGTCAAGTTCATTTCTCTCTCCTTCGTAATTCCTCCGGATTTTAGGCCTATTCCTCCTGTCCTTCATTCTGCCTCGCAGGATCATTGTCATAAAGGTGCTCTATGTAACAATTCATAGTGATCATTTTGATTTCCTCATGGTTTTTTAAGAATAGCCTCCGGCTTGGAAATACCTGAAATATCATAAAAGCCTATTACCAGAGTGCAAATTATACTGTGACATTTTTGGAGGTCTCATATTTTTTTTTACACGTGACCTATGCAGGTGCAAAAAAAAATGTCGTAAATATATCCTTTAACAGTAAAACATGTGGCATGACTAAGGCATGTTTTCATGTGGTCCTTCTGTGGCTCAGTTGGTAGAGCATGGTGCTTGTAACGCCAGGGTAGTGGGTTCAATTCCCGGGACCACCCATACGTAGAATGTATGCACACATGACTGTAAGTCGCTTTGGATAAAAGCGTCAGCTAAATGGCATATATTATTATTATTATTATTATGTTATTGTCAAACAATCACTGCGAAACATAGGGTAGCTGCATTTGTTCGTCCACTCCAAAATAATTCCAGCATCCAAACAGGGAACCTGCTTCATTTGATGAATGGAAAGAAGACATCTGTTACAAAACAACCCAAAAAAGTGTAATGACATTCGGCGATTGTCATTGGGTCTGCACTTTTGTAGCCTGAATTAATTGAGGTGTCTTGCTGACAAAAGGACCTTTTTTTTTTGTAGAAAGAAAAGTTTGGACACCTGAAAAGGCCCTGAAATACCAGACTGTCCCAGGATGTGCATCCACATGAAGAAGAAAAAATGTCAATCATGAAACGGATGTTAGGGTATTTTGATTTTGTTTAATTTGGAATAATCTTTTTATATTTACCACTGTAGCAGTACAAACTGCATTTTAAGCAAATAGGGGAATAGTTCAATTAGCATTATTTAAAGACCCCCCCCCCCCCCAAAAAGTGTGACTTTGTTGCATTTAGGGGGACTCATGTCTCATTCAGGGGGGTCTGTAATTCGCACTCTGCCTATTACTTTCTCACCGTATAATTATTTTAAACAAAAAATATCTGTTGCAGCGACGTGGAGTACGGGTTCTTGTTTACACTTTGTTTTCAACCTCCAACGACAAACACCAATCCTGAAGCAGAAAGGCACTGCTGTTTGTATACACTGAAGTTGGCCAGGGCGGCCAGTCGCTGTACATAAGAAACTTTATAGCTTCCAACAGCATTCCAAAAAATGTACAGCCTATACAGTTTACTACTGTAGATATATCGTTGACATTTAGGGTTATTTACAAGTGTAATTGATAAACAGAGCAACTTTAGCATCCCTTTCATGAAGCCATTTTTGTTCTCTCTCAAAATCTCTCTTTTTTTTCTTTTTGGATGTTAAATGGCTATGATCCCTAATTGATGTCACTTGTTAAGTCCACTTCAATCAGTGTAGCTGAATGGGAGGAGACATGTTAAAGAAGGTCTTTTAAGCCTTGAGACAGTCGGATTGTGTATGTGTGCCATTTAGAGGGGAAATGGGTAAGACAGGTGCCAGGGGCACCGGTTTGTGTGAAAAACTGCAACATTGCTGGGTTTTTCATGCTCAATAGTTTCCCGTGTGTATCAAGAATGGTCCACCACCCAAAGGACATCCAGCCAACTTGACACAAGCGTGGGAAACATTGGCGTCAACTTGGGCCAGCATCCTTGTGGAACGCTTTCGACGCCTTGTAGAGTCCACGCCCCGACAAATTGAGGATGTTCTGAGGGCAAAAGAAGAGGAGGGCTGCAACTCAATATCAGGATGGTGTTCCTAGTGTTTGGCATACCTAGTGTATATGGATCTCTCTATTTATGGATAACTTACATTCTCGGGAATAGGGATGAGAGTGACAAGAGAAATATATTCTCAATGGCGCTCGTTTTCCAAATGGATTTGCCTTTGTCCAAGTGAGCACACAGTGGGGAAGATGTTGTGTTCAGCTTCAGAAATCATAATGTCACATTCCTGCTAGAACACCTGAGGCAAGGAGAAGGCTGACCTGCTGGGGGCTCGCAAGATAACATACAGTACACCTTTCATTTCTGAGTTTACTGAAACTCCAGTAATAGCAGTGCCCCAACCCCCTCTTTCAGGTCTTGATATGATTCAGCCTGCCTACGGGTCCATTTGTCTATATCCATTCTTATGGATCTGAGCCCAGCAGTCTTACAAACTAAAGGTTATTTAGATTAGATTGATGTGCCAATTTTTTTTTTTTTTTGGGGGGGGATTTATTATGGAGAAAAAAAAGTTTCAACATGATTTCTAAGAAAGTTTTTGCTATTGATGTTAGGATAAGTTACTATCTTTCAACAATGTTCTTTGACATGGTCTTGGCTTTCTCCTGGTGAGCCAGAGTTGTTAAGTCATGTTTCAAACTGCTCTATTAATCCAAACCCTGTCAAAAATAAGACTACAGAAGACTGGTGGCAGGCTTCGACTGTAACTGTTTGATTGACACCAGTCTGATATGAATTAAAGGCTGGTTTGTATGTGCATATGTGCATCCCTGCATTTCCCTGTTCGGGCACATGTGTGTGTTTTGATGATTGTGTGCTCTTGTGTGTTAACACAACAAATGTGTTCCAGATCACAACTTGGAAGGCATTTCTGGAGGCATCAAATATTAAATATGAAATTCTGTTGGGTGCCTGTTTTCAAAACTTCTGATTTTAGGTCTTATTCTCGTCCATATATTTTAGACCATAAAAAAAACATGTTTGGCAGCTGACTACGGTTCTGTTTTTTTCTACAGACAACATCATCCATAAAAACACTCTGATGTGCAGAACAGAAGGCTCAATTTATAGTGTGCTTTGGTCCAGAAATTCCTCCTGACGAAGACACTTCGGCATTTTTTGAAATACTCATCTTATCATTGTCTAACGTCAGATGGCGTCACTCCTGGTACCTAAATTGATGACATGTCGAGTGGAGACCATTAAGCTAGGTGAAGAAGAAGAATATTAGTTTCAGTCAGTCCTGATGAGCCCTTCCCAGCTAGCTAGATTGTGCTTGCAACAACAGCAGCATGGCGCTAGTTAAAACTTGTCAAATAAAGTTGTTTATTTTGATGGGTGAGGGAGAAATAACTTTGTAGTATTGGTCAGCATCTGGATGTCACTGTGACATGCCAATTAGCTAACATTACGATAAGCTCATTACGATAAGCTGGTGCGAATGACCAGTGCAATGGTGTTTCATTGAGGTGCTGCTTGCCGATGTGAGTCGCTTCCCACCATGCAGCTGTATCACATGTCAGCGGCAGTAGCTTCCGTAAGTAACGCGGCCAATTCGTTCCATCCCCACTTGCTTTTATTTTGAGTAAGATAGCTCTTGGCATCCTACATGAGAAATCATGTGTAATGCTGGTAGTAACCATCTGGATGTCACCGTGATACAGTCTAAGGCTCAATGGGGAGAGTTTGCTCTGCAAGTCGGCCATACAACAACACGGGGGCAGTGTTCATCCTCCCGCCTACCGAGCAGTTTTCTGGTAAAGCGAGGGAAGTAGCTAGCTAGTGTCGCCAATATCAGGCCAGGGTGACAGCTAAACCATATTGTAGTGATTTTCACCGAAAATAACTACGGCAATTACATATCAATTTGTGTATAAAAAATAAATAAACAATCCAGGCTGTATCACAACCAGCCCATGATTGGGAGTCCCATTGGGTGGCACACAATTGGCCCAGCGTCGTCCGGGTTTGGCCGGTGTAGGCTGGCATTGTAAATAAGAATTTGTTCTTAACTGACTTGCCTAGTTAAATAAACGGAATAACACTTTCCCTAGTCTAAACTTTGTAAGACAGGTTTCAAGTTCTCGTTGAAGTTTCTAGCCACACGCATAGCCTACTAACGAGACTTGACGGGCTCATCAGGACGATTGACTGAACTGAATGTGTTCGTCTCCATTCGACTCTCGCTGCGTGACATACGCTACACGACCAAAAGTATGTGGACATGTTGCTTGTTGAACATCTCATTCCAAAATCATGGGCATTAATATGGAGTTGGTCCCCTCATTTACTGCTATAACAGACTCCACTCTTCTGGGAAGGCTTTTCACTAGATGTTGGAACATTGCTTCAGGGACTTCCTTCCATTCAGCCACAAGAGCATCACTGAGGTCGGGCACGGATGATGGGCGATTAGGCCTGGCTCGTAGTCAGTGTTCCAGTTCATCCCAAAGGTGTTCGATGGGGTTGAGGTCAGGGCTCTGTTCAGATCAGTCAAGTTCTTCCACATTGATCTCGATAAACCATTTCTGTATGGGTCTCGCTTTGTGCACGGGGGCATTGTCATGCTGAAACAGGAAAGGACTTTCCCCAAACGTTTTCCCCAAGTTGAATGCACAGAATCGTCTAGAATGTCATTGTATGCTGCAGCATTAAAATTTCCCTTCACTGGAACTAAGGGGCCTAGCCCAAACCATGAAAAACAGCCCCAGACCATTATTCCTCCTCCACCAAACTTTACAGTTTGCACTATGCATTCGGGCAGATAGCATTCTCCTGGCATCCGCCAAACTCAGATTTGTCCGTCAGACTGCCAGATGGTGAAGTGTGATTCATCACTCCAGATAACGCGTTTCCACTGCTCCAGAGTCCAATAGCTTCGAGCTTTACACCACTCCAGTCGACCCTTGGCGTTGCGTTCTTAGGCTGCTCGGCCATGGACACTCATTTCATGAAGCTCCCGACAAACAGTTATTGTGCTGATGTTGCATCCAGAGGCAGTTTCGAACTCGGTAGTGAGTGTTGCACCCAAGGAAAGACCATTTCTATGTGCTAAGCATTTCAGCACTCTGCGGTCCCGTTCTGTGAGCTTGTGTGGCCTACCACTTCGTGGCTGAGCCGTTCTTGCTACTAGATGTTTCCACTTCACAATAACAGCACTTACAGTTGACTGAGGCAGCTCTAGCAGGGCAGAAATTTTACAAACTCACTTGTTGGAAAGGTAGCATCCTATGACGGTACCACGTTGAATGTCACTGAGCTCTTCAGTAAGGCCATTCTACTGCCAATATTTGTCTATTGAGATTTCATGGTTGTGTGCTTGATTTTATACACCTGTTGTGTGGCTGAAATAGCCAAATACTCTAATTTGAAGGGGTGTCCACATACTTTTGTATATATCGTGTGCGTCATCAATTTGGGCACACGGATGTGGAACTCATCCTAAAGTGTTAGGATTCACAAGCATCCGACATTCAAAAATGAAAATGGTTCCTATTTTATGATATCACTGCGCTCTCACATGACTCTCCATGAAATAGGCAGAATAACTACTTAAATTGTTACAAATGTTGCAACAGTGATTTCATCATTTGAGAAAAACTAACAAAGTGGTGTATTTCTCCTGCAAAAATTCTGTGCAAGGACGTCGGTCACCACTTCATCAGGTGCTTAGCTCACTATTGTAGCTAGCTTACTGACATAGCTAATGTTAGTTATCTAGCTCTACCTGCTGCTTTAGCTTGCTGCTTATACTGTTTAAGTGACCATTATTGGGTCAGCTGAGCAATGCAGCTGACTCTGGAGGCTACTGCAATGACTTGCAGCAGAACAGCTGCTTCATGAAAACTCATAATAATGTTAGCAGCACTACTACAGTAGCTTGCTAGCTGGCTTTTAAGTAGGTAGCTGGTTCCCGGTTAACAGCATCGTTTCAGTGACTGGCTCAGTAGCAAGCTAATGTTAAACAAATGTATGCTAGCTTTTGTGCACATTGTCAAACTTCAGAAATACTGCTCATTGAAGCACGCAACTTCTTAGCTAGATGTGAAATGGTGCGACTAAGACTTCCCTAACCAAAACACGGCAAAATTATTTATAGATGTATTGTAAAGTGGTCAGATGCAGCAGATGCTTAACTACAGGACTGTTTTGCTAGCACAGACTGGAATATGTTCCGGGATTCCTCCGATGGCATTGAGGAGTACACCACATCAGTCACTGGCTTTATCAATAACTGCATCGAGGACGTCATCTCCACAGTGACATACCCCAACCAGAAGCCATGGATTACAGGCAACATTCGCACTGAGCTAAAGGGTAGAGCTGCCGCTTTCAAGGAGCGGGCCTCTAACCCGGAAGCTTATAAGAAATCCCGCTATGTCCTCAGACGAACCATCAAACAGGCAAAGCGTCAATACAGGACTAAGATCGAATCGTACAACACCAACTCTTGACTCTCGTCGGATGTGGCAGGGCTTCTAAACTATTACAGACTACAAACTGTGACCACGCTCTCCGCAGCCGATGTGAGTAAGACCTTTAAACAGGTCAACATTCACAAGGCTACTGGGCCAGACGGATTACCAGGACGTGTACTCCGAGTATGCGCTGACCAACTGGCAAGTGTCTTCACTGACATTTTAAACTCTCCCTGTCCGAGTCTATAATACCAACATGTTTCAAACAGACCACCATAGTAACCTGCCTAAATGAGTACCGACCCGTAGCACTCATCTCTGTAGCCATGAAATGCTTTGAAAGGCTGGTCATGGCTCACATCAACACCATTATCCCAGAAACCATAGACCCACTCCAATTTGCATACTGCACCAACAGATTCACAGATGATGCAATCTCTATTGCACTCCACACTGCCCTTTCCTACCTGGACAAAAGGAACAGCTATGTGAGTTTGCTATTCATTAACTAAAGCTCAGCGTTCAACACCATAGTGCCTTCAAAGCTCATCAATAAGCTAATCACTCTGGGACTAAACACCTCCCTCTGCAAGGGTAGGCACAACACATCCGCATGCTGATCCTCAACACGGGGGCCCCTCAGGGGTGAGTGCTCAGTCCCCTCCTGTACTCCCTGTTCACTCATGACTGCACGGCCAGACACGACTCCAACACCATCATTAAGTTTGCTGATGACACAACAGTGGTAGGCCTGATCACCAACAACAATGAGACAGCCTATAGGGAGGACCGTGTGGTGCCAGGACAACAACCTCTCCCTCAATATGATCAAGACAAAGGAGATGATTGTGGACTACAGGAAAAGGAAGACTGAGCACGCCCCCATTCTCATCGACGGGGCTGTAGTGGAGCAGGTTGAGAGCTTCCTGGTGTCCACATCACCAACAAACTAACATGGTCCATGCACACCAAGACAGTCGTGAAGAGGGCACGACAAAACCTATTCCCCCTCAGGAGACTGGTCCTCAGATCCTCAAAATGTTTAACAGCTGCACATCGAGAGCATCCTGATGGGTTGCATCACCGCCTGGTATGGCAACTGCTCAGCCTCCGACTGCAAGGCACTACAGAGGGTAGTGCGTACGGCCCAGTATTTCTCCGGGGCCAAGCTTCCTGCTATCCAGGACGTCTATACCAGGCGGTGTCAGAGGAAGGCCCAAAAATTGTCAAAGACTCCAGATACCCTAGTCATAGACTGTTCTATGCGGTCCCGGAGCTCCAATTCAAGGTCCAAGAGGCTTCTAAACAGCTTCTACCCCCAAGCCATAAGACTAATGAAAAGCTCATCAAATGGCTACCCAGACTATTGTATTCGGCGCATGTGACAAATAAAATTTGAATTTGCTTTGATTGAGCCTGTTTGCTATTTATTTTGTCAATGAATAGCAAACTCACGTGTTCCTTTTGCTTAGTACCCGCAAAACACCAGTCTCAACGTCAATAGTGAAGAGGCGACTCTGGGATGCTGGCCTTCTAGGCAGTAGACTTCCGTCATTGCACTAACGCTAATTAGCAATGGCTCAAAACTACCTTCAACTTCCTTTAAACTGCACGCAGAGACATACAAATAATATCCATGAGTTCGTCTGACTCTGCATAAGTAGAAAAAGGGCACTATCCCTTTATGATAAGTGACCAGTTACAATGTACAGTACCAGTCAAAAGTTTGGACACACCTACTCCTTCAATAGTTTTTCATTATTTATTACTATTTTATACATTATAGAATAATAGTGAAGACCTCAAAATTATGAAATAGCACATATGGAATCATGTAGTAACCAAAAAAGTATTAAACAAATCAAAATATATTTTATATTTGCGATTCTTCAAAGTTTCCACCCTTTGCCTCGATGACAGCTTTGCACACTCTTGGCATTCTCTCAACCAGGTTCATGAGGTAGTCACCTGGAATGCATTTCAATTAACCAAGTCCATATTATGGCAAGAAAAGCTCAAATAAGCAAAGCAAAACGACAGTCCATCGTTACTTTAAGACATGAAGGTCAGTCAATCTGGAAAATGTCAAGAACTTTGAACGTTTCTTCAAGTGCAGTCGCAAAAACCATCAACCTCTATGATGAAACTGGTTCTCACGAGGACCTCCACAGGAAAGGAAGACCCAGGGTTATCTCTGCTGCTGCAGAGGATAAGTTCATTAGAGTTACCAGGCTCAGAAATTGCAATCCAAATAAATGCTTCACAGAGTTCAAGTAACAGACACATCTCAACATCAACTGTTCAGAGGAGACTGTGTGAATCAGGCCTTCATGGTCGAATTGCTGCCCCAGCAATGGTCAAATTTTTCCCCCAAAAGGACAATGACCCAAAACACACCTCCAGGCTGTGTAACGGCTATTTGACCAAGAAGGAGAGTGCTGCATCAGATGACCTGGCCTCCACAATCACCCGACCTCGGTTTGGGATGAGTTGGACCGCAGAGTGAAGGAAAAGCAGCCAACAAGTGCTCAGCATATGTGGAAACTCCTTCAAGGCTGTTGGAAAAGCATTCCTCATGAAGCTGGTTGAGAGAATACCAAGAGTGTGCAAAGCTGTATTCAAGGCAAAGGGTGACTACTATGAAGAATCTGAAATATAAAATATAGTTAGATTTATTGAACACTTTTTTGGTTACTACATTTACATTGACATTTAAGTCATTTAGCAGACGCTCTTATCCAGAGCGACTTACATGATTCCAAATGTGTTATTTCATAGTTTTGATGTCTTCAACTATTTTTCTACAATGTAGAAAATAGTACAAAAATAAAAAATAAACTCTTGAATGAGTAGATGTGTCCAAACCTTTGACTGGTACTGTATATTTTTAGCAAACGAGCGAGCAGTGGCACGAATGAGTGCCAAGAGCTCACAGCCACCGCTTGCTCCTCATCATCTCCCTACAGTGCAGTGGCACACATTACTCATATTTAAGATGGTGTCAACATAATTACATTTTCATTAGTCCTTTCAAAAGTTAGCAGAAGTGATCTTCTCATAGTCGTTCGGAGTCTAAAATAATCCTAGGGGAAACACTGGTGTATGCTTGTGGAAATGAAAGGAGTAGGTGTGTGTACATACATTTTAGCGGAACGGAATTTGTCTTTATGATTCAGAGGGGAGGACTGTGCATTTTTCCACATGGCCATGACATATGGCGTGCACTCCGCCCTGGGTAATTGTAAGCATGTGTCTATAATGGAAAGGTACACAATATGCTGCCCCTGTCTTTCGGTTGGTGGGGGGGGGGGACAGTTGAAAAATGTGGGGCTCCAACGTAGCCTGCAGCACATGCACGCACACACGCGCGCGCGCACACACATATACAGAAGAGAACAAAGTGCCAAATCCATCACCACCCTGTCTGGACGGCATACGGGGGGATATGTTCCAGGATCGTTTGTCTTTGTTCTCCGTTTTTATCTCATATCCTTATTTGTAGTGGAAAATCCTGATCCAACCCAACTCACTGAAAAGGTACAGAATTTCACATCACCTGGATGACCACTGTTTCATATGTTTACCTCTGAACGCTTCACTTGTGGCAACTAGGACTGAGTTTACACGAAGTTGGGATCCTTAACGTTAAGAACACTCCCCCCACTTCATTTAAATCGCAGTTCAGTCATCACAAAATATATTATATTCCGTCTTATAGCTTATAAAAGCTATAAAAGCCTGGGGAAGTTGTGTAATTCTAATAAAAACCACAGAAGAAGAGGTGAACTTTAGGCTACTTGGTGAATTTGCAAAACAAGACATTGCGAAATGCAGATGACCAAAACATATTAGCGCACTTGTGCATGCTTCTGCCTTTCTCTCGTGCTGGACTGCCTTCTCAGTCTCTACGTTAATGATGCAAGTATGTGTTTAGTCTTCTGTCTGTTGCAGTCTTGCGAGCACGGGGCAGGCAGTCTCATATAAAATTACAGTAGGCTACTGGTATTGATTACGCTTATAATGGAATGTGGCCTCTTGAATGCACCTCGGCTACGGCATGTTTGTCTGTCTGTGAAGGTAGGCTACACTTAAGCAATAAGGCCCGGGGGGGGTGTGGTATATGGCCAACATACCACTGCTAAGGGCTGTTTTTAGGCACGACGCATTGCGGAGTGCCTGGACACAGCTCTTAGCCGTGGTATATTGGCCATATACCACACCCCCCGTGCCTTACTGCTATTATAAACTGGTTAGCAATATTATTAGAGCAGTAAAAATAAATGTTTTGTCATACCTGTGGTATACGTGGTCTGATATACCACGGCTGTCAGCCAATCAGCATTCAGGGCTCGAACCACCCAATTTAATAATATGTTTTTTTAAACGGTGCTGACACAACCATTTCTGGCAGCCTGGTTTCAGAGACGTAACATAGTAACACTCAAATTAGTATGATACTGTATGTTACATTTGGTATGGTTACTAAAGGCAAAAACAAAAGTAGGGTGGTTGGTCGGAGTGGGGCATATAACGCAAACGTCTAGCAACCCAAAGGTTGCAAGTTTGAGTCTCATCACCGATAACTTTAGCATTTTAGCTAATTAGCAACTTTTCAACTACTTCCCACATGTAAGCTAACCCTTCCCATAAACCTAACCTTAACCCTTTTAGCTAACCCTTCCCCTAATCCTAACATTAACCCTTCCCCTAACAACCCTTTAAGCTAACTCCTAACCTTAACCCTAGCCTAGCTAACCTTACCCAGCTACCTAAAGTTAGCCACCTAGCTAGAATTGGTAATATATCATAGATTTTGGAAATTCCTATCATACAGTATGTTTTGCAAATTCATAACATATTGTACATTTAGCGAATTCATAAAATATAATTTGAATTGTAATTTGTAAGATATACGAAATGGTTGATGGACAAATTAATATACCATACCATACGAAACGTAACATCTCATACTAAATGGAGCATCTCGGATTGACGTACATAATAATACGAAATGCTCTGAGACCAGGTTGTCTTTAGTGATATGAAAGGACATACATGTCTGTAAAGAAATGCTGCTTCTGAACTGGAACTAAAGTCCATCACTAGGCAACCAGAACTTTCAGTCAAATAGTCTCGAGTTTCTAGCAGCATGCTTGGCTGTTGCCTTCATTCAGACCACTCTCTCCTAAAAAAAGTACTTTAAAGTTTTTTTAAATACCGTGACCTACCAAGACATTTAGTAGAAATAAAACACATCTAGCTACCATACCATAAAAACTGCATAAAAAAACAACACAGCAGCATATCAATCAGTGATGTTTATTGTTGTCAGAGGCAAAAAATACAGAACATTTTAGGCAGAATTCTACTGTCTGAAAAGGTGCCTGATCCAGCACTTTTTGTAATTGTCTGAAAAGTTATAAATTCTTGCTAATGATATATTACTGTAGCTGCGTTCTATGTCTGTAAAGGGTTACGGTAGATATAACTTCACTGCCTGGCACTAGCAGTCATCAGTAGCTTTCAGGCCAGGGGTACAATGTATGAATTTATGGTTGGGTCAGAATCAACATTTTAATCATTGGTCAGTACGAAGAATTAACTAAAACCAAAAGTCCAAATCCCTATCTCCATCCATGGCTAATATAGGAAAGGGACAATTTTAGCTACCTAGCTAGTCACCGGAGGACAACGAGATGCAACAATTCAAGTTGTTTCTGTCAATGATGTATTGCTCTTGACGTGATGTGATGTGATTGGAGTGAAGCCAAATCCTAACGGGCTTCCCTTGAACCTTTTTTGGTGCACCAGGACCATTCACAGTTGAGCTCACTCACCGTAGCTCAATGCTGATTGGCTATTATTATTTTAAATATCAAGGGAGGCCAAAAATGCTCGCTGGATTCCGTTGCATGCAACGCCACGGGCGGCAACAATGTCATACTCTTTTTGACCAAACAGCATCAATTATATGGCCTACACATACAGAGACCGGGGAGGTTCTGTTTCACTCGCTTTTTCCAGTGAGATACATTCAGCCTCTTGCGAATTGAAGGAAAATTATGAAACACAGGGATACGATAGATTGTATGTTTTAGTATTTTTTGGTTATTTGGTTCATTTTTTGAAGCCTGGCTTCCATATATACATACATATATAATAGGGCCATTTTTCTGGATTGTAAATTGACGTGGAATTTTATGATTTTTTTCCTTTCGCGTTTGAACAGAAAACTGATGCAAAATTGTCCATGACCACATCCCTAGTGGCAACACCTGTGGCCTGTCAATGTATTTTACATAAATGCTATCCCATCACACCTTATTCCACAAGGCTGATACCTCTCTGAATACTTCACTTGTGCAACACCTGGGGCCTGTCAATGTTCTGTATTTGACGTAATGCTATCCCATCGCACCTTATGCCACATGAGGCTGATATGAAAGGAGTAATAGCTTTTGTTGTCCTGATCTTGAATTGCTTTCATGTGTCAATCAATTGTATTTATGGTGTGTGTGTGTGTGTGTGTGTGTGTGTGTGTGTGTGTGTGTGTGTGTGTGTGTGTGTGTGTGTGTGTGTGTGTGTGTGTGTGTGTGTGTGTGCCCACTATTAACCTGAGCACTATACAAGCACCTGACCCTCCCACCCCCCCTTCCTTTTCTACCACAGACGGCAGTGTGTGAGAAGTGAGGAGGAGGGAGGTTCCTCTCTCTCTCTCTGTCGCCCAGACTCCCATCACAATGAGCTGGAGCTTCCTGACACGCCTGCTGGAGGAAATCCACAACCACTCTACCTTCGTGGGCAAGATCTGGCTTACCGTGCTCATCGTCTTTCGCATCGTCCTTACCGCCGTGGGCGGCGAGTCCATCTACTACGATGAACAGAGCAAGTTCGTGTGCAACTCAGGCCAGCCGGGCTGCGAGAACGTCTGCTATGATGCATTCGCACCGCTCTCACACGTCCGCTTCTGGGTCTTTCAGATCATACTGGTGGCCACGCCGTCGCTCATGTACCTGGGCTACGCCGTCAACAAGATTGCCAGGCGTGAGGAGAGAGCTGAGGGTGGAGGAGGAGGACTGTCCCAGCGCAAGCCTAGGAAGCTCTACCTCGGGGCCAGAAGGCAACACCGGGGCATGGAGGAGGCCGAGGATGACCAGGAGGAGGACCCCATGATCTATGAGGTTCCCGAGGTTGAGAGCGAGACGGGGGCAGGCGACGGGGGAGGAGGCAAGGGTGGCGGAGGAGCTGGAGGCGGCGGCTGCCAGGGTAAAGGCAAGGTGCGCCATGACGGACGCCAGCGCATCAAGGAGGACGGGCTGATGCGTATCTACGTGCTGCAGCTGCTGGCGCGTTCCATGCTAGAGGTGGCCTTTCTGGGGGGGCAGTACGCCCTCTACGGCCTGGCGGTGCCCTCCATCTACGTGTGCTCGGGCCGGCCGTGCCCGCACAGTGTGGACTGCTTTGTGTCACGCCCCACCGAGAAGACCATCTTCCTGCTCATCATGTATGCCGTGTCGCTGCTCTGCTTGGCGCTCAACGTGTGGGAGATGCTCCACCTAGGCGTTGGCACCATCTGTGACATCCTGCGCTCCCGTCGGAGACCGCTCTCCGAGGAGGACCTGTATGGCCTTGGGGGTGGCGGCGGTCCCGGGGGGCCGCCCACGTTCCGCGACGGAGGAGTAGTGGGGGGCGATGGTTACAGCAGCTACCCCTACTCCTGGAATGCCCCGTCAGCGCCGCCGGGCTACAACATCGCCGTCAAGCCCCCAACACTGATGGTGCCGACTGTGGCGCCCGATGGGCAGCTGCCCTTCACCGACCTCAGCAACGCCAAGATGGCGTGCCGACAGAACCGCGCCAACATCGCCCAGGAGGAGAGGCGGCAGTACGCCAGCAATGAGGATAACTTCCCATCGTCGGGTGGCGTGAGGGACGCTCGTGGCGCCCTCCAAAGGGAGATTCGGCAGGCGCAGGACCGGTTGGAGTCGGCCATCCAGGCCTACAGCCATGAACAGGGCCACAACAACCCCAGCAAGCCCCACCGTGATCGCAAGCACCGGCAAGCCTCCAAGCACACCTCCAGCAAAGCCGAAAGGGGAAACAGCAGCAATAGCAGCAGCAAGTCGGGTGACGGCAAGGGCTCCGAGTGGATTTGACATCTACAATAGATAATTCTAAGCGGACTTAGTATATGCAGCGTTATCTTCTATAACAAATTATGATATAGGAGTTATTGCTCCGTTACTGAGTATATAGCTCCTACAGACACAACTGACGCTAGTGCCCCCTGGAGACAGGCTGAAATTAGTTTGTAACTTGAAGTTTGTAACATCACTAAATGCAAATGAGGTAATCAATGTCAGCTGTATCTGATGTTACAACTGTCAGCTGTACGTTGTTATGTTTTATAAGTAATTCTACGTTCAAAAGAAGGAGCAATATGCGAAAAGACACAGTAATTGAGAGTCCATTTATTTTCTTTTTAAATGTGTATCGGTATAAATATGCCATATGTCGGTGCTATGACTTTATCTTTGCTTCCACAAAGAAATGGGAGACTTCTAAGCTGCATTCTTAGAAGAACAATCTGAAGTGCCTTCTTATTACTCCAAGAATAATATTGTGCGAGTAAAAAGTGTGCTTTCTTTGCCAAACTGCTCACAAGACGGACGCTTGTATGTGAAATGTTTCCATAGTAAAGAGATGTTTGTGGGTCACGACTGGTACCAAGAAGAGTCAGAGGTTTTCTCTGTCTTTCTATCCACCTGTCTCTTTAATGGCTCTTGAGCTTCATCTGGTGGTCAAAACCGTGAACAGTGCAGACATGTTCTTAGCCTACAGTGTAGGCCTGCCCACACCATATATTTTACTATGCGTTACTGCTTAAGATATGCTGTTTGAAATGTTTTTTTTTATTTGGTTTTCAGTGTTGAGTGTTCCAGGACAAGACATTGAGAGAACCCTTTAACCGTTGAAAGACCAGTCAGTATTTTACGAGGAACTATTTAATTGTTGCTCCATTGTATGTGTGAGGAATACTATTGCCATACTATAGAGAGCATACAGAGAAGGGAGAACATTTGACAACAATTGTTTATATTTTCATAATGTGTACAAAATTGTTGTTCTGTTTTTATTGTGTTTGGTGAGAGACAATTAAGCAGCACTTTGATTGGTTCAGTTACTGTATGTTTTTATATTAATGTTCTTTCATTTCCTCCGTTGATGACAATGTTCCACAGAAGAAGAAATACAATCTATGTTCAGTGTTGCTGAAGTTGTATGGAAGGGCTGCTTCAATGTATTGATTCAAGGGACATTACACACTCCAAAATCAAAAGTTTGTCAGATGATAAAATTGTTAATTTGATGTCCTCGTCCCAGGCCCATCTGTTTTTGTTGATGTACAGTAGCTATTTGCCACAATCCCAAAAAAACATTTCCAGATTTGCGGTGCTTATCTTTTCCATTTATTTTGGGCATGGAATGTTTACTCATCTTGACATTAGGCTGCTTTTGTAGTTTGAAAACATCTCTATTTGTTTTATTATTTTGTAGTGGAATGTCCCTTTAATATGTTTTTACATTGACGTCTGGTCATGGTGTGTCATCTAGTCAGCCTAGTTTCCCTACTATCGATGGTTTGTGTTCGCCTGATGTTCTGGTACATCTCCAACCAGAGACAGTTGGTATTTTGGGGGTGAATGGGGTGTGAGAAACAACTATCATTTGTAGTGACATCCATTTTGAGTGTGTGTGTCAAAACATACCACTTACATGTGGGTGGGAAATAAGAGAAGGACACCTGTCTTGGCTACTTAAAAAAAAAAAAATGCTATATGTATATTTTATTTGCCTTTTTTCCTCATTCAAATGTTAAAGTGGAAAGCTGAGAGCCCTTGCACTGTGCCAATATTTCCATTTTGGGAAATATTTTGTGCAAAAAAAGAAAAGTGCATGTTCTGAATCATTTTTATAAAGGGAGTATGAATAAACACAAAGTTTCAAATGTTTAAGTATTTGTCTTTTGTGGTGTTGTTTTTTGGAGTGGAATGAATTATCCTATTTACTTGCTATTTCCCGCCCTATGATAAATGTAAGCAC
Organism: Oncorhynchus keta; assembly: GCF_023373465.1. Lineage (NCBI taxonomy): Eukaryota > Metazoa > Chordata > Actinopteri > Salmoniformes > Salmonidae > Oncorhynchus > Oncorhynchus keta. The sequence continues at coordinate 8,237,765 of NC_068423.1, forward strand.
AATTATTGTGAAGAGCTTGCATATGAAGTGAAAACAAGTGTTTTACCAATACAATTTATGAGGTCTCTGTGTTACACCAAAGATACTGGATATAATAACGAGATGCTTGTGTCTCTGCCCTAGCAATGGGATTTGTTGTCCACAGAGCAGAACGTTGGGCTATCAAGCTTCCGCCTATTCCTCTGGACGCGTGGATACATCTCGTTATTTGAATAATTTTTTTGAATATTCCATGAGGGGTGTTGATGTCAACTGCCTGTATTCAATGGAGAGTGAGATGCTTGCTAGTCTTATGAATATGCATAGGCCATCTCAGGGACAACTCTGATATAGAATGTTTTTTCTGAAAGTTGCTGGGATGTCATGTGCATCACACTATCAGTACACTCATAACAACCTAAGCATTACGGAACTTGTATAAGATCAAATATGCATCACATATCAAAATGGTAATACATTTTTATCTTGACTAAACTCACTTATTTCCCCCCACACAAAAAACTTCTCACTTGCTTAGTAATTAATGATCTGCTTAAAGTGAACAGATTTTGGGCGGATTAAACTCTCTTGCTTCGCCTCTTCCTCTCTGGTTACACTAACTACCACTATACCACTATAAAGATTATTATTATTATTATTAATTCTCCCATAAAAAATAACGAATGATGTAGGAAGATGAATTGATAAATGGTTCAAATGTATGATATGACAAATGTATTATTTATTTATTGAATATCTATTCTAGGGTCAGTGGTGCTATAATTTGAAATCGCATAGGCCTATCTAAAACTCCTCGCCTACATGCCCACACTGTTTGCCCTACTTGACTTGCCGTAGTATGCCCAATTGCCCGGATGACAGGGGAGTTTGAAAAACAATGGACTGTAAAAACCGGCGGTTGTAGCTAAAAGAGCTAACTAGTGTTGTGATAGAAATTGGAAACTTAAATTCGGCAAATTACAATACTAGCTAGATAATTCTGCAATGCAAGGTAAGTCAAATAATAAGCCTGTTGCTTACGTCATGTGTTTCCGCCTTTGTAACTAACGTAAAGTTAGCAGCAAGCCACAGATAAAATAGAAAGTAACTGACGTTAGCTAACCTCGAATGCATAGGTCCTACTAGTTTGCAAGCTACCGTTAAATGAGCCCCTCTAGTTAACGTTAGTTGCCTGATAGACCCGACTGAAAATCACAGATTTCTGGGATCCAATATTAATTTAAGCAGTACAAAAACGTGGGAAGTGCACTTATAAGCGAGAATGTTGAATACTTAACGTTACATTTGAACTTACTCTTCCGGTTATTGTGCGGTTGCTCCGACCTTATTTAGGTCGAAATGTGAAACAAATATCCACAGGAAAGTATTGTTAACCCGACTTTTTAGAGCGCCAGCCAGTACCGCTGTTGAAATTTCTGCTGGCACATGTGCAAAACCATGTAAACACCTGCAAGACTTCGGTAAGTATAGACAGGTGGGTTGTTTAGCAAAACCGACAGGGTTGGCGTAGAATCAAAGGATCGTTGACAATATGTAAACTTTATGAAATGAAAACAAATACATTTGCACAATGAGCACTTGTCTATCATATACATCGTTAGTTGTTTAGCTCAGATAATTTTAGCCATGTTAGCATAGACGTGACAGACACAACACAATACTTGAGTTAAAGTAAAGATACCCTCTTAGAAAATGACTCAAGTAAAAGTGAGTCACACAGTAGAATACCACTTGAGTAAAAATATAAAAGTATTTGGTTTTAAATGTGCTTATGTACTAAATATGTTTAAGTGTATATATACTTAAGCAGTGGTGGAAAAAGTACCCAATTGTCATACATGATTAAAAGTAAAGATACCCTAATAGAAAATGACTCAAGAAAGTGAAAGTCACCAAGTAAAATACTACTTGAATAAACGTCTAAAGTATTTGGTTTTAAATATACTAAAGTATCAAAAGTAAATGTAATTGCTAAAATATACATAAGTATAAATCATTCCTTATTTAAACAAACCAGACGCCACAATTGTTTTGTGTTTTTATTTAAGGATAGCCAGGGGCACACTCAGACATAATGGGCACACTCAGACATAATTTACAAATTAAGCATTGGTGTTAGTGAGTCTGCCAGATCAGAGGCAGTAGAGATGACTAGGGGTGTTCTCTTGATAAGTGTGAAATAGAAAATGGTCCTGTCCTGCTAAGCATTCAAAATGTAACTACTACTTTTGGATTTTAGGGAAAATTGAGTAAAAAGTACATTATTTTCTTTAAAAATGTAGTGAAGTAAAAGTAGTCGAATATAAATAGTAAAATAAAGTACCGATAATCCAAAAAACTACTTAAGTAGTACTTGTTAAGTAAAAATACTTTAAACACTGTACTTAAGTATATTCCAGGCTGCATTACATCTGGCCGTGATTGGGAGTCCCATAGGGCGGTGCACAATTGGCAAAGCGTCGTTCGGGTTTGGCCGGAGTAGGCTGCCATTGTACAGTCATGGCCCAAAATTGAGAATGACACAAATATTCATTTTCACAAGGTTTGCGTCTTCATTGTCTTTAGATATTTTTGTCAATGTTATTATGGACTACTGAAGTATAATTACAAGCATTTCATATGTGTCAGACTTTTATTGAGAATTACATCAGGCCCCTTCCCCTTTCCCACATTTTGTTACGTTACAGCCTTATTCTGAAATTGATCAATTATTTTTGTCCCTTATCAATCTACACACAATACCCCATAATCACAAAGCGAGGAAAGGTTTTTGCAAACTTATTACAAATAATCAAAAAACTTATTTTCATACGTATTCAGACCCTTTGTTATGAGACTCAAAATTGAGCTCAAGTGAGCCCTGTTTCCATTGATCATCCTTGAGATGCTTCTTGATTAGAGTCGACCTGTGGTAAATTCAATTGATTGGACATCATTTGGAAAGGCAAACACCTGTCTATATAAGGTCCCACCGTTGACAGTGCATGTCAGAGCAAAAACCAAGCTGTGAGGTCGACGGAATTGTCTGTAGAGCTCCGAGACAAGATTGTGTCGAGGCACAGATCTGGGGAAGGGTACCAAAAAATGTCTTCATTGAAGGTCCCTAACAACACTGGCCTCCATCATTCTTAAATGGATGAATTTTGGAACCACCAAGACTTCCTACAGCTGGCCACCCGGTCAAACTGAGCAATCTGTGGAGAAGGGCCTTGGTCAAGGAGGTGACCAATAACCAGATTGTCACTCTGACAGAGCTATATAGTTCCTCTGTGGAGATGGGAGAACCTTCCAGAAGGACAACTATCTCTGCAGCACTACACCAATCAGGCCTTAATGGTAGAGTGGCCAGATGAAAGACACTCCTCAGTAAAAGGCACATGACTGTCCACTTGGAGTTTGCCAAAAGGCACCTAAAGGACTCAGACCATGAGAAACAAGTCTGATGAAACCAAGATTGAACTCTTTGTGCCAAATGTCACATCTGGAGGAAACCTGGCACCATCCCTATGGTGAAGCATGGTGGTGGCAGCATCATGCTGTGGGGATGTTTTTCAGAAGCAGGGACTGGGAGATTAGTCAGGATTGAGGGAAAGATGACCGGAACCTACTCCAGAGCCCCCAGGACCTTAGGCTGGGGAGAAGGTTCACATTCCAACAGGACGATGACCCTAAGCACACAGCCAAGACAACGCAGAAGGGGCTTCGAGCAAGTCTCTGAAAGTCCTTGTGTGGCCCAGCCAGAGCCCGGACTTGAACATCTCTGCAGAGACCTGAAAATAGCTTTGCAGTGACGCTCCCCATCCAACCTGACAGAGTTTGAGAGGATTTGCAGAGACAAATGGGAGGAACTCTCCACGTACAGGTGTGCCAAGCTTATCAAATCAAATTTTATTTGTCACATACACATGGTTAGCAGATGTTAGTGCGAGTGTAGCGAAATGCTTGTGCTTCTAGTTCCGACAATGCAGTAATAACCAACAAGTAATCTAGCTAACAATTCCAAAACTACTACCTTATAGACACAAGTGTAAGGGGATAAAGAATATGTACATAAAGATATATGAATGAGTGATGGTACAGAGCGGCATAGACAAGATACAGTAGATGGTATTGAGTGCAGTATATACATATGAGATGAGTATTTAAACAAAGTGGCATAGTTAAAGTGGCTTGTGATACATGTATTACATAAGGATGCAGTAGATGAGTACAGTATATACGTATACATATGAGATGAATAATGTAGGGTATGTAAACATTATATTAGGTAGCATTGTTTAAAGTGGCTAGTGATATATTTTACATAATTTCCCATTATTAAAGTGGCTGGAGTTGAGTCAATGTGTTGGCAGCAGCCACTCAATGTTAGTGGTGGCTGTTTAACAGTCTGATGGCCTTGAGATAGAAGCTGTTTTTCAGTTTCTCGGTCCCTGCATTGATGCGCCTGTACTGACCTCGCCTTCTGGATGATAGCGGGGTGAGTGGCTCGGGTGGTTGTTGTCCTTGATGATCTTTATGGCCTTCCTGTGACATCGGGTGGTGTTGGTGTCCTGGAGGGCAGGTAGTTTGCCCCCGGTGGTGCGTTGTGCAGACCTCACTACCCTCTGGAGGACCTTACGGTTGTGGGCGGAGCAGTTGCCGTACCAGGCGGTGATACAGCCCGACAGGATGCTCTCGGTTGTGCATCTGTAGACGTTTGTGAGTGCTTTTGGTGACAAGCCGAATTTCTTCAGCCCCCTGAGGTTGAAGAGGCGCTGCTGCGCCTTCTTCACGATGCTGTCTGTGTGGGTGGACCAATTCAGTTTGTCTGTGATGTGTACGCCGAGGAACTTAAAACTTACTACCCTCTCCACTACTGTTCCATCAATGTGGATAGGGGGGGTGTTCCCTCTGCTGTTTCCTGAAGTCCACAATCATCTCCTTAGTTTTTTTGACGTTGAGCGTGAGGTTATTTTCCTGACACCACACTCCGAGGGCCCTCACCTCCTCCCTGTAGGCCGTCTCGTCGTTGTTGGTAATCAAGCCTACTACTGTTGTGTCGTCCGCAAACTTGATTATTGAGTTGGAGGCGTGCGTGGCCACGCAGTCGTGGGTGAACAGGGAGTACAGGAGAGGGCTCAGAACGCACCCTTGTGGGGCCCCAGTGTTGAGGATCAGCGGGGTGGAGATGTTGTTGCCTACCCTCACCACCTGGGGGCGGTCCGTCAGGAAGTCCAGTACCCAGTTGCACAGGGCGGGGTCGAGACCCAGGGTCGAAGAGAATTCCCTTGGTAGATAATGCGGTCTACATTTGATTGTGAGGAATTCTAAATCAGGTGAACAGAAGGACTTGAGTTCCTGTATGTTGTTGTGGCCACACCATGTCACGTTAACCATAAAGCATACGCCCCCGCCCCTCTTCTTACCAGAAAGATGTTTCTTTCTGTCGGCGTGATGCGTGGAGAAACCAGCTGGCTGCACCGTCTCCGATAGCGTCTCTCCAGTGAGCCATGTTTCCGTGAAGCAAAGAACGTTACAGTCTCTGATGTCCCTCTGGAATGCTACCCTTGCTCGGATTTCATCAACCTTGTTGTCAAGAGACTGGACATTGGTGAGGAGAATGCTCGGGAGTGGTGCACGATGTGCCCGTCTCCGGAGTCTGACCAGAAGACCGCTTCGTTTTCCCCTCTTTCGAAGTTGTCTTTTGGGGTCGCTGGCTGGGATCCATTCCATTGTCCTGGGTGAAAGGCAGAACACAGGATCCGCTTCGCGAAAGTCATATTCTTGGTCGTACTGATGGTGAGTTGACGCTGCTCTTATGTTCAGTAGTTCTTCTCGACTGTATGTAATGAAACCTAAGATGACCTGGGGTACCAATGTAAGAAATAACACGTAAAAAAAACAAAAAACTGCATAGTTTCCTAGGAACGCGAAGCGAGGCGGCCATCTGTCGGCTCCGGAAGTCTCAAGGCTGTAATCGCTGCAAAAGGTGCTTCAACAAAGTACTGAGTAGTAAAGGGTCTGAATACTTATGCAAATGTGATATTTCAACCAAAAAACATTTCATACATTTGCAAACCTTTCTAAAATCCTGTAACAAAGGTTTGGAAGTGAAGTGAAGGTCTGAATACAACACATTACTGAGTACTTAATGTTGTCAAGCATGGTGGTGGCTGCATCATGTTATGGGTATGCTTGTCATCGGCAAGGACCACGGAATTATTTAGGATAGAAATAAACATAATAGAAATAAGCACAACCACTGGGAGACAAATTCACCTTTTCAGCAGGAAAATAACCTAAAACACAAGGTCAAATCTTTACTGGAGTTGCTTACCAAGGCAACGGTGAATGTGACTGAATGTCCTAGTTACAATTTTGACTTAAATCGGCTTGAAAATCTATGTCAAGACTTGAAAATGGCTGTCTTGCAATGCTCAACAACCAACTTGATAAATATTGAAGAATTAAAAAAATAATATGGGCAAGTATTGTACAATTCAGGTATGCGAAGCTCTTAGACTTATCCCCCCCAAAAATCATCACATTTTTCTTCCACTTTAACATTAGAGTATTGTGTGTGGATCATAGACCAAAAAATTACAATTGATCCATTCAGAGGGTGAATGTGCAAGACCAAATATTTAAGTTTCCTTGAACGGTGGTCGGTGCCAGGCACACCAGTTTGAATATGTCAACAACTGCAATGCTGTTGGGCTTTTTACACTCAACAGTTTCCTGTGTGTATCAAGAGTAGTCCACCACCCAAAAGAAATCCAGCCAAATTGACGCAACTGTGGTGACTCAACTGTGGGGAAGTATTGTCATCAACATGGGCCAGCATTCCTGTGGAACGCTTCTCCTTGTGGAGCACACTCGTCTTTACCCACTAAATCAAATCAAAGTTTATTTGTCACGTGCACCTACAGGTGTAGTAGACCTTAGTGAAATGCTTGCTTTTAGGCTCTAACCAATAGTGCAAAAAAAGGTGTGTGTAGGTAGGGAAAGAAATAAAACAGTAAAAAGACGTTTGAACATTTAATTGAGTATCCTTTTTATGTCTTGCGCAACTCTCAATAGTGTAATGTTGTTCCTGGATGTGCTTCTTCTTCGTTGCACAAATGAATAACCTCAACCAAAATCCATAGACTGGTGATATCCAGATATCCAGTGGTAGGAACTGAAAACAGGTTCCTAAGAAATATCCCTTGGAAATGACAACTCAGGGAACAAAAAAAACAAAAAACTTCTGAACAGTTAGTCCTCAGGGTTTTGCCTGCTACATAAGTTCTGTTATACTCACAGAGATGATTCAAACAGTTTTATAAACTTAAGTGTTTTCTATCCACATCTACTAATAATACGCATATCTTATATTCCTGGCATGAGTTGCAGGAATTTGAAATTGGGCACGCTATTTATCCAAAGGTGAAAATGCTGCCCCCTATACCTTAAGAGGTTATTAAGTCCCAGGTTCCTTAGCTTACTGATGAGCTTTGAGGGTACTATGGTGTTGAACGCTGAGCTGTAGTCAATGAATAACATTCTCACGTAGGTGTTCCTTTTGTCCAGGTGGGAAAGGGCAGTATGGAGTACAATAGTGATTGCATCATCTGTGGATCTGTTTTGGCTGTATGCAAATTGGAGTGGGTCTAGGGTTTCTGGGATAATGGTGTTGATGTGAGCCTACCAGCCTTTCATGGCTACGGATGTGAGTGCTACGGGTCTGTAGTCAGTCAGGTTGCCTTTGTTCTTGGGCACAGGGACTATGGTGGTCTGCTTGAAATATGTTGGTATTACAGACTCAATCAGGGACATGTTGAAAATGTCAGTGAAGACACCTGCCAGTTGGTTGACACCTGCCAGTTGGTTGACACCTGCCAGTTGGTCAGCACAAGCCCTGGTAATCAGTCTGGCCCCACAGCCTTGTGTATGTTGACCTGTTTAAAGGTCTTACTCACGTCGACTACGGAGAGTGTGCTCACACAGTCATCCGGAACAGCTGATGCTCTCATGCATGCCTCAGTGTTGCTTGCCTCGAAGCGAGCATATAAGTGATTTAGTTTGTCTGGTAGGCTCGTGTCACTGGGCAGCTCATGGCTGTGCTTCCCTTTGTAGTCTAACGGTTTGCAAGACCTGCCAAAAAAGACGAGCGTTCAGTCATATCAGTTTTGATATCATTAGATATTTTCTTTACCTGTTTAGACAGTTTATTCTTGCCCGTGCGAATTTCTGTTAGTAGTGTCTCTAAACTTTTAGACAAGTCGTCAGCTTCTTGGTCCATGGCTGTGTTGTTTTGATGTGTTTGTCTCTTTCTAGGTTTAGTATTTGCCATAACATGCAGTTGCCAACATAACGTTTCAGTTATTTCTTGATGTTGGTCAAGTTATTTTCTACTTAAGAGGCATACTTTTCATGAAGGAAGGGAATGCCATACGGATCACCTTCACCTGACTACCTTATGACCGGCATACCGGAAATCGTCTCAAATCTATTAATTTTGGCATTACAGATGGAAGTCAGATTGACTCATGGATACCAATTTTATATCTCTGCGCTAACGCTAGTTAGCAACTTCCTTCAAACTGTATGCAGACACACGAATGTTATCCATGAGTTCAACTGTTCACAGTGCATAATGCGTCATTCACATTACATCTGAGCTGTCAATGGGAACTGTCCGCAAAGGAGTGATATAGCAGCGCCCCTTGCTGTTGAAGGCTTCGTTGCAAAACTGCAGCAAGAGTCTGTCAATGGAACAGGATGTTATCATACCACAGAAAAAGATGTGGTTTTGTGCGATTGCTTTATGAGATAGCTAGCAACTTGGAAACAATTAACCATAATAGTTATGTTAAATAATACACATTGGCTGTTAAAATAATATATTATATGGCTGTTTCCTCCCATTTTAGTATATTGTGATTGTTATGACGTTTAGTTTTTTCTTATAATTATTAGGTGGAGGTCGCTAGCTACAGTATCTTCTACCTGGCCTAGTTTTTAGTTAGTAGTGATGCGAACTTGGCTCTTTTTAGTGACTCAGATCTTTTTGACTCGTTAAGACTAATTTCGTTAGAGCACATATCTGGAGCCACCGAGCCGAAGGAGCGCTTATTAATTCGTCTGCAGCCATTGCTGCCAGCAGGTCAAACGAACGACAAAAATGAACTAGTGAGTCGCTCAGAAAAACGAATCATGACTCTCGAGTCAGTGAAGAACCTTTAAAAAAAATAACAATTTCACGAAATAGCTAGCTGCTCCGTAAGCTAGCATGACTTGATAGAAAGTTAGAGAAACAAGTTGAGGAAAAAGTAACTAAGCAAAACATGTTTTATTATCACCCGAAACAGTGTGTTTCTCCTGTATTGAATGAAAAGGTCATATTTTGAAATCTCCCAAAATAATTTAAATCTCCTTACATTGTGAACTCTATATTCACCATCCAGAAACGGAACGAGAGAGCATGAAGATGACATATGGCGTAATGAAATACCCGATGTGTACGGGGTGAGGGATGAGCAAGCAAATCATTATAGCCACACACAGAGACCTGCGTTTTGAAGTCAGTTAATATTACTTTCCTGTGGATATTTTGTCACACATTTCCAACTGAATAAGGACGTAATCAGCAGATAGGTAGAGTAAGTTCAAATGAAGTTTATTCAACATTGTGACTTGTAAAGGGACGGTTTGGATGTTTTACTGTAAAAGTTAGACTCGTGAGAAAATCCGTTTCACTCAGATTAACGTTAGATGGTGCTTTATTTACATAACCAAAACATTTAACTCGGGCTACAAGTTGGTTCCACATTCCGCCAACGGAATGGGAGCGAAAAATATTTTTGCTATATCAGATTGTTCTGGCAATTCTCATATAGGAACTTAATTGTGAGGAAAGATGTTTAACATGCTTTTTACATTTGTATCACAAACCATTTTTGTGAAAATCATAATGCAATTGGCCCTTTATAGACCCATACATACTGTAAGACCTTATGAGCTGTGAACCGTACATGATACAGACAACATTTTGGTGCCGTCATATTCCTTATAGTGTGCTGTAACAAATGGAGTATGTCTAGATTCTGAAATGTGCATTTCATATAAATGTATTCAACATTTAAAAATATACTAGTCTTACATAAACATTTCCTGAGTGGTCTTTGAAAATTTTCATATGACCCATTTTAAACTTATAGGTAGGTCATTAACCAATCACATTCCTCCTTTAGGATTGCACATTCATCAAATCACCAGCAGAGGGAGTTCCGTTTGAGTTTCCGTTGGTGGTGCTCATAAAATGTATTATAACTTCATAATTAGTAGAGAGCACACTCTGGAAAATATGATGTACTTGTGAAGTATATTGTTCCAAACAATATGTCTTAAAATGAACAAAATCAAAGAGTGTAGTTTTGAGATATTCATATTAAGATATTTGTTGTTGAATATATTTAGTCTATACATACATGCTACAGCACACTGTAAGGAGTATAATGACGACAAAGATGTTGTCTGTATCATGTACGGTTCAAGGATCATAAGGTCTTACAGGAGGCATTCATAGGTCTAAAATTGCCAATTTCATCATGATTTTCTAACAAATGGTTTGTTATACAAATATAAAAAGCATGCTAAACATCCCTTCCTCCAAATGCATTTCCTATGTGAGAATTGCCAGAACAATTTGAGAGAGAATCACCATTCAAATCAACTAAGACCAAGGTTTGTTTATGTTATCCATATGCCTTCGTTTGTTAGGTTTGTCCCTGTGACCAGCAGTCTAGTCATTTTTGGTGTTCGTGGACCAGGACGGGACCACCATGCAGCAGCACCCACCAGGGGCAGGAGGGTGCTTCTTGGGTATGCTGTCCCCTGGCCATGGGGCAAGAAAGCTGGAAGGGAAATCTTTCTACCTGGACGCTGTGAAGAGTCGCCCTGCAGCCTTTCTTGCGGAGGCCATATCCCATCTCGGAGGGGTAGGAAAGCTGGGAGGAATTGGGGCAAATTAAGCACCGGGGGGGTGACTTCCTATATATTTTAATTTCAGATGTTATAGTGCTAAGCCTCAAGGTGGACTCTAACAATATGACATGATTATATGATGATACATGCAATGATACTTGGCGTTATTTTGTAAAAATGTTTGCAGAGAATTGAGAGTTTCCTGAATAAGGATGTCAGCTTTGTTGTGACTGGGAGCCAAGAGGGACTCCGAAGCGAGAGGTTCGAAGTGACCCGAGGTGGGTCAGACGGGATGACCGGGGAGTGTCACAGCTCTCCCCGCTCCACTAAACCGAGAGAGAGCATCATGACCAGCACCAGGCAGCAGCGTCCAGCCACTGGCACTCCCAGACCAATGGTATGGCCTTCCATCCCAGTGCCATATGACTATCCACAAATGGCTGTCCACATATGGCTGTCCAATCCTACTTTGCGGTGCATTAACATCAAACTATCTGTAATATCTATTTTTATTCACAGAATATCATAGCATTTTTTTTTTCTGTCATCCATTCATGGCTTCTTGGATGTAGACCTTACTGTGTTAGAGCTTTTGCTTGTATTAAAAGGAACTGGTATGGGGATTCTCAACGCTTTGTTTCTGCAGGTGTGTGGCAGCCGCGGGAAGGCCCTGCTAGAGAAAGCCATTAGGAATAATGTGAGTGCTTTTATTAGGTTGTTTATGTGGCCTGATTCCAAACTGTCTCCTACCCTTAGACAGGGTTAGGGCTAGAGGTTGATTTGAAAACGGGTTGTGATAGCCTTGCGGTTGGTTTCCATGTGTGGTAATGGATCTTCATTTTCCCATGCTGTTAGACCTTGTAACACGAAAACACTGTGTCCAATGGTTTTATCTTTCAGGAACGGCTTCAGGGGAACAGTGTTTTGGCCAATGCCCGCTCCTGGGGAGTCGAGATCGTGCACGTGGACGGTATCCTTTTCACTATCAAACACCTACCTCTGTAGAACTCATTCTCGTCACTCATACCTTTTTAGGTTGACTAACTACTTTAACTACTCACAGTTTGCCACAAGATCACCTTGTGTTAAGTTGTCATACTGTTTGCGTGTCAAATGTAGCCCATGAATTTACATATCCAAGGAACCTCGTTCTTTTGTGCTGTATTGATCCTAAGCTGACAGCAGATGGCGTCAGATCATTGTCTTAGTCTAGCTTGAGCTATTTGGCTCTTACCAAGACTATGGGCCGTGTTATTAAATGTGATCCTTAATTTAGATAAAGATCTCCTGACGCATGTCCAACTATTGACAGCGGAGAGCTCCAAGGCCAGACGCAGGAAAACTGAGGTAATGTGGTACACCAACCTGTTAGACCTCGTCTATCCTAATTATTTTTTTTTTACAAAGAAAGAGATTGGACCTCTGTCTGCACCAGAAGCATGGTTAGGCCTAAATGTTACTTTTGTAATTTGCTTGTTTGAAATACTTGCATTAATAAAGGGTTGACGTTAACCTTTTCCCATTTTTGGGGTTTAGCTGAAAAATTCCAACAAGTATCCTGCTGTGTCTCGTGTCATCAAAGGTCAGTGAATGTTTAACTATTTTATTATTTTAGACTATGGAAATGTGCTGTCTTGTAACTCCATTGACTTTCATGCTATTGATGCTAAATATATTTTTCCGCATTTTCTTTCTCCCTTGGTCCACAGCTGGTGCCTTGAAGTCCCCCTATCTGAAGGTAGAGGATTCAAGCAGGTGGGTCCCTCTCTCCTCCTCTCCATGCACCCCCTTCCCCCTCTTCAGCTGCTTCTAAGCAATATGCTACATCTCATCTCCTCAGTCTTGGGGGCAAATCAAGGCCAAGTGCAACAAGACACTGCAAGATCTTTGTGGCTCCTCAGTGCGAGTTTCCCCTTCAAAAAGCCAACTCCACCTGACCCCCCACCTCCCCATGTAAAGATGTCTTTCCCAACCCTTTCCCTCTCATCTCCTCTACTGAAGCTGCCTGGCCTGCACAGTGTGAGGGCTAAGGCAAGTGGGGAGCTTGGCTAGCATGGGCATTTAACATTTAATCACGACCTCCAAGAGGGTGGAGGGGTGACTTGCTGCTGTTCTTGTTTAGCCAAAAGTCTGAATAACAATGGTGGGTTGCATTCCCATTGCCCTCTTCCCCGAAGTGTGCAAAATAATTGGTACAAGCTGAACAAATATACCAACATCCACCATGTTCCTTACACCAGTCTATTCCTTTGAAATCAATGAGTAAACACTATGGGGAAAAGGATAGTCGAACTGCAACCTTGGTGTTTATCAGGAGGTCAAGGAAGAGGTGGTGGTCGAGGCAGGATGGCTAACTCCTAGTAAGACATTCTGCATTAGCGTCATAGTAGGTGAGCCTTGGAACAGAAGCAGTCCACAGTATGCCAGCTAATCACTCTGAAACCACAATGTGGGTGGTGATCAGTGATGTGCGGTGAGTTGGATGGCTGGGTCAGCACTGGCTAGTATCAAAGCCAGGTTTACTCACAAATACACCTTGATGAAGGCCAAGTTAACCATACAACAGATGGCTCCAACAACCAGTGTAACATAGGCTATTAACTGAAATTTACAAATAATTTTCACAAAATGTAATTACCAATCTAGCCAAAATACAGTGCCTTTGGAAAGTATTCAGACCCCTTGACCTTTTCCACATTTTGTTACGTTACAGCCTCATTTTAAAATGGATTGTTTTCCCCCCTCATCAATCTACACACAATACACCATAATGACAAAGAAATAATAGTATTGTAGTTTTTTGTTTGCTAATTTATAATAAAAAAATATCACATTTGAATACTTACGTAAATAACGTATTTCAGTTTTTTTAGCAAAAATGTCTAAACCTGTTTTCACATTTTTCTATTATGGGGTATTGTGTGTAGATTTGCTGAGGATTTATACTTTTTTAAATGTATTTTTTACGTCCATTTTAGAATAAGGCTGTAACAGCAAAATGTGGAAAAAGTCAAGGGGTCTGAGTACTTAACGAAGGCACTGTACATGGCGGCATATTTCAATTTCATCCGACAAAATGACACACCGCCAGCTCGGCCATAGACCGATGTATAGTCGTGGCCAAAAGTTTTGAGAATAATATATGTAGTTTTTTGTTTGAATGACACAAATATGAATTTTCAGTCTGCTGCCTCAGTTTGTATGATGGCAATTTGCATATACTCCAGAATGTTATGATGAGTGATCAGATGGATTGCAATTAATTGCAAAATCCCTCTTTGCCATGCAAATGAACTGAATCCCCCCAAAACATTTCCACTCCATTTCAGCCCTGCCACAAAAGGACCATCTTGCATTATGTCAGTAATTCTCTCGTTAACACAGGTGTGAATGTTGACGAGGACAAGGCTGGAGATCACTCTGTCATGCTGATTGAGTTCGAATAACAGACTGGAAGCTTCAAAAGGAGGGTGGTGCTTGGAATCATTGTTCTTCCTCTCAACCATGGTTACTTGCAAGGAGACTCGTGCCGTCATAATTGCTTTGCACAAAAAGGGCTTCACAGGCAAGGATATTGCTGACGGTAAGATTGCACCTAAATCAACCATTTATCGGATCATCAAGAACAGCGGTTCAACTGTTGTGAAGAAGGCTTCAGGGCTCCTAAGAAAGTCCAGCAAGCGCCAGGACCGGGCACCACCAGAACAGAGCTTGCTCAGGAATGGCAGCAGGCAGGTGTGAGTGCATCTGCAAAAGGCGAAGACTTTTGGAGGATGGCCTGGAGTCAAGAAGGGCAGCAAAGAAGCCACTTCTCTCCAGGAAAAACATTTGGGGCGGCAGCGTAGCCTAGTGGTTAGAGCGTTGGACTAGTAACCGGAAGGTTGCAAGTTCAAACCCCCGAGCTGACACGGTACAAATTTGTCGTTCTGCCCCTGAACAGGCAGTTAACCCACTAGGCCGTCATTGAAAATAAGAATTTGTTCTTAACTGACTTGCCTGGTTAAATAAAGGTAAAATAAAAAATAAATCGGGGACAGAATGATATTCTGCAAAAGGTACAGGGATTGGACTGCTGAGGTCTGGGGTAAAGTCATTTTCTCTGATAAATCCCCTTTCCGATTGTTTGGGGCACCCGGAGAAGCTTGTCCGGAGAAGACAAGGTGAGCGCTACCATCTGTCCTGTGTCATAACAACAGTAAAGCTTCCTGAGACCATTCATGTGTGGGGTTGCTTCTCAGCCAAGGGAGTGGGCTCACTCACAATTTTGCCTAAGAACACAGCCATGAATAAAGAATGGTACCAACACATCCTCCGAGAGCAACTTCTCCCGACCATCCAGGAACAGTTTGGTGACGAACAATGCCTTTTCCAGCATGATGGAGCACCTTGTCATAAGTGATAACTAAGTGGCTCGGGGAACAAAACATTGATATTTTGTGTCAATGGCCAGGAAACTCGCCAGACCTTAATCCCATTGAGAACTTGTGGTTCTTGAGGTGGGTGGACAAACAAAACCCCACAAACTCCAAGCATTGATTATGCAAAAATGGGCTGCTATCAGTCAGGATGTGGCCCAGAAGTTAATTAACAGCACGCCAGGGCAGATTGCAGAGGTCTTGAAAAAGAAGGGTCAATACTGCAAATATTGACTCTGCATCAACTTCATGTAATTGTCCATTAAAGCCTTTGACACTCGTGAAATGCTTGTAATTATACTTCAGTATTCCATAGTAACATCTGACAAAAATATCTAAAGACACTGAAGCAGCAAACTTTGAAAATTAATATTTGTGTCATTCTCAAAATGTCACTAAAAGACCAATATATGGACAAATTTCATCAAAATAATTCGCAACGCATACTCAATAGCATTTCACAATGGACTTACAATTCTTCCAATGCGCAAACACACACGATTATGTGAAATATTACACACACACACACACACGCACACATATGATAAAATACGGTTGTAATGCCATTTTCATATCAACAATTGAAATCACCGAATAATGCAGTTAAATGTCAAAGTGGCTCATCAAAACAAAATTCTAGCTTCAAAGCGATGTCTGGTTCAACAGTAGTCTAACCTTCAAATTGCCAGGGAAAATGCATTTGGGACTAACATTAATTGTTAAGTCTGTTATTTTGGTGAACCTCCCTGTGACAGAGTTGGACAAGTCACAGCAGAACCCCATGTCCATTATTTTATTCTGTATGCGCACAGCAGGCCCACGGTTGCAGGGAGACGCATCCCCAAGGCCCATTATGTCCACAAAGCAAAAGTAAAAGTCTGGATACAAAGTATGAATTGGTGATGACGTTTCAGACAAGTAGGCAGTCCAGTACATGGTGATGGCATGTCAGGTCTTGTGTGTTGAGCTCCCGTGTGCTGCCTCTGTCTGGTCTTAACTTTCATTATAGTTGACGTTCTGCTCTTCCACTCTGATGTTCCAAACGGTACGTTACATTATTCCAACTTGGAAGATTGTTCCGAGGTGCAATAGTGTCCAGTTGACAGGTTGTATTTACAAGCTAGCTAGCTTTGTTCAGTTCAAGGGATGCGAGTGCCAAATTATGTAGACACACAAATGTTGCTCAGCTTACATCAGACAATACCCACACAACATGTTTAGGCAATACGCATGTGCAAAATATGAAATTGGCTCGAATGAAGCTACTTCCAAGCAAAGCAAAGCAGCAACACCCTTGCTGACCCTTTCCATTAACAATGACTGTAGTCAGGAAAGGCTGCACATGTAAAGGATATTAATGGATTTGAATGGCTGGAAAGAATGAATACCCTGGCACCTTTCCTGAGGTTTTGATGCAGTTTTAGCACATTTTTGAGGGTTTGAGAATAAATAACACCAGAATCATTGATAAAAAGAAACAGAACAAAAAATTACAATTTTATTTTGATTTCATGACAGCTTTTTAAAAGTAGATTATCACAGGGCACTTGCATACCATGACTGCACGTCACAGGTGGTGATGCTCTGCCCCTGGCCTTTGTATATCCTCTCCACCACCCCACCCGATGCTAGCTTAGGAGGCTAGTGTTTCAGCCAGGCTGATTTCCTTAATTGAACTTTTAGAACTCCCCTGACTGTTAGGTAATGTGACGAGTGCCATGAGCGAGGCAGGCATTCGGGCTGCTCCCTGGGAGCCCAGGGCTCAAGCAGAGGATACGGTTTCTTCTGTTCCACCTTGCCTTTGCAAGCAGCCCTGCATTGGATTCAGTGGACATGAATGGGGACTCAATGTGCTAAAAGCAATTTTCAGCAGCCCTATCATTTAAGCTAATTACAGGACCATGCCTGCTCGGCTACGGTACTGGGCCCATTCCATGAGAAATTGAGCCCGTGGGCTGTGACAGCTAAACCACTGTGGTTGTTAGCTGGGTCATGTTCATTAGGACACACCGTAGCAAAACATTCAATGGGAATCAAGAATTTCTTATTGGACAATTGGTACTCTCCTTCTGAGTGATTTCTAATATTTTGTACCTACTAAACACAACCCAGGTCTTAGTTGGGGTCTGTTAGATACAAGTCAAATCTAAGACCTTACTCCAGTGTACAGAATTTACAGTGCATTTGGAACCTTCCAGAAGGACAACCATCCCTGCAGCACTCCACCAATCAGGCCTTTATGGTCGAGTGGCCAGACGGAAGCCACTCCTCAGCCCACTTGAAGTTTGCCAAAAGGCACCTAAAGATCTCAGACCATGAGAAACAAGATTCTTTGGTCTGATGAATCCAACATTGAACTCTTTGGCCTGAATGCCAAATGTGACGTCTGGAGGAAACCTGGCACCATCCCTACAGTGATGCATGGTGGTGGCAGCATCATGCTGTGGAGGTGTTTTTCGGCAGCAGGGACTGTGAGACTTGTCAGGATCGAGGGAAAGATCCTTGATGAAAACCTGCTCCAGAGCGCTCAGGACCTCATACTGGGGCGAAGGTTTACCTTCCAACAGGACAATGACCCGAAGCACTCAGCCAAGACAATGCAGGAGTGGCTTCTGGACAAGTCCTTGAGTGGCACAGCCAGAGCCTGGACTTAAACCCGATCACATATTTCTGGAGACTTGAAAATAGCTGTGCAGCGACATTCCCCTCCAACCTGACAGAGCTTGAGAAAAATGGGAGAAACTCTCCAAATAAATTTGCAAACATTTGGAAAAAAACTGTTTACTTTGTCATTATGGGGTGTTGTGTGTAGATTGGGGGTGTTTTTAATACATTTTTAGAATAAGGCTGTAATAAAATGTGGGACAATTCGAGGGATCTGAGTACTTTCCGAATGCACTGAATGACTTGTTATAACAGCATGTGGTCATGTACAGTGTAATCAAACCTAGCGTTATCCAAGTGTATATTTTCTGCTGTGCAATGACTTTCACCTTAGATCTAATTGTAGTATCCAATTCTCTCTCCTATTTGTTATGGAACCAGGAAATACAAGGCCCTGCACATGCAGTCCATGACCTTTCCTAATCTGTGCTACTCTGGCCGGTTCAGTCCTTTTGAGCCCCCTGCACCCCCCCAGCCTGAGAGAGTCAAGGAGCAGGGACAAAACAAAGCCAGGTATAACACATTGAACAGGCCACAAGCCTAACCTTACTGGCCTTGGAACTCGGCCATTGCTTGTTTTTATCTCTACGACAGCTCAGCAATGGTGCTCTTTTGATGTTGGTGTACACATTATATGGTTCAGACAATACATGTATGCCTTTTTATACAGAGGGAAGACACTTCTAACTTTTCCCCCCCCCATTAAATAGACGGATAATTAAGAGTTTGAGTACAAGCCAGGACAAACCTCGAAGCCCTCTCCCACGCAACCCCTCACTTTGCCGAGCACGCAAAAAGAACCTGGGCTACTGCGAGTGCTGTCATGAACCCTTTAAGGACCAGGATGAGGTAAGACGTGTATCCAAGTCTTTTTTTTCTTTTCTTTTTTTTTTTGTCTCTGTTTTTGTCTGTTAATGTCAAAATGTTGTATCTGTTAATGGTTTGTTTGTAAGCTTGTGTTTTGTATGTGTCTGTTTTTGTCAATGTCAATATTTTTGTCTGTATTCTATTTCTTTCACTCCTCACTACGTTAACTCTTGTCTGGCAGCACTTGCAGTCGGCTCAGCATCGTGGCTTTGTGCAGGACCGCTCCCACTACAGCCTGGTGGACCAGCTGGTGGCTGACATGGAGCCGGGCTTCGCTCCCTGTCCTGCCCCAGTGTCAGCAGCCACAACACTGCTCAGGTAAGAGCCAGGCCTGTCCACTAACGTGGCATTGTCTTACGTCTGTTGGCGCCACTCCTACGCAACGCTCGTCCCTCAACAGACCTGTCTTGTAAGTCATTGAACTAATATGTTGTGGAACTCCTATTCAAAATCTCATATCAGAAAGCATCTGCCATAGGGAATTAAAACGTCCTAATTTCTGAAATTATTGCACTCTCCTATGGCTATTTATGAAACAGGCTAAATTACACGTGATAGGGATTCAACAATTTGCCAATCAAAACAAAGCGGTGGCTACCTGCAAAAATGATGGCCGCCAGGTGTCTTGATCAGCTGCTTAGCTAACTCGTTGTAGCTAGCTTACTGACATAGAACTTTAGTGACAGGCTTAGCTTGTTTTAAAATACCCTGAAGTTGTAGCTAGACACGCTGTCCCAAAATGAAGAGGGACTGTTATCAGAAATGAGTCCGCTTGTTTCTCCTCATCCTTGAAGCAGCAGTTGACTCCGGAAGCTACTGCACTCACTCACGGCAGAACAGGCAGCTACTTCATCGTGAAATTGTCAAACTTCAGAAATTCTTCTCCATCCTTGAAGCACTAAACTCCTGAGCTAAAAAAATGTTTTTTAACTAAGACTTCCAAAGAAAACGCCAACATTACACAGATGTATTGTTTTAGCTTAGATTAATTCAGTCTGTTTTGAGGCAGACATGGGGTTCAGCAGACAATGTTACCATGGTAATATTTTAGAATATTATGACAGCACATTGTAGACTAACTAATTTTCATCTATTCCATTACTCTTTGCAAGATACGAGACATATCGGTGCAGGCGGAATCGTCACGCTATCTGGCGTAAGACAATGCTAACACGGTTTAGAAGTACCCTGATACTATAATGCAATCCAAATTATAATTGGAGGTTGGATTAAAATCACTTAACATTGTGCTATACCATTCACATGTACCATGGTTATTTCTCAGAAATGTTCTCTTTAAAAAAAATGATCTTCTAAAAGTGGTTTTGTGCTTTCTGCTGCCCTATCAGGTTGGAGACTCCCCCACTTCTAATACAACTGCCCCACAGCCCCTCTGAGATGCAGACGCACAGTGAGACGGAGCACGCCATCCAGGCCCTGCTTACCCAAGGCTCACCGTCCAACACCCTGGACCCGGATCCAAGCTCTTCCACTCCGAGCGTAGTCCCCCTGTCATCCCATGCCCAGCCGCTCCCCCCCTGCCCTGACACCCTCAGCCTACTCCTCCTGCCATCCCTCCCCCAGCCTCTCTCCTCCTGCCCTGACAACCACCCTCCCTTCCCCGACACTCTTTGTCAGTCCCCCACCCTAGCCCCCTACCAAACCACTCCCAGCCCCTCTCCCCCTGCCCCAACACCCAATGCCAGCCTCTCAGCCCCTACTCCCAGCCTCCTGTACTCAGCCCTAAAACCATGTTTCCCTTTGAGCCCATGTCCCAACCCGACAGCCCCTACTCTCAGCCCCCAGTCCTCAGCCCCCAGGTCCTGCTTCAGCCCCCCACTCCTCACCATCCCACAGAGGGGGAAGATGTGGAGATTGACAGCCATATGTCAGCATCCGCAGAGGTGGAACCAGTCCCTCAGACTGTCCCAGGTCGGTCTCGCTCCCTTCCTCGCCTCAGGATCACTGCAGCGAATGCAAAGAAACGCAGCCGATCAGTCAGTCCTGACACCAAGGCCTGCAAGAGGATAAGGACCTCCCTGGCCAACCGTCACAAATCAAAACCCATCTGGGGCTTCAACAGTGCTGGTTGGACAAGGAAGGAAAACCAGCCCTTAGTCCCACCCACATATACTGGCAATGGACATGGGCTTGTGGTTAAGGCCTGCTCCCTGCCCAAAGAACTAGGAACTGCAGAACAAAGACCAACCCCAGATCAGCTGGAAGTGAAGGGAATATCACTGGTGCCAACAATGACACAAGACAGAATAAACAAAGTTGGGAACGGTGTGGGCATCCGAGCAGCCAACCACTGTCACTCTGTGCCCATTTGTGGCCCGGGCCATGCAATATGTCCTTTGTTGAAGGTGGACAAGATAACCAGTTGGCCTCCAGTGGAAGTGTTTGGTACAAACCGCCATTCTTTGGCCACATTCCCAAGGCTTCCTGTGAATTCCACAGGCAATCCGTCAGGTCATATGGATCATTCCATCTTCATGGACCGGGGTGTTCTACAGCAGCATGCCACAGCGACTCCAAACATCAGTGCTTCTTTCCCTCCCCAGCTTCTTCACCACCCTTCAGATAGACCAACCCACTGTCCCTCCTCCAGCCAGGACACAAACCCCTGCCACTCCCAGTCCATCACCTCCATCTGTATCGAGTCTGCCCTGCTTCCCGACCTGGCCGTCCCCTCTGACTCGGACTCGGACTGGGAATGCGATCTTATGTCCCGCCTCGGCCCCCCTGCCGCCACCTCCGCCCCTTCCACCCTTTCCCTCCCGCAACCAGCAGGGAGCCACCACCAGCAGCTGGACTTGGAGCTACTACAGAGACCCTGCAGCACCTGGACGCTGCACGACACCAGCTATGAGTCGCATCTGTGCGCTGTGTTGCAGCAGCCCCTCACCCCGCTGCCGGACCCCTCTCTAGTGTTTTCCAGGACAGAAAGGCAAAGTCTAGAAGTGACTCAGCACTGACTCGGGAATTACGGGAGATGGGTTGGTTACTTGACCCATCGAAGTCCCAATACAAACTTTTTGACCTACCTGTTTTTACATATGAAGTCGTCAAACAAAGTGAACAGACATAACAACAAACATCGCAACGAATAACATTGACGTTGAAGCTTGTATTTGTCAGGTACCTACCCAAAAATCGATGGATTATTCATGATGTATTACTGCAGAATGGCGCAATTACATCCTTATAACACTGACTTACGAGGACCTGATGAGGATCCTATGGCCTTGTGTTTCTGGGCCCATCCCTGATCCATTAATAATTAAAGCACCCAGGCCATATTTTGTCTCATGCAGACCTTTGTCTTTCAGCAGCAATCTCTGAGAACAAGCAACGGTATTGAGAATTTAATGAGTCTCTGCTGGAAGGGGCATTACTCAATTAGTTTAAGTGCTGCGTCTGGATCGGCTCCCAGTAGCGCCGGTGTTGATGTTCAGACCGGGCTAAAGAGTTAAGTGAGTGAAGGACTCGACAGGACTCTGCAGTCCCGGCCAGAAACTCTTGATTAATCCTGAAAGGGCTTCTTTGAAGGAGATCCAACAAAAGGGACTGGATGGGTGAAAGGGATATGGGGGCTTGCCACAGTGCACTCACCACTGATGGGATCTCCACCATATATATTCCTTTGACAACTGTTTCATAATATTGTTTGCCGATATAGAGTTCCAGACATATGAGCTGTGCTTTCAATAACTTTTTTGTTTTGTTTTTGTTTTTCAGAGTTAAAAACTACTGATAAGTGAAGTGGGTGTTTGCAACATTTTCTGCCTCGTTGTGGTACTTTAAGCATGTGTCTTTGTCCAAGTGCAACAAAAGACTGACTCCAGCTGAGTATTTTGGGGGTTTTTCTTCACTAATTATGTTGAATATGACGTTATATCTCAAACTGAAGAATGGGTTTTATAAAATGTGCTTTATTTCTGAAAGGTTTGTCAGCGTTCACCCTTTCACAATGTGAATGCATAATGTCTCATGTTGGTTTTAACAAAATGTTTAAAAATTAAAATATATACAGTACCAGTCAAAGGTTTAGACACACTTACTCAATCGAGGGGTTTTCTTTGTTTTTACTATTTTCTACACTGTAGAATAATTGTGAAGACATCAACTATGAAATAACTTATGGAATCATATAGTAACCAAAAAAGTGTTAAACAAACCAAATATGTTGTATATTTGAAGTTCTTCAAAGTAGCCACCCTTTGCCTTGAAGATAGCTTTGCACACTCTTGGCATTCTCTCAACCAGATTCACATGGAATGCTTTTCCAACAGTCTTGAAGGAATTCCCACATATGCTGAGCACTTGTTGTCTGCTTGTCCTTCACTCTGCAGTCCAACTCATCCCAAACCATCTCATTTGGGTTGAGGTTGGGTGATTGTGGAGGCCAGGTCATCTGATGCAGCACTCTGTCACTCTCCTTCTTGGTCAAATAGCCGTTGCACAGCCTGGAGGTGTGTTTTGGGTCATTGTCCTGTTGACAAACAAAATGATTGTCCCACTAAGCACAAACCAGATGGGATGGTTTATTGCTGCAGAATGCTGTGGTAGCCATGCTGGTTTAGTGTGCCTTGAATTCTAAATAAATCACAGTGTCACCATCACACCACCTCTTCCATACTTCACAGTGGGAATCACAAGTGCGGAGATCATCCGTTCACCTACTCTGCGCCTCACAAAGACATTGCGGTTGGAACCAAAAATGTCACATTTGTACTCATCAGACCAAGGACAGATTTCAACTGGTCTAATGTACATTGTTCGTGTTTCTTGGCCCAAGCAAGTCTCTTCTTCTTATTATGGTGGCCTTTAGTGGTGTTTTTTTTGCAGCAATTCGACCATGAAGGCCTGGTTTCAGACGGTGTCCTCTAAACAGTTGATGTTGAGATGTGTCTTGAACGCTGAAGCATATATTTGGGCTGCAATTTCTGGGGCTGGTAACTCTCTAATGAGCTTATCCTCTGCACCAGAGGTAACTCTGGGTCTTCCTTTCCCGTTGCGGTCCTCATGAGAGCCAGTTTCAGCATAGCGCTTGATGTTTTTTTGTGACTGCACTTGAAGAAACTTTCAACGTTCTTTAACTTTTCAGTATTGACTGACCTTCATCTCTTGAAGAAATGATGGACTGTCATTTCTCTTTGCTTATTTGAGCTGTTCTTGCCATAATATGGATTTGGTCTTTTACCAAATAGGGCTAGCTTATGTATCCCATCCCTACCTTGTCCCAACACAATTGATTTGGCTCAAATGCATTAAGAAGGAAAGAAATTCCACAAATGTACTTTTAACAAGGCACACCTGTTAATTGAAATGCATTCCAGTTGACTACTTCAGGAAGCTGGTTGAGAGAATTCCAAGAGTGCAAAGATTGAAGAATCAAAATATATTTTATGTATTGTAGAAATGTGTAATATGTCTAATTTCATAGTTTTGATTTCTTCAGTATTATTCTACAATGTAGAAATAAAGAAAAACCCTGACATGAGTACGTGTGTCCACATTTTTGACTGGTTCTATATATTTGCTATAGTATACTTTTAGACTGGCTTTGCTTACGTGAGTGACTAGATTCAAACCATATGTCAATGGGTCAAACCTGGGTCTCCTGTGTGCCACAACAATTTGTCTGCTGAGGAAGCTTGGGGAGCTAACAAAGTATTTTGATACGCAGAAGACCCAGGTTTGAACCAGTTAGTCACATTGGTCCTGTGTGTCTCTGCGAGGAACAGGTTGTTCAGTGAATCACATTCTGAATAACCTTGCCTGAGACTTGAAGAAGACTTGCGTTTAGCTTCCCGAGGTAATACCTTGGAGGCTTAATCCTGGATATGGCCAACAATTCTCATTTTTGACTGTATGGTGGAATTAATTTGACTGTTATATTTTTAGGAATAATAAAAGTTAAAATATGTTCTATGATGGGAGTGACACTAGGATGGCAACAAATGAATTCTGTCATTTTAATGGGCTTTCTCCATTCTAATTGTTTTGTACTCAACCAAACTAGGACCGAACTGAAAGCAATGTAGTCCAATTTGTAGAACTAGTTTATGTAGTACTGTATCAACGTATCAATCCATACATAAATACTATCACGCAGCCCCACTTTCACTCAACGGGCTTACACAGTCTTGTGTGCAGGAGACAAGGATTCTAACTCAGTCATACACAATAAGTACACTTCTTGATCAAGAGGTTTACAGCCGGTTACAGCATATGTTGTGGACTGTACTTCCTAAAGCCAATATGAATTGATAAAGTAGACCATATACAGTTGAAGTCGGAAGTTTACATACACCTTAGCCAAATACATTTAAACTCAGTTTTTCACAATTCCTGACATTTAATCCTAGTAAAAAATTCCCTGTCTTAGGTCAGTTAGTATCACCACTTTATTTTAAGAATGTGAAATGTCAGAATAATAGTAGAGTGATTTATTTCAGCTTTTATTTCTTCAAATTACAAGTGGGTCAGAAGTTTACATACACTCAATTAGTATTTGGTAGCATTGCCTTTAAATTGTTTAACTTGAGTCAAACGTTTCGGGTAGCCTTCCACAAGCTTCCCACAATAAGTTTGGTGAATTTTGTCCCATTCCTCCTGACAGAGCTGGTGTAACTGAGTCATTTTTGCAGGCCTCCTTGCTCGCACACGCTTTTTCAGTTCTGCCCACAAATTTTCTATAGGATTGAGATCAGGGCTTTGTGATGGCCACTCCAATACCTTGACTTTGTTGTCCTTAAGCCATTTTGCCACAACTTTGGAAGTATGCTTGGGGTCATTGTCCATTTGGAAGACCCATTTGCGACCAAGCTTTAACTTCCTGACTGATGTCTTGAGATGTTGCATCAATATATCCACATAATTTTCCTGCCTCATTATGCCATCTATTTTGTGAAGTGCACCAGTCCCTTCTGAGCAAAGCACCCCCACAACAGAATGCTGTCACCCCCGTATTTCACGATTGGGATGGTGTTCTTCGGCTTGCAAGCCTCCCCCTTTTTCCTCCAAACATAACAATGGTCATTATGGCCAAACAGTTCTATTCTTGTTTCATCAGACCAGAGGACATTTCTCCAAAAAGTACAATTATGTCCCCATGTGCAGTTGCAAACCATAGTCTGGCTTTTTTATGGCAGTTTTGGAGCAGTGGTTTCTTCCTTGCTGAACGGCCTTTCAGGTTATGTTGATATAGGACTTGTTTTACGTTGGATATAGATACTTTTGTACCCGTTTCCTCCAGCATATTCATAAGGTCCTTTGGTGCTGTTCTGGGATGGATTTTCACTTTTCGCACCAGAGTACATTCATCTCTTGGAGACCTTCCTGAGTGGTATGACTGCTGCGTGGTCCCATGGTGTTTGTACTTGCGTACTATTGTTTGTACAGATGAACGTGGTACCTTCAGGCGTTTTGAAATTGCTCCTAAGGATGAACCAGACTTGTGGAGGTCTAAAAAAAAAAATCTGAGTTCTTGGCTGATTTCCTTTGATTTTCCCATGATGTCAAGCAAAAAGGCACTGAGTTTGAAGGTAGGCCATGAAATACATCCACAGGTACACCTCCAATTGACTCAAATTGTCAATTGCCCTATCAGAAGCTTCTAAAGCCATGACATAATTTCTGTCATTTTCCAAGCTGTTTCAAGGCACAGTCAACTTAGTGTATGTAAACTTCTGACCCACAGGAATTGAGATACAGTGAAATAATATGTCTGTAAACAATTGTTGAAAAAATTACTTGTCATGCACAAAGTAGATGTCCTAACCGACTTGCCAACACTATAGTTTGTTAACAAATGTTTGGAGTGGTTGAAAAACGAGTATGAATGACTCCAACCTAAGTGTGTAAACTTCCGACTTCAACTGTTAATGAGTTTCTAGTATTGTGCTCTACCTATTGCAGGTCTTTTATGCTGACTGCGGGCTTGTAGGGCAAGGGAGAAGGACTCTGAGGAGATGGATCTAAGTGCTGAGTGTAGACTCGGCTTGGTGAAGGGCAGCGATGGGTCGGTCGATGCATCCTTTTTAGCTCACCGCTACGTCAACCCCTCCTCATACAGTTGACGCAGACAAACCTGATACCTAACCTTGTCTATTCCATTATTAGGATGTAGAATATTTAACTGAGTGAACAGGTGAACAGTTTACTGCATTAATGTGAATTTTCATTTTGAAAATTTGTTTAAATCTGTTTTGATAAAGGTGAAGTTGGGGTAAGTATGCTTACTGCAAAAATATATATATATATTTTTTTTTACTACACTACGATGATATGTTGTAGGGAAATGTCATCTGCCTATGCTGCCGCTGTTATCATGTCTTGTCTGCCCATACAGGTATCCCTATATGCAATCTAGGGGTTTGTCCATTTCAGTACTAGACCGCTGTTCAATGCAACCTAGTCCTTAAATGCAGAACAGTGTCTATGGGGCTCGTTGGACCATTTCAGTACATGGCGCTTTCCGCCAATGCATAGATCGGTGTCAAACTGCACTCACACCTATATTACTTTCCTTAGTACAATGATACTTACAGTGTGCTGGATACAGCTGCCTGACATTAATGTTGCCACTGAATCTGCATTTTGCGTTTTCTGAAAAAGAGACCGTGCTACCTGACAGGAATATGCAACAATAGATGAGGGAGGGAGCACTGAGTCCCACGTGTTCTAGTCAACGCGGATTCGACGCCCCTCGCTCGCAATCGCTCCAGTTCACTTTTTTTCCAGCAACTCCGAGCCAAGGAAGAATGATCACATTTAACCGCTCAGCGTCACTCCCAATAGGTACTAGTATTCGCCTGTAGTCTTCCCCGGCTTTGCCAGTAGTGATACACATTTGATCCATATTTTATTACGGGTTTTCTTAGCCTTTTGTTGGAGGATGAATAACCTTGTCAGAATATATTTTTTCTAGGTAGAGAACCCGTTCTTGGTCGTGATGTGGGTACATCGTTAATTAAAGGGGTCCCCCGCGGCTCTCTGTAATTGTCACCTGCAGTTGAACCCCAATTTGTATATTTATTTACTTTATTCAACGGTGTTGCTCCATGCAAATCCCGGGGACTATGTGAGCATCATGCTGGCGGTGCGATGCCTGGTGTTCGCTGCAGTGAGTGCGCGGTTTGCCGTGACAGGTAAGAGACTGGGGGGGTTAAAGCCGCGCTTTCTTCCCGCAAATTCAACCCTTAACGCTATACGTAGGCCTATAACTTTCCCTTCATTATTAACGGGTTATTTTGAGATTTTCCGAGCTATTTAAGTTCCATTTTGCAGACTCTCTGTCATGAGAACTACGTGGTAAAATGAGCTGCATTAACAATTTCCCTCGTAACGCGCGCCTGCCGCCTTCGAGATGGGGATGGAGTCGGAGCTGTGCTCCAAGGTTCTGTAGTGGCAGCCTACGCAGTAAATCGCGTCCATGGGAGACTGCAGCAGACATCCACAACACTACCATCACAATAGTCAATCCCGGCGATAACAGCGTGCCAATCGCTGGTTGTCGCCCGCTGTCAGTGCAGACATTTCATCAGTCACGATAACAAAAGCCCTATTGATTGATCACCCTGCTTCTCTTCCCCTTTCTCTGGCTGCCTGCCTTAACCGCTCGGATGAAGGCTGGAGCAGCTCGGTAAGCAATAGAGGAGACGGAGAGACGTGGGAATGGCAGCCTTCGGAGGAGCAGGGGGACCGGGGACCTGCTGTGGAGGAAGTCACTCAGCCTAAGCGGCTCCTGCAACAGATCGACTCGGAGGGAGAGTTGGTTCACCTCCATCTGGACACTCGAGTCAAGAACCACACCGAGGGAGCACAGGTGAGTCCTATATTTTGTCTCTAGGTGACACACAAGAGAACACAATTTTCCTAGTCATTATCAATGTTTGCACAGACCGGTAGGCTACAGAACTAGCAATGTCAAGCTACTCCCAATCAGGCCTAATGGACATTGCTGAAAGGTGGTCACTGTCAGATCCAACTTTTTGGGTGCTTAAATATCCCATTCATCTTCTGTATCCCTGTTTTGACTGCACATGAACAAAAACTATATTGAACATAGATGTGAGTGTTCCTGCCTTCTCTCCACCAAATCTCACTAATGTAGCTGAAGCTAAACTCTTCCTCAAATTCATAGAAAATGCTATCTCTATGATCTCTATTGCCTCACCACCTATAAAATCCTAAATTAACCCCTTAGGTACAGCTTTATGACCTAGCTTTATGACTTATTTCTATAGACACTTGGGGCATGTCCAAAATTGTCATTTGGATGCATAGGGATGAGCGATTCTCATGAAACCAGTTTTAACCATGGCAATAGCAAATTGAGTTAGTTGATTGTTGCAGATGCATCGTTGTTTTCTATCCTTCTGAAGTCTAAGACACCTATTTTATGGCACCAGGCACCATTTTGGTGATGGTAATAAGCTAATTCTAATGTATAATCAATGTGTTGATTACTTAAATTATCTACTAGGATCATGCCTACATTGTATCAATTTTATTGTTTTATATTTTTGGGGCGTAACATCAGTAGGGGTTGTCAAGAAATATGGGTGTATAAACCCCATGTAATTGACTTAGAGCCACAATCTGGAGTTTGTGTTTGAGCAAATAGCAACCCTGCCACCTAAAGAAGGATATCCCCCATTTTGACATGTGTACCTGTTTTAGCGCTTACCTATACTGTTGGTTGACCGTTTTTGGTCCATATCCCACATATTTAGAATTTAATTAATTTATTTATTATACGTTTTTACCCCTTTTTCTCCCCAATATCGTGATATCCAATTGGTAGTTACAGTTTTGTCCTATCGCTGCAACTCCCGTACGGGGCGAAAGTCGAGAGCCATGCGTCCTCCAAAACACGGTCCCGCCAAGCCGCACTGCTTCTTGACACACTACTCGCTTAACCCGGAAGCCAGCCGCACCAATGTGTTGGAGGAAACGCCGTTAAGCTGGCGACCGAAGTCAACGTGTATGCGCCCGGCCCCGCCAAAAGGAGTCGCTAGAGCACGGTGGGACAAGGACATCTCGGCCGGCCAAACCCTCCCCTAACCCGGACGACGCTGGGCCAATTGTGCGTCGCCTCAAGGGTGTCCAGGTCTGCGAAACAGCCTGGGATCGAACCTGGGTCTGTAGTGACTCTTCTAGCACTGCGAAGAGTTATTAGGAAATATAAAATGTATGCTATAGTAATTTTGGCTTAATTTTTTGTTCTTTATCGAAATATGTGTACATAAAAATAACATGCACAGTGCATTCGGAAACTATTCAGACCCCTTCACCTTTTCCACATTTTGTTACATTGCAGCCTTATTCTAAAATTGATTAAATACATTTAAATCCTCATCAATCCAATACCCCATCATGACAAAGTGAAAACAGGTTTTTAGACATTTTTGCAAATGTATTACAAATAAACAAACAAAATACCTTATTTACATAAGTATTTAGACCCTTTGCTATGAGACTCGGAATTGAGCTCAGGTGCATCATGTTTCCATTGATCACCCTTGAGATGTTTCTAAAATTTGATTGGAGTCCACATCTCATTCATATATCTTTATGTACATATTCTTTATCCCCTTACACTGTGTATAAGACAGTAGTTTTGGAATTGTTAGTTAGATTACTTGTTGGTTATTACTGCATTGTCGGAACTAGAAGCACAAGCATTTCGCTACACTCGCATTAACATCTGCTAACCATGTGTATGTGACAAATAAAATTTGATTTGATTTGAATTTACCACAATTGATTGGACATGATTTGTAAAGGCACACACCTGTCTATATAAGGTCCCACAGTTGACAGTGCATGTCAGAGCAAAAACCAAGCCATGATGTCAAAGGAATTGTCCGTAGAGCTCCGAGACAGGATTGCTGTCCTCCACCAATTAGGCCTTTTACGGTAGAGTGGCCAGACGGAAGCCACTCCTCAGTAAAATGCAGTGGTGTAAAGTACTTAAGTAAAAATACTTGAAAGTAGTACTTACGTC
Source organism: Oncorhynchus keta (assembly GCF_023373465.1). Taxonomy (NCBI): domain Eukaryota; kingdom Metazoa; phylum Chordata; class Actinopteri; order Salmoniformes; family Salmonidae; genus Oncorhynchus; species Oncorhynchus keta. The sequence continues at coordinate 8,268,677 of NC_068423.1, forward strand.
ATTTTTTAAAAATGTATATTTATATTTTTGATAACTTGTACTTTTACTTAACTACATTCCTAATGAAAATAATGTACTTTTTACTCCATACATTTTGACACCCAAAAGTACTTGTTACATTTTGAATGCTTAGCAGGACAGGAAAATTGCCTAAGTCATACACTTATCAAGAGGACATCCCTGGTCATCCCTACAGCCCATGATCTGGCAGACTCACTAAACACATGCTTCGTTGGTGAATGATGTCTGAGTGTTAGAGCATGCCCCTAGCTATTAGTAAATAAATAAACAAGAAAATGAAGTCATCTTGTTTGCTTTTGTAAGGAATTTTAAATTATTTATAATTTGACTTGTATTTTTGATACTTAAGTATATTTTAGCAATTACATTTACTTTTGATACTTAAATATATTTAAACCAAATACTTTTATACTTTTACTCAAATAGTATTTTACTGGGTGACTTTCAGTTTTACTTGAGTCATTTTCTATATCTTTAGTTTTACTCAAGGATGACAATTGGGTACTTTTTCCACCACTGGTAAAATGTACATGACAGCCCGCATGGAGTTTTCCAAAAGGCACCTTAAGGACTCTCAGACCCTGAGAAATAAGATTATCTGGTCTGATGAATCCAAGATTGAACTCTTTGGCTTGAATGCCAAGCGTCACATCTCGAGGAAACCTTGCACCATCCCTACAGTGAACCATGGTGGTGGCAGAATCTGGCTGTGTTTCAGCAGCATGGACAGGGAGACTAGTCAGGATCGAGGGGAAAGATGAATGGAGCAAAGTACAGAGAGATCATTGATGAAAACCTGTTCCAGAGCCCTCAGGACCTCAGACTGGGGTGAAGGTTTACCTTCCAACAGGACAACGACCCTAAGCACACAGCCTAGACAAAGCAGGTGTGGCTTCGGGACAAGTCTCAATGTCCTTGAATGGCCCAGCCAGAGACAGAATCCGGACCTGAACCCGATCGAACATCTCTGGAGAGACCTAAAAATAGCTGTGCAGTGGCGCTACCCATCCAACCTGACAGAGCTTGAGAGGTTCTGCAGAGAAGAATGGGAGAAACTATCCAAATACAGGTGTGCCAAGCTTGTAGCGTCATACCCAAGAAGACTCGAGGCTGTAATTGCTGCCAAAGGTGCTTCAACAAAGTACAGAATGACTGGTCTGAATACTTATGTAAATGTGATATTTCAGTTTGATTTTTTTTTTAATACATTTCCAGAAATGTTATAATAAGGCCGTAAAGTAACAAACTGTGGAAAAGTCAAGGGGTCTGAATAATATAAAGACAAAATACAAGATTCTGAAAATATTGTGTTAATGAGAAATGACAAAATAAACCAATTTAAACATAACTGAAAACAATTATATTTTAACTCAGGCCTTTTCATTCAGTGAGCAATGTAAAAATAAAAAATACAAATAGTTTTGTTATTTTTCGGGACTTTGAAAACTGTTAGGATATTGAGAATTTTTGCATTGGTACTGTAGTTGTGGAAAAATGCATAATATCTGATCAATATACAGTGGGGCAAAAAAAGTATTTAGTCAGCCACCAATTGTGCACAAAATATGAAAAAGAAATCCAGAAAATCACATTGTAGGATTTTTAATGAATGTATTTGCAAATTATGGTGAAAAATAAGTATTTGGTCAATAACAAAAGTTTATCTCAATACTTTGTTATATACCCTTTGCTGGCAATGGCAGAGGTCAAATGTTTTCTGTAAGTCTTCACAAGGTTTTCACACACTGTTGCTGGTATTTTGGCCCATTCCTCCATGCAGATCTCCTCTAGAGCAGTGATGTTTTGGGGCTGTTGCTGGGCAACACGGACTTTCAACTCCCTCCAAAGATTTTCTATGAGGTTGAGATCTGGAGACTGGCTAGGCCACTCCAGGACCTTGAAATGTTTCTTACGAAGCCACTCCTTCGTTGCCCGGGCGGTGTGTTTGGGATCATTGTCATGCTGAAAGACCCAGCCACGTTTCATCTTTAATGCCCTTGCTGATGGAAGGAGGTTTTCACTCAAAATCTCACGATACATGGCCCCATTCATTCTTTCCTTTATACGGATCAGTCATCCTGGTCCCTTTGCAGAAAAACAGCCCCAAAGCATGATGTTTCCACCCCCATGCTTCACAGTAGGTATGGTGTTCTTTGGATGCAATTCAGAATTATTTGTCCTCCAAACACGACGAGTTGAGTTTTTACCGAAAGTTCTATTTTGGTTTTATCTGACCATATGACATTCTCCCAATCTTCTTCTGGATCATCCAAATGCTCTCTAGCAAACTTCAGACGGGCCTGGACATGTACTGGCTTAAGCAGGGGGACACGTCTGGCACTGCAGGATTTGAGTCCCTGGCGGCGTAGTGTGTTACTGATGGTAGGCTTTGTTACTTTGGTCCCAGCTCTCTGCAGGTCATTCACTAGTGTGGTTCTGGAATTTTTGCTCACCGTTCTTGTGATCATTTTGACCCCACGGGGTGAGATCTTGCGTGCAGCCCCAGATCGAGGGAGATTATCAGTGGTCTTGTATGTCTTCCATTTCCTAATAATTGCTCCCACAGTTGATTTCTTCAAACCAAGCTGCTTACCTATTGCAGATTCAGTCTTCCCAGCCTGGTGCAGGTCTACAATTTTTTTCTGGTGTCCTTTGACAGCTCTTTGGTCTTGGCCATAGTGGAGTTTGGAGTGTGACTGTTTGAGGTTGTGGACAGGTGTCTTTTATACTGATAACAAGTTCAAACAGGTGCCATTAATACAGGTAACAAGTGGAGGACAGAGGAGCCTCTCAAAGAAGAAGTTACAGGTCTGTGAGAGCCAGAAATCTTGCTTGTTTGTAGGTGACCAAATACTTATTTTACACCATAATTTGCTAATAAATTCATTAATAATCCTACAATGTGATTTTCTGAATTTGTTTTCTCATTATGTCTGTCATAGTTGAAGTGTACCTATGATGAAAATTACAGGCCTCTCTCATCTTTTTAAGTGGGAGAACTTGCCCAATTGGTGGCTGACTAAATACTTTTTTGCCCCACTGTACATAACAATAATTTTGAAATACATAAGTGCAGATCCTAATTTTAGTGGTCCAATAGGAATTATGGTGGAAAATGTGTTTCTGTTTTGTCAAGTGCCAGTTTTGTGAGAATCACCCCTGGGAACTGGGTGCCATTTGGGATGCAGAACATTATGCGGAGCTGCAGTGGAGATATAACTATTAAGAGGCTTTATCTTCTGAGCAGTAGAATGTAGGCAATGTTCTGCAGACGTTCAGTGTGTACTGAAATGTGATATCGGTTAGGTTATTTACAGTTATGGGGAGAATATATGTTGCTTTAAAGAAGGGAGTTATGTGTGGCTTCCTCTTAAATGCAAAATGGAGCAAATAAGATCTAATCAATGAAAGATGCTTCAGAGAAGAATTGTTTTCTTCTCTAAATGAGATGAAATAATCACATTTTTTGCCGACTTGGTCTTAGACCTCCTTCATTAGTCAATGCCAGGCAGAATAATTCTCTCATCAATGATTAAAATCCCATTTGATGTAGAAGAGGGAGACGAAATGGAAAGATATTAGTCTAAGAGTGTGTCACAGTGCTGGACCACGACTGCTGAGACTCGTATTAATAGTTTAACCTAGCCCGAGATCTCCTTGTGCTGTATAGTTGGCAAGATGGCACAAACAGATCTGGGACCAGGCTATTTGGCTACTATAGTTAATAGCTACTAAAGAAGCCACTCTAATAGGAGACTTGTCTTGTGTGACATAATGCTAGTCAGGTTAGCCTTTATTGCCACTTTTATTGCCTGGTGTATTTTCAAAGAAGCTAATGTAAGGTCAATTGCTTGATATGGTATTGTCAGGTGTTCCCATCTTGGATGGTTACATAGTACAAGATGCTTTTAACGTTACTCTACTTTGGTTGGTAGATCTGTATTAGTTGCCATTTGAAAGCTTACAAAAGTGGATTGATGTTTCTCACCCCTGGTTTAAACCGAGGCAGGTGGCATGATACTCCTTGCCCTATCGATGCCCCGAAAAGTGCTAATTCCAGAAGTTCTGACCATGAGTCTTCACTGGCCAGGCCTTCACTGTAAATAAGAATTTGTTCTTAATTGACTCGCCTGGTTAAATAAAGCTTAAAATGTATATACAGTACCAGTCAAAAGTTAGGTCATACCTACTCATTCAAGGGTTTTTCTTTTCTTTTTACTATTTTCTACATTGTAGAATAATAGTGAAGACATCAAAACTATGAAATAACACATGGAATCATATCGTACCCAAAAGAGTGTAAAACAAATCAAAATATAGGTTATATTTGAGATTCTTCAATGCAGCCACCCTCAATCAGCTTCACCTAGAATGGTTTTCCAATAGTCTTGAAGGAGTTCCCACATATGCTGAGTACTTGTTGGCTGCTTTTCCTTCACTCTGCGGTACAACTCATCCCAAACCATCTCAATTGGGTTGAAGTTGGGTGATTGTGGAGGCCAGGTCATCTGATGCAGCACTCCACCACTCTCCTTGGTCAAATAGCCCTTACACAGCCTGGAGGTGTGTTTTGGGTCATTGTCCTTTTGGAAAACAAATGATAGTTCCACTAAGCGCCAACCAGATGGGATGGCGTCGTCGCTGCAGAATGCTGTGGTAGCCATACTGGTTAAGTGTGCCTTAAATTCTAAATAAATCACTGACAGTGTCACCAGCAAAGCACCATCACACCACCTCCTCCGTGCTTCATGGTGGGAACCACACGTGTGGAGATCATATGTTCACCTACTCTGCGTCTCACAAAGACACGGTGGTTGTAACCAATAATCTCAAATGTGGACTCATCAGACCAAAGGACAGATTTCCACCGGTCTAATGTCCATTGCTCGTGTTTCATGGCCCAAGCATGTCTCTTCTTCTTATTATCAAATTTATTTGTCACATACACATGGTTAGCAGATGTTAATGCGAGTGTAGCGAAATGCTCGTCTTTAGTGTCCTTTAGTAGTGGCTTCTTTCCAGCAATTTGACCACAAAGGCCTGATTCACACTGTCTCCTCTGAACAGTTGATGTTGATGTGTCTGTTACTTGAAGTCTGGGAAGCATTTATTTGGGCTGCAATTTCTGAGGCTGGTAATTCTAATGAACGTATCCTCTGCAGCAGAGGTAACTCTGGGTCTTCCTTTCCTGTGGCGGTCCTCAAGAGAGCCAGTTTCATCATAGCGCTTTATGGTTTTTGCGACTGCATTTGAAGAAACTTCTTGACATTTTCCAGACTGACTGACCTTCATGTCTTGATGTAATGATGGACTGTTGTTTCTCTTTGCTTATTTGAGCTGTTCTTGCCAGAATATGGACTTGGACTTTTACCAAATAGGGCTAGCTTCTGTATACCATCCCTACCTTGTCACAACACAACTGATTGGCTCAAAAGCATTAAGAAGGAAAGAAATTCCACAAATTAACAAAGCACACCTGTTAATTAAAATGCATTCCAGGTGACTACCTCATGAAGCTGGTTGAGAGAATGCCAAGAGTGTGCAAAGCTGTCATTGAGGCAAAGGTTGGCTACTTTGAAGAATCGCAAATATAAAATATACTTTTGGTTTGTTTAACACTTTTTTTTACTACATGATTCCATGTGTTATTTCATAGTTTTGATGTCTTCACTATTATTCTACAATGTAGAAAATAGTTTTTAAAAATAAAGAAAAACCCTTGATGAGTCGGTGTGTCCAAACGTTTGACTGATACTGTATATAATTGCCCATAATTGTGCCCTGACTGTCCAAAACTGACTAGAGCTGAACTGACATTGACCCCAACTGCCCCAGCCTGCTTGGTCAAAAGGTCATAGCTGTTGTCACCACCAATCATTAAAGGAAATGAAATTACCTTTTTCCCAGGAGGGAGTTCACTGTCAGTCATTTCAATTCTAGTCAGTTTTGGACATCGATAGCTAGTACCCCTGTCCTCCACACACACTCTTTCCATGGTGCTGATTCATCTGACCCCACCTGATACCCCATGGCAGCCACCTGTGGGGCTCCCTCCCTCTCCCGCCTGTCTGCGCCCCTATCACCTTTCTACACCTTTACCTGGTCTCTCCCATTACCCGCTCTATCAATGCTATCTGCCAATCATTCAGTGAAGCAGGAAGATTCACCGTTTTGAGGCAACCTTGAGTGCCCTCCACCACCGGGCTGCCCAGCGCTCGTGTGTAACCCAGACGACCTTCCTGAAACTCTGCCTTTGCAGTGTTTCTGTATTAGGCCCTCTTTTACCTCGGTAATTGAGTAACATACTCAATGTTTAAAAAAAATTATAATAATCATCTCCTCCTACCATTTCATTCCTTAGCTAGATAAATAGCAACTGTCTTTTTAACTTTTTACAGAGAAGACCGTTAAGGTCAGATACAGTACAGCAAAACGACTCGCTGGAGTTATTAGACATTACGTCTTTGTGTCAGCACCTCTGCAGCCATTAATATATTCAGGTAGCAAGGCTCTCGAATAAGTGGACTGTCACAAACTGGGTTGAGATACAAGCCCGTCTTGATTAGGCTGTCTTGGTTTGGCAGTGCCCCACTGCCGCTGTAAATTGACCGTATTTCTGACGCCTCCTATTTCTAACGCTTTCCACCAGGTAGGCACACACACTCAAACCACACTCTCACCAGCAGCAGCCTCCCGCACAGTAGGTCCTTAGCCCCAGCCACCGAGGTGGAGTAAGGGGCTCACTGCTAGACCAGGGGTTGCCAACCGGTTGATCGCAAGCTACCAGTAGCTCGCAGCCCACCTATGAGTAGCTTGCCAAACAATTCTTAATTAAAGAACATGCAATTTAAGTGTTGCATCGCAAACTGTCATAAATACATCTCACAAGTATCCGACACCGCAAGCTCCCAGCTACTATCTGATCAACGCAACATTGACATTATCCCACCCATAGTAAGCCACTATTTGCTTGAAAACAAAATATCTGCCAGTTCATTTCCAGCAATATTTCCCCGGTCTTTCTGTGTGGTGCGCGCGTTTGTTTATCACTCCGTGTGTAGCCAGCCAGTTGACGTGATAACGGTCTCGTGGGTTGACAGAAATACTTTCCCCAAAACCTTCTCAATTAAATTTTAACTGCAAAAAAAGGCTTGTCTGGCAGAAGTATATCATGAATATCATTTGTATCTATTATTAGTTATTTTCAAAGTTTGCCATGAAATGAGCAGCAGCAGTAAAGAACCATCGCTAGACCGGAACATAAGATAGCACGTTCCTCGCTCGCTAGATGTGCAATTGAAGGGGAATTACTCTCTCAAAATCAACATTTTGTTCGTTTTTCCCCCAAACAAAAACCATAAGGTCTTCTGATGTAATTTAAGCATTGACATAGACTCAGAACATCCAATTCATTGTTTCTCAATGAACAATTGTAAATAAACCTAAAACACGAGAAAATATAATTGGGGAATATATCAAATAGAATTTGGGAGAAAAAAATCACAGATTTTATATGGCCCCACTTAGTTGTTTATTAACTATTTTTTTTAACTAGGTATATTGACAGAAAGCATAGTGCACTACTTTCTCTTGTACACTAAGGACCCGGGGAAGAATTGCAGGGGAGATGAGAAGAATGTGTCTATCTGAAAGCAAGAAAAAAAAAATGAGTAGCTCCCGACATGTTTTTTTTTTTTAAGTAGCTCTCATGCTAGAAAAGGATTGGAGACACCTGGGCTAGACAGTGGTATTGGGGATTGATAGGTAAAGCTGTTTTCCTCACTCTGGAACAGGGTTGGGAGTTGGGACATCAATCTTTATCTGACAGTGTTATTGTGGCTTTGATGGTACTCTGTCCTTCTATTCCTTTTTATTTTTTGCTCTCTGTCCATCTTTCTCACTGTGTTGCACTCTTTCTTTCTCTTCCTTTCTTTTGCGCTCTCTCGCTTTCTCTCAACCCTCCACAGAGGTAAATGTTTGCCAAAACTATAAGGTATTGAATAATTTGTTGAAGACAATGAATGACTTGTGGCATGACAGATTCTGCATCTTGCCATCTAATGGAATGTGAATGAGTGATGATTATTCAGAAACTATTCACACTGCTTGACATTTTCTACATTTTTTGTTTGTTACAGCCTGGATAAAACATTTATTAAATTATTTTTTTTGTCACTGGCCGACACAATGTCAGTGGAATGATGTTTTTCGAAATTTGTACAAATTAATAAAAAATGAAAAGCTGAAATGCCTTGAGTCCAATAAGTATTCAACCACTTTGTTATGGTAAGCCTAAATATGTTTGGGAGTAAAACATTTGCTTAACAAGTCACTTAATAAGTTGCATGGACTCACTGTGTGCAATAATAGTGTTTTAATGTGATTTTTGAATTATTAGCACATCTCGGTACACCACACATACAATTATCTGTAAGGGCCCTCAGTCGACAGTGAATTTCAAACACAGATTCAACCACAAAGACCAGGAAGGTGTTCCAGTTCCTCGCAAAGACTGATACCTAGTGGTAAGAAATGGCAGACATTGAATATCCCTTTGAGCATGTTGAAGTTATTAACTACACTTTGGATGGTTTATCAATACACCCAGTCACTACAAAGATACAGGTGTCTTTCCTAACTCAGTTGCCAGAGAGGAAGGAAATCGCTCAGGGATTTCACCGTGAGGCCAATGGTGACTTTAAAACAGTTACAGGGTTTAATGGCTGTGATATGAGAACTGAGGATGGATCAACAACATTGTAGCTACTCCACAATACTATTCCAATTGACAGAGTGAAAAGAAGGAAGCCAGTACAGAATACAAATATTCCAAAACATGCATTATGTTTGCAACAAGGCGCTAAAGTAATACTGCCAAAAATGTGGCAAAGCAATTCACTTTTTTTGTCCTGAATACAACGTGTTATGTTTGAAGCAAATCCAATACAGCACATTGCTGAGTACCACTCTCAATTTGTTCAAGCATGGTGGTGGCTGCATCATGTTGTGTTTATGCTTGTAATCGTTAAAGACTGGAGTTTTTTCAGGGGGGTAAAAAGCTAAAAGAATGGAGGCAGGCAAAATCCTAGAGGAATACTTGGTTCAATCTGCTTTCCACCAGACACTGGGAGATTAATTCACTGTTCAGCAGGACAGTAACCTGAAACACAAGGACAAATCTACACTGGAGTTGCTTACCAAGAGGACAGTGAATGTTCCTGAGTGGCTGAGTTATAGTTTTGACTTAAATCTGCTTGAAAATCTATGGCAAGACCTGAAAATGGTTGTCGAGCAATGATCAACCAATTTGACAGAGCTTGAAGAATTTTGAAAAGAGTAATGGGAAAATGTTGCACAATCCAGGTGTGGAAAGCACTTAGAGGCTTACCCAGACTCAGCTGTAATCGCTGCCAAAGGTGATTCTAACATGCATTGCCTCATGGGGTTGAATATTTATGTAAACAAGATATGTTAGTGTTTTATTTATTTTTACACGTTAGCATTTTTCTTCCACTTTGACATTAGAGTTTTTTTGTGTAGATTCTTGTAAAAATAAGTACAATGAAATCAATTTTAACCCCACTTTGTAACACAGCAAAATTTGGAAAAAGTCAATGGGTGTGAATACTTTCTGAAGGCACTGTACCTTTTAATAACCTTGGCCAGCCTTGCCTCAGTCCTGTCCTTACACCCTAAGTGTACCTGCATTTTCTCCAGTGGTGTAAAGTACTTAAGTAAAAATACTTTAAAGTACTACTTAAGTTTTTGGAGGCATCTGTACTTTATTATTTATGTTTGCCAACTTTTTTACTTCACTACATTCCTAAATAATGTACTTTTTACTCTATTCATTTTTCCTGACACCCAAAAATACTCATTACATTTTGACAAGAAAATGGTCCAATTGACGCACTTATCAAGAGGTCATCCCTACTGTCTCCGATTTGGCGGACTCACTAAACACATTCTTTGCCTGTAAATTATGTTGGAGTGTGCCCCTGGCTATCGGTAATAAAAAAAATCATTAAAAAAATGGTGGTGTCTGGTTTGTATATTTGAGCAATTCCATTTACTTTTCATACTTAAGTATATTTAAAACCAAATACTTTTACTCAAGTGTAGTATTTTACTGGATGACTTTTACTTGAGTCATTTTCTATTTAGGTGTCTTTATTTTTACTCAATGATGACAATTGAGTACTTTTTCCACCACTGATTTTCTCTCCCTATTGTGCTTTTTTTCTCTCTCTCTCTCTCTCTCTCTCTCTCTCTCTCTGTCTCTCTCTGTCTCTCTCTGTCTCTCTCTGTCTCTCTCTCACATACACACTCACACACCTCTCTAACTTTTCTCCCTCCCTCTCTCTCTCAGCCTGTCCATCTAGCCCAGAGCAGTTTCCTGGTGGAAGCCTTTGGCAAGTCTTTCATCCTGGACTTGGAGCTGAACCAGTGAGTTGACACACTGCTCTGACCATCACTAGCATTCTATACAATACAGGATTGTGTTCAATTCAGCTTTCTATTCAGGACATTTTTCATTCAATTAATGAATAAAAACATTGCCCAATGTCGCCTCTGTGGATTTGGCTGAATTAAAAAAAAAAAATGAATTTACCCCAACCCCGTTTACAATCCATCTAGGGTTTCTTCACTAGAATGGAATGTCTAAAACATTGTAGATGGTAACATTTTGAGGCTCATAGACTAAAGCTAAATCACGGCATATACTCTCCTCCTCCTCCTCCTCACCAACACATTGGACACATTGTTCTAATGGATTGTGGTCATGTAGCGCTCCTCACTAGCTCTCAAAGCGTCTTCACATGGCGTAGAGGTAACTGGGCTCATCCTTCCACCACCCCTTTCTACTCAATGCCTCCATAAATCCAATTGGATTTGTATAGTGCTTTTAACAAATGTGTTTTGTATGCGCTTGTCTCTTGTAATGATTATGCCTTGGTGGGAAATGTCATTGCTCCCTCTCTCTCTCTCTCTCTCTCTCTCTCTCTCTCTCGCTCCCTCTCTCATTTTTTCCCCCCAGCAATCTCCTGTCTTCGGATTATGTGGAGCGGCACTTTGACGACGAAGGGAGGCCGTCTCAAAACATGGTACAACTTGTTTTCGTCCATCTGTACATCCACTAGGGTGTAGACATGAAGGTTGGCTGATGAGTGTCTAGTATGATCATCAAACGCACACCTAAAGCATTCAGAGATGACTTAATAGTGGCTTATAAGTGTGCTATAACACACCATAGCAAAGATTATGACGCAGGAGTAATGATGTGCTGCTCATTGGCATAGACTTTATAAATGCATCACACTGATTGTCATTTATAATGCTGTATGACCCTTGAGTAGAAAGTGCAATTATTAAGCATTATGTCACTGTACATTATAAGTGATTATGATTATACTTATAATGCATTACGACTATTGGTATATGGAATTATGAGCCTATACCAGTCTTTGTGTGTCTATAACTATGCTTATACTGTATTATTACGCGTGTGTGTGTGTGTGTGTGTGTGTGTGTGTGTGTGTGTGTGTGTGTGTGTGTGTGTGTGTGTGTGTGTGTGTGTGTGTGTGTGTGTGTGTGTGTGTGTGTGTGTGTGTGTGTCAGAGGACGTCTTTGGAGGACTGAGAGGTGTCTTGTTCCTGCAGACATGAATAGCTAGTACTGCGGTGCGGAAGTTTAATGAAATTGGAGAGATGCAATTACACCGGTCGTTTTGCAAGGTCACTGTCTAACCCCTTGTAAGGTGCCCTAGATGGACTTAACCGAGAAATTATTTGTGGCTAGATAGTGCAACGTCATGTTCTTATTTGGTCTAATCTTAATTTCTCCGTTTGTCCTGTCGTTTTGTCCTCGAGTGTGATGGTAAATAAAAACAGTTTGAGAGACACTTGAGTAGCTTTCTGCCATCTTGGAATTGGCACTTTCCCCTCCTATTTTGGCCACCTCTCTCCCTTAGTTGAGACTTGGTAGCAGTATTTGATAGGGCTGTAACAAAACAGGGCTGTTTTATTCTAGTTTGTCAGTACCAATTAGCATCCTTCATTCTCATTGGCTGTGTCCTTGGATAGGCGTGGCATCTCATTCAACTCCTCCCTTAATGGGGTGTCCCCTCCTCTCTTCTGTTCATGAACAAACAAGCTGTTCTGTTCAGCAGTGCTGCTGAGTTGCCCTTCATTCAGATATTAGCTACATTTCCACCTCGTTGATCATGCAATGGCAAGTGCATCGCAGGCTCTAGAACAAGAAGTTCCAGGCTGCATCACAACCGGCCGTGATTGGGAGTCCCACAGGGCAGCGCACATTTTGCCCAGTGTCGTTAGGGTTTGGCCGAGGTAGTCGGTCATTGTAAATAAGAATTTGTTCTTAACTGACTTGCCTAGTTAAATAAAAACTATTAAATGAGTGTGTGCATTTCTACTGAGCGTGTCCTCCGCAGAGTCACCCTCTCCTCAGGGTTCCAGACTGTGACCTTTTAGTTCCATTTTGCGACTATTTGACTTGGCTGTGCGGGTAAATATTTTAGCTGGTTGTATCGGTGCGAGCTGCACCTTCTACATGGTCACCTCACTCAAACCTTCCATTTTTGGGGCTGCTAAAACCATGATTTGGTCCAACAGTAAAAATGCGTTATCCTCATGATTCCTGTATTTTACGTGTCTGCCCTGCTGCTGTGCCTGTTTCGGTGGGCCTGCTGCTGTGCCTGTTTCGGTGGGCCTGCTGCTGTGCCTGTTTCGGTGGGCCTGCTGCTGTGCCTGTTTCGGTGGGCCTGCTGCTGTGCCTGTTTCGGTGGGCCTGCTGCTGTGCCTGTTTCGGTGGGCCTGCTGCTGTGCCTGTTTCGGTGGGCCTGCTGCTGTGCCTGTTTCGGTGGGCCTGCTGCTGTGCCTGTTTCGGTGGGCCTGCTGCTGTGCCTGTTTCAGTGGGCCTGCTGCTGTGCCTGTTTCGGTGGGCCTGCTGCTGTGCCTGTTTCGGTGGGCCTGCTGCTGTGCCTGTTTCGGTGGGCCTGCTGCTGTGCCTGTTTCGGTGGGCCTGCTGCTGTGCCTGTTTCGGTGGGCCTGCTGATGTTCCTGTTTCGGTGGGCCTGCTGCTGTGCCTGTTTCGGTGGGCCTGCTGATGTGCCTGTTTCGGTGGGCCTGCTGATGTGCCTGTTTCGGTGGGCCTGCTGCTGTGCCTGTTTCGGTGGGCCTGCTGATGTGCCTGTTTCGGTGGGCCTGCTGATGTGCCTGTTTCGGTGGGCCTGCTGATGTGCCTGTTTCGGTGGGCCTGCTGATGTGCCTGTTTCGGTGGGCCTGCTGATGTGCCTGTTTCGGGGGGCCTGCTGCTGTGCCTGTTTCGGTGGGCCTGCTGCTGTGCCTGTTTCGGTGGGCCTGCTGATGTGCCTGTTTCGGTGGGCCTGCTGATGTGCCTGTTTCGGTGGGCCTGCTGATGTGATTAGCGAGCCACTCGCCTCTCTGGGAGAAAGAAATGCGTTTTGATTGTAAAACATTTCAAAATGCAATTGCATTTTACCTACAAACAATTCCATGTTTGTAGGTAAAATATTTATTTCTCAATATTGAGCTCAGTAGCAACTATTTTACAAACAAGATATTTGATATGGCTTTGAGATACATTTCCATTTTTTATTAGGACATTTACTGTTAGATTTGTACATGGCTACTAGCAGTGGGTATTATATTTAGAGTTGGCGATCTAGACGATGTGTGTTGAGTTTTCCTCTTCCTCAAGTGGTGAATTAACCCCAAATGAATTAGCCTATGATATAAGTGTACAAGACAATTTGAAATAACATTCTGAAGCCTTATTTTCGACAGTAAAATATAACAACAATGGCCTACTTGTCAAACCAACATTCGTGACAATCATTGGATTAGGTTGCACATCAAAGTATTGAGTCATGTTGAAATATGCATTCCTGCATGTTAGACGAAACAGATTATTTCTTGAATAGCATCTCAGTAGTCCATTATACCTGAATGACTTGAATGACCCCCCCCCTTCATCCTCCCTCTCCTCTGAAAGTGTGTGTGTGCGTATGCGTGGATGTGTCCAGCCTCTCCTCCTCTGGAAGGACACTCAATCCACCTCGTTCACTAATGGCCGCAGTAGAGTGTCAGCCAATCTGATTTCCTCCACTTACCCTTGTAATCCTGCCCTTTTTTTGTTTAGTTTTTTTTTGTTTATTTATCTCAGTCCCGTGCTAAGTGCTCTGACTAAGGCTTCCTTTCTAATTGGTATTGAATGGCTCCAGGGTCTCACCCACTAAAGACACAGGAGAAATTAAGCTAACACTAAGCTAGAGTTTATTATGGCTAGCTCATGCTAAACCGCTACCAATGATACTTTTAACTAAGCCAAGATGGGATCCTTTTTACAGTGGAAACCATAGAAGCACAGTTGGCAGGACAAGGAACAACATGGGCAGAGCCAAGCAAGAGCTAACGTGATCCTATTCGTGCATTTTATCATGTATTTGCTCATTCCTGTCAGTGAACGCCTACTCTCTGAAGTGTGCAAGCCAAGAACTCTAAATTCCATTGTGATACCTCTAAACAAAGCCCGTTTTTAAAAACTTTTAAAGGGTCAAATCTGCTAAACTTGTTGCTATCTGCTCATAACCGATTTTAGTTTTGGGGACAGAAAACTGTATTAAGATCCAAAGATTCATCTGTGAGAAAATGTGCGGAATGTTGGCCCAGTTCCATCTTGCGCCATCTTCTGCCTGCGCACGCACACACGCAGAACCTCATATAATCACAATATTTGGTGTTGAGTGGAAGCCCCCACTGAATGCTTCAGGTTTTTACTGCTCGCACGCTAAACCGCTACAGGAGAAAAATTAAGCTAAGCTAAGGTTCATTATGGCTAGCTCGCACGCTAAACCGCTACAGGAGAGAAATTAAGCTAAGCTACACTAAGGGTCATTATGGCTAGCTCGCACGCTAAACCAGGACAAGAGATAAATTAAGCTAAGCTAAGGGTCATTATGGCTAGCTCGCACGCTAAGCCACGACAAGAGATAAATTAAGCTAAGCTACACTAAGGGTCATTATGGCTAGCTCGCACGCTAAGCCACGACAAGAGATAAATTAAGCTAAGCTACACTAAGGGTCATTATGGCTAGCTCATATAAAATCCTGCCTTCATTCTGGAAAAAGAACTGGACGGGTGCATGTTGCTGGAAAGGGATCGACCATGTTGCTTGTGTGTTTCAGACCAGTGCAGGTTAAGGAAAGAGCAGAGGAGAGGAGGCCGCTGTAGTCTATTGAGACGCAGCGTTGGTCTGTCTGGTTGGTTGGATACAGTTGGAGTAAAGTTTGACCAAGCGGGGTAAAAACACTAGCCCCGGGTTGTTGTTTGAACGGTTTAAATAGTTATAGTTCGCTTCACTTGAACGCAGCTTTTCTTCTGTTGTTTAGCGTGTGAGACGACAGTGGGCTCAGATGACAGTGGTGCATAACTTATTGGTGTTCATTACACTGACTGAGTGACACGCGCACACACACACACACACACACACACAGACAGACACGGATGTTTTCCTATTCTAATACCACACACACGCACAGACAGACACGGATGTTTTCCTATTCTAATACACACACACCACACACACGCACAGACAGACACGGATGTTTTCCTATTCTAATACACACACACACCACACACACGCACAGACAGACCGACCGACACTGATGTTTTCCTAGTCTAATACACACACACACACACACATCTGATTCTCAACCACACCTGTCTGGTGATGAAATATAGTCTCTGCTGTCCTTCACGCATCATTAGCCACTGTAGGTGTAGGTTCTCTCCTCTGATTTATAGTAGTTACTGATACAGCTTTGTTGACCAAGCAGCTCATTCAGACCCACTCTTGGGGGGTGTTGCTTCACACTTAATCAGTGGTGTTGATTGCATTTTCGTCGTTGGTTAGCTCACTCTATTTCATCGACTTGTGCCTTTGTTTCTTTAACTTGGGAGGGCAAAGTAGAATTAATACTGAGTGAATGGTTGTGTGTGTTTACAGGGAGGGGAACACTGTTACTACCATGGGCGACTGAGGGGGGTACCAGGCTCGTGGGTTGCTCTCTCTACCTGCCATGGATTACGGTGAGTTGAGGCTATACCCACCCTCTGCACATTCCATGCCTCCATGCCTACCAGAGTTCCCATTTGTTACTACAAACTCTACTAGCCTCACTCTTGCTTTCTCTCTCTCTCTCTCTCCAGTGGGATGTTTTCCGATGGGAACTTCTCCTATGGGATCGAGCCTGTTCTCAATACCGGTGGGGAAGTGAGTATGAATAAGGGAAGAGGATGGAGGGGTGGGATACCCTTAGATGAAAAATGGGGAGCTGCCGGTGGATTCGTCTTGGAAGTGGCTCCAGCCCACTGCTCAGTAGAGAGACCGCGTGTTCTCTCTCTCTCTCTGCATCGGACTCGTTCAACTCTCTTTCCCTCTCCGTTGTTTACCTCTTTCTCTCTCTCCCTCTCTCGCTCACTGGCAGCACAGATAGCGATACTCCATCTGTGCTGTGCAGTGCCAAAAGTATTGCATTGATACACAGTCCCATGGTGTGTGAGAGAGAGAGAGAACTAATTAACTATACTAAGACTGGAATTCAATCAAATGCACCATAGCAATGTTTGTGCAGGTGTCGTCCTTTACAAGCTACTGCCTGCACACGCACGTCTTATTCTGAAATCTGGAAGCATATAGTAAGTTTGGAAGGGCTCGTGGACTTTTCAACTACCCCCCCCCAAAAGAACGTTCTGATTATGTTTGTCCATGGGGGAAAAAACAAGTTGCTGTGGAAAAGCGAAGGACACAATGTGTGGGCTTGATGGAATTGACAGCTGAATCTATTTTTCTTTTTGTTTTATTTCTTTCCGTGCATCTCCAAGACCATTCGGTGCGGACTCGTTGGCGGTCTTTGAATCTATCGCTTTAACCTCTGTCCCATCTGTCTCCTTCTATTCAGGATGAACTATAACCGCCTGTTTGCCATCCAAGCCAAAGCCATTGTATATATACCCATACAGTATACGGTTCTGGTCCCAGCCATACATTACGAAACCCCACAGAGGACACCATCCTTGATGTCTGTAGACAAATAAGCCATACACTTGGCTCTAACATGATTATGCACTGTGTGTGTATAGTTCATCCCAGAGCCATTTAGTTCAAACGTGAGTAGTGGGGGAAAATACGTTCACTCTCAGCCTTGGATGTTAGGGGCAAGCAGCACCAGTATAGGATGATATAATATGTCAACCAACGTGATATTAGGGCTTTGTCCCAGACTCCACAACATTGTGGACCTCTCCTTTTGAGAGATCCGTTTCGGCTCCGAAACAGAGTGGGAGGAGAGAGGAAAAGTGAGTGTGGAAGAAAAGGAGAGAAAAGCGAGTGGTAAGGATAGAAGAGGCTGAAGGCTATTCCATTAGGACGACAGGCAATCGAGGTACGGTACACAGCTCCATTACATGGACTGGAACGATAGATCGATGTGGCCTCTCCCTCCTGAATATCAGATGCCCCCCCCCCACCCCCCCCCTTTCCCCAGATGGGTCATTTTCATGAAGTATTCAGCTCCTCTGCTCAAGTTAGACTCTCCATGCAGCCATGAAATGCTCGATGATGCCATCCTGAAAGCCCAGCAATCAATTATGCATTATGGCGCTTTGCTCTCTTTATTACGTATGCGCTATGTGACCGAAAGTATGTGGACACCTGCTTGTCGACCGTCTCATTCTGAAATCATGGGCATTAATATGGAGTTGCTCCCCCATTTGCTGCTATATCAGCCTCCACTCTTCTGGGAAGGCTTTCCACTAGACATTGCTGCGGGGACTTCCATTCAGCCACAAGAGTATTAGTGAGGTGTGATGTTGGGCGATGAGGCCTGGCTCGCAGTCGGCGTTCCAATTCCTCCCAAAGGTGTTCGATGGGGTTGAGGTCAGGGCCAGTCAAGTTCTTCCACACTGATCTCGACAAACCATTTCTGTATGGACCTCGCTTGGTGCACGGGGGCTTTGTCATGCTGAAGCAAGAAAGGGACTTCCCCACAAAGTTGGAAACACAGAATCGTCTAGCATGGCATTGTATGCTGTTGCGTGAACATTTTCCCCTTCACTGGAACTAAGAGGCCTAGCCCGAACCATGAAAATCAGCCCCAGACCATTATTCCTCCTCCACCAAACTTTACAGTTGGCACTATGCATTGGGTCAGGTAGCGATTCGTCTCTCGGACTGCCAGATGGTGAAGCGTGAGAGAAGGCTTTTCCGCTGCTCCAGAGTCCAACGGCGACGAGCTTTACACCAATCCAACCGACACTTAACATTGCGCATGGTGATCTTAGGCTTGTGTCCACTTGCTCGGACATGGAAACCCATTTCATGAAGCGCCCGACGAACAATTCTTGTGCTGACGTTGCTTCCAGAGGCAGTTTTGATCTCGGTAGCGAGTGTCGTAACTGAAGACAGACTATTTGTACGGGCCTCGGCACTCGGCGGTCTCGAGTGCTGGACAGGGTGGCAAAAAGAGAGGGGGGTGGAGATGATCAGTCAATAACAGTTATAGCACTTAACCATTGGCAACCAATATGTCATCAGAATGGTGGGTACTAACCTTTTCTGTATTCACAACTGTAATTGGTTCTAACTCTGTTGTGGCTCTGTGTGTACTACTGTAGAAGCAGAATGATCACGTGGTGTATCGAATGGCTGACCTGGACCTGCTACTGTCACTACAATGTCCAGGTAAAACCTCTAGCTGACCTTTAATAACCCATCTCTCCTCTTTGTCCGTCATCCCCTACCTTTTGCCTGTGTCTTGGGGTGCATCTCAATAGTCTAAATTGGAGTTTTCTCCTCGCCGCCTCCTTTCCTCTTGTCTCCAGTTCTAAAGCCTTAAAATACTCTGTCTGTGTTAGTTTTTGCTCCGCCATAAGCTCCCCTGCTTCACTCACCTTTCCACCCGGCCTCCCTCCACCACCACACTGTCTGCAGGATATTGATTTCCTCTGTGGATCATTTGACAAAAATGGACATGGCTTCATTGAGAGAAGGGACTGGTGGGTGTGCACTGCTCATATCACCTCTTCTCCCTCCTACCCTGTTCTCTCTCCTCTCATCCTCTTCTCTCTTCCCTTCCGCACTCCTACCCATTTCCCCCCTCCCTTTCTCTTTTTCCCCTCCTTCACAGGTTGCTCATTGAACAGCAGTGACACTGAAGGGAACTCTGTAAATGACAGTGACCCTGCTGGTGATGATGGTATCTTGTCGGAGCCGGAGGAGCCCATCTTCACAGAGGAAGGGTTGAGCCGTTCAAAGAGACAGGTGAGGAACTGATGTCCTGATAAGCTGGCACACACTCATGCATGTGCAAACACATATATACACACACACACACACACACACACACACACACACACACACACACACACACACACACACCTGTAAACACCCACGGTTGCCACACACACAAAGCTACAGTGTTGCCAAATACACACTGCTTGCAGAGACACTAACTAAAACTGAGAACAAGCCAATAATGTAACACGACACAAGGAAACAACACAGTCAATGTTTTACAATGCAACACATTTAATCTCACACGGAACACAATCAATTTATTATCTTTATGTGCTCACAAATATCCCTTGCGTATTGGCTGATGTGTAGCAAGAGTAGAATGCCTGAGTAACCAGAGCCAGCCACCGTTATATCACTTTCAGACACAGCGATTTAATAGCAGATGAATCGAGGCTGAAATCAAAGTGTGGCTGCCCTTCTCAAGGACAAGAACTTGGGCTATAGAGTTTCATCTGCAGTAGCTGCAGTACATTCCAGTATGGTTAGCAAAGGTATGTGTTCTCAACTGAGGTGAATAAGGTTGCATCTGAAATGGTACTTTATTCCATATACAGTGACCAGGGCCCGGTTTCCGAAAATAATGTTAAGGCTAGGTCCATCTTTACAAACTTCGTAGGAGCATGGTTAAATCCCGAGACCATCTTGTTAACGTTGAACTTGAAAACACTCATCATCTAAAGCCTGCCTCAGACCACTCGCAAGAACAGCTAAGTGCGTTGTCAGACTCTGTTTTTCCCCCCCCCCTCCCGTGTCACTTCACACCGGGGAGATCACTTGGATTGTCGGTCTCTCTGTGACCGCCGACGGCTTCAGGAACGACGCTGACTACAAAATACAACGTTGCCATTGTCTTTGCAGTTGACGACAAAACAAGCGACGTATAAAAAGATGCTCCCAATGAAAACCACGATTGAAATACATGTCATGTTATTTGTATCTTATTTTGTACATAATGTTTCTGCAACCGTATCTCACGGCAGGAAAGAGCTCCTGGATATCAGGACAGCGATCACTCACCTCGGATTAGACAAAAGATTTTTTTCAACAACAAACAACAGCATGATGTTCTCCAAACACATCCCAGTTATTCGCAAGAGGAAGCGACGCAGGTACAGAGGACGACGAGCCGGATGCCTCGTCAGGACCCGCAGAAGGCGAGTAGGAAAGCTGTCGTTACCGTCAATATTACTCGCCAACGTGCAATCATCGGACAATAAATTAGACGAGGTACGATCACGAATATCCTACCAATGGGACATCAAGTACTGTAATATCCTATGATTCACGGAATCGTGGCTGAATGACGACATGCGTATTCAGCTAGCGGTATATACACTGCACCGGCAGGATAGAACAGCACACTCCGGTAAGACGAGGGGGGGGTCTGTGCATATTTGTAAATAACAGCTGGTGCATGAAATCTGAGGAAGTCTCTAGATTTTGCTCGCTTGAAGTAGAGTATATTGTGATAAATTGCACTCCACACTACTTGCCTAGAGAGTTCTCAGCTATACTTTCTGTGGCTGTTTATTTACCACCACAAACAGATGCTGGCACTAAGACCGCACTCAGTCAGCTGTATAAGGAAATAAGCAAACAGGAAACCACTCACCCAGAGGCGGCGCTCCTAGTGGCCGGAGACTTTAATGCAGGGAAACTTAAATCAGTTCTACCAAATCTCTATCAACATGTTAAATGTGCAACCAGAGGGAAAAAAATTCTAGACCACCTGTACTCCACACACAGAGACGCGTACAAAGCTCTCCCTCGCCCTCCATTTGGTAAATCCGACCCAAACTCTATCCTCCTGATTCCTGCTTACAAGCAAAAATTAAAGCAGGAAGCACCAGTGACTCTATCTATAAAAAAGTGGTCAGATGAAGCAGATGCTAAACTACAGGACTGTTTTGCTATCACAGACTGGAACATGTTCCGGGATTCTTCCGATGACATTGAGGAATACACCATATCAGTCACTGGCTTCACTTATAATCAATAAGTGCATCGAGGACGTCGTCCCCACAGTGACTGTATGTACATACCCCAACCAGAAGCCATGGATTACAGGCAACATTCGCACTGAATTAAAGGGTAGAGCTGCCGCTTTAAGGGTGCGGGACTCTAACCCGGAAGCTTACAAGAAATCCCGATTATGCCCTGTGACGAACCATCAAACAGGCAAAGCGTCAATACAGGACTAAGATCGAATCGTACTAGACCGGCTCTGACGCTCGTCTGATGTGGCAGGGCTTGCAAACTATTACAGACTACAAAGGGAAGCACAGCCGTGAGCTGCCCAGTGACACGAGCCTACCAGACAAGCTAAATCACTTCTATACTCGCTTCGAGGCAAGCAACACTGAGGCATGTATGAGAGCATCAGCTGTTCCGGACGACTGTGTGATCACGCTCTCCATAGCCGACGTGAGTAAGACCTTTAAACAGGTCAACATACACAAGGCTACGGGGCCAGACTGATTACCAGGACGTGTGCTCCGGGCATGTGCTGACCAACTGGCAGGTGTCTTCACTGACATTTTCAACATGTCCCTGATTGAGTCTGTAATACCAACATGTTTCAAGCAGACCACCATAGTCCCTGTGCCCAAGAACACAAAGGCAACCTGACTAAATGACTACAGACCTGTAGCACTCACGTCCGTAGCCATGAAGTGATTTGAAAGTCTGTGTAATGGCTCAAACCAACACCATTATCCCAGAAACCCTAGACCCACTCCAATTTGCATACCACTCTATTGCACTCCACACTGCCCTTTCCCACCTGGACAAAAGGAATACCTACGTGAGAATGCTGTTCATTGACTACAGATCAGCGTTCAACACCATAGTACCCTCAAAGCTCATCACTAAGCTAAGGAACCTGGGACTGAACACCTTCCTCTGCAACTGGATCCTGGACTTCCTGACGGGCCGCCCCCAGGTGGTAAGGGTAGGTAACAACACATCTGCCACGCTGATCCTCAACACTGTAGCTCCCCAGGGGTGCGTGCTCAGTTCCCTCCTGTACTCCCTGTTCACCCACGACTGCATGGCCAGGCACGACTTCAACACCATCATTAAGTTTGCAGACGACACAACAGTGGTAGTAGGCCTGTTCAACGACGAGACGGCCTATAGGGAGGAGGTCAGAGACCTGGCCGGGTGGTGCCAGAATAACAACCTATCCCTCAACGTAAACAAGACTAAGGAGATGATTGTGGACTACAGGAAAAGGAGCACCAAGCACGCTCCCATTCTCATCGACCGGGCTGTAGTGGAGCAGGTTGAGAGCTTCAAGTTCCTTGGTGTCCACATCAACAACAAACTGGAATGGTCCAAACACACCAAGACAGTTGTGACGAGGGCACGACAAAGCCTATTCCCCCTCAGGAAACTAAAAAGATTTGTCATGGGTCCTGAGATCCTCAAAAGGTTCTACAGCTGCAACATCGAGAGCATCCTGACCGGTTGCATCACTGCCTGGTAAGGCAATTGCTCGGCCTCCGACCGCAAGGCACTTCAGAGGGTAGTGTGTACGGCCCAGTACATCACTGGGGCAAAGCTGCCTGCCATCCAGGACCTCTACACCAGGCGGTGTCAGAGGAAGGCCCTAAAAATTGTCAAAGACCCCAGCCACCCCAGTCATCGACTGTTCTCTCTACTACCACATGGCAAGTGGTACCGGAGTGCCAAGTCTAGGACAAAAAGGCTTCTCAACAGTTTATACCCCCAAGCCATAAGACCCCTGGGTAACCAAATGGTTACCCAGACTATTTGCATTGTGTGCCCCCCCTAATTTATGCTGCTGCTACTCTCTGTTTATCACATATGCATAGTCACTTTTAACTATACATTCATGTACATACTACCTCAATTGGCCCGACCAACCAGTGCTCCCGCACATTGTCTAAGCGGGCTATCTGCATTGTGTCCCACCACCCGCCAACCCCTCTTTTTACGCTACTGCTACTCTATGTTCATCATATATGCATAGTCACTTTAACCATACCTAAATGTACATATTACCTCAATAAGCCTGACTAACCGGTGTCTGTATATAGCCTTGCTACTTTTATTTTCAAATGTCTTTTTACTGTTGTTTTATTTCTTTACTTACCTACACATACACACACACACATTTTTATTCACACTATTGGTTAGAGCCTGTAAGTAAGCATTTCACTGTAAGGTCTACTACACCTGTTGTATTTGGCGCACGTGACAAATAAACTTTGATTTGATTTGTTCTATTTAGCTACTTTGGAGGCTGCTGTCTGTAATGTGTCTCTATATTTCATGATGTGTAGTCTAACATGTGCGCAATGATGTCCCAAATTGTTGGTAATATCATAGGTGGTAATATCTCTCTAGAGGCTGAACTTTCGTCAGTGTTGTGAAATAATTATAGCGTTAAGGTACGTTTTGAATGGAGAAAGCTGATCCAAGAGCAGCGCTTCCCTTTCTTTCGATCCTATCAGTATTGACAATACCCCCCACCACAGGTCAGACGAGGTCAACGCACAGTCCAGACTGAGACCAAGTACATCGAGCTGATGGTGGTGAACGATCATGACCTGGTACGTTCACGTCGACATACAGTGCCTTTGGAAAGTATTCAGACCCCTTGACCTTTTCCACATTTTGTTACATTACAGCCTTATGGATAAAAAAAACAACCAGAAATCCTCATCAATCTACACACAATACCCCATAATGACAAAGCAATAACAGGTTTTTAGAAATGTTAGCAAATGTATTAAAAGTACAAAACAGAAATACCTAATTTTATATGGTATTGTGTGTAGATTGATGAAGGTGGGGGAAAAACTATTTAATACGTTTGTTTTCACACCAGACTGAATTTAAAATGGATCAAATTGAGATTGTTTCACTGATCTACAAACAATACCCCATAATGTTAAAGTGAAAATATGTTTTTTTTTTTTTTTTTTTACTGAAATGTTTTGAGTCAATAAGTATTCAACCCCTTTCTTATGGCAATTCTAAATAAGATCAGGAGTAAAAATGTGCTGAAAAGTCACAGAATAACTTGCATAGACTCACTCGTGTACAATAATAGTGTTTAACATGTATTTTTTGATAGGTGAGTAAAAAAACAAAAAACAGACATTGAATATCACTTTGAGCATGGTGAAGTTATTAATTACACTTTGGAAGGTGTATCAATACACCCAGTCACTACAAAGGTACAGGCGTCCTTTCTAACTCAGTTGCCGGAGAGGAAGGAAACCGCTCAGGGATTTCACCGTGAGTCCAATGGTGACTTTAAAACTGTTACAGACTTTAATGGCTGTGATGGGAGGAAACTGAAGATGGATCAACTTTGTAGTTACTTCACAGTACTATCCTAAGTGACATAGTAAAAAGAAGGAAGCCTGTACAGAATAAAAAATATTCCAAAACATGCATTCTGTTTGCAACAAGCCACTAAAGTAATACTGCAAAAAAAAGAGTTTTGTCAAATCCAATACAACACATTACTGAGTACCACTCTCCATATTTTCAAGCATAGTGGTGGCTGCATCATGTTATGGGATGCTAATCGTTAAGGACTGGGGCGTTTTTTCAGGATTTAAAAAAAAATGAATGGATTGGAGTTAAGCACAGGAAAAATCTGAGAGGAAAACCTAGTTGTCTGCTTTTCACCAAACACTGGGAGAAGAATTCACCTTTTCAGCAGGACAGAAAACCTAAAACACAAGGCCAAATCTACACTGGAGTTGCTTACCAAGAAGACAGTGAATGTTTCTGAGTGGCCTGGTTACAGTTTTGACAAAAAATTTATTTAAAATCTATGGCAAAACCTGAAAATGGTTGTCTAGTAATGATCACCAACCAATTTGACAGAGCTTGAAAAATGTTGAAAAGAATAATGGGCAAATGTTGCACAATCCATGTGTGGAAATCTCTTAGAGTCTTACCCAGAAAGACTGACTCGGGGTGTTTTATTTTCCATACATTTTTACAAATGTTAGTATGTTTCTTCCACTTTGACACAGTATTGTGTGTGTTTATCATTGACCAAAAAAATGACAATGAAATCAATTTTAATCCCACTTTGTAACACAGCAAAATGTGGAAAAAGTCGAGGGGGATGTGAATACTTTCTGAAGGCAATGTACATCATTCTATTTTTATTGGAAATCGAAAAGTTAATCGAATGGCCACAACTTACTTGGTTCATGTTGTCATAGAGTGCACTGACATGCCCTACATCAGTGATCATCAGCTCCTGGAGAGCAGCACGACTGCAGTTTTTTTTTTATATCACACCTGATTCAACTAATGATGATCTGAATCAGGTGTTTCACTGTTGAGCAAAAAACCTGTAGCGGCTATTGTTAGAGAATTTCCAGCCATCTGGTGATTTTCACGACCTATACTGTTCTCTATTTGAAGTAGAAAGAAGAATCGATATAAATGAAAAATTTGACCTGTTATCACAATGAAGGCTGAGTCCATGTAAGTGTGCAAAGCTGGATCGACATCGAGTTAGCCATTAGACATATATAAAACATAATGTAAGCAGAATCCATGTGGATGAGGCAAGGTAGACCAACAAGACGTGACTGGTCTGGGCCATATCTGATCTTCTGAAGGCTACTGGACATGCTCATGGGATCATCGTACATAGACAACAACAGGAACATTAGCTAATCAGTTATAGGCACTATTAGACCTGCAGTAGGAGTGTGCATGTCTGTGTGTCACGCCACCAATATAATCTACAGTTGAAGTCGGAAGTTTACATACACTTAGGTTGGAGTCATTAAAACTTATTTTTTCAACCACTCCACACATTTCTTGTTAACAAACTATAGTTTTGCCAAGTCAGTTAGGACATCTACTTTGTGCATGACACAAGTCATTTTTCCAACAATTGTTTACAGACAGATTATTTCCCTTATAATTCACTGTATCACAATCCCAGTGGGTCTGAAGTTTACATACACTAAGTTGACTGTGCCTGTAAACAGCTTGGAAAATTATGTCATGGCATTAGAAGCTTCTGATAGGCTAATTGACATAATTTGAGTCAATTGGAGGTGTACCTGTGTATTCATTTCAAGGCCTACCTTCAAACTCAGTGCCTCTTTGCTTGACATCATGGGAAAATCAAAAGAAATCAGCCAAGACCTCAGAAAAATAATTGTAGCCTTCCCAAGTCTGGTTCATCCTTGGGCGCAATTTCCAAACGCCTGAAGGTACCATGTTCATCTGTACAAACAATAGTACGGAAGTATAAACACCATGGGACCACACAGCCTTCATATCGCTCAGGAAGGAGACGCGTTCTGTCTCCTAGAGATGAACGTACTTTGGTGCGAAAAGTGCAAATCAATCCCAGAACAACAGCAAAGGACCTTGTGAAGATACTAGCGGAAACAGGTACAAAAGTATCTATATCCACAGTAAAACGAGTCCTATATCGACATAACCTGAAAGGCCGCTCAGCAAGGAAGAAGCCACGGCTCCAAAACCGGCATAAAAAAAGCGACTACGAATTGCAATTGCACATGGGAACAAAGATCGTACTTTTTGGAGAAATGTCCTTTGGTCTGATGAAACAAAAATAGAACTGTTTGGCCATAATGACCATCGTTATTTTGGGAGGAAAAAGGGGGAAGAACACCATCCCAACCATGAAGCACGGGGGTGGCAGCACCATGTTGTGGGGGTGCTTTGCTGCAGGAGGGACTGGTGCACTTCACAAAATAGATGGCATCATGAGGCAAGAAAATGAGGTGGATATATTGAAGCAACATCTCAAGATATCCGTCAGGAAGTTAATGCTTGGTCGCAAATGGGTCTTCAAAATGGACAATGACCCCAAGCAGACTTCCAAAGTTGTGGCAAAATGGCTTAAGGACAACAAAGTCAAGGTATTGGAGTGGCCATCACAAAGCCCTGACCTCAATCCTATAGAAAATGTGTGGGCAGAACTGAAAAGGTGTGTGCAAGCAAGGAGGCCTACAAACCTGACTCAGTTACACCAGCTCTGTCAGGAGGAATGGGCCAAAATTCACCCAACTTATTGTGGGTAACTTGTGGAAGGCTACCTGAAACGTTTGACCCAAGTTAAACAATTTAAAGATAATGCTACCAAATACTAATTGAGTGTATGTAAATTTCTGACCCACTGGGAATGTGATGAAAAAAATAAAAGCTGAAATAAATAATTCTCTCCACTATTATTCTGACATTTTCACATTCTTAAAATAAAGAGGTGATCCTAACTGACCTAAAACAGGGAATGTTTCCTAGGATTATATGTCAGGAATTGTGAAAAACTGAGTTAAATACATTTGGCTAAGGTGTATATAAACTCCCGACTTCAACTGTATGCCCTAATGTCTGTGCCAATAAGAAAGGTCACAAGATTATGGTGGCCAAGACTAGAAGGTATCAATCACTTACATAGAAGTGGGGTGACTATGTTATGTAAGGGTAAGACTGTATTAAAGCAAAGTACTAAGAATGGAGAGTCAGTTCTTCCATGGAGTTGCTCGGCTTTGCTACTTTTTGGAATAAACTCTATTTGAATTCACAAGCTCTGGTATCTGAGAAATATTTAATTCAATATTTCCACGACACTATCCAAGAGCAGGAATAAGGATCACTGTCCTACGTAATCAAATATTTGAGGTTTTGGTTGTTTATTTATTGTAATTGGTTAATATGGATATCTCTGTTTCTCCCCTCCCCACCCACCCTCTGCTCTTGGTCCTTCCCTCTGCCCTGTGCTGTAGTTTGTGCAGCTGCGTCGGTCGTCGTCGCAGACGAGGAACTTTGCCAAAGCGGTCGTCAATATGGCAGACGCGGTGAGAGCCGTCTGCCTCTGCACACATGCAGACACACACACTAGAGGTTGACATTACCTCGGGTTCATGCAGGTTCTGCAGGACTTCCTCAGGAATGGGAATGAAATCCTAATGTCAAGTTTGGGACAGGATCGACAGTCCTCACAGGAACGGGCAGTACAGGAATAATTTTAAACAGACTTTTTTTTAGGAGGACATGTCAGGGTTATAGAATTGTTGTTGGATCAGGACAGTACAGGAATAAAATGGCACTCCCGTGTCAACCGCTAACACACACACACACACACACACACACACACACACACACACACACACACACACACACACACACA
The DNA here is from genome assembly GCF_023373465.1 of Oncorhynchus keta. Taxonomy (NCBI): domain Eukaryota; kingdom Metazoa; phylum Chordata; class Actinopteri; order Salmoniformes; family Salmonidae; genus Oncorhynchus; species Oncorhynchus keta. Next base: position 8,297,272 of record NC_068423.1, read on the forward strand.
CACACACACACACACACACACACACACACACTCCATATCCACTTTTCCACTTTTATGTTTCCTTGTTTACTCTAAGATGTTACTGTCCGTATTGATCGTCAGGTTTATATCAGTTGTGTTGATCATCTATCTAATATACATCATAATCAGTTAAAATTGCGCAGTAGTGAAATTTCTTTCAAATGAACTACTGTTCATTACATCATAGTGTTAGTGAAGTAAATCATGTGTAGTAATCTCTTGTGGCAACCTTAACATTCAAATGTTGACCAAAACCGAGTAGCTGATTTTAGTTCTGGGTGCCAAGATTACATGAACAGTTGTTCGGGCAATGGTTGACAGTTGTCATCGTGACTCTTTGACCTCAGATCTACAAGGACCAGCTCAACACGCGGATCGTGCTGGTCGCCATGGAGACGTGGTCATCCCAGAACATGGTGTCCGTGGGCAATGACCCCTTGCTGACCCTGAGGGACTTCATGAAGTACAGGAAGGAGAGCATCAAAGAGCGCAGCGATGCCACACACCTCTTCTCGTGGGTTCTCCCCTTATAACACTTGAAACCATACAGACACAATATAATACACACAATAGTCATATTGATGGAATACCAATGTCCATTCTAGACTTCTATTTAATTCGGTGCTTGATACTGCCTGACGTAAGTGGACTGGGGGAATGTCCAAAGCAACTGTTATAAGCATGTTATTCAGTGGTGTAAAGTACTTAAGTAAAAATACTTTTAAGTACTACTCGAGTAGTGTTTTGGGGTATCTGTACTTTACTTTACTATTTATATTTTTTGCCATCTAGTTTGCTTAATATAAGGAATTTGATGTATAGCATACTTTTACTTTGTACTCTTTCTCAAGTATGACAATTTAGTACTTTTTCTACCAATGTACTTAAGGACATTTTAAACCAGATACTTTTACTCAAGTAGTACTTTACTGGGTAACATTTACTTGAGTCATTTTCTGTTAAGGCATCTTTACTTCTAATCAGATATGACAATTGAGTACTTTTTCCACCACTGATGTTATTACACCCGTCTTAGTACACGTGACATGTACACCTATACAGTATCCCCTGCACATTGTAAATATGGTATTGGGACTCATCCTGTATATAGATTGTTACTTATGTTCTTCTTATTTGTTATTTTTATTTCTTGTGTGTTTCTGTTCTACCTTATGTTATTTTTAGTACTACATTGCTAATCATTACTGTGTTGTTGGGTTTAGAGCTGGCAAAGGCATTTCACTGTTCTTGTGCACCGTACATTAAAACTTGATGATAGCTCCTGTGTGTCCTGTAGGGGGAGGACCTTCCAGAGTAGCCGCAGTGGCACAGCCTACATTGGGGGTATCTGTTCCCTCACGCGGGGAGGAGGAGTCAACGAGGTCAGGCCTTTTTTGTTTTTACAGTCATTGACTCACCCAACTCCACAAAAGAAGCCTATTAGGGCAGGGCTATTCCAATTCGGAGTACAAGACTCCTGAGGCGTAGCCGAGTGAAACCGCCTGTTTGGAAGAAGCTAAATATACTGCTTGTGTGTGCGTTTTCTCACTTGTCTTGCATGTGTGTGTTTTAGTACGGCAACGTGGGTCCCATGGCCATCACGTTGTGTCAGAGCCTGGGGCAGAACATTGGCATGATGTGGAACAAGGAGCGCCCTACGGCTGGTAAGACCTGCATTCATCCACTTCAATAACTTCTGTACACACTGTCACAGAAAATAGGACGCAACTCAACCTGGCGCAATGTAAACAGCATAGCAGCCTCTTTTCAAATTCAATCAAATGTTAGTTATTAAGACCTTTCTTTTACATCAACAGTTGTCGCAAAGTGTGTAACAGCAAGTAAGAAGACCCTGGTCTTGTCCCCAGTCATGTGACATGTCCTTGATTCTCTGGCCCTATAGGGGACTGCAGGTGTCCCGACCCATGGCTAGGCTGCATCATGGAGGACACCGGCTACTATCTTCCTAGGAAGTTCTCACGCTGCAGTGTGGATGAGTACCTTCGCTTTCTCCAGCAGGGTGGGGGCAGCTGCCTCTTCAATAAGCCCAGCAAGGTAAGCTCTGGCTGCGGTTGGTTGGAAATGGTGCAGGGAAGGTGGTGGTGGAGGAAGTTCCATTCTGGGGAATGCCAGAAAACATTCAAACAAAGGCATTGTTTTTGTTTCTCGTGTTGACTCCTGACCCCCCTGTTGTGTTCCTTGTAGCTGCTGGACTCTCCAGAGTGTGGCAATGGCTTTGTGGAGGTGGGGGAGGAGTGTGATTGTGGATCCCATGTGGTGAGTCCTACAATAAAATCCCTTCTGAATGCTTCGGGTCGGGTGGCGCCTAGCCGAAATCGGTTAGGCGAACCGAACGAGCGTGCTTGCGTACTCCCTTAAAAGACCTTCGCTTGGGCCTCCCGCCTGCAGGCTGACTGACTGAGGTCGTCGGGTGAACAGTGTTTCCTCCGACACATTGGTGCGGTTGGCTTCCGGGTTAAGCGGGCGAGTGTTGACATGACGTGACCTTCGACTCCCGAGCCTGTCAGGGAGTTGCGGCGATGAGACAAGTTCGAAATTGGGGGGGAATAAAAAAATAACACTTTCGCTTGAAAAAGAAGAAAAAATCAGCAATAGTACTGTTTGTTTTTTGAGATGCCGAAGCCAGTATACACTTCCTCAAAATAGTCAGAAATAGTCTAAGATAACTCAAGAAATCTGTCATTCGTTTTGTAGTTTTTCTGAGGAGATCTTAGTCGTGCAATTTTACATCCAACTAAGGTGTTTGGTGCAGTATATCTCAAGTGAAAAAATGTGCATGAAACCAAGTCGTCTATCGTAGAATTACATCACACTTCATTAAAGAATCCCTACTGTTGACCAATGACCAACAAAGGGGCATAGACTTCTGTGACCGAAATTCAATAATTATTTGGTGTACATGAACAGCCTGAAAAACCATTGCTGCATCATAATATATGCACAAACTGTTCCGAACTGTTTTGAATGGGAAGCATGGCGACGCCTTTAGCCTCTGCGTTTAGTATTGTGTGTTGCTACAAGAGTGTGTGGTATGGTTGCAGGAGTGTGCGCGGAGCGGAGGAGCCTGCTGTAAGAAGTGCACCTTGACCCACGACGCCATGTGCAGCACTGGCCTCTGCTGTAGAGGTTGCAGGGTGAGAACTTAACTCTTAACTAAATACACCAGCATTACACTTGTACATGTGTCCACCACTAGGACGACTGTCTTGTTAACTTGTTGCAACTAGACATTATTAGACATCCAATTATTATTATTTATTTTTTTTTAACTTTAACTGATATCAGCCACAGTTTGGTTGCCATTTCTGACTGTTTTACGTTATTCTATGCAGTTGTAGTTTTCATGTATAATTACCGTCGCCTATACAATCAAATCGGTGCTGTGAAAATAGTGATGACTTTGTGTGACAGTACGAGCTCAGGGGGGTGACGTGTCGCGAAGTGACCAACGACTGTGACGTCCCGGAGACGTGTCCCGGAGACTCCAGCCAGGTGAGACGGCTAATACGCTAAGTCAGTGTTCAGGATACCCTCATTTTGTACACTACTATTTTACTCGCAGCGCAAAGCCAACGTGAATATACTGTACAATCCCACACACTGCTTGGTTGCAAAGTTTTAAGTTTTGCAATAACCCCTAAAAAAAGTAAGCTCTTAGTGTGGGAACTTTTGTTCTTACTAGATGTGCAAGTATATCCTTTTCAAATCAAATGGTATTGGTCACATACACATGGTTAGCAGATGTTAATGCTAGTGTAGCGAAATGCTTCTAGTTGCCGACAGTGCAGTAATGTCTCACGAGTAATCTAACAATTTCCCAACAACTACCAAATGCACACAAATCTAAAGGGGTGAATGAGAATGTGTACATATAAATACAGTGGGGCAAAAAAGTATTTAGTCAGCCACCAATTGTGAAAGTTCTCCCACTTAAAAAGATGAGAGAGGCCTGTAATTTGCATCATAGGTACACTTAAACTATGACAGACAAAATGAGAAGAAAAAAAATCCAGACAATCACATTGTAGGATTTTTAATGAATTTATTTGTAAATTGTGGTGGAAAATAAGTATTTGGTCACCTACAAACAAGCAAGATTTCTGGCTCTCACAGACCTGTAACTTCTTCTTTAAGAGGCTCCTCTGTCCTCCACTCGTTAGCTGTATTAATGGCACCTGTTTGAACTTGTTATCAGTATAAAAGACATCTGTCCACAACCTTCAAACAGTCACACTCTAAACTCCACTATGGCCAAGACCAAAGAGCTGTCAAAAGACACCAGAAACAAAATTGTAGACCTGCACCAGGCTGGGAAGATTGAATCTGCAATAGGTAAGCAGCTTGGTTTGAAGAAATCAACTGTGGGAACAATTATTAGGAAATGGAAGACATACAAGACCACTGATAATCTCCCTCGATCTGGGGCTCCACGCAAGATCTCACCCCGTGGGTTCAAAATGATCACAAGAAAGGTGAGCAAAAATCCCAGAACCACACGGGGGGACCTAGTGAATGACCTGCAGAGAGCTGGGACCAAAGTAACAAAGCCTACCATCAGTAACACACTACGCCGCCAGGGACTCAAATCCTGCAGTGCCAGACGTGTCCCACTGCTTAAGCCAGTACATGTCCAGGCCTGTCTGAAGTTTGCTGGAGAGAATTTGGATGATCCAGAAGAGGATTGGGAGAATGTCATATGGTCAGATGAAACCAAAATAGAACTTTTTGGTAAAAATACTCAACTACAATGTGATTTTATTGATTTTGTTTTCTCATGTTTGGAGGACAAAGAATGCTGAGTTGCATCTTTTTCAAAGAACACTGGTTTATACCTACTGTGAAGCATGGGGGTGGAAACATCAAACAGTCAAAGTCCAGGACCCAATTGCACAAGGTGTGGTTGAGACCCAGTGCCTCCAGCTTGATGATGAGCTTGGAGAGTACTATGGTGTTGGATGCTGAGCTATAGTCAATGAACAGCATTCTTACAAAGTTATTCCTCTTGTCCAGATGGGATAGGACAGTGTGCAGTGTGATGCCGATTGCATCGTCTGTGGTCCTGTTGGAGCGGTAAGCAAACTGAAGTGGGTCTAGGCTGGCCGGTATGATGGCGTCGTGGTCGGATTTGCCCGAGGGCAGGGGAGGGCTCTGATTGCATCGCGGAAGTTAAAGTAGCAGTGATCGAGTGTATTACCCCCGCGAGTACTGCAATCAATATGCTGATATAATTTAGGCAGCCTTGTTCTTAAATTTGCTTTGTTAAAATCCCCAGCTACAATAAATGCAGCCTCCGGATATATGGTTTCCAGTTTACATAGAGTCCAATGAAGTTACCGGATGGCCGTCTTGGTGACTGCTTGAGGGGGAATGTATTACCTCTTGGGAGGTAATATGGCCGGCATTTGATTGTAAGGAATTCTAGGTCGGGTGAGCAGAAGGACTTGAGTTCCTGTATGTTGTTATGATAACACCATGAGTCGTTAATCATATAGCATACACGCGCGCCCTTCCTCTTCCCAGAGAGGTGTTTATCTCTGTCGGCTCGATGCATGGAGAAGGCCACTGGCTGAACCGATTCCGACAACATCTCCCGAGAGAGCCACGTTTCCTTGAAACAGAGAATGTTAGTCTCTGATGTTTCTCTGGAAGGTAACCCTTGCTCAAATTTTGTCTACCTTGTTGTCAAGCGACTGGACATTGGCGAGTACTATACGCCGCTCCGTTTGCCCCTTCTGCAGAGCTGTTGTTTTGGGTCGGCTTCTGTGATTTAGATCCATTGTCCTGGGTGGTGGTCCAAATAGAGGATCTGCTTCGGGAAAGTCGTATTCCTGGTCGTAATGTTGGCAAGTTGCCGTCGCTCTTATATTCAATAGTTATTCCCGGCGGTATGTAGTAAGGATTAAGATTTCCTTGGGTAACAATGTAAGAAATAATACCTAAAAAACAAAAAAAAATACAGCATAGTTTCCTAAGAACTCGAAGCAGGGCGACCATCTCTGTCGGGGGCCATCTTGGTGGTAGGCTGCTCCTTGCTGGGATGTAGCCTACCATACAATTGAACATGTCAACGAGGCTAATTTATACACTCTGTTGTTCCTCTTCTGCAGTGTCCTCATAATGTCCACAAACTGGATGGTTACATGTGTGAAGCTGGCCAGGTAACTGAATCCAACATAAAGGCTTTTATGACCACATTTTTGTCTGGATCTGTCTCTTTTTTTTTGTAGATATACAAATAATACTGTACCTCTAATACATATAATACTCTCTTGTACTCTCTCTCGATCTCTCCTCTCTCTCCCAGGGTCGTTGTTTCGGAGGTCGATGTAAGACCAGAGATGGACAGTGCAGAGGTCTCTGGGGCCACAGTGAGTAATAACAAAGATGATCTATATACTGACGATATACTGGTCTGACCGCTCTAACAATGGAAATGACCATCCAGACTGTATCACAAACGGCCGTGATTGGGAGTCCCATCGGGCGGCGCACAATTGGCCCAGTATTGTCCGGGTTTGGCCGGTGTCGGCCGTCATTGTAAAATAATAATTTGTTCTTAACTGACTTGCCTAGTTAAATAAAGGTTGAATATTATACATATATTTTTAAATACAATAAAATAAAATATTCACCTCCATACAGAAATCTCAACTTGGGCTGCTTTTCTACTTTTAATGCCCTCTGCTGGATATGTCAGCAATTGCATGGCAGTGCAATTTATAGATCCACACTCATTTATATTATAGGTCCTGAAATACTCGCAGTTGTCATGTTATAATTCACACCACACATTTATGTGGTGCACTGCAATAAAGTATAGCGAAGTGAAATAACATGGTGCTGCAAAATGTGTGTGTGTGCTTTTGCGTGTGTTTCAGACTCAGCCGACCGTTTCTGCTATGAGAAGCTGAACTCCGAGGGCACAGAGAAGGGCAACTGTGGCCGTGACGCCAGTGGCCAGGGCTGGGTGCAGTGCAACAAGCAGTGAGTGACCACAGACCTCTTTAAACCTCACACTTTCTTATGTACACCGTGTACCTCACTCTCAAAGCACACGCCATGTTTGACACATTGTCCTGGGCAGAAACTTCTCTCTCCCCCCCCCTCTCTTTTTCTTTCTCTCGCTCCCTCCCCTCTCTCTCACTCACTCTCTACTCCCTCTATCTCGCTTTCTCTTCTTCTTCCGCTCTCTTTCTCTCCCTCCCTCTGTATCTTTGTGTCCTCCCCCTCTCAGGGATGTGCTCTGTGGGTTCCTGCTGTGTACTAACATGTCTGCTAAGCCGAGGTTTGGAGATCTGCAGGGGGACCTCACCAGCCTAACCATCTACCACCAGAACAGATACCTGGACTGCCGGTGAGCCCGAAAGAGAGAGAGAGAGAGAGAAAAAGTGAGAGTGTGAAAGGAGGAGAGCAAAAACAAGTGTAAGTGACAGAGGAATGAGGTTGAGGTGAAAGTGAGAAGGGGAGAAGAGGAAGAGTGATAAAGGAGAGAAAGAGCGAGGTCAACTGATCCTGTAAGGAAGGAAAGGATGTGAGTTAAACAGACACCTCGCTATCTGCCACAGTGATCAAATAGGTTTGATGGACTGTTGTTCGAGTAACCTTACCGTGTGTGCCTGTGTGCTTAAACATTTTTACACTCCTGCAACAGTAAGGATTTCTTGCAGTTGTGTTAATTCACATGATGTTCTCGTACACTGATTGCTTGCAAAGTTACTTTTATATTTCAAAATGCCCTAGTTTTATTATTTTTGAAGTATAAATATGTGATCCATACGTATTCTTAAAGTATAATATGATGCCAGTGCTTTTATTTGGGCCGTAGCTGTCAAGAGCGCAGTATCAGCACCTCTAATTTCTGGTGAGTTACGCACCAGTTTCTCTATAAAACAATGTAGCCTATCGTCGGACTAGATTCACACACTGAGGCAAAAAAAAATGTAGATCAAAGCGGGATCTGCATTGAATAGCGATAGTGAGCGGGCATTAATTTCCTGATAACTGGTTTGCGGCTAGTCTGTCAATCTGTGCGTGACAGTAGACCGTTCGAGATTGTGCCAACCTAAATGCAACATGACGCACTCTTCCAAATTGTCAAATTAGGGTTTGTAAAGTCATGGAAATGAGTTTCCTATTTTTTGTTCATGTAATTCATGAATGCACACTTATACGTATCAGTCATCATTGGAATGACTCTTCAGTGGCTGTCTGCGTGTGCCAGTGCGAGTGGGACGTTGCCGGAAGAGCGAGAGCGCGACCTTTCAGCAGCAGGTATAAAATAATGACAGACTACAGACAACAGATTATCTCGCTAGTTAACTATCTCTAACTACGCATTAATGTGGCTGTCGCCTTTCCACCGGCTCTATAGTAGAGGGCCTAAATAAATCTGCACCGTTTGGAAGATAGGGATTCCCCTCAGTTAAACAGTAGGCAACGATGTAATTGCGGCAACATTACACATATTCCAATAGCCCAATTGACAAATAACTTGCTGTGCACAGATCTGCCCTGAAACATGAACATTTGAGCCTTATATATAAACACATCAAGTTAGATAGCCTATCTTACTTTGAAGTAGCCTACCTTTTCCGTTTGATCCCGGATTCATTTCAATTAGGGAATCATATTTTATAAAGACCAAAGCATTTGGTTGTAATGTATTTTATTTGAAGGGTAGCAACCATCCTCCAGGATAGCTTAAGGACTTTTGTTCAAGATCTTGTCTAACCACATTGTAGGCTAAACATCAGCTGCTCAACAGGACCTTGGTGAGCAGAATTGGGTGGTTTCAGGGTTGGATCAAAAGCCTGCACACCCAGGAGCTGCACAGATAGAGGGTTGACCAACTGTTGACATGTGACTAACAGTGCAGTTCTACTTTTTTTTGGGGGGGGGGGGGTTTAAGTGCCTTGATCAATGGCACAACAGCAGGAGATGGAAGGCCTATGTGGGATCAGCCTGCCAGTGTAAAAAGAAAGAAGCTTACTTTTACATGTAGGCTATAATAATGGTAATAGAAATTTGGTTGAAGGTCATGGAGATCTCATGGAAAAGGTGTATGAACCTGTAACAGTGAATAATCAGAGATCTCTATAGCAAAATGTAATTTGCGAATTTCGGTGGGCATAGTCTGATGGACCGACGTGGAGAAAGACAGCTCCTCCACCTCTTTCATCCCAAGTCAACTTCTTTCATCCCAAGTCGAGCACTGGACATACCAATATGATGAGTGTTGTTCAGTTAGTGGCCCATTCTAACCACCTGGTCCTGTGTTGGTTCAGTGGCGGCCACGCGGTGCTGGAGGATGGCTCAGACCTGGGCTATGTGGAGGACGGGACGCCCTGCGGTCCCAACATGATGTGCCTGGACCGCCGCTGCCTCCCCGTGCCCACCTTCAACCTCAGCACCTGCCCCGGATCCAGCATCTGCTCTCACCATGGGGTGAGTTTGCTCGCCATGTTGTGGCATCACTTGGGGAGGTTTGGATTAACAATGTGTTGATCTGGGTCGTATTCATCAGTCACCAAGCAAAATAAAATAGAGGGACTGTCTGTACTTTAAACATTTTGCTATGGTGTGCCCTACTAAACACACAAACCTGAATTCAGAGTTGTTTGGGTTGAGTGTAGGATTTGTATCTCGACCGATACTACTAATATTGGTTGTTGTTCATGATATGTATTCCTTAACTGTTCTGATAATGCTATTCATGTTAATTCACACAATGAATTCATTGATTGTTGATGAAGTAATGTTCTTGTGGTTTTGAAATGCTGTTAGATTGTGTTGTTAATATTTATCGACCCCCCCCCCCTCTCTCCCCAGACCTGCAGTAATGAGGTGAGGTGTATTTGTGACACGGACTACACTGGGAAAGACTGCAGCGTCTATGACCCAATCCCTGACCCCACCCCTCCAGAGGGCCCTGAGAAATATAAGGGTTCGTACCTTGCCACTCCCTACATTAGTATACTATTTCCCTACATTAGTATACTAACTCCCTACATTAGTATACTATTTCCCTACATTAGTATACTATTTCCCTACATTAGTATACTATTTCCCTACATTAGTATACTATTTCCCTACATTAGTATACTATTTCCCTACATTAGTATACTATTTCTCTACATTAGTATACTATTTCCCTACATTAGTATACTATCTCCCTACATTAGTATACTATCTCCCTACATTAGTATACTATCTCCCTACATTAGTGTACTATGTCTCAAAACATCCCTGAGAATGTCTCAATGTCCATGAGGTGGGGATTATCATTTTTTTCTTTATGATTACTGAAGAACACAGAGGGGGAAAAAAACCTTTTTTTTTGAAATAATGATGTTTAGCAATAACTGTTTACCAATGCAAATGAATAGTGACTGTTCTATTATTCTAGTGCAGGCCTCAATAAAAGTTTTCAATTTGGATAACATGGAGAACTACCTTGAGAAGTGCTGGAAAATTAGCACGAGCACTGGCAACCTCAAGAAAAGGACTTTGGCATTGTGAAATCATGCAGAAGTCCCTTTATGAAACACACAAATGAAATTGGTGCAGTACAGTGGGAAGGACAGTATATACACATTTGGAATGAACATGTTTTGTTTATTGGACAATTCTAGAAGCCCCAATGAGGTTTTGGGATCAATACATTGTTTCCTTCTCTGACTGAGGCAATTGAAAAATGTTAGCTCAACATTTGAAAAGAGAGTAGCAATTAAATAAAGAAATCAAATGACATTGAGAGTGGATTTTAATTAGCTCGACTGGAATTGCAAATGACCTTTTCAATTCCACTTTCAACAAATGAAACAAGAAGCAGACAGTTTGATAGAGAAGGCAGTAAAATCAGAGCTGAACATTTTACTATGGGCCCATCCCCTTTGACAAACTTTTCGACGTCTTCCATACATACCCATTTGATCAAGCATTTTGATGTATAATTTAGATAGAAAATAAGTCACTGACAACATGACGGTTATATGTGAGTGCAATTTAAATTGTTGTTGTTAAAATATATACACTGCTCAAAAAAAATAAAGGGAACACTAAAATAACACATCCTAGATCTGAATGATGAAATATTCTTATTAAATCGTTTTTTCTTTACATAGTTGAATGTGCTGACATCAAAATCACACAAAAATGATCAATGGAAATCAAATTGATCAACCCATGAAGGTCTGGATTTGGAGTCACACTCAAAATTAAAGTGGAAAACCACACTACAGGCTGATCCAACATTGATGTAATGTCCTTAAAACAAGTCAAAATGAGGCTCAGTAGTGTGTGTGGCCTCTGCGTGCCTGTATGACCTCCCTACAATGCCTGGGCATGCTCCTGATGAGGTGGCGGATGGTCTCCTGAGGGATCTTCTCCCAGACCTGGACTAATGCATCCGCCAACTCCTGGACATTCTGTGGTGCAACGTGGCGTTGGTGGATGGAGCGAGACATGATGTCCCAGATGTGCTCAATTGCATTCAGGTTTGGGGAACGGGCGGGCCAGTCCGTAGCATCAATGCCTTCCTCTTGCAGGAACTGCTGACACACTCCAGTCACATGAGGTCTAGTATTGTCTTGCATTAGGAGGAACCCAGGGCCAAACGAACCAGCATATGGTCTCATAAGGGGTCTGAGGATCTCATCTCGGTACCTAATGGCAGTCAGGCTACCTCTGGCGAGCACATGGAGGGCTGTGCGGCCCCCCAAAGAAATGCCACCCCACACCATGACTGACCCACCGCCAAACCGGTCATGCTGGAGGATGTTGCAGGCAGCAGAACGTTCTCCACGGCGTCTCCAGACTCTGTCACGTCTGTCACATGTGCTCAGTGTGAACCTGCTTTCATCTGTGAAGAGCACAGGGCGCCAGTGGCGAATTTGCCAATCTTGGTGTTCTCTGGCAAATGCCAAACGTCCTGCACGGTGTTGGGCTGTAAGCACAACCCCCACCTGTGGACGTCGGGCCCTCATACCACCCTCATGGAGTCTGTTTCTGACCGTTTGAGCAGACACATGCACATTCGTGGCCTGCTGGAGGTAATTTTGCAGGGCTCTGGCAGTGCTCCTCCTGCTCCTCCTTGCACAAAGGCGGAGGTAGAGGTCCTGCTGCTGGGTTGTTGCCCTCCTACAGCCTCCTCCACATCTCCTGATGTACTGGCCTGTCTCCTGGTAGCGACGCCATGCTCTGGACACTACGCTGACAGACACAGCAAACCTTCTTGTCACAGCTCGCATTGATGTCCCATCCTGGATGAGCTGCACTACCTGAGCCACTTTTGTGGGTTGTAGACTCCGTCTCATGCTACCACTAGAGTGAAAGCACTGCCAGCATTTAAAAGTGACCAAAACATCAGCCAGGAAGCATAGGAACTGAGAAGTGGTCTGTGGTCACCACCTTTATTGGGGGTGTCTTGCTAATTGCCTACAATTTCCACCTGTTGTCTGTTCCATTTGCACAACAGCATGTGAAATTTATTGTCAATCAGTGTTGCTTCCTAAGTGGACAGTTTGATTTCACAGAAGTGTGATTGACTTGGAGTTACATTGTGTTGTTTAAGTGTTCCCTTTATTTTTTTGAGCAGTGTATCTTTGAGAGAGAGTAGATGAATGTATAGTTGGACTCCAGTACCTATACATTGGACACAGAATAGATATTTGTGACAACATTTTTATTCAAAATTGCTAAAAGGAGAATCTAATTTAATGAACCACGAAGAATGGAATAAAATGCAGAAATCCCTTCCAATCTGAAACTAACATTTTAAAAGCCCTCTTTGCTGGGTGGAGATTATTTATGCAGAAATGAAGTAATAGGTGTTTACATGCCACACTTACCACTGTCTCAATGAGATTTTATTTCTATTTGATTGCTTGAGCTGATGACGGGTGCATTCATGTAGTCTCAACCCGGTGCTCTTATGTAAGGTCCACCCGCCTGTCTGTATATGATTGTGACATAAATATTGATTTAAAAGTCCTGAAATGGACAGGATGCTTACCAAACCTGCTATCCAGCTGGCCACTTAGCTCATATCCTTCAGCACAAGGAAAATAGACCAAAAATCATCCGACTTGCAAACGGACTTTAACTGATAGTCAGAATCGATACACACATATTGACATACAGTGTCTTCAGAAAGTCATACCCCTTGACCTATTTCACGTTTTATATTACAGCCTGAATTCAAAATGAATGACATTATTTTGCCTTCTCATCTATCAACACACAGTACCTTATAACCACAAAGTTAAAATATGTTAGAAATGTTAGCAAATTAATTGAAAATTAAATTCAGAAATGTCAAATTAACATACATTAAGTATTCACACCCCCGAGGCAATACTTTGTAGGAGCACCTTTTGGTAGCGATTACAACTGTGAGTCTTTCTGGGCAAGTCTCTTTTTGAGAGCTTCCCACACCTGGATTGTGCAACATTTGGCCATTTTATTATTTTCAAAATTCTTCATGCTCTGTCAAGTTGGTTGTTGATCATTGCTAGACAACCATTTGTAGATCTTGTCATAGATTTTCAAGTAGATTTAATTCAAAACTGTAACTCGGCCACTCAGGAACATTCACTGTCTTCTAGGTAAACAACTCCAGTGTTGATTTGGCCTCATGTTTAGGTTATGGTCCTGCTGAAAGATGAATGTATTTCCTAGTGTCTGGTGTAAAGCAGACTGAACCAGGTTTTCCTCTATGATTTTTGCCTCTGCTTAACTCTATTCAGTTTGGAGGATGGCCTGTTGTCAAAAAGGGCAGCAAAGAAGCCACTTCTCTCCAGGAAAAACATCAGGGACAGAATGATATTCTGCAGAAGGTACAGGGATTGGACTGCTGAGGACTGGGGTAAAGTCATTTTCTCTGATGAATCACCTTTCCGGTTGTTTGGGGAATCCGGAAAAAAGCTTGTCCGGAGAAGACAAGGTGAGCGCTACCATCAGTCCTGTGTCATGCCAACAGTAAAGCATCCTGAGACCATTCATGTGTGGGGTTGCTTCTCAGCCAAGGGAGTGGGCTCACTCACAATTTTGCCTAAGAACACAGCCATGAATAAAGAATGGTACCAACACATCCTCCCAGAGCAACTTCTCCCAACCATCCAGGAACAGTTTGGTGGCGAACAATGCCTTTTCCAGCATGATGGAGCACCTTGCCATAAGGCAAAAGTGATAACTAATTGGCTCAGGGAACAAAACATTGATATTGTGGCTCCATGGCCAGGAAACTCCCCAGACCTTAACCCATTGAGAACTTGTGGTCAATCCTCAAGAGGTGGGTGGACAAACAAAGCCCCACTAATTCTGACAAACTCCAAGCTTTGATTAGGCAAGAATGGGCTGCCATCAGTGTGGCCCAGAAGTTAATTGACAGCATGTCAGGGCGGATTACAGAAGGTCTTGAAAAAGAAGGGTCAATACTACAAATATTGACTCTGCATCAACTTCATGTAATTGTCAATAAAAGCCTTTGACAAAAAAAATATCTAAAGACATTGAAGCAGCAAACTTTGTGGAAATTAATATTTGTGTCATTCTCAAAACTTTTTGCCACGACTGTACAATGTTGTTGATCCATCCTCAGTTTTCTCCTATCAAAGCCATTAAACTCTTAACTGTTTTAAAGTCACCATTGGACACATTGTGAAATCCCTGAGCGGTTTCCTTCCTCTCCGGCAACTTAGTTAGGAAGCACGGCTGTACTTTGAAAATGACTGGGTGTCACCATCCAAAGTGTAATTAATAACTTCAACATGCTGAAAGGGATATTCAATGTCTGCTTTTTAATTTTTTTAACCATTTTTACCAATAGGTGCCATTTGTGAGGCATGGGAAAACATCCCTGGTCTTTGTGGTTGAATCTGTGTTTGAAATTCACTGCTCAGCCGAGGGACCTTACAGATAATTGTATGTGTGGGATACAGAGAGGAAGTAGTCATTAAAAATCATGTTAAACACTATTATTGCGCACATAGTGAGTCCATGCAACCTATTATGTGACATGTTTAGCACATTTTTCCTCCTGAACATATTTAGGCTTGCCATAACAAAGGGGTTGAATGATATTTCAGCTTTTCATTATTTTTTATTCATTTGTAATATTTTGAAAAACATAATTCCACTTCCAAATTACGGGGTATTATTGTTTGTTGGCCAGTGACAAAAAAAACTAAATTGAATGCATTTTTAATTCAGGCTGTAACAGAACAAAATGTTGAAAAAGTCAAGGTGTGTGAATACTTTGAAGCCACTGTGAAACTACTAAATACTCCTGTGTTTATAATGGATTAAAAAAACGCAGCACCGTTCAGTTTGTGTGTTTTGCCGAGAGAAATTTCCCACCTCGAAACAGCATCAGTTATTTCCTAGTAGTTTGGTCCTGAGACATGCACGTAAGAAAAGGGTTGAACAGGCAGAAGTATCGCGTTGTCCTCTTCTCCATCTCTTTCTCCCGGCTCTCTAACAACAACATCTTCTCTCCAACTGTTCAGAAGGTGTACAGCGTTTCTTCTGGTTCTCTGAAGTCTGCTGGGTGGTCTTCTTTTTTTGTTGTTGGTCCTCCCCCTCTTTTAACCCCCCTCTACGCAGGTCCCAGTGGCACCAATATCATCATAGGCTCCATCGCAGGGGCAATTCTGTTGGCAGCTATAGTCCTAGGGGGGACCGGATGGGGATTTAAGTAAGAGTTCTATCTGGAATGCCTCTGAGTGTTTACATTCCTGTGTGCTTCTAACAGCGGACACGCATTCCCGCAAGCGCCCATCGAATGCTTATTTTAACCCAAAATGCTCGTGCATGCTACTGTGTAGGTGCCTGCATTTAAGCCTACGTTATACATCGTACGAAATGAATGCATGTCAAAAGGTCTCAATGCATACTGTATGCTTCACTCGTTACTCAATTCCTGCACATACATTAACTTACAACACATGCAATGCCCAATGAATGCTAATTTACCTTGACCTCTGACCTACATTTTCCTGTCTGTAGTGGCCAATCCTGCTCCATATGGCTGTCTTGGATGCTTTCATATTGCTTTCTCAATGAATGTGTTGTGCTATGCTTATGAAATTGTATGCTATAAGGTTGACATGCTTGTAAGCTATGCTAGCATACTATGCTATGCAAGTGATTTTCTCAAGTGGTAGGTTATGGCAGTCCTGTACTGTTCTCATTAGAATCCTGATTCTTTGCCTGTCTGTTATTGCGCTAAGTTTCTAGCAATGCAGGGACTGCATGTGTTCATATCACTACAATATGACCCATAGCCAAAAGGTAAATGTTCTCTCTCTCTCGCTCTCTCTCTCTCTCTCTCTCTCTCTCTCTCTCTGTCTCTCTCTCTGTCTCTCTCTCTGTCTCACTTTCTGTCTCTCTCTCTCTCTCTCTGTCTCTCTCTGTCTCTCTGTCTCTGTGTTGCCATGGATACAGGAACATCCGAAGAGGAAGGTATGACCCCGCCCAACAGGCTATGGTCTGATGGGAACTCCTCCCAAATTACCTCCCATGTTTCGTTCACCCTAGTCCCGAATCCTATAGTCCCTCATCCATATAGGCACCTATCCTGCTATCTCTATCCTAACCCATTTCAATTAGGCTAGTCCCACTATCTCTAGTCTCTTATCCTAGTACCCAAATCCTGGGTGCTAGTTTGTAAAGTTTGCTTAATTTTTGTATTACACTTCAATATAAAAATGTACTTTCCATGTCCTAGTACCCTATCCACGCCTGTTAAATCCCATTTCACACCCTAGTTTCTTACATATGTATACTATATAATACCACTATCTCACTGTGCTCCTCTCAATGGACTTCACTACCATTCATATGGACAGTTTTACCAGATACAGGTTAAGGCCTAGTCCTGGACTAAAATGCACTTTCAATGGAGATTTTTTAAATCGAGGACTAGGCTTAATCTGGGTCTGGTAAACCGGTCTATCGTGTTTAGCCGCTATCTGTATAGGCGGTTTGCGTTTTGCGTCCCACAGCCACATATCACACTGTCGTGTCAGCCCACACTGGCTCTGTATGGTTGACTTCGATTGGCTGTCCTGGATACCCAATCAGATGAGGCAAATAAAAGCTGAACAAGTATTTTTGAAGTGAGAGTGTCGGTTGTCAATAGTACATCACACAAATAATTACAAGCATTAAGCCGATGGATCGCCTGGTAGTAGCCCTATGGGCAGTGGGCCCTCTCTTTGACACAGCGTATAGGCTTTCTTACACTGTGGTGTATTCCGTTGCTATTAACTTCTCAAACTCTTTTCCTTTCCTTCTCCCTTGCTTTCTCTTCCCCTCCTCTTTTTCTCTTTCTAGATCTGGAGGGGGATGAAAACATCTGTCCATTTGCTGTCCTGTCTTCCTTGCCCTGTGTCCTATCCACTTTGAGGAGAGAAATCCAAAGGTGTCTTCCGTTCTCTTCAACTACAACTCTCACAATTCTCCCTGTCATGGTTCCTTTCCTTTTCCATTTTCTGTATTTCCTGTCAATCTTCCAGCCACAGACGTCTCACCTTTTTGCCTTCGGTAAAGGTTTAACCTGAAATTACATTCCCCGAAACCTTAATAACCGACAAGGGCCCCACATTGTGTCACACAGAAATAGATAGATTTGTGTTTTATCATCATGTTGTGTGTGTGTGTCATATCCGAAATGTATGTTTGTCCCCATTGACTCTCCATAGCTTTCTTTTTCTATGAGGATGTTAGACCAAGCTGTCCAGGACATGTATACTCTCCATACAAGTGATTGTACTGAAGTTATATCAATTTTGACTTAGTCTTTCCTGCCATTTAGACACTTCTACTGGACTATGGCGCTTTTAAAAAAAAAAAAAATCCTGCGACGAGGGAGGAAGGATTATATTGATATCCTATGTAGGGCTGCTCGTAAGCTTTTATCTCTAGTTGCAATTTACTCATGAGGTCATTCAACAAGCTGACAAATACCATTCAGCCTACTATAACCATGTAGGATGTATGGTCAAATAATAATAATAACAACATATGGGACCCAGCGGGCAAAACTGGTTGAAATGATGTCATTACAACCTGAACAGCAATGTTGACAGTTTTGTCTGCTGTGTCGGTCATACAATACGCCTCGTCTCCAAAGACAGTTATCGTAGCTCTTTGGTTAGTGATGGTGAACTGCAAGCAGTAAATGGAGAAAAAAAAAACGTTTTTTTTCCCATTAGACATGACGGCATGGTTGGGTTAATTGCGTACTCTGCTTAGCTAGGCATTTCTATTAATATACCAACATAACCATCATTTATATTCTTCTAGAATGTTGCTCTTCAGTATCAAACAGTAATCTAGCATTAATCAGTTATCCAATCGAACATAATATGCATAAACGTATGAATGTGTAGCTCAACCTTGCGAGTGGGCGAATGCTTGTCGCAATCTCTGTCTCGATATCAAGTGTACATTTTGCACGGAGACGGCTAGCTAGATGAAATAGTCTATTGCACATACACATCCAGATGTCAAATGTGTATTGTACTTGTATAATATGTATTCCATATAGAGATTGAGTGTGAATACGTACATTCAAATGAAAGCACATGTTTGTGAGTGGACTCAAATCGTTCCTCTTTTTCAGTATCTTGCATCAATGGGAGATTCCGTATAAGCAAGAAGTTTATATATTTGAGCTTCATTACAATGGTATTTGTATTTACATTGACAGACTGTCATTCAATTAAATACTTTCAAAGTCCAATCAAGCGGCCCTTTGATTAAAGGGACAGTACACCCAATTTTAGTGGAATTTTACCTTCACCGAGAATCCGTTGACTACTTTCAAAGACAGATGAGCTTGAGTAAGAAAAACAGTGGTAGCTTGCGTGTGCCGCTGTCTCGCTCCTTCCTCTCAGTAACTAATGACTATTGTTTTAGGTTTCGAGTGTATTCTGCGTGTCACCAAACACAGACCTACCTCTCCATTACAGGTTCTGGTCATGTTTAAAAAGTTACACTGCCAGCCTAAAGTAGCATCAAGTATACTTGAACTCTTATTTAATCTGTATCTCTATGTGTATTCCAAAATGTTAGTCAAGAATGGACATTTCAGGAATCTTACCAATCACAGTCCATTTACTCTTGTTGTTCGACTCATAGGATATCGCAAACAATTGTTCGCTTTTAGACTTGAATGTAAATACTTCCGGTGTATAAAACAATGTGTATGACCTTCTAACATGTTTTAATACCGTGGCCTGTTGGTGTTTTTGTGGAGGCGTCTCTGTCAGATGTTATTGTATAGTTGCCAGTGACTGAATTCGGGGAGTTCGCTGAATGAAAATTTAAGCCTGAGCCTGTTCTCGGGATCTTCCTCTTGCCTTTTTTGTTATTTTATATGTTTAATGTAGACTGGCTGTTCAAATTCGCGGTTGTTTAATAGGCTACCGTGTCGTTAGTTTTAATGTAGGTATTTTACATTCCATGGGTAAGGTGACAAAATAGCCTTTTTAAAAGTTGAACCGGGGACCATTTACAATGCCACTGTCGATGAAAACACCTAGCGGGTTAGGAACAGACGCCATCTTTTAATATCGATCCTCCTGCCTGAAAGAGTAACTGTTGACATGTCTGGTTCTGGCCTCATTTGCTGCTGGTCTTTCGTGTGCCTTGTTCATCCCGACACGGCCTCCTTAAGATCTGCCTTGGAGGCCAGTGAACCTTTTCTCAGTTCAACAGGATACTCGATATGCTCTTTTTTTTGTAGAAATAAGAGCATGCCGGTTGATATTAAAGTTATCCCCTATATAAGATTCCTACTAGTCACACCAAGCCTTCCAGGTTAAGTCTGGCTTTACAGTTAAAATGATACAGTATGTGGTTGAGCCAATGGGTAATTGGGAAATTGTGATATAATGACGACGGACGTCAACAAATAGGCTTACCAGTTCACATATTTAGCCCTGTTCCTATTCAGGGAACTTGTTCACACTAGTGTTGCTTGGTAACTGTACATCCCTAAAAGCGTGTAATGTGTAAACAGGATAGGGATATAGAAAATAAATTAGGAATGATTTTTATTTCCGTTCTACCTTTACACTGACACACAATGACCCTTTTTCTCAGGCTGCTGTCCGTTATGCTGTTTGATAGACTAGCTATGAAGATTTAGTGGAGCTTTGTCGAAACTATATTTTGTAAGTGATCAAATATGATGATTAGTTTGTTGTTTTGGGACCATTAATACACTGAGCACTGTGTTATTGGAAATTCTTTAATTTAATAGACTGCTTTGGGGGTTGACAAAAAGACTGCTTTTGGGGTTGACAAAAAGACTGCTTTGGGTTGACAAAAAGACTGCTTTGGGGGTTGACAAAAAGGTAGTTTCGGGTTGACCAGAAATGTGGAGACGGATTAATACAGGCGATGTGGTAGACCTTAATCAAGAGATAATAGCCAAATGGCCCTCTGTCATCCAAATGTTTGATCTCTTTAGTCTAATTTCTAGTTTTTCATTTGACCCCCACACAGTCTTGGCAGACTTACCAACCCTCCTGAGTGGAGCACTTAACAGCCTTTGTATGAGTGGAATAGCATTGGCTGTACATATAAACATAATCCATGAGAATTTGTACAATATATGCGGAGGTATTCATAAAACCATTTGTATTGGACTGACCTATCAAATACCAGTGTACTTAGATAACCTGCAATATCTTTAAATAGCAGACTTGAAACCCAACAGTGAAAATGTGTACATTTTGTGTATAATTAACTGTGCATTGCTTCCCGGCCTAGTGATTCCAGGATACGTATTGCATTTATATAGAATAGCGTCGTTTTGAGGTTATTTACTTTTGGTTTACTGTTTAGGACTTGAGTTCGACTTCCTTTTTTCAATGTGTGATGTGTGCAAATTCTGGAGCTTTTATGTATTTATTTTGACCTCCCTGCAACTGTATATTTGAATTACAATTCCGGAACAGATATCGATTATTGACTTCATATGTTTTTTTAAGACCTAATAGGAACAGGTGATAACATTTTAACGATGAGAAATTGGGGAAGAGAGTGAAGAGAAATAAAATGGAAGTGTGAAAACGCATTGTCTTTCTGTTTTTATTCATCATTAGTCAAGAACAAACCCTTAGGAATCACCAACGTCCCCTTTAGCTTTGGGTTGTGACCATCTAGCCAGGATTGATTCCTGGTAGTCTCCAATCCCTTCAAACTCAACATCAGAGTCCTCCTCCATGGCAGCTTCTTCTGGACTCAAAAAGTCCTGTAAAAACAAGGTCCACACACAACCGATACTGTGAGTCAAGGTCCGTGTCATCAATCGTAAGGGTTATCGACAACCTTTTAAAAGGGAAATTCAAAACGCCATGTTGTGCCTACAACCCTAACGACTCAGTGCAAGACATTTAAAGCGGGTCATCTTATGTTATAGCGTTACAGGCACCGTATGAAATGATGACTTCTCGTTGAAGTTCCCCTTTAATTACCTTAAACTGCATTATCCTACCTCATCAGACTGCAAGTAGTTCTCTGCAAATGCCAGCATCTGTTTCAGCAAGGTGGTATGGTTGTAGTACCTCAATGCTTCCTGTTGAAACGGAGCCAAATTATTCCTTCACGTTCACTTTGGACACGATCTGCAAGTCGAGTTTTACCTTTTCATCAAGCTTGTCAGACACAATTCCTTGCATTTTTCAATGAATCACTGCCCTAAAAAAAAACGTTAAGTACAACAAAACACAAAATGGAAGTATCTGCAGACTGAATTATTTCACATCCTTGTGATTTGGTCTTTTTCCCATAATGCCTGAGTCGAGGCAAACGGTGTTTCTGCGCTTATGTACAGAGTGGAGGCCTGCGCTGAGCATTTGCATTCCTAGATCACCATGGTGATTTTGAACAGAGCAGGGGATTGTCCAAGTCTAGGATTCCTATTACAGGGCCGTGCTAGGTCGGAGACTGAGCAGCGGAAGGCCGAATTCCAAATCAATCCCTAGCTGCCTATGTATTTCCTTCCTGTCTCTGAAGTTACTAGTCCAATTCCGTTTCTCCCCGAAGTGTGCACTCTATTTACTCCCACGTTTGGTTTTTGGGAAGCCTAGGAGGAGCACTACAGGTTGTAAGAAAACAAGCGCAAAATCCCATAGTTGAGAAGGCTGGATTAGTGAAAGCAGTTTAATAGAAGAAAACTTTGCTTTTATTTATCCAAATATATACGGATCCGTAAATACCTCAATGAAGGCTAACAGGAAGGATGCATTGGCTGTCTATTTCAATTGGTCTTTACAGTGATTCCTCGCAATCTATCTCCTCGCCTCATTTTCAGCCATAGTAGGTCCTTTGTCGCTCCCTTCCGACTTCCTTTTCCAATGGGTTTAAAGAAAGAGGTGAGAGGATGTGAGGAAAGTTGAAAAGATGAATAGAGACATTCTCTCACCACTCTGGGTGTGAAGCTGTGGTCATCCAGGCCCCACTGCTCTCTGTAAGACTGGTAGTATAACATATTCTGCCTCATGACCTTGTCCTCGGGGTCAAAGAGCACGTAGCTGGACGCACAGGGGGCCGCACTGCGGGCATCGTTTACTGTATTGAGAGGAGAAGAATAACTTGTCCTTTTTATTTGGACTCTTTCGTTTAGTCCCGATACATAGGCTCGACGTTATTGTTAATCAAAGTAAGATGGTGGATAATATCTACATTATAAGACTATGGTTGGTACTTACACTTATAATAAGCAAATTGCAGGTAGTGATACATAGTGGCGATGAATTTCTCCACAAAGTAGCCGCCAACATTTGGCATTAGGTTTTCCTCACACTTCACCTCGCATCTCAGTGCGTCAACATAGGCATCTGTGAAAGAAGGTGGCAAAAAAACGAGTTTAGTCCTAATAGTCATTCAAAGTCATGGTACATAGCTAACTCAACCAGAATTGAGGCTACTCATGGGTTTATATAATCTGGGTCTGTATAGCCAGCCCTGACTGCCAAATATAAGCAACCTTTCGACCTTGACCTCCCTGAGAGACCACCATCTCTGGCACCTTAACTTAAAAACCACTCTCACATTTATAGACCGAGCTATGGATGCAAGGACTGACCATCCATGATATCAAAATGATACGTCTTACCATGTTTTGAAGCTATACGGTGTTTGGTTTTCAATTACATTGTATCCAAACAATGGAGCGTTACAGGCTAATATGTTGGATTATGGTGGGGTACGACAATAACCTCATGAGGCATTTAGAAGTTGTACTCTTCAAGAATCTATAGGCATATATCATTAATTTAAAAGTCCAAAAATCGATGTACCAATCGCAAATTGCCCCCCCCTTTTTTAAAAAGAGCTTTTCTTCCATTTCCGGATTCTAAGATTGCAACTTTGTTTGGCCCAGACTTTGTTTTGGAAAACACTCAGCTTCTTACTATTTAAAAAAAAAAAAGAATCAAACATGTATATTGCACATTCTTCTAAGGAACCCTGGTTTTACCTGGGTCTGCCTTCTGTGTTTTTGGGTCTTAGTGAGGCAGCAGTAGCCTACCTGCCAGTGTGGGGTACAGATCTTTAGTTTGGGGGAGGTCGGCGTCGCAGGCCCCGTGGCACATGGCCTGACACAGGCTGTACTGCTGGAGGTACTGGCTGAGGGCCTGCTCCATGTGACTTATACTGCTGCTGAAGTCCTCAGAGTTGAACAAGGTGACCGCTTTCAGGAAGCTAACCTTGGGGGTGACAAGGTCGTGTGGATGTTGGGGGTCAGTTTAATTTCATTTTAGTTAATTCTGGAAGAACACTGAAATTTGCAATTACATGGAATTGATCCCAACCCCCCACCCTGAGTGACAGAGTAATGTGAATATTAGTGAATCTGTAGTGACGGGGTATTGTGAATATTCGTGAACCTGTGGTGACGGGGTATTGTGAATATTAGTGAACCTGTGGTGACGGGGTATTGTGAATATTAGTGAACCTGTAGTGACGGTATTGTGAATATTAGTGAACCTGTGGTGACGGGGTATTGTGAATATTAGTGGACCTGTAGTGACGGGGTATTGTGAATATTAGTGAACCTGTAGTGACGGGGTAGTGTGAATATTAGTGAACCTGTGGTTACGGGTATTGTGAATATTAGTGAACCTGTGGTGACGGGGTATTGTGAATATTAGTGAACCTGTAGTGACGGGGTATTGTGAATATTAGTGAACCTGTAGTGACGGGGTATTGTGAATATTAGTGAACCTGTGGTGACGGGGTATTGTGAATATTAGTGAACCTGTAGTGACGGGGTATTGTGAATATTAGTGAACCTGTAGTGATGGGGGTATTGTGAATATTAGTGAACCTGTAGTGATGGGGGTATTGTGAATATTAGTGAACCTGTGGTTACGGGTATTGTGAATATTAGTGAACCTGTGGTGACGGGGTATTGTGAATATTAGTGAACCTGTAGTGACGGGGTATTGTGAATATTAGTGAACCTGTAGTGACGGGGTATTGTGAATATTAGTGAACCTGTCGTGATGGGGGTATTGTGAATATTAGTGAACCTGTCGTGATGGGGGTATTGTGAATATTAGTGAACCTGTAGTGATGGGGGTATTGTGAATATTAGTGGACCTGTAGTGACGGGTTATTGTGAATATTAGTGAACCTGTCGTGACAGGGTATTGTGAACCTGTAGTGATGGGGGTATTGTGAATATTAGTGGACCTGTAGTGACGGGGTATTGTGAACATGTAGTGATGGGGTATTGTGAATATTAGTGAACCTGTCATGACTGGGTATTGTGAATATTAGTGAACCTGTATTGACGGGGTATTATGAATATTAGTGAACCTGTAGTGATGGGGGTATTGTGAATATTAGTGAACCTGTAGTGATGGGGGTATTGTGAATATTAGTGAACCTGTAGTGACGGGGTATTGTGAATATTAGTGAACCTGTAGTGACGGGGTATTGTGAATATTAGTGAACCTGTAGTGATGGGGTATTGTGAATATTAGTGAACCTGTAGTGATGGGGTATTGTGAATATTAGTGAACCTGTAGTGACGGGGTATTGTGAATATTAGTGAACCTGTAGTGATGGGGTATTGTGAATATTAGTGA
The DNA here is from genome assembly GCF_023373465.1 of Oncorhynchus keta. NCBI lineage: Eukaryota > Metazoa > Chordata > Actinopteri > Salmoniformes > Salmonidae > Oncorhynchus > Oncorhynchus keta. The sequence goes on from NC_068423.1 coordinate 8,322,423, forward strand.
ACCTGTAGTGATGGGGTATTGTGAATATTAGTGAACCTGTAGTGACGGGGTATTGTGAATATTAGTGAACCTGTCGTGACGGGGTATTGTGAATATTAGTGAACCTGTAGTGACGGGGTATTGTGAATATTAGTGAACCTGTAGTGACTGGGTATTGGGAATATTACTGAACCTGTAGTGATGGGGTATTGTGAATATTAGTGAACCTGTAGTGACTGGGTATTGTGAATATTAGTGAACCTGTAGTGACGGGGTATTGTGAATATTAGTGAACCTGTAGTGATGGGGTATTGTGAATATTAGTGAACCTGTAGTGACTGGGTATTGTGAATATTAGTGAACCTGTAGTGACTGGGTATTGTGAATATTAGTGAACCTGTAGTGACGGGGTATTGTGAATATTAGTGAACCTGTCGTGACGGGGTATTGTGAATATTAGTGAACCTGTAGTGATGGGGGTATTGTGAATATTAGTGAACCTGTCGTGATGGGGGTATTGTGAATATTAGTGAACCTGTCGTGATGGGGGTATTGTGAATATTAGTGAACCTGTAGTGATGGGGGTATTGTGAATATTAGTGGACCTGTAGTGACTGGGTATTGTGAATATTAGTGAACCTGTAGTGACTGGGTATTGTGAATATTAGTGAACCTGTAGTGACGGGGTATTGTGAATATTAGTGAACCTGTAGTGACGGGGTATTGTGAATATTAGTGAACCTGTAGTGACGGGGTATTGTGAATATTAGTGAACCTGTAGTGACGGGGTATTGTGGATTGATATTAGGTTGGGGTCAGATTGATTTTGTAGTACCTTTTCCCACCTCTCCTTTATGCTCACCTCATAGGGGCGTTCTTCGTGGTCAATGAGAGCACCCTCCAAGTCAAACTCTCTTTTGTATTGGTTCATGTGCCGTGTCATGACCGGGTCCTCTGGGTTTCTCTGTAGATAGGTGTGGGCTGACGCCAACGCCTTCTGGAGGTCATCCGTCTGGGAGAAACATAACACAGGCCAAGTGGTGAAGGCCCTGTTGGAATACTCAGAAAATGCGTCCTTCCTTCATCCAAGTTATCACTGATCTAACATTAAGACAATTGATGATAGCAATGCTGTAGATTAGAACGCTTGCTAGCATCAATCCAGTCATGTCAATGATGACTTCAAGAAAGGGAGGAAAATACAATTTGATAAGTATTCTAACTGCAGTGGGACAGATATTTTTTTAACCTTTATTTAACTAGGCAAGTCAGTTAAGAACAAATTCTTATTTTCAATGACGGCCTAGGAACAGTAGGTTAACTGCCTGTTCAGGGGCAGAATGACAGATTTGTACCTTGTCAGCTCGGGGGTTTGAACTTGCAACCTTCCGGTTACTAGTCCAACGCTCTAACCACTAGGTTACCCTGCCGCCAGATACTGTATGTAGACAGGAGAATTTCAATTGTTCAAAGCGGTTTCCTCTCTTTGTGTCTTTTCCATCATTGGAACAGATGTGGTGTGTGGCAGGACTTTGGGCTACTTTGAGCTGTCTAGTACTTTTGCTTTAGACCAGTGGTCACCAACCTTTTCTGAGACAAGATCACTTTCGCAAGTCAAAAAGCATGCTGAGATCTTACCGCTCTTTTTTTAAACACGACTTCAAAAATGTACATTAACCTAATAAAAACATTTATTTAAAAAAAAATGTAATAGTTTGTTTTTATTGAGGAACACAAAGAAAGTACAAATAAAGTTAAATAAAAGAACAACAAAAGATCTGTCAGTTACAGTGCACATTATACCTTCATCATATTAGTTACATTGACATGTTTGAATTAGACCTTTTCCAAGTACGAAACCCATTTTTCCCAGTATTCCTGACCTCTCTCCTCTTGAGTTCTTAAAGCAAAGGTCATACGCTCCATGTGGTGTATTTCTTCTACAATGTCTATCCATTGTGTCACTGTGGGAGGGTCTTTTTGTAGCCATTTCCTAGTGATTGCCTTTTTACTGGCTGCCAGTAGGACCTTTTAAGAGGTACTTTTCTCTATTGTGTAAGTTACCAGGTATTTCACCCATGGACAAAGAAATGAATGTTTGTTCTATGTCACATCCCATTATTTTTCCAATGCTAGATCTTATTTATCCCCAGTAAGTGTTGATTGCGGGGCAGGTCCAGAAGATATGAGAGTGATCCACCCTCAATAGACAGCATTCTCTCCAACAAGGGTATAGGGAGCCAGTCTGTTTTGATTTCAGTTTAGGTGTTATGAAGAAACGTATAACATTCTTCCAACAGAACTCTCTCCGTGACCTTGAGTTGGTGGAGCTTTGTTGAGTCTCTAATATGTTCAACCATGTTTCATCAGTTATTTCAATGTTAAGTTCCTCCTCCCATTTCTTTTAAATATAGTTTGTAGAATGTTTCTTTGAGGATTGAATACCCAAGTAGAGATTTGAAATAGTTTTTTTGTTACCCCCCAAGTTGTATGCGTTAGTGAATACTTGGATTAATTGTTGAGGTGCTCGAGGGTCAATCATTTTTTATCTCCCTTAAGAAATACGGTCGAACTTGTAGGTATCTGTAAAAATCTTGTTTATCCAAGCCATGTTTTTTACTTAGGTCCTGGAAGTTATCAAGGTCCCCGTTCCTTATAATTGTACTGAATGATGTGATGCCTTTCTGCATCCATTGTTTAAACCTGCTGTCCTGAGTTGCAGGGATGAAGCTGGGGTCGTATGCGGGCCAACTCAGCAGTTTGATCTCTCTGTCTAAATGATTTTGCTTAACTACCCTAAACCATGTCTTCAGAGAGAAATTAATCCACTGATTTTGTCTATTGTCTATTTCTTTTACCATGTCCTTATTTCCCAAAACTGACTGTATGGGTATCTCTGTCAAAGTAGTCTCAATGTCTTTCCATTTGGATTCATATTCTGAATTGCACCAACACACCAGAGGTCTCAATTGGGCTGACACAAAAATAATATTTTAGGTTTAGTAAGGCCATACCCCCACAGTTTTTTGGTAATTGTAATGTTGCATATCTAATTCTTGGTCTCTTACTGTTCCAGATGAACCTTGATATCCGTTTATCCCTAAACTGTTTAGGTGGGATTTCTATGGGCAGTGATTGGAACAAATACAGTAACCTCAGCAGGATGTTCATTTTGATTGTTTCAATTCTACTATTAAAATCTAAGGGAAGTGAATTCCACCTGTCTAGGTCATCATATACACTGCTCAAAAAAATAAAGGGAACACTTAAACAACACATTGTAACTCCAAGTCAATCACACTTCTGTGAAATCAAATTGTCCACTTAGGAAGCAACACTGATTGACAATACATTTCACATGCTGTTGTGCAAATGGAATAGACAACAGGTGAAAATTATAGGCATTTAGCAAGACACCCCCAATAAAGGAGTGGTTCTGCAGGTGGTGACCACAGACCACTTCTCAGTTCCTAAGCTTCCTGGCTGATGTTTTGGTCACTTTTGAATGCTGGCGGTGCTTTCACTCTAGTGGTAGCATGAGACGGAGTCTACAACCCACACAAGTGGCTCAGGTAGTGCAGCTCATCCAGGATGGCACATCAATGCGAGCTGTGGCAAGAAGGTTTGCTGTGTCTGTCAGCGTAGTGTCCAGAGCATGGAGGCGCTACCAGGAGACAGGCTAGTACATCAGGAGACGTGGAGGAGGCCGTAGGAGGGCAACAACCCAGCAGCAGGATCGCTACCTCTGCCTTTGTGCAAGGAGGAGCAGGAGGAGCACTGCCAGAGCCCTGCAAAATGACCTCCAGCAGGCCACAAATGTGCATGTGTCTGCTCAAACGGTGAGAATCAGACTCCATGAGGGTGGTATGAGGGCCCGACGTCCACAGGTGGGGGTTGTGCTACAGCCCAACACTGTGCAGGACGTTTGGCATCTGCCAGAGAACACCAAGATTGGCAAATTCGCCACTGGCGCCCTGTGCTCTTCACAGATGAAAGCAGGTTCACACTGAGCACATGTGAAAGACGTGACAGTCTGGAGACGCCGTGGAGAACGTTCTGCTGCCTGCAACATCCTCCAGCATGACCGGTTTGGTGGCGAGTCAGTCATGGTGTGGGGTGGCATTTCTTTGGGGGGCCGCACAGCCTTCCGTGTGCTCGCCAGAGGTAGCCTGACTGCCATTAGGTACCGAGATGAGATCCTCAGACCCCTTGTGAGACTATATGCTGGTGCGGTTGGCCCTGGGTTCCTCCTAATGCAAGACAATGCTAGACCTCATGTGGCTGGAGTGTGTCAGCAGTTCCTGCAAGAGGAAGGCATTGATGCTACGGACTGACCGTTCCCCAGACCTGAATCCAATTGAGCACATCTGGGACATCATGTCTCGCTCCATCCACCAACGCCACATTGCACCACAGACTGTCCAGGAGTTGGCGGATGCTTTAGTCCAGGTCTGGGAGGAGATCCCTCAGGAGACCATCCGCCACCTCATCAGGAGCATGCCCAGGCGTTGTAGGGAGGTCATACAGGCACGTGGAGACCACACACACTACTGAGCCTCATTTTGACTTGTTTTAAGGACATTACATCAACGTTGGATCAGCCTGTAGTGTGGTTTTCCACTTTAATTTTGAGTGTGACTCCAAATCCAGACCTCCATGGGTTGATAAATTTGATTTCCATTGATAATTTGAGTGATTTTGTTGTCAGCACATTCAACTATGTAAAGAAAAAAGTATTTAATAAGAATATTTCATTCATTCAGATCTAGGATGTGTTATTGTAGTGTTCCCTTTATTTTTTTGAGCAGTGTATTTTCTTGTTAATGTGATCGTAATTCGTGCAATAAAGTTTGGGTGTATCTTTTGGTATATATACTCAGTTGTTCTGAACACGTCATTAGTCTCAGAGGCGACAGGGAGAGGGCATCAGAGGGTCCGCCTCTCACGGTCCCTGCACTCTCTTTCCTCTCAGGTGAGACTGACCAGAGAGGGGGAAACTCGAGTCGCACTGCATCCGACTCAGGCACAAAGTCATGTTGTTCCTATGTCCAGAGAAAGTGAAATACCTCAATATAAAATAGACATGACAAGCTGCTAATAATAATTCAAAAAACACAGGGCTATTGATACACTTGGCTACTCATTCAGTGGGGGTAGGTGGAGTTTGAACCATTTAATTTGTCTGAAAATACAAAATGGAAACGCATTGCCTGCGCAGGGCTTCTGAATCAAGTGCACCTCCCAGCAACTACACAACACAAAAAAAAGGAGCGGCAAGCCTTTATGCCTTTGTCGTTGGCCTTTCTACAGAAATGTTTGGTGATTGACTAGGAATGCCTCAAAGGACTTGTTGGCGACCACTGCTTGAGACTATTGATATGGCAGCAAAGATGGTTTATTTCTGAAATATCACAACTTTGAGGGCAAACGGATTAGATAATATTACAACCTTGGCACATCTGTGTTTGGGAAGTTTCTTCCATTCTTCTCTGCAGATCTTCTAAAACTCTATCAGGTTGGAGTGTCGCTGCACAACTATTTTCAGATATCTCCAGAGAAGTTTGATCGGGTTCAAGTCCGGGTTCTGGCTGGGCCACTCAAGGATATTCAAAGACTTGTCCCGAAGCCACTCCTGTGTTGACTTGTCTGTGTGCTTAGGGTCATTGTGTTGGAAGGAACCTTCGCCCCAGTCTGAGGCCCTGGGGGCTCTGGAGTAGGTTTTCATCAATGATTTCGCTGTACTTTGCTCCATTCATCTTTCCCTCGATCCTGACTAGTCTTTCAGTTCCTGCCGCTGAAAAACATCCCCACAGCATGATGCTGTCACCACCATGCTTCACCGTAGTGATGGTATTGGCCAGGTGATGAGCGGTGCCTGGTTTCCTCCAGATGTGACACTTGGCATTCAGGCCAAAGAGTTCAATCTTGGTTTCATCAGACCAGAGAATCTTGTTTCTCATGGTCTGAAAGTCCTTTGGGTGCCTTTTGGCAAACTCCAAGCGGGCTTTCATGTGCCTTTTACTGATCAGTAGCTTCCGTCTGGCCACTCTACCGTAAAGGCCTGATTGGTGGAGTGCTGCACAGATGGTTGTTCTCCCATCTCCACAGAGGAACTCTGGAGCTCAGTCAGACTGACCATTGGGTTCTTGGTCACCTCCCTGACCAAGGCCTTTCTCTCCCGATTGCTCTGGTTGGTTGGGCAGCCAGCTCTAGGAAGTCTTGGTGGTTCCAAACTTCTTCCATTTAAAAATTACGGAGGCCACTGTTCTTGGGGACCTTCAATGCTGCAGAAATGTTTCGGTACGCTTCTCCAGATCTGTGCCTTGACACAATCCTGTCTCAGAGCTAAGGACAATTCCTTCGACCTCATTGCTTGGTTATTTGCTCTGACATGCACTATCAATTGTGGGACCTTATATAGACAGGTGTGCGCCTTTCCAAATCATGTCCAATCAATTGAATTTACCACAGGTGGAATGCAATCAAGTTGTCAACTTCTCAATGATGATCAATAGAAACAGGATGCACATGAGCTCAATTTCGAGGCTCATAGCAAAGGATCTGAATACTTATGTAAATAAGGTATTATTTAAATGTTTTTATACATTTGAAAAAACATTTCTAAAAACCTGTTTTCGCTTCATCATTATGGGGTATTGTGTGTAGATGTTAATTTAATCAATATCATAAGGCTGTAATGTACAACATGTGAATAAAGTGAAGGGGTCTGAATACTTTCCGAATGCACTGCATCTTTCCTGCAGATTAATCATGGTTAACACAACAGGTTCTATTTTATGCTTGCGGTAAGCAGGTGTGAAGTGTGAAACGCACGTTAGTTTGACTTTCGTCATGTAAAAACTGGCGCATTGGCATTTTCCAGCCCTTGCGCCAGGTTTGTGAATTTACCTTCCTAGCATTAGCTCGCTTGCGCTGAGGTGGAAGGGGTGGAATTATTTTTGGTGTGTCCTTATAAACGTGCGCCAATATGCCAATTTCAGTCAGCCAAGAGAGGATAATTAAGACCGACCAAAAACTGGTCTTAGCAGTAATGCAATTGGTTATGGCATTGATTTTGTCAAAAAAAAAGATCTTCCACTTTCCTCTATTGGACCTAACTGTCAAATCGCGGGAATTCAGCTGGCTTTCTGGGGTGATGAATCCACTTGTAGCCTATATTTGCCTGTTTGTTTGTTTACCTTTTCATGTGGCAAAGTCACTACTGACCTTATCAACACCGATAGTAGGTTATTTTTTATTTCACCTTTATGTTACCAGGTAGGCCAGTTGAGAAGAAGTTCTCATTTACAACTGCGACCTGGCCAAGATAAAGCAAAGCAGTGTGACACAAACAACTCTGAGTTACACATGGGATAAACAAATGTACAGTCAATAACACAATAGACAAATCTGTATACATTGTGTGCAAACGTAGTAAGATTAGGGAGGTAAGGCAATAAATAGGCCTTAGTGGCGAAATAATTGCAATTAAACACTGGAGTGATATATGTGCAGAAGATGAATGTGCAAGTAGAGATAAGACTCCAGCTTCAGTGATTTTTGCAATTCGTTCCAGTCATTGGCAGCAGAGAACTGGAAGGAAAGGCGGCCAAACGAGGAGTTGGCTTTGGGGATGACCAGTGAAATATACCTGCTGGAGCACGTGCTACGTTTGTGCTGCTATGGTGCTATGGTGACCAGTAGGCTGAGATAAGGCGGGGCTTTACCTAGCAAAGACTTATAGGTGACCTGGAGCCAGTGGCTTTGGCTACGAATATGTAGTGGGGTCCAGCCAACGGGAGCATACCGGTCGCAGTGGTGGGTAGTATATGGGGCTTTGGTGACAAAACGGATGGCACTGTGATAGACTACATACAATTTGCTGAGTAGAGTGTTGGAGGCTATTTTGTAAATGACATCGCCGAAGTCAAGGATCGGTAGGATAGTCAGTTTTACGAGGGTATGTTTGGCAGCATGAGTGAAGGATGCTTTGTTGCGAAATAGGAAGAGGATTCTAGATTTAATTTTGAATTGGAGATGCTTAATGTGCCTTTGTTTATCCCATGTATAACTATGTTGTTTTTGGCGCACTGCTTTGCTTTATTTTGGACTGGTCGCAGTTGTAAATGAGAACTTGTCCTCAACTGGCCTACCTGGTTAAATAAAGGTGAAATAAAAAATGTGAGTCTGGAAAGAGAGTTTACAGTCTAACCAGACACCTAGGTATTTGTAGTTGTCCACATACTCTAAGTCAAAACCGTCTAGAGTAGTGATGCTAGACGGTTGGGCAGGTGTGGGCAGCGATCGGTTGAAGAGCATGCATTTAGTTTTACTTGCATTTAAGAGCAGTTGGAGACCACGGAAGAAGTGTTGTATGGCATTGAAGCTCGACTGGAGGTTTGTTAACACACAGTGTCCAAAGAAGGGCCAGAAGTATACAGAATGGTGTCGTCTGCTAGAGGTGGATCAGAGAATCACCAGCAGCATGAGCGACATCATTGATGTATACAGCGATATACTGTTATAGCGATATACTCTGTATTTGGAAGTAGTAATGGTGAGTGGACATTTCCCATTTTTGTTGTTTCTGTAAACTATTTAACAAATTAGGTTATAATGGACTAGTAGGAGTTGATGACAGTGCAATGCATAAAATATCATATACACAACTTGAGGCAAACACATATTTACCCATGGGGCACATTATGATTGGCCAATGAGGGGTTAAGCCTCAACACGCCTTCAATTTGTTTATTCATCAAAACTCAGGCCACGGCCTGCTACTGCGCTCATAATTCTGGTTGTGAAAATAGCATAAATATGTATTTCTGAGTCCAAAATGTGACTTACCTGGACATAAGCAAAGTACATGTAACGGTAGGGCGACCTATTATCGAAATCATCCATGACCTCTTTTCTAGGGTAAGGGAGCGAGAGCGCAGGGAAGTGCATCCTGCACTTTTTCAGGCATGATGCTCGCATCAAAATGCGCCAGAAGATCTGCATATCCCCGGTGCTGCTTGCCATGACAGGCTCCTGTAGCTGTACATGACTGGCATTACAGTTTCGTATGCAGTATGTCACGCTGTCTTTCAGAAGTCGATGCAGGCGTAAACTTAATTCAATGAATTTGATACAGTCCGTCCAATTTTCTGAGGCATAATTGTCCAAGCCTTGTGCATACGCAGACTCGATTGGCATGAGCTCCTCTTGTGGGAAATGTCTAAAGTTGTAGTTGTCATACTGCGCGACCACTACAGTGGCAATAAAACACAAAGAGATTGAGAAAATAACTCCTTTTACGCGTTGGAGATTGGCGACCATGATAAATGCATTCATCCAAGTTGCGCATTTGTCTCTGGCCAATAAAACGGGACTGTGTTTTTCCATTTACTTTCAGGGAGAGGTGGGCCGGCAAACCGTTTAGGGGTCTTGGGGAATTCACGAGTTGGACAGTTGTAGCCCGTGGTCTCTGATTTCTAGCTGTCATAACCTCCAGCAGTCATATCAGAACACGTTTAGTTGTTCATTTAAAACGCGTTCCACGTGCGTAAAAATACATGTAGCCTAGTTAACAATTCCATTAGCTGAATGTGAACGAGGGTCTCTTCAGGCTACTGGGCCACTGGAGATAATTTAGCGTGAGATCAGCGTGTTTCGTGATAGTAGATGGATTAAATAGGATGTATACCTATCTGTTTAGGATATTTATCAAAGTAATTAAACTCAATCTATCTTTAAGCATACCATTGCTTCTACCAAGAGGTCTGAATGGCTTTCGGAGGTAGTGCACTTACCTTGACTGTAGAATAGCTGGTTCAGGACCTGGCTATTCCCCCTCAATGAATCACTGCAATGATTAGTTGCCTAATAAAATAAAAGTTAAATAAAAAATAGTAGCATAACCCTATACCCAATAGGAAAAGTCTATATGAACACTCCTGACCTGAAAAACTATATATCATTTCAGAATTGGATAAACATTAGATTTTGGTCATTTGTTTTACTGGTCAGGAGTGTCGTTACAGCCTCTCCCAAGCCAATAACTTTCAAAATGTCTTTATGCTTCGAGCCACATGCTCCGACAATGCTCATTGCACATGCGTTTGGCATTGATTGTTTGCATAGGAGAGACCTATAGGACCACTGACAGTGAAGCCAGTCATAGAACGGCCGCTGCTCATCTACGCGCTGAGTCTGAGCAATCCCACTGCAAACTGGAGACTGTCCACGTTTACAACATTCCTTGCCAAGAGGGAGAGAAGCCCCCCCCTCTTCTTTAGGAAAAATCCTGTGCAACTCCGTATACAGGGTTTAGTGTAGTGTAGAGACGAGTGAATGAGTGTGTTTCAAGACTGACGCAGGCCTATAAATTACTTATACAAATAGTTTAATACTTTTCTATCGAGTTAAAATCAGGATTCGTTCTTATTTATAATGTTTGCAAGCAGTCTTTTACTTTTACTGCTGAAGGCGTGTACGTACGTTGGATGCAATCCCACGATTGGAGATGTAGTCGTGGACAGATATTCGATACCAATACTTTGTCCCAGAGAAGTAAAAAGTGGGGATTATGTTCGGTATCACTACAATGTGACATTCCAAGATGGAAAAACATTTGATTCGAGGTAAGATACAAATAGTAATCGTCTTTGTCAATATTTTTAAACTCTGAATAATAATGTGTTGATGTCCGTTAAATTTTGTTGATGTAGCCTTTCTTTTGCAGAAATTGTGTGGCACACAGTGGGTTATTATAATCATCTGTAGTCTAGTATATTCTACAGTCCTGGTTCCATAAATGCGTGCATTACTTTTTAGCCATCTATCCTAAAATAAAGACAATTATGTTATTATGTATCCGGCTATTGTGTATCGTACATATTATATATGCAATAAAGCTAAATAATGATATGCAAAACATGGAAATGATTTGACTGCAGCTTGCCTTTCGTATAGCATAGGTAGGCTACAGGCTTTGCAGAATGGAACGCAATCACGGCCATCTTTTGAAATGGTTAAAAACTAAACGCAGTTGAATGAACTAAGGTACTCATTCGCAAAAGGAATAGCAATTATTTTAATGCATCAACTTCATTACAAATGAATGCCAAGAAATAGTCTACTGCCCTATTCTTTCTGCATAGGCCTACTATTTGCTGTCTAACTCTTGTCATCCTTTCATGTCCTGGCCTGCTCAGCTATGAGAGGGGAGCTGCGTCGGTAGGACAGACAGGCCAGGGCCGGCTCATCGCTGGCATCGACAAAGGGATCATGGGCATGTGTGTCAACGAGAAGAGAAAAGTCACCGTGCCCCCACACCTTGCCTATGGCAGCCTTGGAGCAGGTACTCTACACCGAGTTATATCGTTTACTTTACCCTGTAATGGCCTTAATTCAACAGAAAGAGAGCTAAAATGGCCACCACAGTGGAATTTGGTGATTTCAGTTTTACAAAATTGGTATGTACTTGTCATAAGTGTTTATGAACTGCTTCCAATGCCTTAGTGCCTAATGTCTTATAATGAACGTGAGTTATTAGCCATTGTATTGCCATATAGGAAAATAAATAACTTCATTTAACATTATATATCCTTTTAAATCGCTATAACAAGGACGAGTAATGTTATAATATTAAATTCACTGGTAGACAATTACAGCACCCTCATATTGAGTCATTATTAAACCATTTATAAAAAAATAAGTCAGACATTCAAAACATATTTATGCATCTAAAAGGCATATAAACATTTGGACTTTTTAAAATCTTATTGTCTATTTGAATGTATTATCGTACTTTTACTACTTATCCACTGTCAGGTGATGTGGTCCCTCCCGACAGCACACTGGTGTTTGACTTGATGCTGTTAGACATGTGGAACAAGGCTGACCTGGTTGTGACTGAAACCGTCAGCAGTCCCCGGGACTGCAAACGCTCTGTGAAGCGCACAGACTTTGTGCGATACCATTTCAATGGTACCCTTCTGGATGGGACACCCTTCGACTCCAGGTGAGTCCACTCCTGGACAGGGAGTGAAAGCATGAGGGTCTGGGTGGACAGATGCTAAGGGACCCAGTGGTAGTGTGGGCTGAATTTTGACCCATTGGATTTATTTTATGAATAAATGCATTGTGAAATCAGGGTGACATCTTGTTTAAAGGGTACAGACATAAGGACTTCATAACTCATCCATAAGCCATACATAACACGTGTCAACAACCACAAGTTGACAGGATGTTTTACGTAGACCGACAGAAGTGCCTTCAGAAGGTTTTCACACCCCTTGACTTTTTCCACATTTTGTTACAGCCTGAATTTTGACAGAAACAATTGATATACAGTTGAAGTCGGAAGTTTACATACACATAGGTTGGAGTCATTGACTTGTTTTTCAACTACTCCACAAATTTCTTGTTAACAAACTATAGTTTGGGCAAGTCAGTTGGGACATATTACTTTGTGCATGACGCAAGTAATTTTTCCAACAATTGTTTTCAGACAGATTATTTAACTTATAATTCACTGTATCACAATTCCAGTGGGCCAGAAGTTTACATACACTAAATTGACTAACTTTAAACAGCTTGGAAAATTCCAGAAAATGCTGTCATGGCTTTAGAAGCTTCTGATAAGGCTAATTGACATCATTTGAGTCAATTGGTGGTGTACCTGTAGATGTATTTCAAGGCCTACCTTCAAACTTAGTGCCTCTTTGCTTGACATTATGGGAAAATCTAAAGAAATCAGCCAAGACGTCAGAAAAAAATTGTAGACCTCAACAAGTCTGGTTCATCCTTGGGGAGCAATTTCCAAACGCCTGAATGTACCACGTTCATTTGTACAAACAATAGTACGTAAGTATAAACACCATGGGACCACGCAGCCGTCATACCGCTCAGGAAGGAGACGTGTTCTGTCTCCTAGAGATGAACGTACTTTGGTGTGAAAAGTGCAAATCAATCCCAGAACAACAGCAAAGGATCTTGTGAAGATGCTGGAGGAATCCGGTACAAAAGTATCTATATCCACAGTAAAACGAGTCCAATATCGACATAACCTGAAAGCCCGCTCAGCAAGGTAGAAGCCACTGCTCCAAAACCGCCATAAAAAAGCCAGAGAAGAGTTTGCAACTGTACATGGGGATAAAGATCATACTTTTTAGAGAAATGTCCTCTAGTCTGATGAAACAAAAATAGAACTGTTTGGCCATAATGACCATCGTTATATTTGGAGGAAAAAGGGGGAGGCTTGCAAGCCGAAGAACACCATTCCAACCATGAAGCACGGTGGTGGCAGCATCATGTAGTGGTGGTGCTTTGCTGCAGGAGAGACTGGTGCACTTCACAAAATAGATGGCATCATGAGGTAGGATATATTGAGGCAACATCTCAAGACATCAGTCAGTAAGTTAAATCTTGGTCGCAAATGGGTCTTCCAAATGGATAATGACCCCAAGCATACTTCCAAAGTTGTGGCAAAATGGCTTAAAGACTACAAAGTCAAGGTATTGGAGTGGCCATCACAAAGCCCTGACCTCCACCCTATAGAAAATTTGTGGCAGAACTAAAAAAGCATGTGCGAGCCAGGAGGCCTACAAACCAGACTCGGTTACACCAGCTCTGTCAGTTGGAATGGGCCAAATTCACCCAACGTATTGTCGGAAGCTTGTGGCAGGCTACCCGGATTGTTTGACCCAGGTTAAACAATTTAAAGGCAATGCTACCAAATACTAATTGAGTGCATGTTAACTTCTGACCCACTGGGAATGTGATGAAAGAAATAAAAGCTGAAATAAATAATTCACTCAACTATTTTTCCTGACATTTCACATTCTTAAAATAAAGTGGTGATCCTAACTGACCTAAGACAGGGAATTTATTTACTAGGATTAATTGTCAGGAATTGTGAAAAACGGAGTTTAAATGTATTTGGCTAAGGTGTATGTAAACTTCTGACTTTAACTGTATGTTGCCCCTAAGAGTTGTGCAAAGTTGGTACATCCCTATTCCAAATAATGGTTGCCAAATGTGCCTTCACCAAGTATTAACTCTGGGGGGTGGAGACTTATCCAATTATGATATTGAACTTTTATACATTTTTTCTTATTTTTATAAAATGTTCTATAACGGTCTTCCACTTTGAAAATGTGGAGTAGGTGGATCTGGTAAAAGATAATACAAACAAAAAAACATGCATTTTCATTTTTTTATCATCTTTGAAATGCAAGAGAAAGTCCATAATATAAAATTGCGTTTAGGCACCATTTACATTTTGCCCACTAGATGGCAGCAGTGTGTGTGTGTGCAATGTACAGTTCGATCCAGTGAAGCATTGCAATACTGGACAATATTTTGCATCAAATCTGCCCAAATGTGCAAAATTGGTCAATTGATACATTTAAGTACATAACTATAGAGAACATACACAAATTATATGGTAATACAAAATGTAAGTTTACACACTCCGAGGAATGTCATACATGATCTGTAGGATTAAAAAAAAAAATGTAATCCTCTTTTTTGTTGTTGTTGATGTTATTATAAGGCAGCAAAATGTGAAAAAAGCTAGAGGGGGTGTAAACGTTCTATAGGCACTGTACAGTGCAATTATGTTGACGTTTGATACTGTGACATAATGAAAACTACAACTTGTGGTTGTCCTTTTGTCGATACCCTTCAAATGAAGTGTTGCTACATTCGACAGTGTCACATTTGGCCACTGCTGAAGCTGACAACAAGCGACTAAATGACTACCAATGATTTGCTGCTATCGAAGCTGGGATTTATTTCACATCATGACGTTGCCTGGAAACCCGACGCTGAAATGCCTGGAATTCTACTTCGGGCAGAAATGAGCGTTTGAATCAGGAAAGTTTGAACATACTTTGTCCGTGCGGTTGGTCCTTTCAGCGGTAGGAATGTGAGACAATATAGCCACAGGGAAGTATAACTACATTAACTTGTCAAAGCGCGTTCAGATTTCCATCACCTGAAGCATGCTCACGAGATAAAAATATATGCACGAGACACATGCACACCTTCCGAGCTCATGCACATGTTTACAAGGGTCTGCGCCTCCTTCAAGTGATATAAATCTGAGCGCACTACCAGCGCTTTGACAAGTTGATGTAATTATACTTCCCTGGGGATATATTGTCTCAGAGTCCCAGCTCCAAAATAACCAATCGCACGGACAACTGGTAAAGTACGATAAAATATCATTTTATTGAACATTCTTGCTCGTAGAGGTCATGAGTAGAAATGTTCCTGATTTCAAACAGTCATTTCAGCCTATTTAGAATGATATGCAATTCAATGTCAGGTTTCCAGGCAAATCATGAAGATGAATGGTTCCGAATATCACACAACCCTGAAGTCAACTGAACTTCGTCCAAATAACAGTCCTGTCTGTGTGTGTGTGTGTGTGTCTGTACTGTGTTATCCAGGTGTGTGTTAAGAGGAGGAGGAGGAGGAGGAGGATGTGTGTGTTTGACTTTGCGCTTGTGTGAGCCCTACGTAGCTACAACAAGGGGCAGACCCACGACAGCCTGGTGGGGGAGGGCTGGCTGATCAAAGGCATGGACGAGGGCATACTGGGCATGTGCGTGGGGGAGACCAGAAACATAATTATTCCACCCTTCCTGGCCTACGGAGAGAAAGGATCTGGTAAGTACAAGAATGGAAGGAGGGGATACAGTTATGCGAGAGGTGGGAGGGTTGTGAGATTATTCCTGTTTTCTTTTTACACGGGTCGTATTCATTAGGCAGCGAACGGAAGAAAGCGGGAGAGTCTTAAACGGGGAGGAACTACCTGGTCCAATAAGAAATGCTAGTTTTCGTTTGCTGTTGCAAACCGTTTTAATACGGTGTGTCCTGATGAACGTAAAGTAAGTAGCCTTGCACGAGCCAAGGGTGGATGACCTCATAGGAGCAGGAGCCTATCTCCTGTTTTTGTTGGGTGAGGAAGCTTGATGTATAGTACACCCCTTGGACGAGACGCAAGTTAATCGCATGTGCAATTTTTTGTCTTTCGTATGACTCGGACGATCGAATGCCAACCTTCCAATCTCAGTGCGGACACTAACCACAAGGCCACAAATGAATATGACCCTGGTTAAATTTACGACCTGTTTTTCCGAACTGGTAAGAAATAATTTAAATAAATAGATTGTGTTGAAGGGTTTAATTAATTCCTCTACCTGTTTTAATCAGCATTGACATCTCTACCTATAGGTCCACATAAATAGACTGAAAAACAGTCTGTAAACAGTAGTCAGATTCAGTGATCCTTCCCATCTGTGTGTATGTTGTATGTGCCACCTGTTTGATTGATCTGGTTGGTTTATTGAATAACACCCAGTCTATATGTATCCAAAGTCCAGACAGACCGCTTCTATGTAAGCTCTGTTGGAATGCATTTATGCTGCATTTCCAATGAGGATTTACCCCAGTGTTTTACCCAGGGCCTTGCCTTAGCTTGGAGCCAAGGCAAGGCCCTGGTTACTTTTCAGCTGTCATTTACATAACAATGTGAACTTGTACACCTTCTCACAAAGCAACAGACTTGAATGATGTCGAGGTTGTTGATTCTGTTCGCCACAAATCTATAGTGTCTTTAAATTTTTTTTTTAAAAAGGGGTGATTTATGTAAATTAAAAAGGTGTAACTTATGTAAATTGTTTCATAAGTGGTCCTTTTTTCTCTCTCAATAATATACCTTTTTTTCCTTTCCACATTACAGAAACAAACTTATAATAATTTACAGACACATACAAAGACGACGTCTTATCTGCCCCAACCTGCATTATTGCTTGCCACTTGGTCTTAAATTGTACCAATTTGTTTTTATCAGTTGCCCATGCTATTTAAATAATTAATCATTAGATTTTTTTCCATTGTGTCAATGATGGCTGATTGATTATTTATTTTTATTCAACTAGGCAAGTCAGTTAAGAATAAATTCTTATTTTCAATGACAGCCTAGGAACAGTGGGCTAACTGCCTTGTTCAGGGGCAGAATGACAGATTTTTACCTTGTCAGCTCGGGGATTTGATCTTGCAACCTTTCGGTTACTAGTCCAACGCTCTAACCTACCCTGCCGCCCCATTTCTGCATGTTCAGTGCTGTTTCATTGTTTGGTGCATTTGCAGCCGTCAATCAGCATGGATCCCTCTTTAGACGACCAGACAGACAAACTGCTTCTCTGTACAGCCTTTTTTGACTTGACTGCTTCGATCTCCTTCAGGTAAAGAGATCCCGTCCCAGGCCACCCTGGTGTTTAATGTCCTCCTGGCTGACCTACACAACCCCAAGGATGACATCACCGTGGAGAACCAGGTGGTGCCCGAGGCGTGCGCGCGCAAGTCTGTGGCCGGGGACTACATGCGCTACCACTACAATGGAACCTTCCTCAACGGGGTCACCTTTGACACCAGGTGAGCAATGTCCAAGTGTCATAGGCTGCGTCTCAGTAGTCTAAAATGGCATAATGAAAGACTGAAAATACTTCCTGAATGATTACTGTTTGACAACGTCTGTCATTGCTTGTCATATCGAATCCTTCCTCTCTCTACAGCTACCAGCGGAACAACACGTACAACACCTACATTGGGATGGGCTACGTGATCTCTGGCATGGACAAGGGCTTGCAGGGGGTGTGCATCGGGGAGAGGAGGAGGGTCACCCTGCCCCCCCACATGGCCTATGGAGAGCAGGGAGCAGGTGTGGCTTAGTCCAGGGCAGATAGAGGGGCATTTTATTGGTAGTTACAGTAGGTTAGTTAAGTAGTTAGCTTTTATTGGTAGTTACAGTAGGTTAGATAAGTAGTTAGCTTTTATTGGTCGTTAGTGGTCAGGGTTGTAAAGCTCTCTCATTTGAATGATTTACATGGTAAAGGCCCAATGCAGTCAAAACTGTTTTTCCGGTGTTTTGTATCATATTGTACAACAGCTGATGAAACTAAAGACTGTAAAAGTGTGATTAAATATGATCATTGTTATTTCCTGGTTGAAAATACAATCTAGACAGGACCTTCTAATCGCCAGGTTTGCATGGGCGGGAGTTTCGGCTTCCCTGGTGACATCACCAGGCAGTAAATTAGTTAATAGACCAATAACTGCTAGTTTTCAGTTTTCTCTTCCCACTTAGACCACTCTTTCAGTCCTAGCATAATTGTTGTTTGAGAAGTAGTTTTTTGCTAAAAAAGCTATTTCTGTACATTTTATTGGAAACTGTTAAAGTAAGGTTCATTGTTACCCAGAAATTATTTGATATTGATATAAAAATGGTTGCATTGGGCCTTTTTAAATCCTATTTGTGTGGGAAGAATACACCTTAATTGTATGATTATGTATAATTATTAATGTCATACCTGTATAAATATGATTCATTTAGTCTAAAATGTAACAGATAGCCCAATAGCTAGCTGTAATTTAGACACAACATTATATATCGCATTTAACAATACATTATTCTACAGTTTAGTTTATATTACTGACTGAAACCCAGTTTGACATCTCCATCTTGCCGTACCAGGTAAGGATATACCAGGCTCGGCCGTGCTGGTCTTCGACATCCATGTAATTGACTTCCACAACCCCAAGGACTCTGTGGAGGTTCATGTGACTCACAAGCCTGAGGTGTGTAACCTGACCAGCGATGTGGACGATCTAATCCACTACCACTACAACTGTTCTCTGCTGGACGGCACACGGCTCTTCTCCTCGTGAGTACATTGACCAGGGTCGTGGGTATTTATTAGGCACCAAACGGAAGAAAACCGATTGAAACCCTCACGTGGATCCTTTTGTATTGACAGTCTAAGTCATTTGTTGTGTACTTCATTTTGATGATATCTTATCTCTAAAACGGCCGTCGTTGGAAAGAAAATACGGATGGAAGACTATGCAGTTGACAGACATGCTCCATATGTTGTTTTTACGTTCCCTTACCTGTGTTTATGTCCCTTGTGCTCAGGAGTGACTATGACAACCTGCAGGACACGGTGCTGGGGGCGGACAAAGTGATTGACGGTCTGGACGAGGGTCTGAGGGGCATGTGTGTGGGTGAGAGGAGGACTGTCATCATCCCCCCCCACCTGGGCCACGGAGAGAAAGGAGGTGAGAAAGACGTTCACCATGGGCCATCAGGGGAGGACAGGGCCACAATAAAACACAAACAATAGGCTCCCTCAACTAAGAATGCACCAGCTGGAGTATAATAGCACAAACACATTACAGTTGAAGTCGGAAGTTCACATACACCTTAGCCAAATACATTTAAACTCTGTTTTTCACAATTCCTGACATTTAACACTAGTAAAAATTCCCTGTATTAGGTCAGTTAGGATCACCAATTTATTTTAAGAATGTGAAATGTCAGAATAATAGTTGAGGATTTATTTCAGCTTTTATTTATTTCATCATATTCCCAGTGGGACAGAAGTTTACATACACTCAATTTGTATTTGATAGCATTGTTTAACTTGGGTCAAACGTTTCAGGTAGCTTTCCACAAGCTTCCCACAATAGGTTGGGTGAATTTTGGCCCATTCCTCCTGACAGAGCTGGTGTAACTTAGTCAGGTTTGTAGGCCTCCTTGCTCACTCGCACACACTTTTTAAGTTCTGCCCACAAATTTTCTATAGGATTGAGGTCAGGGCTTTGTAATGGCCACTCCATTACCTTGACTTTGTTGTCCTTAGGACATTTTGCCACAACTTTGTTAGTATGCTTGGGGTCATTGTCCATTTGGAAGACCCATTTGCGACCAAGCTTTATCTTCCTGACTGATGTCTTGAGATGTTGCTTCAATATATCCACATCCTTTTCCTAACTCATGATGCCATCTATTTTGTGAAGTGCACCAGTCCCTCCTGCAGCAAAGCACACCCACAAAATGATGCTGCCACCCCCTTGCTTCACAGTTAAGATGGTGCTCTTCGGATTGCAAGCCTCCCCCTTTCTCCTCCAAACATAACGATGGTCATTATGGCCAAAGTTGTATTTTTGTTTTCATCAGACCAGAGGATATTTCTTCAATAAGTACGATCTTTGACCCCATGTTCAGTTGCAAACCGTAGACTGGCTTTTTTTATGGCAGCTTTGGAGCAGTGGCTTCTTCCTTGCTGAGCGGCCTTTCCGGTTATGTCGATATAGAACTCGTTTTACTGTGGATATAGATGCTTTTGTAAATGTTTCCTCCAACATCTTCACAAGGTCCCTTGCTGTTGTTCTGGGATTGATTTGCACTTTTTACACCAAAGTACGTTCATCTCTAGGAGACAGAACGCGTCTCCTTCCTGAGCGGTATGACGGCTGCGTGGTCCCATGGTGTTTATACTTGCATACTATTGTTTGTACAGATGAACGTGGTACCTTTAGGCGTTTGGAAATTGCACCCAAAGATGACTTATGGAGGTCTACATCTAACAGCTGCATTGACATTAGAGAACCGACAGATGTTATTTAAGAATGCATACGTAAAGGAGGTCTACAATAAAGTATTTTTCGCAGGCACACATACTGGTGTTGCTCTTTCACACTCACTCACTGCCTCTCCTCCTCTCCTCCCAGCCACTGGTGTGCCAGGCAGTGCAGTGCTTCACTTTGAGCTGGAGCTGATGGACCTGCAGAAGGGCGTGCCGGAGGGCTACCTGTTTGTGTGGGTGGAGGACGCCCCGCTGGAGCTCTTCCAGGCCATGGACATAAACCAGAACGGAGAGGTGCCCATAGAGGAGGTATGTCATCTACCGCACAGCTGGAATAGACTAGTAGAAAATAGATGGATCAGACCGTCAACAATATTGATGGGAGTTATAAAGTACCGTCTACTCCATTTAAGTGCAATATATTTTTTCAGTCCCAATTCAATGACATTCGTCTTATAGCTCTTGATAACTGCATACTCTGGATCACTGGTTTAGTGCCCACCTGTACGGTGTCACTCTAGTCCCAAGTGCATTAATTAGGAGTTGACTGTACACGAAAACCCACCCTTTTGAGGATTACCATATTTGATTGGGATCTCATATGCTATTTAGCTACCTAATTAGCCAAACCAAAGGGCTTCTGCAGACATGTTCATGTAAAACAACGGTCAAGCTGTCATTTGTCATGACTCACACTAAACATAGCTGCTACTCCTCTACACAATGCTCGTTTCTCTCTCTTCATCCAGTTTGGAGAGTTCATCATGCTGCAGGTGGCGGAGGGCAAAGGTCGTATGAAGCCGGGGGTGGACCCTGAAGAGATCATTGCTGACATGTTCAGGAACCAGGACCGCAACAAGGATGGGGTCATCGTCGCCGAGGAGCTCAAATTGAAGGTGGAGGAGGACAAAGAGAGGATGCACGAGGAGTTGTGATGAGGAGAGTGCACACGTTGGTCGTGTTCAAGGACATACATTTTGTGCAGCAATTGGTCACCGACTGAGCAAACTGACTGATCTACAAATAATGAGTAATTATTTAGGATACAAAGGGATTTGTAGATCAGTTAGTCTGCATCTAACGCACGCACACACACTAGTTCCAGTTCTCCGCCTTCGCCCCGAAGTGTGCACTCGTTCACTCCACCTCGTGGATTTATAATATAAAGCATTGGATTGGAGTGAACAAGTGCACAGTTCGGTGACAAGGGTAGATCTACTCGAATATTCGAGAATCGGACCACAGCCTCTCTCTCAGGGATGGACCACACACACACCATAAAATATTCCAAGAGAGACCCTTTTTTATACAGTGATCCCTTAACAGGTGTCATACATTTGGTGGGTACAGATGGTGGGTAAAGAGTCTTACAAGAATAATTGTTGTGTTGCATGATTTGGTCATGTTTGATAAAGGGATGTGAAGAGAAGAAAAAAATGAATTACACGTTGACAAATCAACCTACCAAACCAGCACCATATGTTCCTGATCTGATGTTTACACCAATAAAACCATTTTTAGAAAAATAAACATCTTTTTTTTTTTTGCAGGATGTGATTGTCAGAGACTAGTCAAATGTTACAAACTACATGCAGGGATACCTTTGGAAAATGCCCGCTAGGTGGCAGTATTGGAAAGTATTTAAAACGTAGATTAAAAAAACAGAAAACCACAAAATAACACATCTTGTTTTGTTCACAACTGTCTTCACCCTTCGTTAGGTCAAAAGACAAGTGTTCAATGACATACATTTGAAATGTGAATAATAGTTAAAGCACTATTATTTTAGGATGCCGGGAAATCTCAGCTTATATAGACATCCAGTTTGAAAGTATCTGCCTACAAGGAAACCAATACCTCTGTAAAAAAAAAAATGGTAAAATAGTGGTTAAAGGGACATTTCTCCCAAATGTCATAATTTGCATGACCATATTACATTTAGTTGAACCATCCCTTTAATTGTCAAGGAAAGATTTTCTAGCAGCATAAGCATTTGCCACTGACAATGTTCTACTGAACTCCCATAGAGTGACTCATGAGGTAACAATTTCATCTGTTACAGTACTTCAACCAAATAAATACATTTATATACCACATTTGGTCAAATGTGCACAGGGCGGCATCCACACTTGACAATCACTAAATAATTGCGCCTCACAAATTAGAGGATGGGTATAGATATACATTTCGATTAAGACTAGTCTCATATACACACACACACACACACACAATCACTTGATCAACTCTCTCATGTTAGAATACTTACTGGGCGATACAGTGGATGCTCGTTACACAGCCCTGCGCCTTGGAAAATAAAGTGAATAACATTCTCCCATAACAGCGTGGAGACGGCATTCACCTTTAAAAGGCGCATACCCGACAAAGCGCGATCAGAATGCTGGCCTTTAATTTAGCTACAAAATCAACCACTTCTCCAAATGGAAGGAGCTGCTCGTCCTTAAGAGTAGACACCATAGAAACATACAGTAAATCGGTACAAACATTAGGTTAACAGAATCAAGGGGCTTCAGTGGATGGGATTTGCAGCACCAACCCCACACGTGAAACAAGGTGGTTTCATTTAAAATAATGTCACTGAGGTGTTGAATTGGTTTGAAGGTGCCTGAGGATCATTGTGGTGCATGCAGCTTAGTAAAGGTCAACAAAGGGTCAACTTCCTCTCTTTGTGATGTCGTCCATCGTGGCGGTTGAGTCCTGGCGCCTGTGCAAACGGGAAGTAACCGGACCCTAGGTTAACTTTTAGCCCGTGATTCGTTGCGTCCTCACGGCGGTTCGCTTGGCCGGCGTAGTGGTGATGTAGTTGAGGATGGCGTTGGGGACGTCCATGGTTTCATCCTTGACCAGGACGATGTCGTACGAGTTGACGTATGACTCTTTCCTCTCCTCCACCTGACCAAACGGAACAACAGTCAGTCCATTTTTACATTATAGTCTCATCCAGAGCGATTTACAGGAGCAATTAGGGTTAAGTGCCTTGCTCAAGGGCACAGAGATTTTTTTTTCACCTAGACGGCTCAGGAATTCGAACCGGCTACCTGACGCCCTAGTATCCAGCTAACACAATGCTTCAACACCTTACATACACGGTTAGGAATACAGGTGAGCAGCACTAACAGATTGAAGGAATATTTCATGAAGTTTAGTACCGTGTACTTCTGGGAAATGTACAACATTTATCGGAAGTCAGCGGTATGTCCTTTCAAAGTTCCTATACAAAACGGACTTCCTTTAAATCCTCACCACTTCCAGGTTTGCAAAAAGCAACACAAAGACAAATACAACACCCACCTGGTCATTGAGGAAGCCTATGGTGAGGGCGTGCTGAGTGTGGGCCACCCCATCGGCCATGGTGAGGTCTCCCAGAGAGTCCCCTAGCAGTAGCACGTTGGGCCGCTCTTTGAGCTCCCTGAAGTGGGCCGCGTGGAGCAGAGCGCCCTCTCGCTTGTTGAACGTGTGGATCAACTGGCCTTTGAACGCCCGCAGTACACCCTGCAGGAAGACATGGGTCGCACTAGTGGTCAACGGATTGCTGAGCTTGGGGGGAAAAAACATGAGACATTTTGTGAATTTGGGCATAACGTGTACTTGCATTGGTTAAAGGCCAAAAATGCTATAAATTGGTTAAAGTGATTAGGTAAACAAAACCAAAGTGTGGATTGCTGTATCTCCCTGTCTATAGACTGCTTTTAGGACATATGTCATTTTGTAATGTGTGTGAACTACCACTTTAGCAGTTCCATATAGGCATTAGGCCAGCGTTTCCCAAACTCGGTCATGGGGACCCCAAGGTGTGCACATTTTGGTTTTTGCCCTTGCACTACACAGCTTCCTCAAATAATCAAAGCTTGATGAGTTTGTTATTTGAATCAGCTCTGTAGTGCGAGGGCAAAATCCAAAACTCGCCCACCCTTGGGAAGTTTGGGAAACGCTGCATTAGGCACACATCATACTACACATAATTAGACTCGATGCTAGACTGGTTTCAAAATTAACCAAACAGTAAAGAAAGAAACGTACGCTCTGGTCAAAGTCCATGTAGTTGGAGATGACGTGGACGTTGGGGTGGAAGACGTGGTTCTGCCTGATCACTTCCTCCAGGATGTCCCCCAAGCCAGCCGAGAAGATCAACAGAGGAACCTGCTGCTCCTGCAGCCGGTCGAAGAACACCTTGTAGCCCTCCCTACAGGGGAAATATCATCATTGCTTATTCTCCTCTTCTTCAGTATCCAATTTTCCTGCCTTATTTACCCAACCACCACTGATGTAACCGATAAGGATAAAGACAATCCGTTTCCACTAAAAATGCTAACACGAAGATGTTGGATCCAGCTAAATAACCAGCTAATTGACTTAAAACAATCAACACCTCCCCTAGGTAAATGGAATATAAGGTTAACGAGCCACTGAACACGCCGATTTGCATGTGCTTTTCTGTTGCTCATTAGAAAAGCTAGATTTCAGTCTTGTAGGTGTGTTTGGTTACTGATATTCGTCCCCCATGAGACACGGCAGCCTATTTCACTTCCTCAAAATCCCCAGAATGAATCTAAGAAATCTGTAATTCGTTTATACATTTTTAACGCGGATGTTTTAGTTGCACTATTTTACAACTAAATAAAGGTGTTTGTTTGGTGCAGTATTTCTCAAGTTTAAAAAAAATGCGTGATGTGTCGTCTTATGTAAAAGTCGAAACTGCTGGGCAGGTCCGTCTCACTGTCCATGTATCGGATAGAGAGCAATCACCGCCGCTGTTCACCCCATGTTAGTGGGCAACTGGACGTTGTCAAATCAAAACACCAACCTTCGTTAACCCATTGTGACGGCCGACTGTTCCAAAATCCGTTTCAGACAAGATTGACTTTATGACCAAAATGATCCTATTTACACTTTGTAGTCAATTCTGATACTAGAAAAACTGTTTGACTTATATAGGCTGTTTTCAAAGGGATTTGTTGCATTTTTTATTCAAGAGCACATAAAGAACATGTACCATACATACACAACGTATCCTTGCAAGGGAGCGTAATTACATTCACATGTTATTAAAGGTACATTTTTGGCTATATAGAGCAAATATTTCAAGTGTCTGGATAAGAATTCAATTTGGATTAAGCCACAGAAAGACACCAGAAACGACAGAATAAGACCAGTACGATATGTCAGGAACTCTGACCAAACACCTTCATACGTATGCTGTCTCTGTTCCAAGATTGATGTAATTCTCTCCATGTCAGCAAGTTCCCCGCATAGACCGAACCGCATATCTTTTGAGGGAGTAAATTCATTTTTTCACACATTTCCTTGCTGCTGCTAAAACATAATATATCAATTGAACTGGAGAGGACTGGAGTGTATCCACAGGAACAATACCTAGGAGGAGATGATATGGGTCTGGTTGAATAATAATAGCTGTGATGTCCTGTATAACATGGAGAATTTCAGACCAAAAATACTTGATTTTCAGACATTGCCAAAATATATGTGATCAAGTACCTATTTGTCCACACTGTCTCCAAAACAATCCTTTTTTAATTGTATTAAGTTTATCAGGGCTTAAAAAAACGATCTAGTACTTGGAATTAAAACTCCCTTGTTCGGTTACATGTTGTGGCTTTATATAGCGTTTTCCATATTCCCCCAACTCTCCTCTGATATCTGGACCTGTATTTCCACCTGCCACGAGTTCCTAAAATAATCTAAAGATAATATAAGCATGTTAAGGATATTGTGATAATCATTTGAAACGGTTCCAATGTTTTCCCCTTGATAAAGTAATTCAAATCATCTCATCAATAGGAGTAATCAGCTCAGTAATTTTTTGTAACAATGAATGTCCTTACTTGAAGGTACCTATAAACATTTTGCGGGGGATATAATGAATTCCTCCTGGATTTCCTGAAATTATTTCTAAATTGAGCCTTTGAATAGTTGAGACTCTACAAAGCCCTCTTCACATTCCCTAAATCCTTGGGACATAGTAACAGGAAGAAAAGGCTGGGTTGTGGAATATAGGCGAGTGTCTAGACATGTCATTACTCAGTTTATATTGGCGTTGAACCTCCCTCGATGTAAGAGAAATAATTGGGTTTTGTTTAATCCTGTCAATAGAAACAGGACTCTCATTTCAAGCCATGACAAATCCTTTTGGTTGTTGAATCCATGATGCTGTGTGATTAAGTTGCGCCGCCCAGTTATATGATTTAAGGTTAGGGAGGCCAAGCCCACCCAATTCTTTGAACTGCTGTCGTTTTTTTTATAACTAATACGAGCCTTCTTATTTTACCATAAAAAATGTGCCTATTGCTGCATATAGGCGAGTAAAGGTTTTAACAGGAAGCATTGAAAACAGATAAAGTGTTCTTGGTAAGACGTTCATTTTCACTGAAACAACCCGACCTGCTAGATATATAGGGAGGGGGAACCAACGGTCTTGATCTTCAGTGATTTTACTAAATCACACGGGGGTAGCTCAAAGCATATAGTTTCCCAAAGTCTGACGTAATATTAACACAAGTAACGCATGCTTGTCTTTGATACTTGCATCACCGAATGTCACCATAGCAATAGTTTTACCAACGATCATTTTACAGCCTGATGTAGAACTATTATTCACCTATTCATTTGAATATATTTGGAATCGTCGTCTCAGCCTCTTATGTACGGGATGACATTGTCTGCATATAGAAATATCTTGTGTTCATTTGGCTCCACCTGCAAACCATGAATGTTTATGGCACTTCGAATAGCTTCTCCTTGACGATTTGCTCATTGTAGTTCTAGCAGATGATTTTGGACTTGAATATGTCAACTCTATCAATTTTTTTTTTAAAGTGCTCCCCATAACCAAACTTCTTTAACGTTGCTGAAAGAAAGACCCAGTCAACGTGATGAAATGCCTTTTCTGCATCTCGAGATAGTATAACTGTTAGTTTGAGTTGGGTTTTAGAGTAATTGATCATATTCAGATGTCGTCTTATATTCGACATTCTTTAATGAACCCGGTTTGATCTGGATTAATGAATTATGTTACTACCTCCAACTATTTTTGTTAAAATCTAAAGGATTTTAGAGTCACAATTTAGTAAATGTACTGGTCTATGGGAACCACAGTCTAGTGGGTCCTTACCTGGCTTCTTTAATAGGGTGACGGTTGCTTCGATTTGTTGCTTTTTAATGGCAGTCACTCTTTAAACTTCAAAATTGTGAACTATCGCTTTTGATACTGAGCATAGTGTGGGTGTGTTGGGAGTAGAGTGAAGTTGCCCCTTGACGCTGACATTGGGTCAGCATTTTCCCAACTTATGTTTAAGGTTAGGATTGAAGGAGAGGAAGCTCATCCCTGTACCTAGGAGAGACTTCAGCCTGTTACCAACCCGTAGTCAATATTTTGGAAGAAAATGCGTTTGACCAGATACAATGTCATTTCACAGTAAACAAATGAACAACAGATTCTCAGCAAGCTTATAGGGAGGGCATTCAACATGTACAGCACTTACACAAATGACTGATGATTGGCTGAGAGAAATTGATAAAAGGATTGTGGAAGCTGTTTTGTTTGATTTCAGTGCAGCTCTTGACATTATCGATTATAATCTGCTGCTGGAAAAACATGTGTGGTGGATCAACAGTTACCCGTCTAACAGAACACAGAGGGTGTTCTTTAATGGAAGCCTCTCCAACATGAGTCAGGCATTCCCCAGGGCAGCTGTCTGGGCCCCTTACTTTTTTCAATCTTTACTAATGACCTGTCACGAGCTCTAAGTAAAGCCTGTGTGTCTATGTATGCTGGTGAGTCAACACTATACACGTGAGATACCACAGAAAGTGAAATCAATGCAACACTTAAGAGCTACAGTCAGTTTCAGAATGGGTGGCAAGACATAAGTTAGTCCTGAATAATAATTTAAAAAATAAGTATTGTATTTGGGACAAATCATTCACTAAACCTCAACTACATCTTGTAAGAAATCATGTGGAAATTGAGCAAGTTGAGGAGACTAAACTGCTTGGTGTAACCCTGGATTGTAAACGGTCAAAACACATTGATGCAACAGTAGCTAAGACGGAGTGAGGTATGTCCATAATAAAGCAATACTCTGCCTTCTTAACAACGCTATCAACAAGGCAGGTCCTACAGACCCTAGTTTTGTCGCACCTGGAATACTGTCCAGTCGTGTGGTCTTGTGCCACAAAGAGGGATTCAGGAAAAGTATACTGACCAAAAATATAAACTCAACAATCAACAACGAGTTACAGTTCATGTAAGGAAATCAGTCAATTGTAATAAATAAAGTCCTAATCTATAGATTTCACATGACTGGGCATAGGCCCATCCACTGGGGACCCAGGCAATCAGAATGATTTTTTCCCCACTAAAGGGCTTTATTACAGACATAAATACTCCTCAGCAATCCTCCCTCCCCCGACGATCCCGCAGGGGAAGAATGTGTAGGTCTCAGGCTGGCGTGGTTGCATGTGGTCTGCAGTTGAGGCCGGTTGAACGTACTGCCAAATTCTCTAAAACGACTTTGGAGGTGGCTTATGGTAGAGAAATTATTATATATTATTATATTATTATTATTATTATTATTATATTATAGAGAAATTAACGTTAAATTATCTGCCAACAGCTTTGCTAACTGCATGCTAACTGCACGCTTCCTCAACTTGAGACATCTGTGGCATTGTGTTGTGTGACAAAACTGCATATTTTAGAGTGGCCTTTTATTGTCTCCAGTACAAGGTTCACCTGTGTAATGATCATGCCATTTAATCAGTTTCTTGATATGCCACACCTGTCAAGTGGATGGATTATTTTGGCAAAGGAGAAATGCTCAATAACAGGGATTTAAACAAATTTGTGCACAAAATTTGAGATAAATAAGCTTTTTGTGTGTATGGAACATTTCTGGGATCTTTTATTTCAGGTCATGAAACACGGGGCCAGCACTTTACGTTGATATTTTTGTTCAGTGTACAATTGTTCCAGAACAGGGCAGCACGGCTGGCCCTTAAATGTACACAGAGATCTAACATGAATAATATGCATGTCAATCTCTTCTGGCTCAAAGTAGTGGAGAGAATGACTTCATCACTACTTGTATGTGTGAGCGGCATTGACATGCTGAATGCACCAAGCTGTCTGTTTAAACTACTAGCACACAGCTCGGACAACCATGTATACCCCACAAGACATGGCACCAGTGGTATTGTCAAAGTCCCCAAGTCCAGAACAGACTACAGGAGGAGCACAGTACTACATAGAACCGTAATTCCACATCAAGTAATTTATGCAAGCAGTAAAATTAGATACCATTTTTATTTTTTAAAGTTAAAAATACACCTTATGGAACAGCAGGGACTGTGTAGACACACACACATATCATAACATACGCACTATACACACACGTGCACATGGATTTTGTATGGTAAATATGTGGTAGTAGAGTAGTGGCCTGAGGGGACACATTTCATGTGTTGTGAAATCTGTTGTAATGTTTATAAAATTGTATAACTGCCTTGGCAGCAGCTAATGGGGACCCATAAATACTTCACCCTGGAGTGTTCAGAGTCCTACAGTGATCTGACCTGAGCATGGCACTGGACTGTTTCACTGCCTGAGCCAGCAAGTCCCTCCTGATCTTCTGTTGGATCAGCAGCTCATGGACACTGGTCCACCTGCAATGAAAAACTCAGGATACTGAGTTCCACTTAAATTACCACTTAGAGACCTAACATACACATGAAAAATGGAAATTAGATTCAACTGTACGGTAGACACTATTTGGCATGAAACCAGAAAGAGAGGCTGAATATGTTTAGGTGTAGTGTGAGGTGGATACTGCCAGTCACTAACCACTCCACCATGTGAGGAAGCTTCTCCTCAACGGTGCGAGTTGCGTCGATCTCAATAGGGTAGTAGGTATTCAACAACTCCCTAATCTACATGGAAGGGAAAAGCGTGCGAGAGACAACACAACAAAATATCTCAATAGAGAATGGACTTTTTCCAACTGTCTCATCAGAGGAACACAGTACATTAACTTTCTCTGAGTCCTCTCCTGGTTTTGTGATTGTACTCACCATTTTCTTACAGGTGTCATTGATGAGCAAGTCGTTATCCAGTATATCTTAAACAGCGGGAAAGAAAATGGCAATATCTAATTGCACTTCAAAATAACAACTTTTGTAATCATTTGTTATAATGGGATCCAGGGTAGTGTTCATTATGGCACGCAACAGAAAACGTTTTGTAAGGAAAAATGAAAATGAGTTTCTTATTGGACAAATCTAAGACCCTCGGTTTTCTTCCCTTGGTGCCTAATGAACACGACCCAAGTCTTGGTGATGGGGACCTGTGTACTCACTGTGAGTGGTGGGGCACCTCTTCCCGTTGTGGGCAAATCTGCTGAGGGTCATGTCAAAGTCCGAGATCACCTGTAGATACCAGGCATTGCTAAGAAGGGAGTCCTTTCCACTCATACACATTCACTGAATTATTATTATTATAGATCAGCTTTAATATTGCAGGGTGGATTGTGGGTTCTATCAATTGAATTGTTTGCATTACTTATAATCCCCCTCGTTTTTTAAATGTATTTATACCCCCGCAACCCTTCCTCCCCTGATTGGAGTAAACTAACGGACAACAATACTTCTACTGCTACTTACAGCTATTTTCACATGTAAGGTACAGGTAATCATGCATATATTCTGAACTTTTTCTGCAAGTGCTGGATTGTCACCCACAGCAGCCAATCCACTATTCATTCTGATCTTAACTCCAACCTTCCGATGTCCAGATTAACCCAGCTTTCCCAGTATAACGCCATTTTGCTATTTCCTTTTGCAATACATCCCTCCATTTTACTATGATGTCTTATGAGGGTCCTGAACCTCCCTATTTGTAACATTTCTACCGATGTTGCCCTAAAATATATACTTTAACCAAGTATAATTTCCCATTGACTGATCGTAGTTTTTCAGATTCCCTATCAATACAGTTTGCAGGTCCATCAGAACTCTATTATGACATAACAACCATTCCTGGACCTGACTCCTTAAGCGAGCCACCAAAGGACAGTACCAGAGAAAATGCTCTATTGATTATGTTTCCTTGTGGCAGAGTCTGCACTACGCTGACTGTTAAAATGCCCCATATATTGAGCATTGTGTTTGAAGCAAGTATTTCACATAACAGATTAAATTGAAACGGATTGATTGATGTGTCAATTGTTGTTTAATATATCAGTTCAGAAATCCGATGCCATGGTATTGGGACATCAAAGACCTGTTCCTAACCGACTTGAACGTTATACGATATTGCTGTCAAACCTTTTGACTTTAAGTGGAACTGGTACATTTGATTTATACTAATTTTAAGCCATTTATGATTTTTAACAGGTGGCAGAGGCTAATTATTTAGTTTCTTCTTTAAGTTATGGTCTCTTCCAATTTTGTGTCAGAGCCGCTCTGAGTTGGTTCTAATTTTGTTTTGAGCATACACCTCCATACACTGTTGTTAGTTGCTTGTGTGACATAATTTTACCATCCTTGTTTAAAATATCCTTCATTAATGGGGTGCCTAGTGGTTAGAGAGCTGACAAGGTAAAAATCTGTTCTGCCCCTGAACAAGGCAGTTAACCCACTGTTCCTAGGCCATCATTGTAAATAACAATTTGTTCTTAACTGACTTGCCTAGTTAAATTTTAAAAAAATATATCCTTCTGTACATTTTTTCCCCCAAAAATATTCTGTCAGTACATTGGAGTTTAGCCATATAATTTGCTGTAATATTAGATCTGCCATTGTCAATCCACCGTTTTAATGTGTAAAAAGGCAGACATCCCTCTTAAAACATAGGATCGACCCCAGTTGGGATTTAGATAAAGCCTCCATTGTACCAACATTTTAAGAGAGAGGTTTAATGCCTTAACATTTAATAGTTTTAACCCTCCAAACAAATGTCCGTTATATAAATATGCTCGTTTAACTTGATCTGGTTTGCCATTCCAAATAAAGTGGGGGGGAAAAATTCCCGCATGATTTGAAAAACGATTATTCAGGAGTCGGTAGAGACATGAATAAATATGTCAAGTGCGATATCACTAGTGAATTAAACAGGGTAATGTTCCCGTGAATGGATAGGCGTTTCCCCTCTCCATAGTTTCAACATTATCTATTTTTGCTAAGTTTTCTACCAAAGTTAATGATTGCAAGATCGCTCAACATTTCCGGCATATGTACACCAAGCACGTCGACTTCACCATTTAAATCGGGAGACAACATGGCCATTTAAAGTCTATCTTTTAGAGACCCAATCCATTAACAGTACACTTATCATAGTTGGGTTTTAGACTAGAGAAAGAATCCGGGTCCTCAAGAGAACTTGAATCGTCGGCGTACATGGATACTTCTGTCTCTAATCCATACATTTTTACCCCTTAATGTTATCATTAGATCTGAAGCTAGCCGTTCAATTGCCATAATAAGTAGTTATGGTGACAGAGGGCAACCTTATTTTACGCCTCTTGTCAATTCAAAGTTCTCAGAGAATGAATCGTTACTTATTATTTTACATAAAGGATTGTTGTACATGACTTTTACCAATCTTATGAGAGATTCTCCAAAATGTATCAAATCTAGGCACTTAAACAGATTCTAGACGTAGAGAGAATCAAATGTTCTCTCAAAATCTACTATAAATATCACGCTTGGTTTCCCTGCATTCTAATAGTTTTCATTATTTCTAGGCGGTATCTAATGTTGTCTCCCATATATCTTCCTTGTAAGAATTCTATGAGCAATACATTTAGCCAATATTGTTGTGTCGCTACATTTAATGGTGAGGGGCCTCCCTTACTTTTTATTTTAGTTGTTATAGACGTGTCTTTGTATTGGCCCTCTGGCTCCTGCTTCAGTAGCAGGGAGATCGGTCTATCTTTTTGTGTATCCGACAATTTGCCATTTATACAGTGCCTTTGGAAAGTATTCAGACCCCTTTACTTTTTCAAATCAAATTTTATTAGTCACATGCGCCGAATACAACAGGTATTGATAGACCTTGCAGTGAAATGCTTACTTACGGGGCCCTAACCAACAGTGCAGTTTCAAAAAATACAGATAAGAATAAGACATAAAAGTAACAAGAAATGAAAGAGCGGCAGTAAAAAACAACAATATATACAGGGGGGTGCCGGTACAGAGTCAATGTGCGGGGGCACCGGTTAGTTGAGGTAGTATGTACATGTAGGTAGAGTGAAATTAAAGTGACTGTGCATAGATGACAACAGAGAGTGGTAGTGGTGTGGAGACGGGAGGGTGCAAATAGTCATGGGTAGCCATTTGACTAGATGTTCAGGAGTCTTATGGCTTGGGGGTAGAAGCTGTTTAGAAGCCTCTTGGACCTTATCCACATTTTGTTATGTTAAAGCCTTGATTGATTAAATCATCCCCCCCTCAATATATACACAATACCCCATAATGACAAAACCATTTTTTTTTTTGCTAATTTATGAATGTGAAATATCACATTTACATAAGTTTTCAGACCCTTTACTCAGTACTTTGTTGAAGCACCTTTGGCAGCAATTACAGCATTGAGTCTTCTTGGGTATGATGCTACAAGCTTGGCACACCTGTATTTGGGGAATTCCTCCCATTCTTCTATGCAAATCCTCTCAAGCTCTGTGAAGTTGGTTGGGGAGTGTTGCTGCAGAGCTATTTTCAGGTCTCTCCAAAACTGTTTGATCAGGTTCAAGTCCGAGCTCTGGCTAGGCCACTCAAGGACATTCAGTGACTTGTCCCGAAGCCACTCCTGCGTTGTCTTGGCTGATGTGCTTATGGTTGTTGTCCTGTTAGAAGGTGAACCTTTGCCCAAATCTGAGGTCCTGAGCACTCTGAAGCAGTTTTTAAATCAAGGATATCTCTGTACTTTGCTCTGTTCATCTTTTCCTCAATCCTGACTAGTTTCCCAGTCCCTGCCGCTGAAAAACATGCCCACAGCATGATGCTGCAACCACCATGCGTCACCGTAGGGATGGTGCCAGGTTTCCTCCAAACGTGACACTTGGCATTCAGGCCAAAGAGTTCAATCTTGGTTTCATCAGACCAGAGAATCTTGTTTCTCATCGTCTGAGAGTCTTTAGGTGCCTTTTGGCAAACTCCAAGCGGGCTGTCATGTGTCTTTTACTGAGGAGTGGCTTCCGTCTGGTCACTCTACCATAAAGGCCTATTGGTGGAGTGCTGCAGAGATGGTTGTCCTTCTGGAAGGTTCTCCCATCTCCGCAGAGGAACTCTGGAGCTCTGTCAGTGGCAATCGGGCTCTTGGTCACCTCCCTGACCAAGGTCCTTCTCTCCCGATTGCTCAGTTTGGCTGGGCAGCGAGCTCTCGGAAGAGTCTTGGTGGTTCCAAACTTCTTCCATTTAAGAATGATGGAGGCCACTGTGTCCTTGGGGACCTTCAATGCTGCAGATTTTTGGTACCCTTCCTCAGATCTGTGCCTCAACACAATCCTGTCTCGGAGCTCTACGGACAATTCATTCGACCTCATGGTTTGGTTTTTGCTCTGACCTGATTGCAGTGTACAGTATTTAGCACATCTCCGTGACTGCATCACCGCTTGGTATGGAAACTGCTTGGCATCCGACCGCAAGGCGCTACCGAGGGTAATGCGTATGACCCAGTACATCACTGTGGCCGAGCTCCCTGCTATCCAGGACCTTGATACCAGGCAGTGTCAGAGGAAGGCCCTAAAAATTGTTAAAGACTCCAGCTACACAAGTCATAGACTGCTCTCTCTGCTACGGCATGGCAAGCAGTACCGATGCACCAGATCTGGAACCAACAAGACCCTGAACAGATTCTAAACCCCAAAGCTATAAGACCGCTAAATAGTTAACCGGAATATCTGCATTGACCCTTTTAACAACTCTTTTGACTGGTCACATACGCTGCTGTTACTGTTTATCACACTACTGCTACTCTCTGGTAATCATATATGCAGTCACTTTAACTATACATTCATGTACATACTACCTCAATTAGCCCGACTAACCGGTGCGCCCGCACATTGGCTAACCCGGACTATCTGCATTGTGTCCCGCCACCCACCCTCTTTCACGCTACTGCTACTCTCTGTTTATCATATATGCAGTCAGTTTAACCATATCTACATACTACCTCAATTAGCCCGACTAACCGGTGCCTGTATATAGCCTCGCTACTGTAATTTTTCACTGTCTTTTTACTGTTGTTTTTATTTCTTTACTTATCGACTGTTCACGTGATACCTATTTTTTACTTATAAATTGCACTGTTGGTTAGGGCCTGTAAGTAAGCATTTCACTGTAAGGTCTACCTGTTGTATTCGGCGCACGTGACAAATTAACTTTGATTTGACTTATTATCTCTCCCGTTGCCTAGTCACTTTATCCCTACCTGCATATCTACCTCAATTACCTCGTACCCGTGCACATCGACTTGGTACTGGTACCCCGTGTATATAGCCAAGTTATTGTTACTCATTGTGTACTTATTCCTTGCTATTATTTTTACTATTTCTTTTTTCTCTCTCTGCATTGTTGGGAAGGGCGAGTAAGTAACCATTCCGCTGTTAGTCTACACCTGTCGTATACAAAGCATGTGACAACACTTTTTTTATTTGAACAGTTTTTCCATCCCCGAGCCCAGCTCAAAGACTAGACTTGCTATGTAAATGCGTATACCATTGTAGCTGTTTGCGAGGCGCACCAAAATTGAGCAGGGATGGAAAGACTTGATAAGCCAATGTCTAGTCCTGGCTGATGGAGCTCAGATACCCCCCTTTCCCCACAACACACACACGCTGGTCCACCGTGGAGACCATTCTTCCCCGGCACCTCGGTGCAGTCAGACCATTATGATTATGCTGTGCCGTCAGAGCCACAGTATTCTGCCCCCTCTGTTATTGTGTGAGTGCGACCCCTCCCCTATCGTCACGGACGGTACTCAGAAGTGTTTGCTAAATTTCTACTCATACACACAAACACTCTTGTGGGGAGCTATTGCAGTGTGCTTTTTTTGGCTAGGTCTAAGTGACCTTTGACCCTGTATACAGTACTTCTGGCCAGTGGTTACCTGGAGGGCATCTGGCCCGGCTCGTTGCATGGCCTGTATGGTCTCCTCCACTCTGCTGCGGTCCCTCATTAGCACAGAGGCCTTGGCCAGCTCTGGGATCTAGGGAACAAGGAGAATACAGGCGTTGAATACCTGTAACAGTGGGGACCATTCCATGTGGGGGTTGAGGAAGGAAGGGCCAAGGGACAGAGGGGTGGGGGGACTAGAGTCAGTAGATTATACTACAAGGCTCTACACTGCAAATTCATGAATAAAGTAATGCATTTACTACACTACCAAAACATTCCTATGATGAAGCTTAAAACAAATAGTCCAGAAGTAAATCAAACACTGGCCAGAAGTAAATCAACAGGGCAAATCAACACTATTCAATTGGAATGAATGGATTAGTGAAATGTGTTCAGTATGGACAATAAGATGAATGCGGCTCGATAAAATCGCAAACAAATTGTACGAGGCTATTTCTGAATTAAAAAGCCCGTATTTCAACCTCACTAAATCTCACACACATATCTTTAGTAGGGTCTGAATCCAAAATAATAATACAAATCCCACACGTGCTATTGGTGCTATTAAACAGTAGGGGGCGCAAAAGGACAAATGTAGAAAACAGGGGACAACGCTAACCCACATAGGCCTACTTGAATACACTGTGGTTAGTTTTGAGATACTACTCCCGCCACCACGTTAACACCTTATGTATCATGCATCACTCTGCATGCTGAGCTAATTGCTTTAATTTACTAGTCAACTACGAAGCCTGCATTTCTTAAAATGTAGCCGATTTCTTCCAAGTGAGTAATACTAGACTACACACAAATACCTATTTTTGCTATTACAAAGCTACTACACAGCCTAGGTTGACTTAAAGAGCAAAATAGGAGGATAGGATACAATTCTTCCAAATCCACACAGTTTGCAGTTATTAACTTATTATAAGGCTAAGTTCACCATTTGAACCTCATAGGAGCATTGTTAAATCTCCAAGCTGTTTCCCAAAACCATCGTTATTAACGTTGCACTTGTAATCTAAAACCTGCCTCTGACCACTCGTAGAATAGCTAAGTGCGTCTTTCGACACTTTTTTTGCCCTCCCGTGTCACTTTATACACAAAAGATCTCCGTGACCGCCGACAACTTCAGAACAAAGTTGACTAGAAATAAAAATAATGTCTTTGCACTTGATACAAACAATTATATTATATTATGTATTAAAATTAAAACCGAGATGACTGCAATAAAATATAGGCCTATTTCAATCATATTTCATGTTCAATAAATGTAGTTATATTTAGCTACTTGTAGGCTACTGTCTGTAATCTCAATATATTTAATGATGTGTAGCCTAACATGTGCCAAATCGGTGGTTTAGTGAATTTTTATAGGGTAAGCATTAGAATAAGCCACCTCAATATTTGCAGACGGGGTAATATCTCTCTAGCAGCTGATACGTCGTCAAGTATTGTGAAATAATTCAAATATTAAGGCCTGATTTGAATTGAGGAAGCTGATCCAAGTGCATGACTACCTTTCTTTCGATCCTATCAGTATCGACACATGCTCCAACGACATGCGTTTCCCAAATCACCAAATACAGTGCATTCTAATGGGCTACATTTTTTTTTTTGTACCTTTATTTAACCAGGCAAGTCAGTTAAGAACACATTCTTATTTTCAATGACGGCCTGGGAACAGTGGGATATCTGCCTGTTCAGGGGCAGAACGACAGATTCGTACCTTGTCAGCTCGGGGGTTTGAACTCACAACCTTCCGGTTAATAGTGTGGAATTCGAACAGGAATTCGATGCATTTGTATTTACAAAGCAGAGACTGTCAGACAAAATGCATGCAGTTACTGAATAGCAGAGATGGATTTGGATGAATAAATTGTACTAGGCATGGGTAAAGAGAGCAGTGGACAACAATAGAACAGAAAGCTGTCTGACCTCAGACTTTGTCAGCTGGTGCCAGATTGCTAGGACAGTCCTTACTGGCAAATATATCCAGGGGATGTGGTATATCTGAGCAAAGAACCAGGGAGAGAGGTATTAGCTAATTCATGGAATTCATGGAACAGGAGACATCGTCATCCAGTCACTGATGCCTCAAGGCAGAGCGGGGAAAAAACAATGCTTAGCTTATCCAATTTATATTAAAAGAGCATTTCCGGCACTTTTCAACATCATTCATCAGCTCCAGCACCAAACCAGTGTCTACATATGTGAAAACAATGTGTGTTATATGATCTGTGTTTAAAAAGATAAGGTTAAAAAAACGATTCTCTGTGATAAAGGGTAGGATTAAAAAAATGTTGAAATGATTTTCAAACCTGCAACGGGTTTCTATCCCAAGGGATGGTATTATCTTGCTCCGCACGTCTCCGCGAATCTCAGTTTGAAAATCACTGTTTTAAAACTTAACTTTTGTTGTAGACTAACAGTGAAATGCTTACTTTAAAAAATATATTTAGTTGCATTTTAAACTTTATATATCTTTCTACAAAACGTAGAAATGTACCTTTTTTCACATATGTTGACCCTGACAATGTTCTGGAGATAATGAAGATGAGGTTGAAACGTGGTGGAGTTACCGTTTAACAGTCATTCTACTCAAGATACCCTGAGTAGAATGACTGTACTCTGTTCCCCAATACAAAACAAACATTTGCCAATATGAAATGAGATAATGTCAATTACTTCCGTCAGTAATAACATGACTAT
Source organism: Oncorhynchus keta (assembly GCF_023373465.1). NCBI lineage: Eukaryota > Metazoa > Chordata > Actinopteri > Salmoniformes > Salmonidae > Oncorhynchus > Oncorhynchus keta. The sequence continues at coordinate 8,361,689 of NC_068423.1, forward strand.
AGGCATGTACATAGCTAGCTAGATATAATAACAAGCTATGTGTGTTCTCTGTAGTTTGAGAACATTTTTTTTAATCATTTCAATATGTTTGCAATGAATTATATTTCCCTTACTTTTTAACACCCTTCCTTGGTAAATATGGCATTATTACGTTGTGCTCATCATTCCAATTCAAAACAATATAGTAAACAACCGTAGCTAACCTAGCAAAGTGTGTGGTTACCTTGCACTGCTATCCAAAATAACGCAAACCAACGAGATGTTTCTCTCGGTAAGCCATTAGAACTCGTGTCCCTTGTTTTTTGTTGTGCAATCTTGCCAGCAGTGCATAGGAATAGCCAATGGCAATGCTATCTATCTAGCTACGTTAGATATTTAACAGACCGAGACACTTACCATTTTCAGACGCTTGCTAGCTAACTAGACAAACTGGTGTGCAGTGAGCAACAAACATACGTATTTGCAATACATCAGTGAATGGTTGGTTCGAGTAAATGCTACAACTAATCAGAAAAAGAATACTGTTAGCTAGCTAGCTTGCCAGCTAGATTTCTTGACATGTCAAAATCGTGTTGCACCTGCAGTCCTCCCTCTGAAACAGACTAACGTAAACAGTGGTTCCCATACGTTGATTCAAAAAAAGTTGCTCGATATCCGCGGTTGTTGAGCAAATGGATGTCACCTGAAAACTGAAGCAAATTCCAGAATAATTCAGAATATACCCAAAAAGTGTAATCTGTTTTGACATATTTTATTTTTTAAATATAGAATGTCAGTTTTAAGTTAACAATAATTACAATTTAAAACATTTTTATTGTACATTTTATATTTTGGGGCTCTTAACTTTTTTGTTTTAGATTATTTCATTATTGGATCACGTTACCATGGTAAATTGATTGCTTTGTATCAACAGAGAAGTGGAAGAAATGCCATTGTGATATATCAATGTATGGATGTTCTAGAACTCAACAAGAATGGAAAGCAAAGTTCTCTCTCTATCACATCAAACATTTCACAAACTAAAAAGTCTGCTGAAGACAGGCAAGAGTCTAGAACCTTAACCAAATTTCAAAAGGAGAAGACTACCGGTGCCATGGCCTGCAACATTTTCAATGAGCTACGCCTGGAAGAGAAACTCTGCGATGTGGTCATCAAAGTCGAGGGAGTTGAGTTCAGTGCCCACAAGACTATCCTGTGTGGATGTAGCTCGTATTTCCGGTGAGAGGCTTGTCTGTGGTGATTGTACCATAAACATGAAAACAAAAATAACTTCAACATTCTAAATATGAATTGACATAGATGAAGAATGGAGACTTTAGCCTCAATCCATGCCCAAGAGAGAGTACCAACACGAGCCCAGTTTCCCAACACGATTGAGCCACCTTCTGTAAATACATTTAATTCAGATTAATCCTAATTTGTCTTCATAGACACATCTTCAATTATTTCTGGACTATGTTTAATGCTTAATCAAAAGAGTTTCATAGGCCAGATACATGTATCCAACTCTGGACAGTTACATTTTTTGAGAATTGGTTTCCTTATTCTGGGTCTGTGATGTGTGAAACTGTCCCTCAGTGAGTTGTCAATGTTTTGCCTTTTTCCCTCTGCAGTGCTCTGTTCACCAGTGGCTGGAACCCCTGCGAGAAACGTATGTACACCATCCCAGGTGTATCTCCTGAGATTATGAGGATGCTCATCGAGTACGCCTACACCCGGACCGTCCCGGTCACGGCGGACAACGTGGAGTTGCTCCTAGAGGCAGCAGACCAGTTCTCCATCCTGGGCATCGTGCAGGCCTGCTGCCACTTCCTGGAGACCCAGCTGTGTCTGGAAAACTGTATCGGCATCTGCAAGTTTGCCGACTTCTACTCCTGCCCGGAGCTGCAGCGCCGAGCACTGTTCTTCATCCTGCACCACTTTGAGGAAATCGTCTGCTGCTCCCAGGAGTTCCTGGAGCTGTCTCTGGCCCAACTCCTCGACCTCATCAAGAAGGACGACCTGAACGTGAGGCAGGAGAACACTGTGTTTGAGGCCATCCTGCGCTGGATCGACCACACTCCTGCCAGCCGCAGGCACTGGATCTCTGTGCTACTGCCAAAGGTGACGGTCCACTTATAAAATGGTCACTGATCAAAGGCCTACTTTTTTGTTCTCATACTGGGCACCTATGGAGCTAATAACAACCAAGTGAAAATTGGTTTCATAATATGTGCCACATTATGTTAGACAAGAAGCGTGTTTGCTTAGTCTTCTATACCTCTATGGTTTGCTTTGAGTGTTTTTCAACTGTATGAAATCCCTTACATTTAATTCTGTCCATCTAGGTGCGAATGGCTTTGATGAATGCTGACTACTTCATAAACCATGTGAGGAACAACTCCCTGGTGAAGGGCAGTGATGAATGCAAACCCATCATCCTCAACGCCTTAAAGGCCATATACGAACTCAACATGCACGGCCCCTCCATTTCCAGTAATCCGCTGAGGCGACCTCGCCTGCCTTACGCCATACTACTAGCTATCGGCGGCTGGAGTGGAGGCAACCCGACCAATGTCATCGAAGCATACGACACGAGGGCCGACCGTTGGGCGACCATAGCGCAGGAAGAGAGCCCACGGGCTTACCACGGTGCTGTGTACCTCAACGGATTCGTCTACTGCTTAGGCGGCTTTGACAGCGTGGAATACTTCAACAGCGTCCGCAAGTTCAACCCCATCACGTGCACCTGGCACCAAGTTGCGCCCATGCACTCGCGGCGCTGCTACGTCAGCGTGACAGTGTTGGACGGCTGCATTTATGCCATAGGCGGCTTCGATGGCTACGGGCGTCTTACAAGTGTGGAGCGGTACAAGCCTGAGACAAACCAGTGGACCCTGGTAGCACCGATGCACGAGAAGAGGAGCGATGCCAGTGCCACCACACTGCATGGCAAGGTAGGCCGAAGTTGAAGGGGAATAGATTAAGTGATGCCTGCCAATACTCGTGTGGCAGTACGAAAGAGTAATTGGTATTAAACCTGAAAACAGTAAATGGCAAACTAGACTACTAGATTGCACCTTACAAGTAAAAAAAAAAAAAATAACAGTTGCGGTGTGTCAATCCTGTGGGGTTCTCTGGCGTTCAGGTGTACGTCTGTGGAGGCTTCAATGGGACCGAGTGCTTGTTCAATGCAGAGAGCTACTGTCCCAAGACTAACCAATGGACCCCGATTGCCCCTATGAGTCGCCGCCGCAGTGGGGTCGGCGTCATTGCATACAAGGAGCACCTCTATGCAGTAAGTTACACACACAACATGAGTCCGAGCAGCACTTCTAGTCGGAACAAACTAAGTAATCATGTCTGGAGGACTAACACTTTTGTAATGTGTTTTGGTCTGTACATTCAAAACACTTGTCTCAGGACAAGTCCAGGGGTGTGCAGGCGCTTTACTCATGGTACAATTCAGTGGGAGATATTCAGAATTGAGTATTAATACAAATTGCAGTAACTACCTGGAGCACTGAGATGGCCTTAGGAGGCAATGGTGCTCGGCTCCTCAGTGAGATTGATTGCTGTGTAAAACTACCAGTCTGGAATAGATGGAGACGTCAATTAGCTCAATAGTCTCAGGCTGTCAAGCAAGTTACATTTTGACGGTACAACTTGAATATAAGCAGCTGTTCTTTCATGAAACTTTTCTTTCCATGAAATGTAAAGTTTATAATGAATGTATATGTGGCTAATTAAACATACAGATGAATTGCCTCTAGCTTCTGTTTCTTTCTCACAACATTTGAAATCCAATTAGCCCCAGACTCACAAGATTGTTCTACCCTAGGTCGGAGGCTTTGACGGCGCCAACCGTCTGAAGACCGCAGCGGTCTACAACCCACTGGACAACACCTGGCGCGCCTTGCCCACCATGTTCAACCCGCGCAGCAACTTTGGCATCGCCGTGGTGGATGACCTGCTCTTCGTGGTGGGCGGCTTCAATGGTTTCAACACCACCTACAACGTGGAGTGCTACGACGGGAAGACAGACGAGTGGTATGACGCCCACGACATGCCCACTTTCCGCAGTGCCCTCGGTTGTTGCGTCGTGCCCGGCCTGCCTAACGTGGCACAGTATGCTGCCCCCCGCGACTCCCCAATGTTGCTCGCTGACGAATGGAACACACCTTCCAAGACCAGGCTGGCCTCAAACCTATAGACAAGTACATCCTTCCCATTCCCCACGATAAGACTAGAAAAAAAGAGAGGATATTTTGCTTAGGAAATAAATATATTAAAAGATAACTGTTTGGAGTAAAACATTTTAGCTGATTGTTTGCATTATACATCTGACATACCAAAATAAAACATATTCAGCATCTTCACAGACAACAGATATAGGCCGCCTAATTATATGAAATATCTTTTTTTTTTTTTTAATTGCAAATGGCGGTATTCTCAGAGCTCGTTCTGCATTTTAAAGCGAATACACACAAAGCAAAATATGTCCTTTACAACTTCAAATTACTGTACGAGAATGAGACCAGAAGGAATATGGGTTCTGGACACCTACAATAACAAACACGCTCAGATTCCCTCTGCATTTATGGAAGAGGAATAACAACTGGTGGGAGATTCACTGCTTTCACCATAAAAAACATCCCAACTGGAGACATTTACAAAATCAACACCGACATAGTATACTACTCTGAATCTAACTATCCGTGGAGTGCATTTATGAATGTACATGGTAGAACATAATGAGGATCTGAATCAAAAGGAACTCTGGATTGTTTTAGCTGAAACACGATTGTGAGGTACTGTGAATAAAAATGGTGTTGAGGAATGTAAGTCACTACGTAACACAATGTGCCTCCAGCCACAATGACCTTAAAAGGTTAAGTCTTTGACAATATAAAACACACAACAGCAGGAAAATACACACAATTACCTGAAAACATTCACAATGCACTGAGTGAGTAAATACATAATTACAGGTTTTCCCATTTCTAGACAAGTTTCCAGAAAGAAAGAAAAAAGTTATTAAACCGCCAGATAACATCACGGCTTGAAGAACATTTCACACACGTCGGTATTGTAAGCACAATGGAATGCTAATAAAGTCTGACCTTGGTTTCAGGTTAACAAACGAGACAAATAATGACTGACAGACATTTCATTGAAGACCACCTGAGTGTGTCGTTAAACTTTCCTGTGCAAGTGGGGTAGGTATGTTACCCCAGTAGCTATAATCTGCCTTCCTGTGAGGTAGTGGAGTTCATTATTTCTAAATAGAATTACTTCCAGGTTACGCTTTGGCATTGGGGGAATTATAAAGTGAAATTGTAGCGTAAGGTCTTCACTGCCCTACCAAGCAAAAAGGCAGTAACTGCTCATTTGGTCGAAAACGAGTTAGTCATTTTTGCTACATCAAATACATGCTTAATTATATGGACAAGTATCCTGCCTCTTTTGTATTGTGCTCTGGAGAAAGTGGGGGTCATGTTAGCAGTAACTGCATAAGGTTACTGTGAAACTAAGGTAAATAAAAGCCATTTTTTTCCTCAGTTCCATGCTATGAGCAGTTACTGCCTTTTTGCTTGGTAGGGCAGTTCAGTTGACCAGTTTTATAAGCAGGCAAAGTCGATAGGCTTACTCAAGTGCAATTAACCGTGCTTTAGGAATGTCACAATTGAATGGAATGGAGAAAGGAGTGCTCTCAACGACTCCCGAGAAAACGTTAACGTTAAGTTACTGTAGATATCATTTGGCCCAAGTTACAGAGGACACTTGTTCCCTTAAAATTATTATTCTGCTCCACCTATAATTTTATAGCTCTCTTTTGCCAAAGAAAAAAAAAAAAAAAAAAACACATCCAACCGGTCAAAAATAGATTGAGAATTTCAAAATGAAGTGCTTTTCGTTCCTCTCCTATTATTTACAGTGCATATTTAAACAACACAAACAAATCTGGTGTTACGAGTCTCTTTCCAACATTCAAATGGTACAGAACACATTGAGCTATCGTAACACATATATCTAGTGCAAAACAAAGCCATGGAGGAAACAGGCCGAAGACTGTAATGAAGCAAGCAAAAGGAGTAGCCTAAAACTGAAAGGAGTAGCCTGTCTATACAATGCACTCAATAGATGTACATTAAAGCAAGTCTTTAAAATCCTTCCCCTTTGTGTGGGCCGTAGCATCTCACTAAAGCCAGCACATAAAAGGTGGTCATGGGAACCATCACAGTGTCAAATGGAATGTCAGTCTAAGGTCGAGTTCCTGGCCGACTACAAGCGTAAGTGTTGCATTGCATCAACCAATAGACTCCGTGCCACGTCATCGACTGTGCAGTCGGGCATCAGATTGCTATAGCATGTGATGTGGTTTAGCAGATGTGTTAAATACCTAATCAGGAGTTGTAAGATCTGGCATGCGTCTAATGTAGTTGGACAGGAACTCCCATTTACAAGCTAGAATGGAGCATTGCTAGCCTGGTCCCAGATCAACTCGTCAGGCATTGACAGCAACTGAGTTGGCATGATAGTACTAACAGGCTGACGCTAACTCGGTCCTCAGGTGCACATTTTGTACTACACCACAGGAGGTTGTTGGCACTTTAATTGGGGAGGACCAGCTTGTGGTAAAGGCTGGGGTGGAATTAGTGGAATGGTATCAAATAACTCAAACAAGTTTTCCAGGTGTTTGATGCTTATTCCATCGCGCCGCTCCGGCCATTATTATGAGCCGTCCTCCCCTCAGCAGCCTCCACTGCACTACACAACCGATTCAAATAATCAACTCATCATCACGCTTCGATTATTTCAATCAGCTGTGTAGTGCTAAGGCAAAAAAAAAAAATGTGCACACTTTGGGTTCATCGGGACCAAGTTTGGGAAACGCTTCTCTAAAGCATATATTAAGAGAGGATTAAGAGAAGGCATATTTAAGTAAGGCCAAAAGCATACATAAATAATGTCCTTTTTACATGGCGTATCGTTCCATTGTCTAGTCATACGTTTATTCAATGCCAATTGTCACATACAACTGCCACAGACACTTTCTCTCATCGACAAACCTGAGCCCAAAAAATGAAAAGCAACCCCGAAAAAAAGCGTGGCAATATCAACGAACTGCATATTAGACAGGAGGGACAGTACTGAAAGGAAAATGGGAATCGGACACTGAAAACGATGCCGCTCGTGGGAGGACGGAATGGAGTTCAGCACTCGATCTGCGACTGCAGCTGCCTGCGCAGGGTGAGGGTGCGGCGGTGGAGCTGCTGCATCTGCTGCATGCGGTCCCGCTGCCGCGCCAGGTTCTGTGGCATAGGGTAGCGCTGGCAGCCGTACAGGAAGCGGTAGGGGATGCGTACGTGGCAGGCGGTGGCACGGCAGCGCGGCTGGGGCATGGGCGGCAGCAGCATCCAGCGCTTCCGCTCGCCGCAGTAGCGGTAGGCCTCCTTGCGGTACTGCTTGTCCACGTCGTCGCTGTTCTTCCAGCCGCCGATCACAAACACGTCCTCGCCCAGGTAGCAGATGGCAGTGCCCTCGATGCTGGTGACCTCAGGCGGCAGGCTCTCCAGGATGTCGTCCGAGATGCGAGCACTGATCTTCTGCTTTGCGGTCTCGTCCTGCACGGCATAGCTCTTGGGGCAGCAGGAGGCAGTGTGGTAGAAGTTGGTGGGCGCCACCGCCATCTGGAACACACAGTAGTTGTCAATGAGCGGCAGGGAGTCCACCTCCTGCCACTGGTGGCTCTCGGTGTCGTAGCGCGTGGTCACAGTCTTCAGCCCGTCCTCGTTGTCCGTGTCCACGGGCGTGCGCGCCGTCACATATACATAGCGATCCTCCACGCTCACCGCCTTCACGTCGCGCAGGATCTTGGGCGCCGACTCAAGGTTGTGCCACTTGTCCTGCTCGGGCTCGTACACGCTCACGTCCTTGAAGCCCGGGCTGAAGTTGCCGTGGCCGCCGATGCTGTACAGGATGTTCTTGATGCAGGTGAGGCCGAAGGAGTGCTTGCGCGTGGTCAGGTTACTCACCTGTTCCCAGGTGTTGCGGTTGGGGTTGTAGCGCTCCACGGTCTTGGCGAAGCCCGGTTCCATGGAGCCTGCTACGTAAACGTGGGAGTCCGTAGTGGCGATGGCATGGCCATCCAGGTGGTTGTGGATGTGGGGCAAGTTGACCCAGCGGTCCTCATACACAAAGTAGCCCACGCACTCACTCAGGTAGTCGCCGCCCTCAGACACCCCGCCCACCACCATGATCACGTCCATGTTCTGTCCGAAGCGCGGCTGGAAGGCTGCCATGTGTGACGCCCAGAACTCTAGGTCGACTGACTTGAGGTTCTCAAAGCGAATGGCGTGGCCCTCCACGGCCTCAGACACCAGCTGCAGGCAGGCGGCGTTGTTGGCCACCAAGGGCTCCTTCTTGACCACCTGGGTTAGGTAGGTGGGCATTATCTGGGGAAGTCGGAGGAGACGAAACAGCTCCTCAAAGTGCTTCTCTCGCTCCTCAGCGTTGCGCTGTACCCATTTGACGATAGCGTCGAAGAGCACCTCCTCCGAGTCCACGGTAATCTCGGCGTCGGACAGCCAGTCCCGCACCAGGTGGAAGGGGAGCGTGTAGAATTCTTCGTCCTGGATGACCTTGTGGAAGTTGCGTCTGATCATGTCAGCAGCACGCAGGGCAAGCTGGTCCAGCGTGTACATGTGGGCCAGGCTGTGCACCGCTACGCAGTTAGCCAGGCTCAACTTCTTCTTCAGGAACTCACCGCAAAAGTCTTTCAGCTGCACCAGCAGGAACCTGAAACAGTCAATGTTCTAATGAAGCATCACATTTATTCAACCTTTATCAATATAGCACTCAGACTACCAGTAGTGGTTAAAGCCATATCAATGTATATATGGATCTGGTAGTGGTTATACATGTTTTTATTTCAATAAAATCATAATAGCCTAGATATAGATCTATAATAGAGCATTGGAATTGCCAAAGCTTAGAAACTAGAATTTTCCCCAAACCAACGCATCCCACCACTTGTTCTGTTTGGTGAGCCAATCCTGCACCTGCAACGCAGCCTTCATTGTACCCAATACATTTGAAAGGGGGTTGGGGCAAGTGTCTTTTCCGGCTTTGACAATTGGCTCAATGTGAAAATAAAATATCTAGCTATGTTTTGCTTGTTAGGGCACACATTGAACAACGATGAAAGGACAGCTTTAGGCATTCACTGTAATAGGAAAACTGTGTGTTTACAGTAAACCATCAATAACAAATGGCGGTTGCCTATTTTGGAGACTACTTTTAACTATACAAACAGTAAGTTCGTGCTACCCGATAGATGGATAACTAGTGCAATATGTATTACCTGTCAGCTAGTTCCAATACTTCGTGAACGTTGGCGGTGCTCACTCGTATTTCACCAGTGTACATGAACTGTATGACGCTTTCCACTGTCTCTGGGTCGGGCCCCGTTTCAGAGCTCCATTCTTTCATATCCACCCGCCCGGACAGCGACTCAGAAAATTGCCCCCCCAGTAGAGGGGTGAAATAGTCCGTAGATGCAGCCAGAACCGAACGGTGGGCCGTGAACTCGCAACTTTGGACCCTTTCGCTGGCTGCCCCGCTACTGAAGGCCAACGTCACATCGCAGAACAACCCGGTCTTCCTCTGCTCATTCTGCCGACGAGACAGCTCTGAGCAGTGGGTTGAAGATGTAAAATCTTCGGCCTCCTCTGAATCCCCATCCCCCGCGAGTACAGTGGGTGGGCTGGTTCCACTGCCGCTGCTTCTGTTCGAATCGTCCGGGTTCGGTGCTGTGGCTGCCATATCGGCAGAATAAGGTTTAAACCTTAAAACAATGTTATGCAAAAGCCTGGGGAAGCAGTCGCACGCACATACAACGCAAGTAAACAAACACTCCAGAATGGACATGCGTAGTCGATGGCAAGCGGTATAGCGTTTTCGAGACAACTCGGAACTCGGGGGAAAAAACGATGTCAGATCGTGACGTCAGCCATCTTTAGGTCAGAGAAGTCGGAGCCCTAGTGGTGCATTCAAAACAACCGGAACTCGAAAAAAAAACTAGGTTACATTTTTTCCGAGTTCGACGACCGTTCAAATAAAAAATCCATGTGACAAACTTTATTTGTCACATGCGCCGAATACAACAGGCGAAACAGTGAAATGCTTACATACAAGCCCTTAACCAACAATGCATTCTTAAGAAAATACAACAAAAAAAACAAAGTAAGAGATAAGAAAAACACATAATTAAGGAGCAGCAGTAAATAATAATAGCGGCGCTATATACAGGGATACCGGTTCAGAGTCAATGTGTCAATGTGCAGGGCACTGGTATTGAGGTAATTATGTACATGCAGGTTGGGTTATTAAAGTGGCTATGCATAGATAATAACAGAGAGTAGCAGCAGTGTAGGGGGGGGGGTGCAAATAGTCTAGGGAGCCATTTGTTTAGCTGTACATGAGTCTTATGGCGTGGGGGTAGAACCTGTTTAGAAGCAACCTGTCAGGATGCTCTCGATGGTGCAGCAGTAAAACCTTTTGAGAATCTGAGGACCAATGCCAAATCTTTTCCTCCTGAGGGGGAATAGGTTTTGTCGTGCCCTCTTCACGACTGTCTTGATGTGCTTGGACCATGTTAGTTTGTTGGTGATGTGGACACCAAGGAACTTGAAGCTCTCAAACTGCTCCACTACAGCCCCGTCGATGAGAATTGGGGCGTGCTCGGTCCTCCTTTTCCCGTAGTCCACAATCATCTCCTTTGTCTTGATCACGTTGAGAGAGAGGTTGTTGTCCTTGCACCACACGGTCAGGTCTCTGACCTCCTCCCTATAGGCTGACCTCGGTTGTTGAGAAACCTTCACTGGTCATGGTGGCTGTACTACCATTGTTTCTTCATTGCCACTCGTTCCTTCCCATCTTCTCACCACCTCCAGATAGGAGACACGCTGGACACTCCTTGCCACATCATTCTCCTTCACACGAACAGGGCACTCCAGGAATTCAGGTGCATGTTCACCTCCACAGTTACAGCATTTCACTTCATCTGGCGTACGATACTCTTCCCCTCTGCACACACTTGACACATGGCCAAATCTTTTGCATTTATGACACTGAAGGGGCTTGTGCACAAAAGCTCTCACATGGTATCTCATGAATCCTAACTTTATATGAGAAGGTGAGAGACTCTCCGTCAACAGTAGCATGGATGAAGTTAATTCATTTTCTCCATCCAACATACAGGTCAGTCGACGTGCACCAACCACTCCATCGATGCCTTCAGTAATATCCTCTGACTTTATTTCTTGAGCCACCTCAGAAATAACCCCCTTGATAGGCACCTTGCTAGTCTAGTAGTTTCCTATGTTCCACCACAGCTTTACTTCTCCTGTTTCCCCTTTTTCTTCGCCACTGTAACCCACTCGTTCTCACTTTCTGTGCTATTAGCTTCACCCGACTCACCAGCAGTTTCAAACAAAACCTCAGCTTCCGTCATCTTCCAATCGCCTCATCGGACAGCCCTGTTTGTCTAGCACGCTTCTAGAGTATGGCGCATGAGATTAAAGGCGCACGCATACTAGGTTCGGTTTGCTCCTAGCAGATGCTAAGCAAATGTCTGTGCCTGGCATACTCCTTTAAAAGACCTTTGCTGAAAAACAGAAAAAAAGCATCAATATTACTGTCTGTCTTGAGACACCTTAACAACAACATACACTTCCTCAAAATAGTCCAAATTAATCTAAGTTAAATCAAGACGTCTGTAACAAATTGACAGTCTTAACCGCACAATCTTACATCTAACTAATAACCTTTTCAGACATATGGAATGTGCCGCCTTGAAAGTGCCTCGGCTACGGCATGTTTAATGTGTCTTTTTAAATCATGACTGGCTTCAACTGAAGTTATTATCTGAGACTGGACATACTTTTGATTTAGCATTGTTCCTTGCTCAAGCAATGGACACTGCCCACAAGGATGTCAAAGAAATCCCAGGGAAAATGTGTGGACAGGGTTAATGTGGCTTGGAAACAAGTGACAGGCCAGGGAAGTGTGCACAAGCTAGGCATACGTCAGAGAGAGAAACCAGCACGAGGTGAGTACGTGAAAGTATGTTGCAGATGTCAAGGTGATCACATGGCAAGTGAGTGCTGTTTTCAGGATGAAAAGTGCCATACGTGTGTCAAACGAGAACATATAAAACGAGCCTGTAGGGTTAAATCCCCTGCAGAAAGATCCAGACAAAAAGGGGGAGGGAAGCAAAAGCAATGAAAAGGGAGAAAAAAATATGTATGAGACACATCACACCAGTGGGGAAGCTGAACAAAACAAATCGGAAGAAGAGGAAGAGGAAGAAGAGGAACGTTTACAATGTACAGCATGTCAGATAACATACCAAAAGTGGCGAGTTTGATGTGGATACAGGGTGCAGTGTAACCATAATCAACAGAGTTGTGGGACAGTGCAAAAGTTCCAGACTTAATGACTTGTTCTGTGCATCTCAAAACGTACACAGGTGAGAGACTAGACCCAATAGGAGCAGCTAATGTAACTGTGCAGCACAGAGACACAGTGACTCAGCTACCTGTAGTAGTCGTATCAGGCACCGGACCAAAGCTGCTACGTCAAGGCTGGATAAAATAAATGAAAGTAGACTGGGGAACAGTAAATCAGATTGATGAGGGTCAACAGTGGACTGGAAGAGGTGTTGACAAAGCATGAGAATGCGTTCAAAGAGGAACCTGGAACATTGAACGTCTCCCCAGCTAAAATCTATGTCGACACAAAGGACAAACCAAGGTCTTACAAACCAACACATGTACCTTATGCCATGAAGTCAAAGGTAGAGGCAGAGATTGACCGTCTCTTGAAAGAGGACATTATCGAACCAGTCAAATTCTCAGAATGGGCAGCTCCCATAGTGCCTGTTTTGAAACCTAACAATTTTGTGAGAATCTGTGGACATTACAAACTGACTGTTAACAGACTATCCTCGTCAGAGCAGTATCCAGTTCCAGAAACAGAGGATCTATTTGCAAATCTGGCTGGTGGACAGAAGTTCACAAAGTTAGATATGAGCCATGCATATCAACAGGTCACTCTGGTTGAGGAATCTAAGATGTATTGTACAGTAAACACACGAGGGGTTGTTTCTGTATAAAGTTTACCTTTTGGTGTCTCCAGCAGTCCTGCTATTTTTCAGAGGACCATTGAGGGCGTACTTCAATGGATTCCATATGTTGCCATTTCCTTTGATGACATCCTGGTGACGGGGAGGAATGACCAGGAGCATCTGAGCACGATGACTGAGGCACTACAGAGATTGGAGAGTGCGGGCCTGTCGTCTCAAGCGTAGGAAGTGTACCTTCATGGGGAACGTGACAGTGTTCCTAGGACACAGAGTGAACGCCATGGGTGTCCATCCGCTCAATGACGAGGTACAAGCAATCCAGCACGCACCTGCTTCTAAAAATGGGACTGAGGTTAAAACCTTACCTGGGACTGATAAACTATTATAACAGGTTCTTGCCAAACGTGTCAAGTGTTAGCACCTCATCACTGCTGAGTAAAGAGACAAAGTGGCAGCGGGGATAGAGCAGGGAGGACTTTGTTTGTAGAATCAAAGAAACTGATGCAGTCATCGGTTGTGTTGGTTCACTTCGATACTCTTGTGTGATGCGTCACCCTACGGGGTAGGGGCAGATCTGTCATACCGTATGCAGGACGGAACTGAGAGACCAATAGGGTTGATGTCGAGAACTCTTAACCCAGCAGAAAATAACTATTCCCAATTAGACAAAGAGGGGTTAGCAGTAATGTTTGGGGTTCAGAGGTTCCACAAATACATATATGTCAGGAGGTTTACCGTACGTACAGATCATAAACCTTGACTGTCTCTTTTCAATGAAATGAAAACGTGGAGAATATTGCACATAGATTACGCAGGGCCATTAGTGGGGAAAATGTTCCTGATAATTATTGATGCACATTCCAAATGGATGGATGTGTGTCCTGTTAGTTCTGCTTCATCTACTACTATAGACGGGCTACAACCAAGCTTTAACAATCAAGGGATACCTGAGATGGCGTGGAGCGACAATGCGACCTGTTTCGTGAGTACAGAGACAAAATAATTCTTCAGAAACAACAGTATCGGGCATGTGACATCTGCTCCACATCATCCACCTTCAAATGGACTGACTTGCCTAGTTAAATAAAGGTAAAATAAATAAATAGACTCAGTGACTGGTCCTGTTTCCTACAAGGTAATGTTGGGAGATATGTTAATCAGATTCTTGAACAGACGGGATGGAACAACGGTGTTTGTCGTTCACAGAGGCATGCAAAGCTTCAAAGCCGCTTAAAATACTTTGAACTCTGAACAAGAGAAAAAAAAAGAACAGTTGACAAACTGTTTTTAAAAGACAAAAGACTCACAGTAAAAGAGACTCAAGAGTTAAATACTTAGTTACCCAAGCATGTGAAAAAATAAATGATTGTGAACATGTGAAATGTCATGTTTATTGTTTACACTGACTTGTTTAGCTCAGTAGAGTACATACGTTTAAATGGATGTTTCTGTTATAGTAACTGTATTTCATAATTAGTTCCTTAACACAATAGTGGAGTATAGGGAATGTCTTGTGTTGTACATGTATATCCTAAAAAAGGGTTTATTCGGGACAATGTTATATTTAAGCAATAAGGCCCGAGGGGGTGTGGGATATGGCCAATATACCACTGTTAATGGCTGTTCTTATGCACGACACAATGCGGAGTGCCTGGGTACAGCCCTTAGCCATGGTATATTGGCCATATACCACAAACCTCTGAGGTGCCTTATTGACATTATAAACGTTTTACCAGCGTAACTAGAGCAGTAAAAATAAATGTTTTGTCATACCCGTGGTATATCTGAGCGTATACCACGGGTATGACAAAACTTTTCATTTTACTGCTCTAGTTACGCTGGTAAAACGTATACCCGTGGTATACGCTCAGATATACCACGGCTGTCAGGCCTCAAACCACCCAGTGTATAATGAAATCTTAAGAGGGGTGGAATGTGGTAATGTGGTATCAATGTCATTACACATACACACCACCAGGTGATGTAGCACTGGAGTACCGTGCAGCTGCCTGCCTGTTACACCATGCTCCTAGTTAGTAATAAAGTAATCAGTTCATAAAGAGCTACTCTCCCACTGCTTCCAAGGCATGAAGAGCTCCAAGGGTTAATAACCACATTTGGTCATAATATATGGGCAAACCACTGACAGAGAAGCATGCAACAAGCTTTAGCTCATTCGGTGCAAGCATCCAATTACTCTCATTGCCACCGGTGCCAAAAGTCCAAATGACAAATCGTACATTTCTCAATCTCACTGTCTCAAGTCCCCAACAGAACATGGACTAGTGTACTCTACCTGCTACTGCATAAAGTCATGCGCTAAGAAACAAAATGATTCTGCCACGACAATTAAATGACTCTTCTCGATATCTCACCTCTTGTTCCCTTTATTTTTCCGCCCCCTTCATTTCAATGTCTTTGTCCACAGTCACGGTGCCATTTGTCTCATCCTTCACTCTTTCTTTTAGTCAATGGCATCGAGCCCCTTGGTCAGCCGAGACCCCTCTAAGCTATTAGACTAAGAAAACAAGGGGGAGAATGTCATTATTCACTTAATGGTGAGGGATAATTGTTGACTCCTGTAACGTGTACGCTAGGAGTCGGGAAGCAAGTTCAGGGAGTGTATTTTAATTCATTAATTAACACGGAACAAAAACAAGAAACACGTGTAGCATATAGACATGAACACTGGAATAGAAACAACACCGAGGGAAATAACTGAAGGGAGTGACATATATAGGGAAGGTAACCAGGCAGGTGATGGCATCCAGGTGAGTCTGATGAGGTGCTAGTGCACGTAACGATGGTGACAGGTGTGCGTAATAATGAGCAGCCTGGTGACCTTGAGCGCCAGACAGGGAGTATACGTGACAGTACCCCCTCCCTGACCCGCGGCTCCAGCCGCAGGACGCCGACCAGAGGGAGGGTCCTGGGGACCAGGCCGGTCTCTTCTGCTGAGGCGCGGCAGCCTGAGGAGCCGGCTGAGGCACCCCCAATTGCGAGCGACACCCGGACATTGAAATTGCCTACACTAACCCCCCAAAAATTCAACACTCCCTGATGCTTCCTTTTGGTGAGGCGTTATTTTGTAACGTGTAAGCTGGGAGTCGGGAAGCAAGTTCAAGGAGTGTATTTAATAAATAAACATAGCCGAAACACAGGTGGCATACATACATACATGAACACTGAAATAGAAACAACGCCTAGAGGAAAAAAACAAAGAGAGTGACTTATATAGGGAAAGTAATCAGGCAGTCTTGGCCCGTGGCTCAATACTGATATTATATTTTGGTCCAGGAGGTTTCACCACGTTAGGTTTACAAATCATAGGAACGCTGCAATGTTATGTTACAGTAACCCCCTGGCATATGTTGAATCCAATCATAAAACATAACATCAGTTTATCTGTTGCTGAAGGTCACCAGTAGATCTTGGCTCCTCAGTTGGCTCATGACATTCATCAATCGTCTGAAAGCAGCACAAAGCAACTCAAAATTGGAAAATGAAAATGCTACAGACGTTCAGCTGTTCATACAACACACTGTAGATACTTTCAGATAAATATTGTTTAGAAAATCTTTATTCCACTTCAGTAATGTTAAAGGAGAAATCTGCAGTTCAAACAGTAACAAAGCTTTCACCCTGCCGCTGTTTTGGTAAAAAGCTGAGGGATGGGGCTAAAGAAATTAACCACTCTCATAGACAGAGCTATGGATGCAAGGAATGACCATCCATGATATCAAAATTATATTTTTAACCATGTTATACAGAGCTTGTATAAAATTACATTCATATCAAATCTAATTGTATTTGTCACATGCACCGAATACAACAGGTGTAGACTTTACCGTGAAAAGCTTACTTACAAACAACACTGCATTTAAGAAATTAGAATTAACAAAATATTTACTAAATTAACAAAAAGTAACACGATAAAATAGCAATAATGAGACTATTCACAAGGGGTACAGAGTCAATGTGCGGGGGTACAGGTTAGTCGAGGAAATTTGTACATGTAGGTAGGAGAATAGAGACTATGCATAGATAATAAATAGCAAGTAATAGCTGTTTCGTAGCAGCATTTGATTAATTGTTCAGCAGTCTTATGGCTTCGGGGTAGAAGCTGTTAAAACTTCTTAGGGCTAGGCATCCTGCTAGCGGGACAACTTCCGGTGAAACTGGAGGGCACGCAATTTAAATAAATAATCATAACAATTATGGATATTAAACATTTAGGTACATACAAGTGTCTTATATCGTCTGAAAGCTTAAGTTCTAACTGCACTGTCTGATTTACAGTAACTATTACAGCGAAAGCATGCCATGCGATTGTTTGAGGATGGCGCCCCACATCAAAATATTTTTCCACTGTCATAGGTTTCATAAATTCACAAATAGCGATTAAATATCCACTTACTTTTTGAAAACCTTCCTCTGATTTGTCATCCAAAGGGTCCCAGCTATAACATGTAATGTCATTTTGTTATATAAAATCCTTCTTTATATCCCAAAAAGTCTTTAGTTGGCGCAATCGATTTGAGTAATCCACTCATTCAACATGCAGAGAAAGGAATCCAAAAATCTACTCCTAAACTTTGTTTCAACAAGTCAAAATAAGTTTCTATATACTCTTCAGATACCCTAAAATGTAATCAAACTATAATAATTCTCACGGAAAGAAGTATGTTCAATAGGAAACCAATTTTAGCAGGTGTGTCTTGTCTTCATGGCACGCCCAAACATGAATTTCCAAGAATGTGTCCCTATACTAAAACGGATATTTCTGAAAACTTGAATATAGACTGCTGACGCCCTGTGGAAGCCATAGGAATTGCACCATGGGAGCTAGAATTCAGTATGCCCCTATACTTTGCGTTGTAAGGCCATGGTCTCTCTCAAAAAAATCTGGTTTGTTTTTTCTTTGAATTTTCTCCTACCATAGCTATTGTGTTATAGTCTCCTACATTATTTTAACATTTATGCAAACTTACGTGTTTTCTTTCCAATGGTACCAATTATACACATATCCTGGCTTCAGGGCCTGAGGAACAGGCAATTTACTTTGGGCACGTCAGTCAGAAATTGAGAAAAAAAGGGGCCTAGCCCTAAGAAGAGCCTTTTGAACCTAGACTTGGCACTCCGGTACCGCTTGCTGTGCGGTAGCAGAGATAACAGTTTATGACTTGGGTGACTGGAGTCTGACAATTTTTTGGGCCTTCCTCGGACACCGCCTAGTATATAGGTCATGGATGGCAGGAAGCTTGGCCCCAGTGATGTACTGGGCCGTACGCACTACCCTCTTGTAGCGCCTTACGGTCAAATGCAGAGCAGTTGATGGTGCAGCTGTAGAACTTTTTGAGGATCTGGGGACCCATGCCAAGTCTTTTCAGTCTCCTGAGGGGGAAAATGCATTGTCGTGCCCTTTTCACAACTTTCTTTGTGTGTTTGGAACATAATACTTTGTTGGTGTTGTGGACACCAAGGAACTTGAAACTCTCGACCCACTCCACTACAGACCTGTCGATGTGAATGGGGGTGTGTTCGGCCCTCCTTTTCCTATAGTCCACGATCATCTCCTTTGCCTTTGTGGGCACTATGGTGTTGAACACTGAGCTGTAGTCAATGAACAGCACTCTCACATATAGTTGAAGTCTGAAGTTTACATACACTTCGGTTGGATTCATTAAAACTCGTTTTTCAACCACTCCACAAATTTCTTGTTAACAAATTATAGTTTTGGCAAGTCGGTCAGGACATATACTTTGTGCATGACACACGTAATGTTTCCAACAATTGTTTACAGACAGATTATTTCACTTATAATTCACTGTATCACAATTCCAGTGGGTCAGACGTTTACATACACAAGTTGACTGTGTTTTTAAACAGCTTGGAAAATTCCAGAAAATTATGTCATGGCTTTAGAAGCTTCTGATGGGCAAATTGACATCATTAGAGTCAATTGGAGGTATACCTCTGGATGTATTTCAAGGCCTACCTTCAAACTCAGTGCCTCTTTGCTTGACATCATAGGAAAATCAAAAGAAATCAGCCAAGACCTCTGATTTTTTTTGTAGACCTCCACAAGTCTGGTACATCCTTGGGAGCAATTTCCAAATGACTGAAGGTACCACGTTCATCTGCACAAACAATAGTACACAAGTATAAACACCATGGGACCACGCAGCCATCATACCGCTCAGGAAGGAGACGCGTTCTGTCTCCTAGAGATGAACGTACCTTGGTGCGAAAAGTGAAAATCAATCTCAGAACAACAACAAAGTACCTTGTGAAAATACTGGAGGAAGCAGGTACAAAAGTATCTATATCCACAGTAAAACGAGTCCTATATCGACATAACCTGAAAGGCCACTCAGCAAGGAAGAAGCCACGGCTCCAAAACCGCCATGAAAATGGCAGATCATACTTTTTGGTCCTCTGATCTGATTAAACAAAAATAGAACTATTTGGCCATAATGACCATCATTATGTTTGGAGGAAAAGGGGGAGCTTGCAAGCTGAAGAACACCATCCCAACAGTGAAGCACGAAGTTGGCAGCATCATGTTGTGGGGGTGCTTTGCTGCAGGAGGGACTGGTGCACTCCACAAAATAGATGGCATCATGAGGTAGGAAAATTATGTGGATATATTGAAGCAACATCTCAAGACATCAGTCAGGAAGTTAAAGCTTGGTCACAAATGGGTCTTCCAAATTAACAATGACCCCAAGCATACTTCCAAAGTTGTTGCAAAATGGCTTAAGGACAACAAAGTCAAGGTATTGGAGTGGCCATCACAAAGCCCTGACCTTAATTCTATAGAAAATGTGTGGGCTGAACTGAAAAAGAGTGTGCGAGCAAGGAGGCCTACACACCTGACTGTCAGGAGGTATGGGCCAAAATTCACCCAACTTATTGTGGGAAGCTTATGGAAGGCTTCCTGAAAAGTTTGACCCAAGTTAAACAATTTAAAGGCAATGCTACCAAATACGAATTGAGTGTATGTAAACTTCTGACCTACTGGGAATGTGATGAAAGAAATAAAGGCTGAAATAAATATTTTTCTCTACTATTATTCTTACAGTTCGCATTCTTAAAATAAAGTGGTGATATTAACTGACCTAAGACAGGGAATTGTTACTAGGATTAAATGTCAGGAATTGTGAAAAACTGAGTTTAAATGTATTTGGCTGCGTTGTATGTAAACTTCCGACTTCAACTGTAGGTGTTCCTTTTGTCCAGGTGGGAAAGGGCAGTGTGGAGTTCGATTGAGATTGCATCATCTGTGGATCTGTTGGGGTGGTGTGCGAAGTCGTCCAGAACAGCTGGTGCTCTCATGCATGCTTCGGTGTAGTTTGCCTCAAAGCAAGCATAAAAGGCATTTAGCCCATCTAGTAGGCTTGCGTCGCTGGGCAGCTCGTGGCTGGGTTTCCCTTTGTGGTCCGTAATAGTTTGCAAGCCCTGCCACATCTGACGAGCGTCAGAGCCAATGTGGTAGAATTCAATCTTAGCCCTGTTTTGACGCTTTGCCTGTTTGATGGTGTACAAACAAAGGAATAAAACAAACATTTGGGGGGTTTTGATGAGGTACAACAGTTGGACTAAGCTCATGAGGCATTTATAAATTACTAGCGGTGCCCCGCCCCCTCTTGCAAATCAAAAATGTATTTATCTGTTTAGCTTTCTGGTCTGGATCTACCATTATTCTCTACTGCGGAGTATTTATACAAAAAATCTGTGGGGTCATGGCACTTGTTTTCTACATAAAATGTAATGTTGTGATAGGCCTATCCTAAACCCATATTATCCAGATATAGGCCTATTGATAAACAGTATAGGCATAGCTGCAGGAAGGCCTAGTGGAGATTTGGGGTGGCAGGTAGTCTAGTGGTTAGAGTGTTTTGCCGGTAACCAAAAGGTTGCAAGATCAAATCCCTGAGCAGGCAAGGCAAAAATCTGTTGTTCTGCCCCTGAACAAGGCAGTTAACCCACTGTTCCTGGCTGTTATTGTAAATAAGAAGTTGTTCTTAACTGACTTTCCTAGTTAAATAAAAAATAAATATATATATGTTTAGAGTTAGGGGTGCTGGGTGGGAGTCGATCAAATATTTGTGTAACCTAAATACAGATAGATTAGAGCCTTCTCTTTTCAGCAGCAGTCATTTGCATTCCAAACTGTTTTCCCTGCTAATTTAAAAAAATATATATTGTGAAAGGACAGGCAATTTTAGCTGCTGTTCAATGAGGTAACCAGTTGTTACATCCTCCATTCAGGCTACAAAGGCGTTGGTTTCCTCCTTAACTCGATTCAATGTCACCTCTGTGGAAAAAAAATATGCATACTGTCTTTAATAAAACAACATTTTACACCACCATTTTCAGATGTTGCACATTGAGTATATTGTTTATGTGGATATAAAGTAGCATTAGCCTAGCATGGTGGCAGAAAATTTTGTTTTATTAAGACAGCACGCATGTTTTCCCCCCTTGACTGGGATCTTTAATTCCAGATGATTAGTGAGGATCCATAGCGCTCACTAGCGGCTCAAATAAATCCTGTAGACCTATTATATTTGTTTAGCAATGGAATTACATGATTACCTTTTAAAATGAATAATATTCTGAGTTTGTGTCCGACATGCAATAAAACATTGTAATTGTCCATACAGCTATTGTTGTAGTAGGCTATTTGCGCCTAAATTCGAATCACAGGCCAATGTGTAGGCTATAGCCATTTGACAGAATTTCTGTTAAAAAGAAAAACAGGCCTAGGCTACATTAAATGTAGCGTGTACCTTACTAAACCTAGCTGTCATTCTAATTTAGAAATCAACCAAAAAAAACAGACAGACTATCAGTTTACATCACTGACTTTCGAATGGTCAGGTAGGCTGGCCAGGGGTAATTTTTAGGCTGCTTAATACCAATTTTGCCCAATGCAAAAGGTGGGTCAGACGTATTGCAAAAAAATATAATCTTTATAAAAGTTAGATTCATCCTGGTAAGAACTTATTCCATAATTCAAAACAAAATGTGCTTCTGCTTGCAACAGCAGTGCCGCATATGCGATGTATCTGAGGTGAATGCAGAGAGACAAGCGTATTTGAGGAAGATCAAAAGGGAGGGGTAGAAAGAGGGATGGAGAGGGAGTGGGACCCGGATGCTGATGCGAATGAGGCGAAGGAAGACGAGAGAAAATATCGATTTACGGCAAGAAAAAGCAAAGGACTGTAAACGGGGAGGCCCTCTCACGCAATGTGTGCAATTATATGAAAACGTGCCTGTCTAGTATAGTGTGAATACATATGCAGATATTTATTTCTCACTAGCAAATCGTTGATTTCATGAAATTGGAACCGGCGAAGGAGGACACGCCAAAAGGAGAGAGAGAAGATGCTGTGATACGCTTAGCCTACTGGCAGGGCTAGAGCGAGAGGGAGGGGGAGGGTGATACGGTAAAGATGGTTGTTTTGCAAGGGACGCATCTTTCCTCTAAAAAAATCGCAACGATGTGGCTGTTGGACGAAACATATCATTTCGCGTTACAAAGAAACTTCAAAATGATCCGATTTTGACAGACGCTTAAAAGACGTGGATAAACGTAGGCTAGGCTAACCACAGTGTATGGACGCACTTGTGTGGCTAATAACTCGAAGATAACATGCGGCTCCACCTGTGATATAGGCCTGCCACAGTGAATACCATTTACATCTGTCTGCATTGAACAATAAGGACGTTTTTGTGTTGCGATACGTTGTTTGAATGAATTGATGTAGCATCCCAATGATAGTAACCTGTTTGTGATCAGGTTGCAGATAGAAAAAGAATGGTGCAGTCAAAACTAATGTTGATAAATATCTATTGACGGTTGGTGCTGTCAAACAGATAATATATTGGTACTGATCTCTGTTGATTGACCAATGTATCAAAAGCAAAGCTATTTCAAATCTGAGAACTGTGACACATAGGCCTACCATGTTATCAATCTTGTCATACTTGTTATCATGATAGTTGTCGCTATTTCGAGTTTAGGCTAGTGCATACATAACATGATATGTGTGTCATAGCAATCCATTTACTCAGCTGTTGCCTACCTGTGATAGTTTCAGTTTCAGTATAATACTTGTCTATATCGAATGAAAGCAAAAATACATGAGTCCAGAACCACCTACCCAGAAAGAAGTAAAACCACAATTCTTAATCCAGGACTTGTCCGGTCTTTAGCTCTGAATATAGACCTATACTCAACCTCAGTCTATCTCAAAGCAGCGTTGCAATATTTTTTTCCTAACATTTACCATTGTTATCCAGGCTTCCTTTTTTTATTTTATTCGGGGGCGATAATTCATGAAATCCTCCTAACTATAGAGCTAGTTCTCACCATTAGCCGTTGTAAGTCGTAGGCAATAGTTAGAGCAGTATGAGTAAGGAACTGTCACTAAGTCAGTCAGCTCAATATGTTGGGCCATATCGACTGGAAAAAACACTGGGGAAGGGCCAGACAGGTGAGTTTTGAATTTCACCGCTTTTTTTCCCCCTTCTTCATCTTCGTGAAAAATAATAGTGTGTTTATTATGGGATGGAGGGATGGATGGACGGGCGGGCGAGTGGTTGCAGTGGATGGGTGGATTGATGGACAGATAGATAGGGAGTCGTGTATGTGTTAAGAATGTGTAATACCCTTATGTTGGCCAGTGTATGGTGAGCATGTGACTCGCTCTCTCAGGCCTGGTGAAGCTTGGAGTTCACTGCATTACGGGACAGAAGATAGCCATCAAAATAGTCAACAGGGAGAAACTGTCCGAGTCGGTTCTGATGAAGGTAAGATAATGATGACGCGAATAAGGATATCCCAGTATGATGACTACTTTTCTAAAAACGGACAACATTACGATTAGCTGGCTGTTTGCAGTAGTTGGGTCTTCCAATAATATGTTTTATTTCACTTAATTTTAACATTGTCGTAAAGAGCACATGTTAAACTTTAATAATAAAACACTTTTTTTCCCCATCTCAAGAGGTTAAATAAAAAATGGACAATAGTAAGTGCCAAATAAAGTAACAATGTTGACCGTATAACAGGGTTGACGACTTCCTCTTAAATCAACCATACAGTGGGGCAAAAAAGTATTTAGTCAGCCACCAATTGTGCAAGTTCTCACACTTAAAAAGATGAGAGAGGCCTGTAATGTTTATCATAGGTACACTTCAACTATGACAGACAAAATGAGAGAGAAAAATCCAGAAAATCACATTGTAGGATTTTTAATGAATTTATTTGCTAATTATGGTGGAAAATAAGTATTTGGTCACCTACAAACAAGCAAGATTTCTGGCTCTCACAGACCTTTAAGAGGCTCCTCTGTCCTCCACTCGTTACCTGTATTAATGGCACCTGTTTGAAGTTGTTATCAGTACAAAAGACACCTGTCCACAACCTCAAACAGTCACACTCCAAACTCCACTATGGCCAAGACCAAAGAGCTGTCAAAGGACACCAGAAACACAATTGTAGACCTGCACCAGGCTGGGAAGACTGAATCTGCAATAGGTAAGCAGCTTGGTTTGAAGAAATCAACTGTGGGAGCAATTATTAGGAAATGGAAGACATACAAGACCACTGATAATCTCCCTCGATCTGGGGCTCCACGCAAGATCTCACCCCGTGGGGTCAAAATGATCACAAGAACGGTGAGAAAAAATCCCAGAACCACACGGGGGGACCTAGTGAATGACCTGCAGAGAGCTGGGACAAAAGTAACAAAGCCTACCATCAGTAACACACTACGCCGGCAGGGACTCAAATCCTGCAGTGCCAGACGTGTCCCCCTGCTTAAGGCAGTACATGTCCAGGCCCGTCTGAAGTTTGCTAGAGAGCATTTGGATGATCCAGAAGAAGATTGGGAGAATGTCATATGGTCAGATGAAACCAAAATATAACTTTTTGGTAAAAACTCAACTCGTCGTGTTTGGAGGACAAAGAATGCTGAGTTGCATCCAAAGAACACCATACCTACTGTGAAGCATGGGAGTGGAAACATCATGCTTTGACCAGGACCAGGACGACTGATCCGTGTAATGGAAAGAATGAATGGGGCCATGTATCGTGAGATTTTGAGTGAAAACCTCCTTCCATCAGCAAGGGCATTGAAGATGAAACGTGGCTGGGTCTTTCAGCATGACAATGATCCCAAACACACCGCCCGGGCAACGAAGGAGTGGCTTCGTAAGAAGCATTTCAAAGTCCTGGAGTGGCCTAGCCAGTCTCCAGATCTCAACCCCATAGAAAATCTTTGGAGGGAGTTGAAAGTCCGTGCTGCTCAGCAACAGCCCCAAAACATCACTGCTCTAGAGGAGATCTGCATGGAGGAATGGGCCAAAATACCAGCAACAGTGTGTGAAAACCTTGTGAAGACTTACGGAAAACGTTTGACCTCTGTCATTGCCAACAAAGGCTATATAACAAAGTATTGAGATAAACTTTTGTTATTGACCAAATACTTATTTTACACCATAATTTGCAAATAAATTCATAAAAAATCCTACAATGTGATTTCTGGATTTTTCTCTCTCATTTTGTCTGTCATAGTTGAAGTGTACCTATGATGAAAATGACAGGCCTCTCTAATCTTTTTAAGTGGGAGAACTTGCACAATTGGTGGCTGACTAAATACTTTTTTTGCCCCACTATATATCCTCTTGTGACAGGGGGAATGGAAGCTTGTGTGTGTAACAGGGAGGGGCAATTGAATGCAAACTTCACAAAAAATATAAATTGTTAAAACATTTCTAGCCTTTCTATCTATGGGTAACAGGGTTGACGTGTTTTGCTCGACCAGCTCAGTTTCCCACCGTAAAAGTAGTTCACCTGCTTTTACACAATTATTTGACCATTAGACGCTCAATGTCTCTTTTTAAAAATATATTTAGAAAGGATTAGTTTCACCATATTAAAACGTCACTTCATGTAACATTGTTGACCTTAAAATAAGTGACATGTTTTTTTTTGTTTTTTTTAACCTTAAAATGAATCACTAATAATGTATTTTGTTGTATTTACTTACTTACGTAGGCTTATGTGTGCTGCAATTCAGCTTTTAGCTGCAATTGTGTACAATTCCCCCAAAAACGTATATATATATATATATATGTAACTTTAATGCAATATACATAGTAATTACTGTTAGGAATAGTAATGAAATTACATGCATGCAAAGGCTCTTCAACAAGACATATTTCATCAAGTATGCATTAAGAGTGAACACTGGAATGTAAATTCCTCTCAAATTACAATTTTATAGTGCTCTCTCTTCCCCCCTCTCTCTTTCTATCTCCATCTCTTCTCTCCCTCCCCATATCCCCCTCTATCCCCCTCTCTCACTTTCTCTCTCTCGCCCTCCCCCTCTCCCCCTTCTCTCTTTCTACCCCCCCATGTCTCTGTCAAGGTGGAGAGGGAGATTGCCATCCTGAAGCTAATTGAGCATCCGCATGTGTTGAAGCTGCATGACGTTTACGAGAATAACAAATACCTGTGAGTTCATTCATTGTACATTCAGGTGCGCCCCTCGGCTCTGCCTGTGCCCTGTAGCTCTAGAACCGTGGGTGTCATGTGTAAATATTAATCAAAGGACTGTATTAATCTGCTTCGTCTCTCTCTCTTGAAGTCTGCAGATTTCTGCCATCAAATCTCCCATTGACTTCAATGCATGTTGTTCGCAAATATCCAAATTACACAAGCCTGTCCTCAAATTAGGATTCAACCCTCTTTGAATTCTTGCTCAACTTCTCTCTCTCCTCTCTCTCTCTCTCTCTCTCTCTCTCTCTCTCTCTCTCTCTCTCTCTCTCTCTCTCTCTCCTCCTCCTCTCTCTCCTCTCTCTCCTCTCTCTCCTCCCTCCCTCTCCCCCCTTTCTCTCCCTCCCTCCCTCCCTCCCTCCCTCCCTCCCCCTCCCTCCCTCCCTCCCCCTCCCTCCCCCTCCCTCCCTCCCTCCCTCCCTCCCTCCCTCCCTCCCTCCCTCCCTCCCTCCTCCCTCCCTCCCTCTCTGTAGGTACCTGGTGTTGGAGCATGTGTCAGGTGGGGAGTTATTTGACTATCTGGTGAAGAAGGGCAGACTGACACCTAAAGAGGCCAGGAAGTTCTTCCGACAAATCATATCGGCCCTGGACTTCTGTCACAGTCACTCTATCTGGTAAACTACTCTATTCATGTACAAAACCTATTGTGTGTGTGTGTGTGTTCATGTACAAAACCTATGTGTGTGTGTGTGTGTGTGTCTGCCCAACTTGCTCTCCAGGCTCAATCAAATGGTCTGGTCTGGTCTCATTGTTTTTCTGCTTCCTTATGAGTAATTCTCGTCTATTCACGCCCTCCGTCAATATCTCACTAATAATGCCATTTTATTTGAATCTATTCTTATATTACTCGCTCAGTGTTTTATTGCTCACTTCCAGTAGATGATTTAAGGTCTCACTAATAAATGACTTCTATTCCGTCCTATCCTATCGCACTCAACTCTACGCTGCTCTATTCGCGCCGTCACACAGTCACAGAGACCTGAAGCCAGAGAATCTGCTCCTGGATGAGAAGAACAACATCCGCATCGCAGACTTCGGCATGGCCTCCCTACAGGTGGGGGACAGCCTGCTGGAGACCAGCTGTGGGTGAGTATGCTGTGTGTGCATGCAGGTGTGTGTGTTTGTGTGTGTGTGCGTGTTTGTGTGTGTGTGTGCGTGTGTGCGTGTGTGTGTGTGTGTGTGCAGTACATGTGTGTGTGTGTGCATGCAGTACGTGTGTGTGTGTGTGTGTGTGTGTGTGTGTGTGTGTGTGTGTGTGTGTGTGTGTGTGTGTGTGTGTGTGTGTGTGTGTGTGTGTGTGTGTGTGTGTGTGTGTGTGTGTGTGCAGTACATGTGTTTGTGTGTGTGTGTCTGTGTGTGTGTGTGTGTGTCGTATGTGCTGGTAAAAGCTTGCATCTTCTCAAGGCCTCACTTCTATCAATTTCAGATCCCCACACTATGCCTGTCCAGAAGTGATCCGGGTAGGTTTCCGGCTCGTCTTCCCTTCGTTATTTTAAGTGTCTAAGATCACCCAACCAAGTGATATAGAAATGTAATGATTGATAAGACATAAGAAATGTAAGTATTTGATAAGGTAAGAGTTTGCTGATACCAACATGTGTATGTAGGGAGGGGTACATGTTGCATAGTACACATCTCTCTCTTTCACTCTCTTTCGCTTTCTCTCTCTTTCTCTTTCACTCTCTCGCTCTCTCTCTCTTTCTCTCTCCTTCACTCACTCTCTCTTTCTCTCTATCAGGGAGAGAAGTATGATGGTCGCCGGGCAGATGTGTGGAGCTGCGGAGTCATCCTCTTTGCTCTGCTGGTGGTGAGAAAGTGTCCCGTTTGCCCTCTTTGCTTACGTCTTACACCTACCCAATCCTTTCAGATCGAGAGGAGGGGCTAGGGGTCCATTTGGAATTGAGTATTTGTGGAATTGGGTTATAACCTTGTGACCCAAAATAACTGGTCGGTTTTCTTGGCACAAATGAAGCCAAGCCCTAGACTAAAAAGTATGTTCAATGGAGATTCTCCATTGAAGGTGCTTCTTTGTCCAAGACTAGGTTTAATCTGTGCCTGGATAACCAGCCCAACATGTGTTTGTATGTGCAGTCACGCCTCCCATTCCTTGTATAAAGGCCTATTTAACAGTAACGTCCCTGTTCCCCTGTCCTCTCCTCCGTAGGGGGCCCTACCATTTGACCATGACAACCTGCGTCAGCTCCTTGAGAAGGTGAAGAGTGGGGTGTTCCACATGCCCCACTTCATCCCCCCGGACTGCCAGGCCCTGCTCAAAGGCATGATTGAGGTCGACCCCGACAAGAGGCTCACGGTACGAGAGAGGAGGATAGGCAGGCTGAGCGGTAGTGGGAGAAGGAGGCAGGGAGGGAGAGGTTAACCCCCTGACAAGAGGCTCACGGTACGAGAGAGGAGGATAGGCAGGCTGAGCGGTAGTGGGAGAAGGAGGCAGGGAGGGAGAGGTTAACCCCCTGACAAGAGGCTCACGGTACGAGAGAGGAGGATAGGCAGGCTGAGCGGTAGTGGGAGAAGGAGGCAGGGAGGGAGAGGTTAACCCCCTGACAAGAGGCTCACGGTACGAGAGAGGAGGATAGGCAGGCTGAGCGGTAGTGGGAGAAGGAGGCAGGGAGGGAGAGGTTAACCCCCTGCTAAATGGCATATATATCTACTGGCATATATATATATATATATCTACAAGAGACTCACGGATACGAGAGAGGAGGATAGGCAGGCTGAGCGGTAGTGGGAGAAGGAGGCAGGGAGGGAGAGGTTAACCCCCCGACAAGAGACTCACGGTACAAAGGTGGGGATGAGATTGAGATGCCTAAAATGTAGCCAAAAGTGATGAGAGAATCTCTTTCCAATTTCAAAAGTCAGGCCCAGCAGGAATTGTTTACCCCTTGCGCTAGCAGCCATCTGTGTCTTTGAACAGACTGTACTAATCGTTCCATCTGCCCTCTCGCCCTTCCAGCTAGAGGCCATCCAGAAGCACACCTGGTATCAGTAAGTATGGATTAGTTTGGTCTGCCTTTGAATTATAAATAGGGATGAATTGGGAATTTGAAGTTGATGCCAAACATTGTGTATGGGGCCCAGTGTTTTGGGTCACTAACATGGGGATGTGTGTCTTTGTGTGTGTGTGGTGCGTGTATCTGTTTGTCTGCGCGCGTGTGTGTCTCAGGTCGGGTCGTAACGAGCCTTGTCCTGAGCAGCCCGCTCCCAGGCGGGTGTGTGTGGGGCGTATCCTGTCGCTGACCGAATTGGACCCGGACGTGCTGGACAGCATGCACTCTCTGGGCTGCTTCAGAGACCGCGGGAAACTCACCCGTGACCTGCAGTGTGAAGAGTACGTGTGTCTGTTTGTGTGTGTGTGTGTCTGTGTGTGTGTGTGTGTGTGTGTGTGTGTCTTCTCTCACATTTCTCTCTTTGTCATCTGTCTCTTTCTTTTGTTGTTTTGTGTAGCTTGGCCCATGTCCACCTTTTGTGTCTTCTTTCTTCTTGTGTTCAACCTGTCTCTCGTCTTGCTACCTTCCTCCAAATTGTATTCCTGAATTGAAATCTTTCTACACAAATCTCCCCATGACTTTCGTTTTGCTATTTAACGAGAAAGTCCAAGTGCGTATCTCAAGATTCAACTCTCTTTAAAGCCCTCCCTCCCTCCCTCCCTGCCTCTCTCTCTCCGTCCCCCAGAGACAACCAGGAGAAGATGATCTATTATCTCCTGTTGGACAGGAAAGAGCGTTACCCCAGTTACGAGGATGAGGATTTGCCGCCCCGAAATGACGTAGGTGAGTCCCTAGGTGTCAGGAGCGAGCCACTAACCGCACTGACTTGACTCCGTCCCTGTCTGGTCCGCAGTCTTCCTCCTGCCCCTCTGTCTCTGTGTCCCGGTGTGCACCTCGCTCCTGCTTCTCCACGGACCCACCTTTTAAACCTAATTCCTCATTTTGCTGTTCGAATCTGGACACTGATGCATATGAGTGTGGGGTAGAAGTGTGTTTAGGGAAAGGTGTGTTGTGTGTGTGTGTTTGGGTTGTGTATCTGTGTGTGTGTGTGTGTGTAGGGGGAGGTTAGGTGTGTGTAGGGGCTGCCTGTGTGTGTGTGTCGGGATATTTTAGTAGTTGTGATAGCCTTACTATATACATTGTATGTTCTGATTGGGGGTTGGGGGGGTTGGGGTGGCTCTTACTGCGTAATGGACTAACTCCACCCTGGTGTCCTTCAGCGGACCCCCCTCGTAAGCGCGTGGACTCTCCCATGCTGACGCGTCATGGCCGCTGCCGCCCGGAGAGGAAGAGCCTAGAGGTGTTGAGTGTGACCGAGCAGGGGTCTCCCACCCCGACCCGCAGGGCCCTAGACACGGCCGCACACAGCCAGAGGTACTGGAGGGCTGTCACACACACGGTCCGCAAACACACAAAAAAAAAGGCTAATGCAGGCACACACTCACAAAGACAGTCAGGCACGCACACACACACACATACACACACACACACACACACACACACACACACACACACACACACACACACACACACACACACACACACACACACACACACACACACACACACACACACACACACACACACACACACATACACATACACACATATTACATTCTTACTGGCCAAAAACATTTTGTTAGCCACATCCAGTGCATTCAGAAAGTATTCAGACCCCTTGACTTTTTCCACATTTTGTTACGTTACAGCCTTATTCTAAAATTGATTAAATTGTATTTTTTCCTCATCAATCTACACACAATACCCCATAATGACGAAGCAAAAAACAGGTTTTTAGAAATGTTTGCAAATGTATTAAAAATACAAAACTGAAATATACATTTACATAAGTATTCAGACCCTTTACTCAGTACTTTGTTGAAGCACCTTATGCAGCGATTATAGACTCAAGTCTTCTTGTGTGTGATGCTACAAGCTTGGCACACCTGTATTTGGGGAGTTTTCCCATTCTTCTCTGCAGATGGGGAGCGTCGCTGCCCAGCTATTTTCAGAGTTGTTCCGGGTCTGGCTGGTCCACTCAAGGACATTCAGAGTTGTTCGATCGGGTTTAAGTCCGGGTCTGGCTGGTCCACTCAAGAACATTCAGAGACGTGTCCGGATGCCACTCCTACGTTGTCTTGGCTGTGTGCTTACGATCGTTGTCCTGTTGGCGGGTGAACCTTCACCCCAGTCTGAGGTCCTGAGCACCCTGGAGCAGGTTTTCATCAAGGATCTCTCTGTACTTTGCTCTGTTCATCTTTCCCTCTATCCTGACTCGTCTCCCAGTCCCTGCCGCTGAAAAACATCCCCACAGTATGATGCTACCACCACCATGCTTCACCGTAGGGATGTTGCCAGTTTTCCTTCAGACGTGACGCTTGGCATTCAGGCCAAAGAGTTTTATCTTGGTTTCATCAGACCTGAGCATCTTGTTTCACATGGTCTGACTCCTTTAAGTGCCTTTTGGCAAACACCAAGCGGGCTGTCATGTGCCTTTTACTGAGGAGTGGCTTCCGTCTGGCCACTCTATCATAAAGGCCTATTGGTGGAGTTTTGCAGAGATGGTTGTCCTTCTGGAAAGTAACTCTGGAGCTCTGTCAGAGTGACCATTGGCTTCTTGGTCACCTCCCTGACCATGGCCCTTCTTTCCCGATTGCTCAGTTTGGCCGGGCGGCCAGCTCTAGGAAGAGTCTTGGTGGTTCCAAACTTTTTCCATTTAAGAATGATGGCCACTGTGTTCTTGGGGACCTTCAATGCAGCAGAAATGTTTTGGTACCCTTCCTCAGATCTGTGCCTTGACACAACCCTGTCTTGGAGCTCTACGGACAATTCCTTCAACCTCATGACTTGTTTTTTACTGTGATGTACACTGTCAACTGTGGGACCTTATATTGACAGGTGTGTGCCTTTCCAAATAATGTCCAATCAATTGAATTTACCACAGGTGGACTCCAATCAAGTTGTAGAAACATCTCAAGGATAATCAATGGAAACAAGAAGCACCTGAGCTCAATTTCGAGTCTCATAACAAAGGGTCTGAATACTTATGTAAATAAAGGTATTTCTGTTTTTTCCTGTGAATAAATTAGCAAACATTTCTAAAAACCTGTTTTGCTTTGTCATTATGGGGTATTTTGTTTAGATTGATGATCACTTTTAGAATATTGATGTTATATGATGATCAATTTTAGAATTAAGGCTGTAATGTCATTTTATTTGTCACATTTTACTTGAGGGTGACATATTTTTTGTTCTCTTCACCTTTATGATAACGACCTTTAAAATGATGACCTCTTGTGACCCCTCTACAGGTCTCGATCAGTCAGTGGGGCGTCCACCGGCCTCTCCTCCAGCCCTCTCAGCAGTCCCAGGGTAAGAGGCTTGTTGGCCAACACTTTTAACATCCTCTCTGAAATGATAAAGCTTACCAACGTTGACTCTGAACTGTCTTCTCATATACAGTATATGTCAGATAATGGTTGTCTTTTTTTGCAACGTTCAAAGATTTATTGACATTGCTTTAACATTGCGTTAATGTTGCTATAACGCTTCCTCTAACTCACCCAAGCTCCTTGGTCATTCCGAGCCATTTTACATGTCATACCACACTATCAGAATAACTCTCACTCATTTGGAGTTTCTTTGGCATTTCTCTTCTTCTTCTTCTTCTTCTTCTTCTTTCTCCACATCCACAGTTTCGAGAATATATGGCACAACTTTAAAAACGTGCATATTTTGTAAAGCAACACAGCACATAAAGTAAAGATAAAACATGTTTGGGTTGCAGAAATAAAAGATAGAACTGATATAACTGTAACCGTGAAAATGTCAACATACTAGTTGAATTATTATTTTCCGGATCAGCAAAAGCAGAAACAGAGTCATAATGTATTGCTTGCGCCATTTTGTAGTTTTTGTCTTCCATACTATTTCTGACATGGAGGGATTTTTGCGTGCTGGGTTATCTAAAGTGTTAAAAAAGGTTGGAACATAAATGGTTGAATGCAGGGTCAGAACTAATGATTTTACATTCAGTTATACAAATAGCTCACACCATCAGTGCAGTTTCTTCACCATCATTCAAGAAGCACTCCTTTGTCATAACCCATAACACTCATTTCCATCCCTCTTTTTCCATTTTCCCATCCCTCTCTTTCTCTTCTTCTTTTCCATCCCCCCCAGTCCTATCAGAGCCCTGTCTTCACGTTCAGCCAATCAGACGTCACTTCCACCACCGCTCACACTAAGGACCCATCCAAACCAGGAAGTGCTACCACGCCTCGGTCGGCCCGAGCCCACGACAAACCCAAAGCGGCCCAGAACCCCAAAACCCAGACCCTGCCCACCACCACCAAGGGCGGTCCCGCCACCAATCGGCCCCACCTCCAGCCCATCAAGTCTCTCCCCATCCACAAGTCACCCTCCCGCTCACCCTCCCCCCTCCTCTCACCCATCCCCCGCTTCTTCTTCTTCCCCTCGCCCTCCGTGCTCAAGTCGGTCACTAAGAGCTTCTACCCCAACTCTACCCACTCTGTGTCGCAGGTCACCCCCCAGGGCTCGCCGCTGCCCACCCCCATGGGCACCCCCGTCCACCACCCCCACCACCCCTCCTCCACCCCTCCCTCCAACTCCTCCTCGTCCTCCTCCTCACGTGCGGAGGGAGGCGGAGGGGTGGGCTCCCTGTCCCTGACTCCGCCCTCCAGCCCCGGAGGGAGTGGCGGCATGGCGGCTAGCAGCTCTGCCCACTGGAGGACCCGTCTTAACTCGTTCAAGAACAACTTGCTGGGCTCACCCCGCTTCCACCGCCGTAAGATGCAAGGTAACTACATAGCAATAGATTTTCAACAGTTTAAATGGAGTTTTAGCAAATTACAATACAGAGCTACATGAAACAAATGTCTTGTTTTCTCAGTACCCACATTAGAGGACATGTCCAGCCTGACCCCAGAGTCCAGCCCTGAGTAAGTCATACACACACACACACACACACACACACACTCATGAACATGCCTCCCAGATGCCCTGCGTCGAGGACCAACTCATTTGACCTCGCCACAACCTTCTCTTTGTGTGTCTGTCTGTCTGTCTGTCTGTCTGTTTGTCTGTCTGTGTCTGTCTGTTTGTCCGTCTGCGTCTGTCTGTTTGTCTGTCTGTGTCTGTCTGTTTGTCCGTCTGTGTATGTGCGTCATGCTCCCTCAGGCTGGCTAAGAAGTCGTGGTTTGGGAACTTCATCAGCCTGGAGAAGGAGGAGCAGATCTTCGTGGTGATCAGAGACAAGCCGCTGAGCTCTGTCAAGGCAGACATCGTCCACGCATTCCTGTCTGTGAGTATCTGACTCTGCGCTGAACATCCTGAGTAAACAATGTCCGAGACCTGTCTTGAGAAAGGCCTACATTCTAGCTTGTTTTTTAATTTATTTTTTAAATCACACTTCAGTCCTAGTAATATGGTCATGTTTTTGAAGTGTGAGGAATTCATCTTGTGAGCCTTTATATTTTCAATATAATCCGCTTTATTGACAGACAAATGTGTCGATGTGGCTCAAATGGAGGAGTTCAACTCTCTCTCTATCATTCTCTCCAATACCCCAATCTCACATTGACTCTCTTTATCTGTCTCCCCCTCTTTTACTTTCTCTACCCACCTCTCCTTTCCTTTCTTTTCATTACCCCACATATTTATCCCTCCCTTTACTTACCCTATCCAACCCCCGGCCCAGATCCCCTCCCTCAGCCACAGCGTCATCTCCCAGACCAGCTTCAGGGCCGAGTATAAGACCTCCGGCGGCCCCTCCGTCTTCCAGAAGCCTGTGAAGTTCCAGGTGGACATTGCCTTCTCCGAGGGAGAGAGGGAGCGGGAGAGGGAGAAAGCCGAGCGGGAGGGCAAGAGAGAGGCGGGCATCTACAGCGTGACGTTCAGCCTCATATCAGGCAAGTGGAGCTTGGAATGGGAAGGACCGGTGTTCATTCGAACGCTGTCAGTTGGTGATTTACAGCATCTGGTTTATATGGTGGATTGGATTGTTA
This sequence comes from Oncorhynchus keta, assembly GCF_023373465.1. Classification (NCBI taxonomy): domain Eukaryota; kingdom Metazoa; phylum Chordata; class Actinopteri; order Salmoniformes; family Salmonidae; genus Oncorhynchus; species Oncorhynchus keta. The sequence continues at coordinate 8,397,419 of NC_068423.1, forward strand.
CAGTTCATGCAATTGAATTAAAGTAGGGCAGGTTTGTTATGGTGGAAGGGAGAGCTTTGGCTGTGTGTGTGTGTGTGTGTGTGTGTGTGTGTGTGTGTGTGTGTGTGTGTGTGTGTGTGTGTGTGTGTGTGTGTGTGTGTGTGTGTGTGTGTGTGTGTGTGTGTGTGTGTGTGTGTGTGTGTGTGTGTGTGTGTGTGTGTGGTGGGTGCGGTGCAGGTGTGGGTGTCTTTAGTGCTGGTAAAAGCTTGCATCCTCTCAATGCCTTTATGTGTGTGCGTGCATGCGTGCGTGTGTGTTCGCAGGTCCTAGTCGCAGGTTCAAACGAGTGGTGGAGACCATTCAGGCCCAGCTTCTCAGCTCCCATGATCAGCCCATGGGGGTCTCTGGTGAGTCACACACACTCTCTGTTACTCACACACACCAACCTCACACACCATTTTCCCACATCCAGGTTCACGTCATGATAACTTAAATGAATAATCCATCATTTGCGTTGGAAATGATTGAAATGATTGAAATTGTTATAAATGTTTGTATATGTTTACAAATAATGAAATACAAATGTATTAATAGTATGCACACTATTAATAGTTGATTCATTATTTGTGAAGATTATTATAGTTCTTACACACACTGGTTTCACCTACGTGAATGGAGTCACTGTATTCTCTCCCTCTACAGACCCCTTCCCAGACGAGAAGAACAGTCGGCCCCACGGTACCCCCACCCGCCAGAACTCCCGGCGCTCCGAGGGCGGGGGCGACCGGTGCGAATGGGGCGAGCGAGGGGACGGAGGAGGTATCGGAGGCGGCATCGGAGGCAGTGGGGGGGTCCTGCAACGCCGAGGCTCCGGGAAGGAGAGGACCCGACTACTGTCCTCCAATGGAACACAGTCCCAACCCTAAATCAGAGAGAGAGAGACCAGTCGGGTAGCAGGTGTCCAGACTCCATTGGTGAAAAAAAAAACAAGACAAATTGTCATCAGACGAAACCCAAACCCTTCACAAACCATGAGGTATACAGTATCTCCCATTCAACTCCCAGAAGATGTCTCAACAAGATGCTTTAAGCCTGAACACAAGCTGATATTTTTTTCTGCTTTTCACCTGTGTTAAAATATACATTCATGTTGATTCACTGAATCAAGCAGGGATCCCATTCAAACCAGTAATAAAACAAAAACATTTTTCCAGAGGGGATACAATAGATGAGCCAGACACAGCACAGGTCAAACTAGGAACTTTGAAGAAGCGCTAATTTGCATGCCAATTAGCCAGTCATTACGATAAAGGGTGTTTGATTTGGATGATAAGATCTGCTAGCATACCATTCCTTTGCAATAACTCAAGCAAAAAGTTAAGAATGGGTTTCAACAATCGTGTGATGGTTCTCAAGAATACACAACGCCCCCTTCCCGTACCTCTACCCCACAGCAGCATAACTGAAAAGGGATACCTTGATGTGCCCAACATTGTACGTACATTTACTCAAAAGACAATGAAAGGTGATGGAGACACGGAAGAGAACCCTCTTGCTTATTATCACAGACCACCCATTCGAGAAGTTAGAACCCGGCTGCCAGTTCAATGAATGACTTTGTTTTAAAAGGGAGAAATGAGGTCCTTTTAAAAAAAAAAAAATTAAAAAGGCATTTTCAACATCCTTTTCTTTTGCGGTAAAGAAGTGCAAATTAAGCTAACTAAGTGAATGTGAAAAATATTTTTTTATTTAGGTTTAGTTAAGATGATGTAGTTATTGATTTTGAGGTTGGCGCTAATCAGCGGAGATACAGGAGAGGAACGACAACAGGAAGATTTGACACCCTCGACATATCTGCTCCAGTATCTGAATGTGGAACCCACGCAGAGTGGGGATTGGGAACGAAGTCACCATTGATGTATTAGAAAACATTTTTTTTGTTGTATTTTCTTTTTACTCAGAGACAAATACAATGTAACCAGGATGTAAGCGTCGTCGGGAAACCTTTTTTGCTCTGAAGAAAAATATTTTTGATTTGAAGAGAAATATGAAAATATATTGAAGAAGAAAAAAAAACATGGGCAAATAGTTACATGGGATGGACTTCCACTATCTGTCCCTGACTCAATGAGGAGAGAATTCCAGACCTATGGATTGGACAAACTCCATCTGAGCTTGTCTCATATCACCACCCTATTCACATATTGACTCCAAACGTAGATTTCAACACGCATTGATCGATGGACATTCTCGTGAAGCTGTACTCAAAATGCTGACGTATTACTCCTTGTTATCGAAAGACTTCAACAACAAAAAAAGGCAAACAAATGATAGGCCCTTCTGCCATCACCAATGAGCCAAGTGATCCATCCTCTGCACCCGCGGCGTCACCTTATATCACCGCTCTACAAGCAGACGTAGCTGTTTTGACGATCATGTATTACAACAGTATTATGTGATAGAAACTAGACACATTACCAGCCAGTCTTCCTTACTGCACAATATGCAACAGATGCAGAACGTTTTGCGATTTTCCATTTCCTTGTTTATGTATTTCCGTATTTATTTACTTATTTATTTACTGTTCATGTATTTATTGATATATTATTTATTTATGTGGGAAATGTATCTTGCACCAACAGAAATATATCAGGAGCTAGGGATATAATGTTTTTCTTGTCAACATTATTTTTTTCTTTGATTTCTTTCTCTTTCCCAGGACACTCGTTTTGTTTTTGGATCATGAACTTAACAACATTTACATTCCTTCCCAGCATTCTGTCTAAATGTTAGTGTTTTAGTTTCTATTGTATGAATTTGTTTATATATTTTATGTTCTGTTCGGGGTCGAATTCACTGGGAACGAAACGGAAGCAAACGGACTGAGACAGTGAGGGACTACATGAAGTTGTCCAATGAGATACACTGTTTTTTGTTTGCAACGTGTTTCGCTACGGTGGGCACTAATGAATACGGCCCAGTTCTGATTATTGGATTGTAAAGAGTTGAGTCAATGACTGAGTCATGGGTTTATATTTCAGATCTGTTGCACCACCTGTGACCAGGTTACAGGCAACGGGGTGAGAGGGACTCTCTTTAAGCATTCTGTATAAAGTGACTGAGCCAGCAATGAGCACATTGCTCTAGCAAGCTAAACTGTCCACATTCATTGGCAGACACGAGCAAACCACCATCGTACACCTTTCCTCCGACAACATCAAACGCTCATACTGCTCCCATGTCTTTCTTTATGCTTTTCCCCTTGACCTGATGCGTCTGTCATCACCAGTTCCAGCCATCGTTGTGCGGACCACTTGACTTCGAGAGAGACCACGCTGTACACGTCGGGGGCGTCACTGTCGCTATTCACCTTTATGATTGTTCACTGTCATTTTCATCATCATCATCACCAAGATCATTATATTCATCATCCTTACTCTAGCTAAGATTGTAAACTATTGTCCATTCCTAAGGGTCAGTAGAATAAGGTGTTAAAAAAGAAATGTCTGTATCATAATTTAAATATAAAAGTGCACTATTATAACTATTGCCTGTGATGAAAAAAAAACATGAAACAATTATGGTTGAATTGATGGTCAAAATAAAGAGACATCCACCTTATTGTTATGATTATAATAATAAACTCTAAAATAGTGTGTCTGTTGTGTCCTTTGGGTTTCCAGCTAGATGTTCCAAAATGAGTTTGTAATACATTGAAACGCTCAAATCATTTACAAAATCCATATTAAAGTGTAGGAGTCATGAGTTTTTACTCACCAAAGTAACAACACAGTGCGGTCAAAGACTTATTAACTTAGTTGTAGTCACCATCTGGTTACCTATAACTACAAACAGTTATTTTTTATTTATGAACTTATTTCCAGACACATTCTAAACTACCTACAATGCATTATTTATCAACTTCACATGGAGAATTTACTATGCGCTAGCTAGCTTGAGATGGCTAACGTTAGCCACTAGCCATGCAGCCTGAGTGTTGGCAGTGGTGAGCTACAATCCACCAATCATGAGGAGTTGTAATGTAAACAACCAATCAGAATGCCCACAAGTGTGGTCCGCATGATCCTGCTCTGCTACTCCAGGCAGCTCTGAATTCTCCTGCACTGGCAGGCTTGCCTCTGGCTCAAAAGTACCTTGTCTGTTCTTCATAGTTTTTGTGTGTTCTAATTTGTTTGGTCAACTTTTCAACCTGTTCTCCATGAGGTAGGCTCTCAATCCTTGGTTTAGTACAGTATCTGACTGACTGAGTTGATGGGATAATTTCCATCTGCCTGGAGCCTTCCTCCGATCGCCATTTTCTTGTGAAATGGCCTCTCTCAGAAGCGCCTCTCTCGTTGGCTTTTCTTGAATATTCCGTCTCCTGTGCCCAATGCTTCCTCTGGAATCCATCTACTTTGGATTTGCCTCCCTATATTGCCATTGGATTAGTTGACTCCCACAGCCGGTGAAATGGCCTCTCTCAGAAGCGCCTCTCTCGTTGGCTCTTCTTTGGTAGCTAACTCAGCCGTCAATCGGTAAGTCTCTGCTCTCTCTATGTTATATCTGCTGGATTTTTTGTTGTGTTCTCTGGGTTCCTGCCTGTGCTAGACTAGTTGGTGTTGTTCTCTGGCTTACTATGCAGACGACACACAATTAATCTTCTCCTTTCCCCCTTCTGATGACCAGGTGGCGAATCGCATCTCTGCATGTCTGGCAGACATATCAGTGTGGATGACGGATCACCACCTCAAGCTGAACCTCAGCAAGACGGAGCTGCTCTTCCTCCCGGGGAAGGACTGCCCGTTCCATGATCTCGCCATCACGGTTGACAACTCCATTGTGTCCTCCTCCCAGAGCGCTAAGAACCTTGGCGTGATCCTGGACAACACCCTGTCGTTCTCAACTAACATCAAGGCGGTGGCCCGTTCCTGTAGGTTCATGCTCTACAACATCCGCAGAGTACGACCCTGCCTCACACAGGAAGCGGCGCAGGTCCTAATCCAGGCACTTGTCATCTCCTGTCTGGATTACTGCAACTCGCTGTTGACTGGGCTCCCTGCCTGTGCCATTAAACCCCTACAACTCATCCAGAACGCCGCAGCCCGTCTGGTGTTCAACCTTCCCAAGTTCTCTCACGTCACCCCGCTCCTCCACTCTCTCCACTGGATTCCAGTCGAAGCTCGCATCCGCTACAAGACCATGGTGCTTGCCTACGGAGCTGTGAGGGGAACGGCACCTCAGTACCTCCAGGCTCTGATCAGGCCCTACACCCAAACAAGGGCACTGCGTTCATCCACCTCTGGCCTGCTCGCCTCCCTACCACTGAGGAAGTACAGTTCCCGCTCAGCCCAGTCAAAACTGTTCGCTGCTCTGGCCCCCCAATGGTGGAACAAACTCCCTCACGACGCCAGGACAGCGGAGTCAATCACCACCTTCCGGAGACACCTGAAACCCCACCTCTTTAAGGAATACCTAGGATAGGATAAAGTAATCCTTCTCACCCCCCCCCCCCTTAAAAGATTTAGATGCACTATTGTAAAGTGGCTGTTCCACTGGATGTCATAAGGTGAATGCACCAATTTGTAAGTCGCTCTGGATAAGAGCGTCTGCTAAATGACTTAAATGTAAATGTAAATGTAATGATAGTGCCTGTGAACTTAAAGTCACACCGGACAGTTATAGCCATAGATATGCAATATATAGTTAGTAGCAGTAATTGCATTGCATTCAATCTTAAAATGATGGATTCCTTAAGTCAGTGTAAAAGAGAATTAAAGGATACACGACTTCCACATCCAATACCTGGCATTACAGTATCTGGCAATGCATGGACTTGTGATGGATGTGACAATAAACTCTGCATCTTCTCATCGGTGCCCACATTTTAGACAACAGTCAGGTGGTAGTAGCTGTGGTGTTTACGTGTGCTTATTCTCTAAAGCAGTCTTATTATAGGGCAATGTGAATACAATGGCATGCGAGAGTATGTTTTACATCAGCTGTCAGACAGGAAATGACTATGTGATCCATTTAAAACTCTCCAGAAAAATGCCTTTGCTGAGCGTGATAGATAATACATGGACGTGTTGATTTATCTTTCAATCATGTCTCTGTTATTGGTTTTGAAAACATGGTTGATCGGACTTTGCAGTACACTGCTAACCTTGATAGAAAAGCAACACAGAGGCCTATAACTTGTAAATAATGTTCTCAGTTGCTCTTCTGAAAGCTCAATTAAACTGTACTGTTAGCCTTGTTGTCTCTTGTAATACAGTGTAAACTCTACAAAAAGGGACTTTGCTGACTTTAATCGATAATCATGACCATATAGCTTGTAAACAATCTTGTCTCTGTTATTTAAATAATTAAGTAGGCAATAGGCCTTTACTGTATACTGCAAACCTTGATAGATAAGAGGCACATATCTACAAATATTTTTTTTCATTGCTGTTCAGAAAGTGTGATTATAATGTGTCCCAATAGCCTGGTTAATATTGATTAAATTGAACTTGTAAATAAATGAGATTTCATTTTGATACTTTTTAAATGTATTTTGTTGTTGTTGTTGTTGAGTGTGTATTGATTTCAGGACCATGGATAGTACCAGATCATTTAAACCTGTGTTGCTGGATATGAAGGACACAGTACCCCTCCAAAACTAATTTGGTTAGTAGAGACCTTACTGAGTATTTCCCACCCCTTCAGCTGAAACAACTATACAAGTTCTCTCTACAAGCCAATATGTATCCCATGTACAGTATATTACAGTGTATTGCATTGGGAGCTATAGAGGGGGTGGAGAATGAAGTGCTGCTCATTGTGAACAACAAAGTGCCCCTCCAAAACGAACCATATTTGGCTAGTAGAGACGCTACTGAGTATTTCCCACCCCCAAAAAGTTGCCTCTACAAGCCAATACATATCCCATGAACAGTCTATACCAGTGTATTGCATTTGGGGCTATGGAGGGTGCGGAGTGAAATGCCAGCAGCAGGACATGTGACACAGTCCACCTCCAAAACAAAACATATTTGTATCTTCTCATCGGTGCCAACATTTTAGAAAACAGTCAGGTTTTCCTGAGAATTTTCTACTTCACTTTAGCAGAGATGGGTATAAAAGTTATATTTTTTACAAGCCAACATATACAGTGAGTACACCAAATCTTAGGAACAGCTTAATGTTTTGTATACTCAGTGTATATCCCGTGTACAGTCAATTACAGTGTATTGCATTTGGGGCTATAGAGGGGGTGTGGAGAACGAATCGCTGATGGGTATCTACGACACAGTGCCCCTCCAAAACTGACTGTATTTGGTGAGTAGGAACCGTACGGAGTATATTCCATTCAACTTGAGCTGAGATAGGTAGAAAAATGTTCTCTCTACAGCCCAATCTTCTCAACATGCCTGTGTCAACATTGTATTTTTTTTTTTCAGAATTGGACTTAACAAATATTTTGTATTTGTTTTCATTAATTACTAATTGTATTTTCTTGTTGGCACAACAAAAGTGGCCATTGATTAAAATCAGTGGAGGCTGCTGAGGGGAAGACGGCTTATAATAATGGCTGGAATGGAGTGAATGGAATGGCATCAAACACATGGAAAGCATGTGTTTAAGTATTTGATACCATTCCACTAATTTCACTCCAGCCATTACCACGAGCCCGTCCTCCCTAATTAAGATGCCACCAACCTCCTGTGATTGAAATTCAATATAATTTGAATTTCTTATCCATATTGCAATGGTTTGAAATGCGGGCTTTTATTTTGAAGGTATCGTCATTTACCATACGAAGTGACGCCATCATTTGTGTTGCTGGAAGAATACGAGTTGAGAAGGGAGGTAGATAACTACTTGGATGCGAGCAGAGAAGAGGAGGGTATTGGAGAAGGTCTCGACGTTTGCAACATTTTTTGGATGCCAACCGCTGTTAGATCTCATCAAAGAAGGTATCGACGTCACTACAGGTGCCTGCGAATTTTCGTCTTCCTCATAGATTACAGGTATGCTAACGAAATGCCTTTACATCTTTAAATATTTTTTTTGTCATACACAGTTCGGAGATCCACGCGTATAATGGGCAGGGGCTTGCTCTGTCAGCCAACTCTAACATGAATTGGAAAGCAATTGCTAACGTTAGCCAGTTAAACCAGATATTATCCTCTCTGGCTAAACTGCTATTTTTGGAGTCTATGACAATTAACAAAGTCAGCTAAGTTTGGTTTACTTTGGATATACAAGGAGTTCAATGTGTCTTAAAAGGCTATGCCTTTACTGACTGCTGCAGTTTATTCATTTGTAGGTTAATGGCTAATTTCTCGGCGTTAGCTATTTAGCTACTCTAGCCAAGTCATTCTGGAAAAATACATGTAAATTATGCGTGTCAGTGTTTCCGTTTTTCGCTCACGACGAACAAGCGCGTGCTAGTATGTAAAAGTAGCATCCATAAATGAGCTAGCTTGCTAGCCCTGTTTGCTAGCAAACTAGTGGTTCGGCTTGATTACGGTAAACCTGGTTGGATTGCTACTTTATCCATCCTAATAATGATTAGCATAACTGTAGGTCACTCTGCAATGTAAGTTGAGTTCCTTGAATGCTTTAGTTACCGTAACGTTAGATCTGGCATTTAGCCAAATAACTAATGTTGCGGATGGGGTATACTACGTTCAGGGTTTTCTAAATCTAGCCAGCTTCAGTTAGCTTCACATTCCGGCTCAGCAGGCTTCATACATACTACGACAGAGGCTATTGCTCGTCTGCCTGCCGCCACTTTTGGACTTCAATGCAGCCGTTTTTTCTTTCTCTCGATATCAATACATTTCTGGGGAACAATTAAGCACCGTACTGTGATATGTTTTCAATTAAAATAGTAAGAATAAACAAATTGTTTCATAGGAAAGAGCCATTTCTCAAAGCAAGAATTTTGCTAGGACTTCCTGGGAGTGGTCTCAGTGGGGAGGGGAAAACCAACCTGGACTCAGGGGTAGTCAAACATAGTAAATGTAAATCCAGGATACTCAATTACCATATGTTATGTATTCATTTGTGGATGCCCATCCAAGTTCGTATGATATTTTAGTAATTGCAGTTCGTATGACATGTTACAAATTGCAATTTGTACAGTGTTATGAATTTCAATATGTTAAGAATTAGTTAAATGTATGATATGTTAAGAATTCCAATTTGTTGTGGCTAACATTAGCTAGGCTAAGGGTTAGGAGATACACTATATAAAACGCACAAGTATGTGGACACCCCTTCAATTTAGTGGAATCTGCTATTTCAGCCATACCCCATACTGAAGAGCTCAGGGGCACCGTCATAGGATGCCACCTTTCCAACCAGTCAGTTTGTCAAACGTAAGTGCTGTTGTTGTGAAGTGGTAACGTCTAGGAGCAACAACAGCTCTGCCACGATGTGGTAGGCCACACGAGTTCACAGAACGTGACTGCCAGGTGCTGAAGTGCCTAGTGTGTATATAAAAAATAAATCGCAAGGCTATACACACTGTAAGCAGTGTCGGCACAAGAACTGTTCTGTCGGGAGCGTAATGAAATGGGTTTCCGTGTCCGAGCAGCCGCACATACTCCTAAGATCACCATGCGCAATGCCAAGCGTCGGCTGGAGTGGTCAAGTTCGTCGCCGTTGGACTCTGGAGCAGTGGAAATGCGTTCTCTGGTGTGATGAATCACGCTTCACCATCTGGCAATCCGGCGGATGATTCTGGGTTTGGCGGGTGCCACGAGAACCCTACCTGCTTAGATACATAGTGCAAACTGTAACATTTGGTGCAGAAGAAATATTGTTCTGGGGCTGTTTTCATGGTTTGGGCCCCTTAGTTCCAGTGAAGGGAAATATTAACGCTACAGGAAACAATTTATATTCTAGATGATTCTTTGCTCCCAATTTTATGGCAAATGTTTGGGGAAAGCATTTTCCTGTTTCTGCATGACAACGCCCCCGTGCACAAAATGAGGTACATACAGAAATGTTGAGATCGGTGTGGGAGAACTTGACTGGCCTGCACAGAGCCCTGACTTAAATCAACTCCATCGAATACCTTCGGGATGAATTGGAACACTGACTGCGAGCCAGGCCTAATAGCCCAACCTCACGAATGCTCTTGTGGCTGAATGGAAGCAAGTCCCCACAGCAATGTTCCAACATTTAGTGGAAAGCCTTCCTAGAGTAGTGGAGGCTGTTATAGCAGCAAAGGCGGGACCAGCTCCATATTAATGCACTTGATTTTGGAATGAGATGGTTTTTTTTGACAAGCAAGTGTCCACATACTTTTGATCATGTGGGTTAAAGGGGAAGGGTTGGCTAACATGCTGTCGTCGCAAAGTAGCTTAAAAAGTAGGCTAGTAAGTAGCTGCTAAAGTTGTCCTTGATGAAATTCGAACACCCGTCCACCCAACTTTCGTTTGTGTCTTCTTGCCCTTCTGTCTTATGCAACCAAACGTAACATATCATACAGTTTGTGGGTCTCTGATTTACTTTTACTATGTTACAGCTAGTCTGAGACCAGGCTGGGAAAACTAGCTTTTATTGGCAAAGAGGTTTGGAACACTTTCTTACCTACTTGTGTGTATGTACTGACATGTTAGTGTAACTGATCGATGCACCAGCACATGTTAATGTTTTAAAATGTATGTCAACTGTAAACTCTTCTCTGGAATGTATTTTTCTTTGTGTCATACCCCAGTAAGACAAGTTGTTGGCTAATAGGGCTCCTAATAAATGACAATTATTGGTCTTTTAACTAATTTACTGCTTGGTGACGTCGCAAGGCAGGCCTAAACTCCATCCCACCAAAACTTTTCAGACAGCTCTTACAATAAAAGGGAATTTTCATAATTTTCACAATTTTATTCCAACCTCATAGTGTGGAAATATAAAACACAGAAAAATCACGTTTTTGACTGCACTCGTCCACATTTACTGAATTGGTTGAACAGTGTAGAAGAGAACCGCACATGACTATTCTTCCCATTATAACGTTTGATTAACAAATATTTGAAGGTTAATTAACTGCACCTGCTGATATGACCTTGTTATTTTGGCTTGCGCCTCAAGAAATGCTGGCGGCCATGACAGACACAAGGTGTGAGTTGGCTTGGGGGGTGTGGTTTGATTTGGGGGTGACCTTGCCACCACCAAGACACTCATCTGTTAGAACCTTTGACACAGTTTGTTCCCCCCACTCAATCTTTTATTAATTTGTATTATGTCGGAGGAAAAACTGCTCAACTGACGACCGAAGTCAGACTGCAGGCGCCCGGCCCACCACAAGGAGTCTCTAGAGCAGGATGGGCCGGTTAAAGCCCCCCTAACCCAGACGATGCTAGGACAATTGTGCGCCGCCCCTATGGGACTCCCGGTCAAAGCCGGTAAATACATAGCGTGGGATCAAACCGCAGGCTGTAGTGACGCTTCGACACTGCGATGAAGTGCCTTAGACCTCTGCGTCACTCGGGAGGACATTCTTACCCCAAATGTATTCAAATTACCTCCAGAAATGGGGCCCAGTAACATTGGTTTAAAGGATGTTAGAGGTATTTTAACTTTGGACCATGCATATAGCCTATGCATGGTCTATATGATCAGATGTTCTATTAGCGATCAGCTGTAGCCCAACTGATGAATCATAGTGGCTATAAAATGTACATGGGCTCACGCATGGGGTTTGCCCATCTGCATTTACCCCATTGGACACACCTTGATTGTTATTATAAATCGTATATTATTCACTCAATTAATTTGTTTCTATTACAAAGCCTTAATTTCCCTTCATAGATGACACTGTCCCTTTTTTAAGAGCTCCGCGTGAAATGCTGGTCGTAAAAACTGCATTTTATAAAAGGATGCCGCGCGCAATTGAAGGAGTAGGGAAATAAACGTGGTAGCAATGTAATCGGATCCCGTCACTTTATTTACAGAGGTCGAAACTGGCAGAAATAGTAGCTTTGGAAAGTTACATCCTGCGTGATAAAGGATAGGCTTTAAATGACTTTGCCAGCAGCTACAGTAGGCTACACACCTGAGTTAACCGCTGCTGTGGTGAGCATTATAGACTATTTTAATTCCATTCACCTGAACATCTGCGTGTCATCAACAATCATGCGTGTCAGTTCAGTGCACACAAGGTGTGCAGAAATTAAAATATTTGGGAATATACATTGAGTATACTAAGCATTCGTTACACCTTCCTAATATTGAGTTGCATCTTGTAAAATTCCTATGTTCTCCCACGTCACTCCGCTCCGCCGCACACTCCACTGGCTTCCAGTTGAAGCTCACATCATCTCCAAGACCCTGGAGCTTGCCTACCGAGGAGCAACGGGAACTGGCCCTACTTACCTTCAGGCTATGCTCAAACCCTACATCCCAACCCGAGCACGCTGTTCTGCCACCTCTTGTCCCTCCCACCCCTACAGGAGGGCAGCTCCCGCTCAGCTCCGTCAAAGGTCTTCTCTGTCCTGACCCCCGAATGGTGGAACAAGCGTCCCCCTAAAGTCAGGACAGCGGAGTCCCCGCCCATCTTCTGAAAAAGCCTGAAACCCTACCTCTTTGAAAATCACTGCTCGATAGGGACCTTGCAGATAATTAGGTGTGGGGTACAGAGATGAGGTAGTCATTCAAAAATCATGTTCAACACTATTGCACACAGTCTGTCCATGCAACTTATTATGTGACTTGTTAAGCAAATGTTCACTCCTGAACTTATTTAGGCTTGCCATAACTAAGGGGATGAATACTTATTGACTCAGGGCATTTCAGCTTTTCATTTTTAAAATGAATTTTAAAACAATTTCACTTTGACATTGAGGTATTGAGTGTTGCCCAGTGATCCCCCAAAAAAATATATATATACATTTCATCCATTTTTAAATACAGGCTGTAACAACAAAATTAGCAACAAGTCATGGGGTGTGAACTTTCTGAAAACACTGTAGCCATTTTAAGATGAATTGTTTTTCGCTCTTAGGGCTGACCCCGATTTGGTCGACCAATATATATATATATATATTTTTTTTTTTTAGTCTCGCAATGGAAACGGACCATGGAGTTGGTGGACTCACCCTTTTTTAATTCATGGCCACTTGCGCAGCTGGGTGGGAGCGCTTAATTATGTTGGTTGGTAAATGTCCAACAGATCTTAACTCATTAAAAGGAGGTAATTGCCACCAGCCGACCTCGCTGCTTTCTCTCCCCCAGCTCCGTCTAATCCTGACATTGTGTGCAACCACAAATCAACGTAAATCCACCAAATCTATTATTTTTCATCTGAACTTTTCATCTGAACTATCTGTTGCGCTCGAGAGCGGGCAATCAGTTATTGTTTTGTAGTTTATTAACATGGAGCGTGGCTTGGAGCGCACACTTTAAACCTGTTATATCAATGGACCCTACAGATCATCATGGGACAATTATGCCATTAATATATGGTTAAAATGTAACGAAAGTATATGTACATATGAAGATAAACCTGGAAGTATGAAACGTAATTCATTTGTTAAATTGATAGTCATGAGATCAAACTGAGATTATAGATTGAATAATTGATAACTGATCGATTTTATTTGCGTTATCATGATTTTAATCTTTATGATCCTAAATGACTCAATCATCCTTCATATTGAGCTGAATTACTTAATTACATTAATAATGAATGATTGGACTTTTGTGATTTGGTGAATTTCATGTTATTCTGTTTCCTTTGTTATGCGGTACACAACTATCCAGGAAATAAACATGTATTTATGTCTGGCTCCTTTGTCACCTGACTGTGACCTCCTTCACGATCGTCAGTCATCCTACCTGTCTGGCTACACACACAGATTCCAAGAATCATTCAATGGTCCTTTGACCCAGATGATGACTGAAAGCAAATACGGTGAAAGGGAATTGGAGAAGGAAGAGTTTGTCTCCACTGGAAGGGAGGAAAGATGAAGATAAAGATGCAGGGGAAAGTCCTGGGAAGAATAAAAGCTCCAGGAGCTAAGCCTAAAGCATCGACCAAGGCTTCATCCTCAACCAGCGCCAGGAGAACCAGGCAACGAACGAGCAGACGACCACCTGGTTATCTTAAGGTTTATGTGGTGGAGTTGCCCCCACCAAAGGGCAAGGCTCAAAGCAGTGAACCAAGCTCAACGCATATAGTTGATTTTTATTGAAACACACGTGGGTCCTATATATGGGAAAAATACATGTTTTAAAAATGTTCCCTAATTGCTCTGGATTAGAGCTTCTGCTAAATGGCAAAATTGTAAATTGTACGACTTTAGTACATTTTTGACACTAGAATAAATGTTTGACTCTTCTCGACGCCATGAAGGCTGTTTTTCAAAGGAATTAGTTGGTTTTTGGGGCAGTCGTCTTCCTCAAATGAAGGGGGGGGATGAGGCTATCTTTGCAGAAGGGAGGGAATCTGAGTTCACTGGTCCTTAACTCGCAGCTCAGATACTTCATTCAGAATAAATTGAATTATCCCTGAGTAAGCCTGCCCAGGAGCGGGTTAGTTCTGAAAGATTTTTATTTATAGAAATGTACCTGGCTAAAAGGTGAGCCACTTTCTTGGTACCGGTTATCCCGAGTCGGACTAATTTGACCAAAGTAACCTCTCTAACTCCTCAAACCAGGTATGTAGTATATGGGCTCTTGCCCGTGAACTTGAGAAAAGTTAGGTCGTCGTGACTGAACCGCAGTTGGCCTTTATCTCCCGTGTATCGTGTTCCACTGTCAGTGGTTGTATTCTGTTACAATGCATGTTGTCTGAAAGCTGCTGAAAGTCAGAGTAAATTCTTTGTTCAAGTTCAGAATTTTAAATGGCTGTAATTTCTCTGGCTGTTTTGGAAAATATAATTCCGAGCTAGCCATTATTGTCCAGTTATAAGGGAATAAATTGCTCCCCAACTCCCAACTGTTCACTGTGCCCTCTAAATCAGGTAGACTCATTCCTTCACATGATGTGGGAGTGCCCTGTGCATAAACTTCCGGGATAAAGTTACAACATTAATTTCGAAGTGCATGAATGTAAATATTCAATGCTTTGAATCGACCATGTTAACGATGATCGCTCCTCGAGTCACTGAATAAATCCGAAACGGCTCCTGCTGACAGGCAACCCTGCGTTTTTAGATGGCACACAGCTCCAGAGTTCCTCAGTGGATACAGTTCCTATTAGAAGTTATAACACAAGACTCATTGACTCAATGGTGGCAGTCAAACAATTGAGGCCTGGACACACACTTGACTGTAAAATAATCTCTGCTAAAGCCCAGCATACAAATATATTTTGTTTGGGCTTTCTAAAATGATTTACCTACGTTCATAATTGTTTATTTTTTTTCTTTCAGGCTAACTGGGAAGGGGTGGTTGGGGCAGGGCAATCGTGCTCAAACATGACTGTACTGGCAGTCGGTGTGTTTCCGGTCCCCTATGTTGACTGTGTCACTGTTTTCTAGCCTGTGGGAACACTCACCTTTTACCTAGTTTACACCACGCCCTCCCCCATCCCTCTCTCTCCTCCCTGCTGTTCCACTCTGCCTGCTTGTTAGTTTTCCATCTGTGCTGGAGGATAGAGGGGTGAAGTGAAAAAAAGAGGGAGCCTTTTGCTGTTTTGAAGTAGTTCTTGATATAATGGCGTGGAAGAACGAAGTTACACATTTTTCTACTGACTGCGCTTGCATTAAAAATGGGAAACGTCCTGCAATTTTGTTTATCATATTCTCTCTGGATCCATTATCCTCTCACATCCGGTGCCAATGTTTTTTTTCTTTCTGAAGCAGTTGGCTACTGTAATCCATTAAAACAATGTCCCTTAGATCTCTCATTGAATAAACGTGACTAAGATATGGAAGATTAAAGTGCTATCACAATAGATTAAGGTCTCATGCCTGCTGCTTTCAGTGCGATCAAACTGATATCAGTGATGAATTGAGCCCGAGCCAACATTTCCTAGTGTTGAAACCCTCCGTGTGCTGGCAGTCAGCGCTGAGCTAAACAGAAGGTGTTTTTTTTGGGGGGGGGGCACTCACAAAGGGCTGCAGTGAAGTGATCAGAGCTGAAATTCACTGCTGTTAGTCCCTGGCATGGACACTCACTGCTGCATATGCCAGCTCTCTTCTATAGAACAGCAAGTTGGTTGTAATTTTACACATTTTGCCAGTGACTTTTTTTTGCCACTGGCCTAGGGCAATTTTATAACTAATTTCATTCATCTACTCATTTTGTCTTAGGGTGGAGACACGTTGGACGTTTTTAATATATCTGATCAATGTTCCTGGTCCTATGGGCCCTGGTCAAGAAGTGCACTATAGGGAGTAGTGTGAGGTGAGGGAATGAAAGGCATGGGGGAGGTGTGAGTTTGGAGAATTAATAGATACGGAATGTGACCTATAGGAATGTTTGTCAATGTTCCCTAGGCCATTATCGATATTTGTGGAGAGCAAAATCAATCCCTTTGGTGGAAAAATGGTGATCAGCTCAGAAGAGACACTCATTCCACCACGTCAGTCAACATCCCTATCAACTTTTGTAGCATCAGTCTGAGTCTAGCCAATGTCCACTACGGCAATGGCCTTTGACAAATGACAGCCCACTCATTTATATTTTGTGATATCCAATTGGTACTTTTTAATCTTGTCCCATCGCTGCAACTCCCTTACGGACTCGGGATAGGCAACGGTCGAGACCCGTGTGTCCCCCGAAACACTTCCCCCGCCATACTGCTTCTTGACACACTGCTCGCTTAACCCTGAAGCCAGCCGCACCAATGTGTCGAAGACGCACTGTACAGCTGGCAACCGAAGTCAGCGAGCATGCACCCGGCAGCCATAATGAGTCGCTTGAGCGCGACGGGACAAGGACATCCCAGGCAGCCAAAGACTCCCCTAACCTGGGCGGTGCTGTGCCAAATGTGTGCTCCCTCATGGGTGTCAAGGTCGCAACCGGCTGCGACACAGCCCGGGATGGAACCTGGATCTGTAGTGACGCCTCCAGCACTGCGATGTTTTGCCTTCGACCACTGCGCCACTTGGGAAGCCCCAGAAGTTTCGAGCTTTGTCACGTGCACAAATATAGTGAAATGCCTTTCTTGCAAGCCCTTTCCCATCAATGCTGTAATCAATATCTGTGGTACTATAAAGTGGAGCAAAAGCACACAAATAGAAATAAGAAGTACACGAGAAAGCAATTATATACAGGGTCTGTGCCAATGCCATATGTGACCAACCGGCTCGATTCGGTCTTATGTAGCAAATCTGAAATGTTTTTAAAAAATTTGATAAAGTAGAAACTCTGTGCTAGAAAATGGCATATCGCACACCACAGTTGAAGAACAATGGTAAAGTAATTCTACTTTGGAAGTTGATAAACTTGTAAACCCACTTTTGAGAAAATGTCCCTTGAATATTTTGGTTGACCTACTGGAGGGCTCTTTGTCTACAACATTCTGTATCGTTCACACTAGAGGTCGGCCGATTAATCGGAATGGCCGATTTTAATTGGGGCCAATTTCAAGTTTTCATAACAATCGGAAATCTGTATTTTTGGGTGACGATTTTGCGGAATTTAATTTTTTTACACCTTTTTTATTTAATATTTTTAACTAGGCAAATCAGTTAAGAACACATTCTTATTTTCAATGACTGCCTGGGAACGGTGGGTTAACTGCCTTGTTCAGGGGCGGAATGACAGATTTTCACCATGTCAGCTCGGGGGATCTAATCTTGCAACCTTAGTTAACTAGTCCAACGCAATAACGAGCTGCCTCTCTCTCGTTGCACTCCACAAGGAGACTGCCTGTTACGCGAATGCAGTAAGCCAAGGTAAGTTGCTAGCTAGCATTAATCTTATCTTATAAAAAAACAATCACTAGTTAACTACACATGCTAGATAATATCTAATAATATCAACCGTGTCCTGCGTTGCATACAAGTATCTGACTGAGCGGTGGTAGGCAGAAGCAGGCGCGTAAACATTAATTCAAACAGCACTTTTGTGCGTTTTGCCAGCACCTCTTCGTTGTGCATCAGGCATTGCTCTGTTTATGGCTTCAAGCCTATCGACTCCCTAGATTAGGCTGGTGTAACCGAAGTGAAATGGCTAGCTAGTTAGCGCGCACTAATAGCGTTTCAAACGTCACTCGCTCTGAGCCTTCTAGTAGTTGTTCCCCTTGCTCTGCATGGGTAACGCTGCTTCGATGGTGGCTGTTTCGAGCCCAGGGAGGAGCGAGGAGAGGGACGGAAGCTATACTGTTCCATTGGCAATACTAAAGTGCCTATAAGAACATCCAATAGGTTAATGAAATAGTCCTATAATAACGACAACCTAAAACCTCTTACCTGGGAATATTGAAGACTCCTGTTAAAAGGAACCACCAGGTTTCATATGTTCTGAGCAAGGAACTTAAACGTTAGCTTTCTTACATAGCACATATTGCTATTTTACCTTCTCCAACACTTTGTTTTTGCATTATTTAAACCAAATTGAACAGGTTTCATTATTTACTTGGGGCTAAATAGATTTTATTGATGTATTATATTAAGTTAAAATAAGTATACATGGATGAACGCTTATCCCTCTGTCACGGATGCCATGGTTGCCCTTCGTTTGGAAATTAAATCCAGAGACGAGTTCTATACAACAGCCTTTGTTCTCTTTTCGACTCCCTCTACGTAATCAAACGCCTGCATCTTATCCATCTCCTAAGCTGTGATACTATGCTCCCACCGGGCGTTCAACTGATTTCAAAACTCGGTCCTCCAGACAGTGGAGAACGGTAGCGACATCGCAGTACTTTGTGATATCTTTATACAACCAACTGCTTTTAGAAAGGATTACTGACACATACAGAGCAGCTCGTGTCTAGACCGACGTGTGCTACGTGAAAGTTCACGTGTTCCAGAAGGCAAAGCATTCTGATAAATCTGATGTTGGCGTACGATTGCCTCACCTGTGAAGTAGTGATGCGCTACTTACGCCTCGTTTCCTGTGTCACATATTTGCAATGTGCAGGGGATACTGGAGTGGTAGGGGTAGGCGTGTATAGGGTTAAGGTGATTATGCATCCGATAAATGGAGTAGCAGCAGTGCGTGTGTGTGAGCCAATGAAGTGAGTGCCAAGTCAGTGCCAAAACTAAAGAGTCGATGCAGATCCGTGTAGCCATTTTGTTAGCTATGTCTTATGGCTTGGGGACAGGAACTGTTCAGGAGCCTGTTGGTGTCAGACTTGTTTCTCTGGTACTGCTTCCTGGCCTTCCTTTCACACCACACACTACCTAGCATGTTGGCAAAGCAACAGGCGTTCACACGATCCCCCATAATGGATTGGCACTATCATTTTGACGTTGCTTTAATCCAATCGCTTATCTGAAAATAGCGTGGTGTTTCCATTGGACGAACCAGCCTTCAGTTATTGCACCACACAGTCCTCCCTAACCCATCTGTGGGCATTAATCTATTAGCAGCTGAGGCTGCTTGAATGACCATCTTGAACCAGTTTATCTTTGAAGAGCAAAGCCCTTTCCTTGTTTCTTAATGTCTGACAGGGTGCCTGGTCAGTCTGCCTTTAGTGATGGATGGGCAATACTGTATTAAATGGGTAGGAAACTTTGGGATTTGGGGTAATTTCCTACTTACCCATAGTCAGAGTAAGTCAGGGATGCTATTTATGTGCAGTTTGAGGAAGTTAAAGGAAACCTATCGTTAGCTTAGTGCAGTATCTGGTAGTCAGAGGTAACTACTTAGCCAGCTCCTCTCAAGAGCAGAGAAATGGACTTTAAAGCTGGATGGTTGGTCATTTGTCAATTTTTTTAAAATTCTGACATTTTTACTAATTATTTAAAAAATATTCTATCAACTTCCTCATTTTATGGACTACTTTTTGAATTCTGCCTGTGCTTTCTTCCTGGGTGACTTTTTGTTTTTGTAAACAAAACTCCCTTGAGGCAGCCAGCTGTTGCGTACTCTAGTAGCTAAAGTAGTTAGTTTGCTTATTGGTAAATCGTCATAACATTTTGATAAGTCATGTTGGGCTTTGAGGTAGAATCTTTTTTTTTTTTTTTATCTTTTTTTTCCCCGAGCCATATTTATTCAATCCACAATGTGCTACGGAGGAACTTCTGGAGTTGGACGCTGAGCGAACATGGAGGGAGACTAAATCAGCGGAACCAGTAGTCTAGCTTCCTGGAGCGGTGGCTAGGTCTGAGAGGGACTGTGGGATGCCAATCCATGGCAACTGACGTTGAGTGTTTCTGCGACACAGTGGGACTTCATACTGCCATTGATTGGGAGGGCTTGATATCGCGGGCGAAAAAAGCGGCACACCCAATGACTAACAAACCAGACTTTTCTGCGCTCCTCAATTGTTGAGTTAGAGACATTCTTCCGTGTCCCAAAAATTAACTGGAAGAAGCAACCCAGACACGCCGGACTGAATGGACAGGTGTATATCGAGTAAGTTACATTCTTCTTGTCCTAGCACACGTAACAAAATTATATATTGCTAACTTTTGTATTTATAATTACACTCTGATAAAAAAATTGTTTTTCTTGTTATTGGATTAGTTTCTAGCTACTTATTTGTTCTGTCTATGCAGGCTGCTGAAGGAAGAGGGACTGGGACGAGGGAACAGTCTTCCCTTCATGTGTTTGGACCATTTGTCGCAAATATGGCTCGCCGACAGGAGTTTCCGTGGGATTCAAGGAGGTGGACAATGTGGTGTAATTACAACAGGCCCATCAATGATTTGGCTTCACAGCCAGACATTGCCAAAGCATTTTATATTTTATGTTCGTACTATCTTTTTGTTGTTGCATTGTTGACGGAATCTGCGAGTTAGCATTTCATTGTATACCATGCGTATCCTGTACATATGACTAAAACTTTTAAACAATTTCAAGTCAATCTAAAGGCTTTTTGAAGTGAACCAGTGTGTTTTGTTCTGTCATCAGTAATAAATGATTTTTGAACCAGTGTGTTGTGTGTTGCAGTTCTGTCATCGCATTAAATACCATTTGCACCATTGATGTCTTTTTGTTCCACTCCACTATAAGTGATTAATTACAGTATGCCACATGAGATGGAGTTGTGTATAAAAATATAGCAGTCAGATCATTATCAGTCAAATTAGTACTTTAGGTCATTGGTTTATTGGTCAAATGCACATATTTAGCAGATGTTATTGCCGGTGTAGCAAAATGCTTGTGTTCCTAGCTCCCAATGGGGCAGTAGTGTCTAATAATACACACGTCTAAAATAATGGAGTTAGGAGAAATCGGTATGCGCAATATTGGAGTGGTCTTGACGAGAATAGTGTATACATATGAAATTATATTATATAATCATATGAAGTTAAACCAGTATGTCAATATTATTAACGTGACCAATGATTATATGTATATAGGGCAGCAGTGTTGAGTAACCAGATGGTAGCTGGCTAGTGATGGCTATTTAAGTCTGACCTTGAGAGCTGTTTTTCCCAGCTTTGATGCACCTGTACTGAACTCTCCTTCTGGATGATAGCGGGGTGAACAGACCGTGGCTTGGATGGTTGTGGTCCTTGATCTTTTTGGCCTTCCTGTGACATCTGGTGCAGTAGGTGTCCTGGAGGGCAGGTAGTTTGCCCCCAGTGATGCGTTGTGCAGACTACACCACCCTCTGGGGAGCACTGTGATTTGCAGGTGGTGCACTTGCTGTACCAGGTGGTGATACAGCCTGACATGATGCTCTCAATGGTGCATCTGTAAAGTTTGTGAGGGTCTTAGGGGCAAGCCAAATGTATTTCGCCTCCTGAGGTTGAAAAGGCACTGTTGCACATTCTTCACCACTCTGCGGGTGGACCATTTCAGATTGTCAGTGATGTGTACGCCGAGGAACTTGAAGCATTTCACCTTCTCTACTGCGGCCCCGTCGATGTGGAGAAGACCCATAAAAACATGGTCTTCAGTTGATGAACCAGCAAAGATGACAATTATTGATTTTGTTAACAGCACAGGTCGCTGCACACAATGTACCATACACAATATAGACAAGGCATTCACACAATTCACATTAATTCAAACTCAAATGTACAATAAAATAGGTATGATGGTGCTGTTATGTACAGTAGTAGCCTACAGTGAATGGATTTTGATAGTGATAATGACCAGAAGCTAACAAATTGTTATATTGGAGTGTGTCCCAGGGACTGATTTAGACCTGGGACTCCAGGTGGGTGTAATTAATTACCAGGTGGAACCAAAGTTCCCTTTTAATATTTTCCGGCACAAATTTCAGATTTTGAAGTGCGTTTACTGTGAACACAGGTTGTACCTGATTTTAATTGACTGTTTTTACAGTGGCCAAGTAGGCTAATGTGGCTATTGATCATAATGTAGGCCTACCAGAGTGGCACAGCATTTTTTTTTTTTTTTACAATGGTGAAAATGAATCACGTAACATTTTAACATGGAAATAGGGTTTCTATCATTCAGCCAACAGTAACAGCCAATGTGTGGTGTTTGATTCAGGCCTGCAGGCCATGAAACACGCAGGGCTTGACATTAACCTGTTTATCCACTTGTCCTTCAGACAAGGAGGTGACTGAAAATGTTGTTTGAATCAGGAAACCACTTTACAAAATAAAAAGTATTATTCCCATACCATTCTTACAGAGAATCAGACAAATTATGCTACCCTCTGCCTATTAACTACTTAGCTTCTTCAAGGCGGTCTCAAAATAGAGCACTGCCCCTTTAAGACAACAAAAAGCTCTTACCTGACTCTCTTTTCAATGCGGGCTTTGAAATGTACAGGTTTTGTGCTCTTGTCGTAAGCTATCACGCTCACCTTGCTGGCTACAAATGAACTATAACTGGGCAAATAACTCACGAACTAGCAAAGAATATGCGCACATGTGCACGCACACATGGCTACAAGCATTTCTCGCTTTGATCTCAAAACAAGTGCATGAAAACTATGACAGCTCATGCTGTAAAACGGTCCAGTTCAAAGTGAATAGAACAAATCCATATATGGCAACGGTCTATTTGCATTTAGGTCTACTGCAGTTCTGATTGGTTTATCATGCACCGGTCTGTGTAGAGTACGTGCCTATCAATGCAATAGAATGGTACTCCGATGCGTTCTGTCAACAACAACAGTTTTGTTTCGGTATGTTGCATGGAAAGTGCCTAATATTGCGTTGATTCGATCACAATTCCCACAGTGAAGGGAAACGTCGATAGTGTTTTAACTAACGGGGGAAACTCTGAACTTCACTCAACTTTTTAATCTTGTGCTTCTCTGCGCGGGCTGATTTGTCTTCTGCACGCCAGTCCCTGGCGAGCTGCGCACCCGCAAGCCTCTTAGAGGGAACATTGGGTGTAACCCTTGTCCTATATAGTGCATGAATATGGGTCCTTCTCATAAGTTGTGCACTATAAAGGGAATAGGGTGGCGTTTGGAACTCACCCCAAGTGTCATAAGTGTCATCTCACCTTAGGTTACAATGCAGCTCATCCGGAAATTCACGTTTAGGTTTCACCTTGAAGACTGATGCAGGCTGCTAAAACATATTCAGGAATTGGGGGTGGGAACGTTATGGTAATTGCCACGTGTAGCAGAGAAATAACAACAAATAACACTGTTGGTGTAACTAGCTCGCATGCTATGAATGTTATGTGAGCACCATTTCAGTTAAAGATGCAATTTGCAGACATCACTCTGCCATTTCCTGGCTGCTAAAATTCTAATAGTTCGCCTAATTTCAGTTTGTGAAAAAACAAGCCAGTGTAGAGAATCATTGTACCATCTAAACTGCTGTGAAATATTGTTTAAATAACCAACAATATTGTTTGTTCAGATGTTTGGGGGGGGGTTTAATGAAAGTCAATGAACTAAGTAGACCAGACCCAGCTGCTATTACAATGGTGTCTACGGGAGTCCCACCCCGTTAAGTAGACTGAAACTGACAATGTTTTTCAACAGTAAACCTGTAAGCCTGAGTGAACTCTCTTCATTTAGCCACCATCTTTGCTGTAGGCCAAGATGATATCTTATATTGCTCAGCTCCGTTGCAACTCTTTGCAGGTGTTTCTGATTTATAAACAGAGTTCCTCTGTGAAGATGAGAACCTTCCAGAAGGACAACCATCTCTGCAGCAGTCCACCAATCAGGCCTTTATGGTTGAGTGGCCAGTTGGAAGCCACTCCTCAGGAGAAGGCACATGACAGCCCTCTTGGAGTTTGCCAAAAGGCACATAAAGGACTCTGACTATGAGAAACCAGATTCTTTGGTCTGATAAAACCAGAATTGAACTGTTTGGCCTGAATGCCAAGTGTCATTTCTTAAGGAAACCTACTGTGAAGCATGGTGGTGGCGGCATCATGCTGTTGGGGTGTTTTTCAGCGGCAGGGACTGCAAGAGTAGTCTGGATCGAGGGAAAGGTGAACGGCGCAAAGCACAGAGATCCGTGATGAAAACCTGCTCCAGAGCTTTCAGGACCTCCGACTAAGGTGAAGCTTCATCTTCCAACAGGTCAATGACCTTAAGCGACAGCCAAGACAACGCAGGAGTGGCTTTGAGACAAGTCTCTGAATGTCCTTGAATGGCCCAGCCAGAGCCCAAACATCTCTGGAGAGACCTGAAAATAGCTGTGCAGCAACGCTCCCCATCCAACCTGACAGAGCTTGAGAGAATCTGCAGAGAAGAATGGGAGAAACCCCCCAAATACAAGTGTGCCAAGCTTGTGGCGTCATACCCAAGAAGACTCGGAAGTTGTAATCGCTGCCAAAGTACTGAGTAAAGGGTCTAAATACTTATGTAATATTTAGTTTTTTAAATTTAAGTTTGCACACATTTCTAAAAAACTGTTTTTGCTTTGTCATTATGGGGTATTGTGTGGAGATTGATTGATAGATTTTTTTTTTTATAAAATCAATTTTAGAATAAGGCTGCGAAGTAACATTCCATGTAATTGAACTATTTAAGAGCTAGCACGTCTGATTATTTATACTTGTCAACTAATTATCAAGCTCTCGATCGGGTGATCAGCTGAGCTAGTTAAGGACGACATCAGCATTGTGAAATGTTTGGGAGCCCCCCCCCCGAGGAGAGGTTTGAGAACCACTGCTGTAGACTATTTTAGCGACGTGAACAAATCAGGCTAAACTCACCCATTTTTCCTCTCCTCGATTTTAAACTCGGTGTGGTTTTATTGAAAACCTACACGTGTACGCACAATTAAGGCGAAAGAGTTGTAGTTGGTATGGAAGATGATCACTTAATATATATATATTTTTTTCCCCCTGTCTCTATCTGCCCCTATTCTCTCTCTCGCTCTCTCTCCATCCCTTTTTCCAGGCATGGCTGAAGCCCACCAGGCCGTGGCCTTCCAGTTCACGGTGACTCCGGAAGGCATCGACCTGCAGCTGTCCCACCAGGCCCTCACGGAGATCTACCTCTCGGGCCTGCGCTCCTGGAAAAAGAAGTTAATCCGCCTCAAGGTACTGGACATGTCTGAGGGCCTGGTCTGTCTGTCTTTGATCTGTCTGGCTTTCTCTTTCGTTGGTGTGTGTGTGTCTCTGGCTAGCCCGAGTGTACATACTCCCAGACGAGCTTTCTGGGTCATCGCTGTTGGTCTTTATCGCCTGCTTATCTGTCTGTAAGGGGGACAAATTGCTCTGACTCGCTTAGACCTGACCTCCGCTAAGTGTAGACCCCAGGCTATCCCCTCAGAATATCTCTCCGGGTTATCGCTGTCTATCTTAATTGCCTTTCTGTACACCCGTCTGTCTGCCTCCCTTGTCCATCTATCTGTGTAAGCCTGTCTATTCTACTGCACTGCTACTTGACTACTACCTTTTTCTTCTGTTTGCATGTCTTAAGATTGGTCTGTCTTCGTCTTCCTCTCTATGCCTCCCTGTCTTCCTCTCTATGCCTCCCTGTCTTCCTCTCTATGCCTCCCTGTCTTCCTCTCTATGCCTCCCTGTCTTCCTCTCTATGCCTCCCTGTCTTCCTCTCTATGCCTCCCTGTCTTCCTCTCTATGCCTCCCTGTCTTCCTCTCTATGCCTCCCTGTCTTCCTCTCTATGCCTCCCTGTCTTACTCTCTATGCCTCCCTGTCTTACTCTCTATGCCTCCCTGTCTTACTCTCTATGCCTCCCTGTCTTCCTCTCTATGCCTCCCTGTCTTCCTCTCTATGCCTCCCTGTCTTCCTCGCTCTGCCTCCCTGTCTTCCTCTCTCTGCCTCCCTGTCTTCCTCGCTCTGCCTCCCTGTCTTCCTCGCTCTGCCTCCCTGTCTTCCTCGCTCTGCCTCCCTGTCTTCCTCTCTCTGTCTCCCTGTCTTCCTCTCTGTCTCCCTGTCTTCCTCTCTCTGCCTCCCTGTCTTCCTCTCTCTGCCTCCCTGTCTTCCTCTCTCTGCCTCCCTGTCTTCCTCTCTCTGCCTCCCTGTCTTCCTCGCTCTGCCTCCCTGTCTTCCTCTCTCTGCCTCCCTGTCTTCCTCTCTCTGTCTCCCTGTCTTCCTCTCTCTGTCTCCCTGTCTTCCTCTCTGCCTCCCTGTCTTCCTCGCTCTGCCTCCCTGTCTTTCTCCCTGCTCTGCCTCCCTGTCTTTCTCGCTCTGCCTCCTCCCTGTCTTTCTCGCTCTGCCTCCCTGTCTTCCTCGCTCTGCCTCCCTGTCTTCCTCGCTCTGCCTCCCTGTCTTCCTCGCTCTGCCTCCCTGTCTTCCTCTCTGTCTCCCTGTCTTCCTCTCTCTGCCTCCCTGTCTTCCTCGCTCTGCCTCCCTGTCTTCCTCGCTCTGCCTCCCTGTCTTCCTCGCTCTGCCTCCCTGTCTTCCTCGCTCTGCCTCCCTGTCTTCCTCGCTCTGCCTCCCTGTCTTCCTCGCTCTGCCTCCCTGTCTTCCTCGCTCTGCCTCCCTGTCTTCCTCTCTCTGCCTCCCTGTCTTCCTCTCTCTGCCTCCCTGTCTTCCTCGCTCTGCCTCCCTGTCTTCCTCGCTCTGCCTCCCTGTCTTCCTCGCTCTGCCTCCCTGTCTTCCTCGCTCTGCCTCCCTGTCTTCCTCGCTCTGCCTCCCTGTCTTCCTCGCTCTGCCTCCCTGTCTTCCTCGCTCTGCCTCCCTGTCTTCCTCGCTCTGCCTCCCTGTCTTCCTCGCTCTGCCTCCCTGTCTTCCTCTCTCTGCCTCCCTGTCTTCCTCTCTCTGTCTCCCTGTCTTCCTCTCTATGCCTCTCTATGGCTCCCTGTCTGCTTCTCTATGCCTCCCCGTCTGTCTTCCTCCCTGTCTGCTTTTCTCTCTGTCTGTCGGTTAGAATTACATCACATGGTTTCTGCACAACAGCGTCCATACGTCATTCTACTGTGATCTACTGTGACATACCTCAGCTGTGTATAATAATCATATCAGCACAAACAGCAGAGGGGGACATACTGCTCTGACACACTTAAACCTGACCTCTGCTGAACAGTATGTCATTTAACGTCACAGTGCTGCTGAACAGTGTCATTTAACGTCACAGTGCTGCTGAACAGTGTCATTTAACGTCACAGTGCTGCTGAACAGTATGTCATTTAACGTCACAGTGCTGCTGAACAGTGTCATTTAACGTCACCGTGCTGCTGAACAGTGTCATTTAACGTCACAGTGCTGCTGAACAGTATGTCATTTAACGTCACAGTGCTGCTGAACAGTATGTCATTTAACGTCACAGTGCTGCTGAACAGTGTCATTTAACGTCACAGTGCTGCTGAACAGTGTCATTTAACGTCACAGTGCTGCTGAACAGTGTCATTTAACGTCACAGTGCTGCTGAACAGTATGTCATTTAACGTCACGGTGCTGCTGAACAGTATGTCATTTAACGTCACGGTGCTGCTGAACAGTGTCATTTAACGCTCTCACGGTGCTGCTGAACAGTGTCATTTAACGCCACGGTGCTGCTGAACAGTGTCATTTAACGCCACGGTGCTGCTGAACAGTGTCATTTAACGTCCTCCCTGCTGCTGAACAGTATGTCATTTAACGTCACGGTGCTGCTGAACAGTGTCATTTAACGTCACGGTGCTGCTGAACAGTATGTAATTTAACGTCACGGTGCTGCTGAACAGTATGTAATTTAACATCACGGTGCTGCTGAACAGTATGTCATTTAACGTCACGGTGCTGCTGAACAGTATGTCATTTAACGTCACGGTGCTGCTGAACAGTGTCATTTAACGTCACGGTGCTGCTGAACAGTATGTCATTTAACGTCACGGTGCTGCTGAACAGTATGTCATTTAACGTCACGGTGCTGCTGAACAGTATGTCATTTAACGTCACAGTGCTGCTGAACAGTGTCATTTAACGTCACAGTGCTGCTGAACAGTGTCATTTAACGTCACAGTGCTGCTGAACAGTGTCATTTAACGTCACGGTGCTGCTGAACAGTGTCATTTAACGTCACAGTGCTGCTGAACAGTGTCATTTAACGTCACAGTGCTGCTGAACAGTGTCATTTAACGTCACAGTGCTGCTGAACAGTATGTCATTTAACGTCACGGTGCTGCTGAACAGTATGTCATTTAACGTCACGGTGCTGCTGAACAGTATGTCATTTAACGTCACAGTGCTGCTGAACAGTATGTCATTTAACGTCACGGTGCTGCTGAACAGTGTCATTTAACGTCACGGTGCTGCTGAACAGTATGTCATTTAACGTCACAGTGCTGCTGAACAGTATGTCATTTAAC
Organism: Oncorhynchus keta; assembly: GCF_023373465.1. NCBI lineage: Eukaryota > Metazoa > Chordata > Actinopteri > Salmoniformes > Salmonidae > Oncorhynchus > Oncorhynchus keta. The sequence goes on from NC_068423.1 coordinate 8,426,108, forward strand.
GTCACGGTGCTGCTGAACAGTATGTCATTTAACGTCACGGTGCTGCTGAACAGTATGTCATTTAACGTCACAGTGCTGCTGAACAGTATGTCATTTAACGTCACAGTGCTGCTGAACAGTATGTCATTTAACGTCACGGTGCTGCTGAACAGTATGTCATTTAACGTCACGGTGCTGCTGAACAGTATGTCATTTAACGTCACGGTGCTGCTGAACAGTATGTCATTTAACGTCACAGTGCTGCTGAACAGTATGTCATTTAACGTCACAGTGCTGCTGAACAGTATGTCATTTAACGTCACAGTGCTGCTGAACAGTATGTCATTTAACGTCACAGTGCTGCTGAACAGTATGTCATTTAACGTCACAGTGCTGCTGAACAGTATGTCATTTAACGTCACGGTGCTGCTGAACAGTATGTCATTTAACGTCACGGTGCTGCTGAACAGTATGTCATTTAACGTCACAGTGCTGCTGAACAGTATGTCATTTAACGTCACAGTGCTGCTGAACAGTGTCATTTAACGTCACAGTGCTGCTGAACAGTATGTCATTTAACGTCACGGTGCTGCTGAACAGTATGTCATTTAACGTCACGGTGCTGCTGAACAGTATGTCATTTAACGTCACGGTGCTGCTGAACAGTATGTCATTTAACGTCACGGTGCTGCTGAACAGTATGTCATTTAACGTCACGGTGCTGCTGAACAGTATGTCATTTAACGTCACGGTGCTGCTGAACAGTATGTCATTTAACGTCACGGTGCTGCTGAACAGTATGTCATTTAACGTCACGGTGCTGCTGAACAGTATGTCATTTAACGTCACAGTGCTGCTGAACAGTATGTCATTTAACGTCACAGTGCTGCTGAACAGTATGTCATTTAACGTCACAGTGCTGCTGAACAGTATGTCATTTAACGTCACAGTGCTGCTGAACAGTATGTCATTTAACGTCACAGTGCTGCTGAACAGTATGTCATTTAACGTCACAGTGCTGCTGAACAGTATGTCATTTAACGTCACAGTGCTGCTGAACAGTATGTCATTTAACGTCACAGTGCTGCTGAACAGTGTCATTTAACGTCACAGTGCTGCTGAACAGTATGTCATTTAACGTCACAGTGCTGCTGAACAGTGTCATTTAACGTCACAGTGCTGCTGAACAGTATGTCATTTAACGTCACAGTGCTGCTGAACAGTATGTCATTTAACGTCACAGTGCTGCTGAACAGTGTCATTTAACGTCACAGTGCTGCTGAACAGTGTCATTTAACGTCACAGTGCTGCTGAACAGTATGTCATTTAACGTCACAGTGCTGCTGAACAGTGTCATTTAACGTCACAGTGCTGCTGAACAGTGTCATTTAACGTCACAGTGCTGCTGAACAGTGTCATTTAACGTCACAGTGCTGCTGAACAGTGTCATTTAACGTCACAGTGCTGCTGAACAGTATGTCATTTAACGTCACAGTGCTGCTGAACAGTGTCATTTAACGTCACAGTGCTGCTGAACAGTGTCATTTAACGTCACAGTGCTGCTGAACAGTGTCATTTAACGTCACAGTGCTGCTGAACAGTATGTCATTTAACGTCACAGTGCTGCTGAACAGTGTCATTTAACGTCACAGTGCTGCTGAACAGTATGTCATTTAACGTCACAGTGCTGCTGAACAGTGTCATTTAACGTCACAGTGCTGCTGAACAGTATGTCATTTAACGTCACAGTGCTGCTGAACAGTGTCATTTAACGTCACAGTGCTGCTGAACAGTATGTCATTTAACGTCACAGTGCTGCTGAACAGTGTCATTTAACGTCACAGTGCTGCTGAACAGTGTCATTTAACGTCACAGTGCTGCTGAACAGTGTCATTTAACGTCACAGTGCTGCTGAACAGTGTCATTTAACATCACAGTGCTGCTGAACAGTGTCATTTAACGTCACAGTGCTGCTGAACAGTGTCATTTAACGTCACAGTGCTGCTGAACAGTGTCATTTAACGTCACAGTGCTGCTGAACAGTATGTCATTTAACGTCACAGTGCTGCTGAACAGTGTCATTTAACGTCACAGTGCTGCTGAACAGTGTCATTTAACGTCACAGTGCTGCTGAACAGTGTCATTTAACGTCACAGTGCTGCTGAACAGTATGTCATTTAACGTCACAGTGCTGCTGAACAGTGTCATTTAACGTCACAGTGCTGCTGAACAGTGTCATTTAACGTCACAGTGCTGCTGAACAGTGTCATTTAACGTCACAGTGCTGCTGAACAGTGTCATTTAACGTCACAGTGCTGCTGAACAGTGTCATTTAACATCACAGTGCTGCTGAACAGTATGTCATTTAACGTCACAGTGCTGCTGAACAGTGTCATTTAACGTCACAGTGCTGCTGAACAGTGTCATTTAACGTCACATTGCTGCTGAACAGTGTCATTTAACGTCACAGTGCTGCTGAACAGTGTCATTTAACGTCACAGTGCTGCTGAACAGTGTCATTTAACGTCACAGTGCTGCTGAACAGTGTCATTTAACGTCACAGTGCTGCTGAACAGTGTCATTTAACGTCACAGTGCTGCTGAACAGTATGTCATTTAACGTCACAGTGCTGCTGAACAGTGTCATTTAACGTCACAGTGCTGCTGAACAGTGTCATTTAACGTCACAGTGCTGCTGAACAGTATGTCATTTAACGTCACAGTGCTGCTGAACAGTATGTCATTTAACGTCACAGTGCTGCTGAACAGTGTCATTTAACGTCACAGTGCTGCTGAACAGTATGTCATTTAACGTCACAGTGCTGCTGAACAGTGTCATTTAACGTCACAGTGCTGCTGAACAGTGTCATTTAACGTCACAGTGCTGCTGAACAGTGTCATTTAACGTCACAGTGCTGCTGAACAGTAGAGAGCTGGAATATGAACAGCCAGCAGCGTCACCTTTCTCTAATCTGTTTGCGGTAAACATGCCCTCCGGGTGACCTCATTAGTAAACATACACCAGCGCTGTGTTTGTCCCAACTCGATGCCGGCACGCATTCATCCCTGTTCTGTTCTCCCCCAGTCTCAACTCAGGCTGTATCTCTGTCTGTCCCGTGACTCATGCAGGAGATACGCTTGGGGAGATTATGGGCTTTTGCTTTTAAAACCAGGCCAAGGTACATGGTAGTAGCTGTGAAGAGCATTATCCAATACTCTCGTTTGGATTATATGCCGTGTTGACATGGCTGGGAAGGTGATTGGGTTTTGAATGGGTCACGTATGCCGTTTATTAGGGCACGTAAATCCAAAATAATTACAGTGTTTTTTTTAACCTTTTTTCTTATCCATGAAGTCCCTCCCCTTTTCAGTTTGTTTTCTTCCTGTTGGGTGCCTTAATGATCAATCTCTTTTCCCCCTAATTCCCCAACAGAATGGTGTGATAACGGGGGTGTACCCGGCCAGTCCCTCCTCCTGGCTGTTTGTGGTCATCGCCATCCTGGCCACCATGTACATGCGCTCCGACCCCTCCATGGGTCTCATCGCCAAGATCCAGGAGCACCTACCGGTCAGGTAGCTAGTTCCAGTCACCAACCGTGCACAGACACTCCGCTGTCTTCAAAGTCTACGAATATTGCTTAAAGACGGGTATTGAAGTAAAATATTTCCCCCTTTTCTCAGATGTTCTCACCAAATCATTGAAATCCTTCTCTCTCTTTCTCACCCCCTCCTCCTTTAACACTCTTTCATTCTCTAATGGAATGAACCCCTCCCAGTCAGTCTCTGAGTGCCCAGTGTCAGACGGTGGTGTCGGCGGTGCTGTTCAGCACGCTGCTCTGGTTCTCCCTCATCTTCACCATGCGCATGTGCCTGAAGCAGCTCCTCTCCTACCATCGCTGGATGTTCGAGCAGCGCGGCAAGATGTCCAACACCACCAAAGTCTGGGTGGTCGGTATCCCCCCCCCCCCCCACCCCTTGTTCATTACCTTCTCCTGTGTGTGTGTGTGTGTGTGTGTGTGTGTGTGTGTGTGTGTGTACACCGTGCATCTGTAGAGACTCCTGCCGCGTACCCACTCCTGGGGTGTCGTCAACAATTGAACATCACATCATTGTATTTGTCAAATGCACAGAATACGGTGTGGTGTCCAATGAAATGCTTACTTTCAAGCTCTCCTCTAAAATTGTTGGGAGGGGGGGTGTGTCTAAATGGTCTTTCTACCTCCATTGCAATCAGTGTAAAAAGTGATTGGATAGATTGGGAAGAAAATCACCCTGCTAGTTAGATTTAAAAGCTGTACTATTTCAAGGTGGTCGTAGGAGAGCTGCATTTAGCCCCCACCCGGGACTCGGGCTGACTTTGTTTGTGTGTGTTACAGGCGCTGGTGCGGATCTTCTCGGGCAGACAGCCTCTCCTCTACAGCTACCAGGGCTCTCTGCCAAACCAGCCCGTGCCGGCCGTCAAAGACACGGTCAAGAGGGTGAGACGCTCTTCAATTCAATCTTTATTGTCCCAACAGGGAAATACATTTCGACAGAAGATGCAGCATATCCGCTCGCCAGATATTCACGCTTGACAAAGACTAACCCAACGGCCTGACGCTATCTCCACTATGTACTGGTCTTGACGAGGAGAAAAAGGGAGGTTCTCTTTTGCACTGTTCAACCAATCCAGTAAATGTGGAGGAGGAGTTAAGATGGAGTGTCGCTTTGTTAACGTCCAAAAGCGGGAAGTTGCATCACAGGCTCTCTTTCCATTTCCCCTGAAAACCGGAACTTTCGGTTGCTGGGGACTCTGCAGAGGCTAGACAAAGACGAACGCAGGTTGGAAGTTGCCATCATCTCTCCTTACGCTCGCTTGCTTTCGCTCCAACTCTCTTTCTCTACACCTCTCTCTACACCTCTCTCTACACCTCTCTCCACCTCTTCCCTCTCTCTACACCTCTCTCCACCTCTTCTCTCTCTACACCTCTCTCTACACCTCTCTACACCTCTCTACACCTCTCTCTACACCTCTCTCTACACCTCTCTCTACACCTCTCTCTACACCTCTCTCTACACCTCTCTACACCTCTCTCTACACCTCTCTCCACCTCTCTCTCTCCACCTCTCTACACCTCTCTACACCTCTCTCTACACCTCTCTCCACCTCTCTCTACACCTCTCTCTACACCTCTTTACACCTCTCTCTACACCTCTTTACACCTCTCTCTACACCTCTCTCTACACCTCTCTACACCTCTCTACACCTCTCTACACCTCTCTCTACACCTCTCTCTACACCTCTCTACACCTCTCTCTACACCTCCTCTCTACACCTCTCTCTACACCTCTCTCCACCTCTCTACACCTCTCTCTACACCTCTCTCTACACCTCTCTCTACACCTCTCTCTACACCTCTCTCCACACCTCTTCTCTCTCTACATCTCTTTCTACATCTCTCTCTCTCTACACCTCTCTCCACCTCTTCTCTTTCTACATCTCTCTCTCTCTCTACACCTCTCTCCACCTCTTCTCTTTCTACATCTCTCTCTCTCTACACCTCTCCCCACACCTCTCTCCCCACACCTCTCCCCACACCTCTCCCCACCTCTCTCTCCACCTCTCTCTCCACCTCTTCTCTCTCTACATCTCTTTCTACATCTCTCTCTCTCCACACCTCTCTACACCTCTCTCCACCTCTCTCTCCACCTCTTCTCTCTCTACATCTCTTTCTCTCTGTCTACCTCTCTTTGCCTCTCCCTCAGTATTACCGAACCTCTAACACTCCATTGTACCTCCATCACACGTTAGCTCGATTCCCTCTGTGTATTCTGTTTCGTTGTATGTGGGATAATGTTCTGTGTCTACTGCACAATGATGTATATAATAGAATATTGTTCTGTGTGTTTGTTCTTCTCTCTCTGTTTCTCTGCAGTATCTGGAGTCGGTGCGGCCGCTGACGACCCCTGATGAGTTTGAACGCATGACGTCGCTGGCCACTCAGTTTGAGAGCAGCCTGGGGAACCGGCTACAGTGGTACCTCAAACTCAAGGCTCTCTGGGCTTCCAACTACGTAAGTAACCCCTTATATGTCGACTTTGGATGTGGCTGTGTCCAAAAATGTAACGAGCCGTCAAATCCTTGCTTCCTCTGGCCTTCCTTATTGGAGGATTCTCGGATCCTCTCCTCCAATGAGCTTTAAGAGAGCAGGAGGTGAGGCAAAGAAAGGCGCTATGCACATGTAGAAATGACCTATTTTAATAGTCGAATGCTCATGAACAATGTAGATATTTGTCGCAGGCCTTTTTGAATTATTCATTGTAATGGATGTGCTGAGGGTGTGTGAGGGCTGTGGCCCCCTGGCCAGGATGTTGCGTGGTTGTGCCACAGAGGATTTCTATGGGGTGTATTCATTAGGGCACTTTGTAACAAAACATTTTGTCACGGATCAAGAAAACAACCATTTTCTATTGGGACAACTTCAGATGGTACCTACCTTACCGTTGTCCATTTTGTGTCGACTGAACACGACCCTGGGGGTGTGTTGTTCCCTTTTAGGTGAGCGACTGGTGGGAGGAGTACATCTACCTGAGAGGACGGAGCCCTATCATGGTCAACAGCAACTACTACGGCATGGTACGTATCAACAAATCATCGACTACTCCCCATGTTCTGTCTCCTAATAGTGGAGGTGTGTTCAGTGAGGTGAAACGTTCACAGCGTTGCAGGTAGAAATGTAACAAATAGAGCAAACATGATTCCCTATTCTACTTGAACGATGACTGCGGTTTGGTCCATTTAACCTTTAACCCAACAAATGGGTGTGATCATTCTACAGGGGTCCCTGGATCGTACGCTCAAACCGGTTTGATTAGAACGTTTATTTAGAAGGTCCATTTTCGATTGATGCAACAGTCAGCATTTGAGCTAGCCACGCTGATTTTTCAATGAACTATTTTTGCACAAACGCAGTCCTTACAAAGTTATGTCCTGAATGTGCCAAGTTTATTTTTTGATGCAATGATCAGACATTCACAGAAGTAGCAACAGCATAACACAATCATCCAAACTGGAAAATGTAAGCTACATTTGTCCTAGCGCTAACTGAGGAAATGTTGACGTAACACAAGCGGTCATATTTAGAGAACCCTCAGCTGACGGAAACCACAATATGAATGAGCTAATAGCGATTACTATTTATAATTCATCACATCACGGCTGAGCTTAACATTGATTGATAAAATGTAGGAAAACACTTTCTAGAAAAGTAATCCGGTGATGGGTAGTTTGTGCGCGCCGCCATGTTTGTTTTTCGCGTCAACCAAAGATGATAAGAGGAGACTAGATGAGTTTGTTCTGTTTGCAGTATGCATGTTGAAGGGGTGTGTAGTTTATGATCATTCACTTCCCTTCATTCACTTCCGGAAGTGTTCCCGAAAGATGAGTGAACCATTCCTTCACCTCATTATAACATCTTTGGTCTGACAGATGTTTACGTGACACCAAGAATGCATTGTATAATGTCAACAAACATGGCGCCACACATAGCTGGCAAATAGCTTAGCATTAGCTCATTATAATCAGTACAGCCTTCAGTACAACATCAATGGTGTCCATTACAATCTATGCAATTATCATAATGCATTATTTGTCACCAGTACTTGAAAACATGTGAATAAAACTGTAAAACATTATGCTCCATACTTACATACTTCATGCTACAGTAGACACGACCACATGATATACAGAAAATCAGGCACTTACTTTGATAGGAACACTCACATGTCCAAAGTTTTTCTTTATAAGGAAAACAACAATGGAGGCAATGCGAGTGCCAGCCAGAAAATGTGCCAGTTTGTGCAAGACTTCGCAAATGTCTGCATACTTGATGTGCGGAAGAAATGGGGAAGGGCTCTCCTCGACGAGGGAAGTTTTGTCTGGCTCCGTAAAGCCTCTATCATAAATTGTCTGCAACACTGAACTGGGCTATTTCTATGTGAATTAATGAGGCGAAACAACCCTCAAAATTCGTCGTTAGAAATACAACTTGTCAATTTCTAATTATTTTCTAACATGTTGAAACACAGCCTATAGATAATTAGCAGGCAGCGCGTTAACTGTCCTGTTGCGTAACAATCCCGTTTTGGAACAGAGTGTGCATTCTGACATCACGTGCATAAAACAACTCGCGCTGGGGGTGACCGTTAGAGATATTTGGAACTTGCGTATGGAAAGGTTAAACAACATATCTATTTCTCTATGGGTGACATTTTGGAAGCATAACAGCGGCCCTACAGTCCAAAAGCACTTGATAAACTTGAAATGCTCTCAAATAAATCATTGCCTACCTTTTGTGGAAAAGGGGAAGGTGTTTCACATACTAATAGTATTCTCTGGTTTGCCACTTAGCAATGCTGATCTGCGTTGTCAAAATGGCACCTCCTCCCTCTCTCATACGCACTCTCTCTCCCCAGGACTTCTTGTATGTGACGCCCACCCCCATCCAGGCTGCCAGAGCAGGCAACAGCCTTCATGCCTTCCTCATGTACCGCAGGAAACTCAACAGAGAGGAGCTCAAGCCTGTGAGTTCAACAACCGGTCAACCTCCACCATTAGCGTGTGATAGGGGCTCAAGTTTAACCTGGGCCATATTCATTAGGGCACGCAATGAAAAAAGTTTTAAACCGTTTTATAATATATATATATATATTTATTTTTTGGGAAGTCCAGATAGCCCTCCCTATTTCTGTCTGTTTTCATCCATTTTGATGCCCAGTGGAAAAACCCTGAGCCCTATGCATGAAAATACCATTTGCCTTTGAATAGCATGCATTGTTCAGTGAATACCATGTATAATTCATGAAAGTACTGCCTCGATGGCTGCTGTGTGATCGCGATAGGTTTGGTGCACTAATCAGAAAGCTTTATTTGACATCAAAACTAGGGGTGTGCCGAGTAGTCGGACAAAAGAGGTATCGCAACGGATATGGGCACTTTTCTGGTTACGATTATGATCCGAGTATTTTTATATATTTTTAAAAAAATATCCGTAATCAGAATATATATATTTTTGGAGTTCCCGCAAGCATATTTCTCATGTCAGTCAGTCAGTCAGTCACGTGCATGGTCTAAATAACAATGGGCTAGTTTCCCTGTCTGTAAAGATAAGGGCGGGCTGTATGTTGATCCTGCTGCTCTGATTGGATAGAATGAAGCTGTATTCCTCCGCCCACTCGCTTCATAATTTCACCCGATGTTTTCCTCGCATGTTTTCGGTCTGATCATTTAGATTGCTGCGGCCCGCTACTATGATAAATCCCATGGCGAAGGGCACTTGCTATCAAGCTATCAATGTACATAATATCTAACCAGATGGGCAAGGGTAGGGGAAATATGAAATGTTGGTGCCCATTCCGACTGAGTGGCCGCAAGCTTGAGGACACGCGCACACCTGCTCCTAATCTGCAGGGGTTTTCTTTGCAGTGAGAACGTGCAGGGAGGTATTTTGCCAACATCTATTTAGGCATATTAAAACACTTCAGTTTCTTCCGTTCTGACTATCAACTGACAACCTCCGGATTAGATTACGAATGCGAGTATGGCCATGTCGGCACACCCCTAATCAACGAGTCCTCTGAACTCATTTTTACATATGAGCAGGGGCCTGTACCAAGGTGTTGACATGTTTTCATAATGAGGTGTTTTTATTGCGATTTCCTTTCAAATACGTACCGAAATAGGAGAGATGTGTTGAGTATGAACTCATTCCGTGTGTGTTTGTCTGTGTACATGTTGAGTGTGTGCTGGTGTGGACTGACCATGTTCATGTGTGTAAGCTGCATCAATCCATCCATCCAGTTTTTTTTAGCTCCTTCTGTGTGTAGAGGTTTGAAGTGTCCTTTGGTTTAATTTTCCAGTTTGTTTGAAACCCATTCCCTCTCATGGTCTCATACCATCACCATCTCTCCTCCCTACCCCCACACTCTGTACCTTCCCTTGGCCTTTCTCTCTCTTTTCTTTTCCTGTCCTTCTCCCTCTGGTCTGAACTCTCGCTCTCTCTCGCTCCCTGGTCTGAACTCTCTCTCGCTCCCTGGTCTGAACTCTCTCTCGCTCCCTGGTCTGAACTCTCTCTCGCTCCCTGGTCTGAACTCTCTCTCGCTCGCTCCCTGGTCTGAACTCTCTCTCGCTCGCTCCCTGGTCTGAACTCTCTCTCGCTCGCTCCCTGGTCTGAACTCTCTCTCGCTCGCTCCCTGGTCTGAACTCTCTCTCGCTCGCTCCCTGGTCTGAACTCTCGCTCGCTCGCTCCCTGGTCTGAACTCTCGCTCGCTCGCTCCCTGGTCTGAACTCTCTGGTCTGAACTCTCTCTCGCTCGCTCCCTGGTCTGAACTCTCTCTCGCTCGCTCCCTGGTCTGAACTCTCTCTCGCTCGCTCCCTGGTCTGAACTCTCTCTCAATCGCTCCCTGGTCTGAACTCCCGCTCGCTCGCTCCCTGGTCTGAACTCTCGCTCGCTCGCTCCCTGGTCTGAACTCTCGCTCGCTCGCTCCCTGGTCTGAACGCTCGCTCGCTCCCTGGTCTGAACTCTCGCTCGCTCCCTGGTCTGAACTCTCGCTCGCTCGCTCCCTGGTCTGAACTCTCGCTCGCTGGTCTGAACTCTCTCGCTCCCTGGTCTGAACTCTCGCTCTCTCGCTCCTGGTCTGAACTCTCGCTCTCTCGCTCCCTGGTCTGAACTCGCTCTCCTCCCTGGTCTGAACTCTCGCTCTCTCGCTCCCTGGTCTGAACTCTCGCTCTCTCGCTCCCTGGTCTGAACTCTCGCTCTCTCGCTCCCTGGTCTGAACTCTCGCTCTCTCGCTCCCTGGTCTGAACTCTCGCTCTCTCGCTCCCTGGTCTGAACTCTCGCTCTCTCGCTCCCTGGTCTGAACTCTCGCTCTCTCGCTCCCTGGTCTGAACTCTCGCTCTCTCGCTCCCTGGTCTGAACTCTCGCTCTCTCGCTCCCTGGTCTGAACTCTCGCTCTCTCGCTCCCTGGTCTGAACTCTCGCTCTCTCGCTCCCTGGTCTGAACTCTCGCTCTCTCGCTCCCTGGTCTGAACTCTCGCTCTCTCGCTCCCTGGTCTGAACTCTCGCTCGCTCCCCGGTCTGAACTCTCGCTCGCTCCCCGGTCTGAACTCTCGCTCGCTCCCTGGTCTGAACTCTCGCTCGATCCCTGGTCTGAACTCTCGCTCGCTCCCTGGTCTGAACTCTCGCCCGCTCGCTCCCCGGTCTGAACTCTCGCCCGCTCGCTCTCTGGTCTGCACTCTCGCTCGCTCCCCGGTCTGCACTCTCGCCCGCCCGCTCTCTGGTCTGAACTCTCGCTCTCTGAACTCTCTCTTGCTCTCCCCCCTCTCCCCTCTCCTCCTGTTCCTCCCCAGAGTCGTGTTCCAGGCACTGTCATTCCTCTGTGTGCAGCTCAGTGTGAGAGGATGTTCAACACCACACGCACTCCTGGAGAGGAGACCGGTAAACACACATGTAGAGTCATCTACATCAATACACACTTCTGAACACAGTACCTAAATGTACAAAGTACAATACATGCCTCGCGTTCAAAGCACACATTAACACAGATCTATAGGCTTTACCGTACAAATGTGCAGTAAATATCAGTAGCCATTCAAATAAGACGGTGCTTTCCAAACTTTTTTACTAAAGCCCCCCTTTCGTCATGGAGGAACGGTTATTTGGAGAGGGTTGCCATACTGTACCATAACTGACTGGACATTTGCAGTAATGTGTATATGGTCTCACTGTCCATTTCGTGAAGAGAGGGGTGTTTGTACTTCACACAGTCACAAAATGTCCGCCACAAAACTGCTCTGTCATCTTTCACTGTCTCTCATCCGTCCTGTTTCCTAGTCTGTTGTCTGTGCCGTCACTCTGGAAAAGGCTTGCCTCTAACGGACTTCTCTTGTATCTATCCACTTTATATTTGTTTTCGTTCACCTCTTTCCTTTTCACTATTCCCACCTGTTCTGTTGTTCCTCCTCTGTCCCCTTTCACTTGGTCCCTTGTTTTTTTTCGTCTGTCGTCCCATTGTGTCCTCTCCTCTATCCTCCCCCATATTTCTTTGTTTTTTTTCCCCCGGTTCCTCTATCGCTCAGTGGTTGTTGATGTCTTCGGTCCCTTGCTGTTCCTATCAGTTTGAGAGGATGTTTGACTCTTGTCGAATCCCCGGGACGATCACAGGTATTAACACTTCCTCAATACATGTAGGATGCGTCTCCTATGGCACCCTTTTCCCTATATAGTGCGCCACTTTTGAACAGGGTCCACGGGGAACAAGGTGCCATTTGGGACACACGTAGTATCCCTGTCCTTGTATCTCCCATGTGTTGTGACATCCCTCTGCAAAGTCCCCGCCCCGCGGTGACCACCACGCCCTTGCCCGATTACAAACAGGAGCCCTTTGTTTTATAAATCGGTCCAGTATTTTATAATTCCCCACCTGCTTGGTTTATGTTGACAATTACAATATATAGCCTGTTTTTATTATAGTGTTCTTCACTAGGAATTACTCCCCAATTTGTTGTAGTGAAACATTTTAAAAGTTATCAACAAATCACTTGGATATACAGTACCAGTCAAAAGTTTGGACACACCTACTCATTCAATGGTTTTTCTTTATTTTGACTATTTTCTACATTGTAGAATAGAAGTGAAGACATCAAAACTATGAAATAACACATGTGGAATCATGTAGTAACCAAAAAAGTGTTAAATAAATCATATAATTTAGTTTAGATTTTAGATTCTTCAAAGTAGCCACCCTTTGCCTTGATGACAGCTTTGCACACTCTTGGCATTCTCTCAATCAGCTTCATGAGGTAGTCACCTGGAATGCTTTTCCAACAGTCTTGAAGGAGTTCCCATATATGCTGAGCACTTGTTGGCTGCTTTTCCTTCACTCTGTGGTCCAACTCATCCCAAACCATCTCAAATGGTTTGAGGTCGGGTGATTGTGGAGGCCAGGTCATCTGATGCAGCACTTCATCACTCGTCTTCTTGGTCAAATAGCCGTTACACAGGCTCGAGGTGTATTTTGGGTCATTGTCCTGTTGAAAAACAAATGATAGTCCCACTAAGTGCAAACCAGATGGGCTGGTGTATCACTGCAGAATGCTGTGGTGGCCGTGCTGGTTAAGTGTGCCTTGAATTCTAAATAAATCACTAAAATTGTCACCAGCAAAGCACCATCACACCTCCTCCTGCGGAGATCATCCGTTCACCTGCTCTGCGTCTCACAAAGACACAGCTGTGTAACCAACAATCTCAAATTTGGACTCATCAGACCAAAAGACAGATTTCCACCGGTCTGTCTATTGCTCGTGTTTCTTGGCCCAAGCAAGTCTCTTCTTATTATTGATGTCCTTTAGTAGTGGTTTCTTTGCAGCAATTCGACCATCAAGGCCTGATTCACTCAGTTGATGTTGAGATGTGTCTGTTACTTGAACTCTGTGAAGCATTTATTTGGGCTGCAATCTGAGGTGCAGTTAATTGCCGATTCGCTGAGGTGGGTAACTCTAATGAACTTATCCTCTGCAGCAGAGGTAACTCTGGGTCTTCCTTTCCTGTGGCGGTCTTCATGAGAGCCAGTTTCATCATAGACCATGGACTTTGTCTTTTACTAAATAGGGCTGTCTTCTGTATACCACCCCTACCCTGTCACAACACAACTGATTGGCTCAAACGCATTAAGAAGGAAATAGATTCCACAAATAAACTTTTGACAAGGCACACCTGTTAATTGAAATGCATTCCAGGTGACTACCTCGTGAAGCTGGTTGAGAGAATGCAATTTGTCATCAAGGCAAAGGGTGGTTACTTTGAAGAATCTAAAATCTAAATTATATTTTGATTTGTTTCACACTTGGTTGGTTACTACATGATTTCATATGTGTTATTTCAGAGTTTTGATGTCTTCACTATTATCCTACAATGTAGAAAATAGTAAAAATAAATAAAAACCCTTGAATGAGTAGGTGTGTCAAGTGTTGACTGGTACTGTAATTTAAAGCTGATTTTAGGGACTTTAATTCATGGTGGGAATTATTTGCTACTGAACGGTTTGGTACCACTTAATTTCCCTTCGCTAAATACACACTCTGAAACCAAATCTTTCTATTGATTTGAGCTAAAACTACTTTAAGAACTTGCAGATGTAAGCGCCCTCCAATGACCAGCATTTGAGACCTGTATCATTGCTTTGTCATGACTTTAAAATGTTGACATGTCCCCTACTCTGGCAATTTTGTTTCGCATGTCGTCAATCTTATTTTCCAGCCAGAAAACACTGTGGGCAAGTGGCGCTTTTGACATTGGCATTACTGATATCAATATAGGTCCTGTAGTATGGTTACATGGTGGTAATGTTGAAAACTCTCTTGTCTGCAGCTGGTCCTGTAGTTTCTAGTCAGTCACCTCTCCTTCCTCTGTAGGCTGTCAGTCTCCCTCCCTTTCTGCCCCCTCTGCCCCTGTCCATCTGCTCCAAGGCATCTGTACCATATTTAACTCTCTCTCTCTCTCCCTCTTTCTGTCTCTCTCCCCTCTCTCTCTCCCTCTTTCTGTTGTGTAGACACGGTGCAGCACTGGCAGGACAGTGACTATGTGGCGGTGTACCACCGGGGGCGCTACTTCCGTCTGAGGATGTACTCGTCTAGCCGGCCGCTGTCACCACGCGAGATCGAGTCACAGCTCCAGAGGATCCTGGATGACCCGTCGCCCCCCTCCCCGGGAGAGGAGAAGCTCGGGGCCCTGACAGCAGGAGACAGGTGAGTCATGGATGTTTTGGTAAAAATATACAGTCATCTGATTGATAGCAGGGGCTCAAAAAAATCTCCAATGGAAAATATCTGGGTTGTGTTCAGTTGGGAACACCGTAGCAAAACCGGAAAATGACAAATCTGTGTTCTAGTAGTACCTCTCGATTTCACTCCGTCTAGAAATGTTTTCCACCTACTGAACATGACCCAGGTCTGTGTGCCTGGCTGTACCTGTCCTCCTAAGCAATACATTTGGTTTCTTAGAATTCCCTGGGCCAAGGCCAGGAAGGAATACTTCAGCTTGGGAGTGAACAAGCGGTCACTCGACTGCATCGAGAAAGCAGCGTTCTTTGTGACCTTGGACGATGACGAGCAAGGCATGATGGGAGAAGACCCAGCTGCTAGTCTGGACCGTTACGCGAAGTCCCTGCTCCACGGGAAGTGTTACGACAGGTAAGTCATCCAGACTAATGGTTGTCACGACATAGTTACCTTTTTAAAAAATAAAGCTTATTTCCAACCATAGAGATGGATAGAGGGCACACTTGCCACAAAGCCTGTTTCATTCATTCTTTTCCTTTAATACCCCAATGAAATAAGGTCTATCCTCCTCAATCACTCCCATGGTTCTACCCTTGTCGGAGTTGGTGCCGGTTATCAAAGTTGTGCACACTGTCGTTTCTTTTTGCCAGGTGGTTTGACAAGTCATTCTCCGTTGTGATCTATAAAAACGGGAAGATCGGTCTGAATGCTGAGCACTCATGGGCCGATGCACCGGTGGTAGCACACTTATGGGAGGTAAGACATAACATACAGTGCCTTTGGAAAGTATTCAGACCCCCTTGTCTTTTTCCACATTTTGTTACGTTATAGCCTTATTCTAAAATTGATTCAATATTTTTTTTCCTGTCCGCAATGTACACGAAATACCCCTTAACGACAAAGCAAAAACAGGTTTTTAGAAAATGTGCCAATTTATTACACATAAAATAGTAAAATATCACATTTACATAAGTATTCATACCCTTTACTCAGTACTTTGTTGAAGCTCCTTTGGCAGCAATTACAGCCTCGAGTCTTTTTGGGTGGGACTCTACAAGCTTGTCATACCTGTATTTGGGGAGTTTCACTCATTCTTCTCAGCAGATCCTCTCAAGCTCTGTCAGGTTGAATGGGGAGCGTTGCTGCACAGCTATTTTAAAGTCTCTCCAGAGATGTTCGATCGGTTTCAAGTCCGGGCTCTGGCTGGACCACTCAAGGACATTCAGAGACTTGTCCCGAAGCCACTCTTGCGTTGTCTTGGCTGTGTCTGAGGTCCTGAGCGCAGATTTTTTATCAAGGATCTCTCTGTGCCTTTGCTCAGTTCATCTTTGCCTCAATCCTGATTAGTCTCCCAGTCCCTGCCGCTGAAAAACATCCTCACAGCATGATGACGCCACCACCATGCTTCACCGTACGGATGGTGCCAGGTTTCCTCCAAACGTGGCGCTTGGCATTCAGGCCAAAGAGTTAAATCTTGGTTTCAACAGACCAGAGAATCTTGTTTCTCATGGTCTGAGAGTCTTTAGGTGCCTTTTGGCAAACTCCAAGCGGGCTGTCATGTGCCTTTTACTGAGGAGTGGCTTCCGTCTTGCCACTCTACCATATAGACCTGATTGGTGGAGTGCTGGTTGTCCTTTTGGATGTTTCTCACATCTCCACAGAGGAACTCTGGAGCTCTGTCAGAGTGACCATCGAATTCTTGGTCACCTCACTGACCAAGGCCCTTCCCCGATTGCTCATTTTAGCAGGGCGGCCAGCTCCAGGAGGCGTCTCAGTGGTTCCAAACTTCTTCCATTTAAGAGTGATGTTCTTGGGACCTTCAATGTTTCAGAAATGTTTTGGTACCCTTCCCCAGATTTGTGCCTCAACACAATCCTGTCTCGGTGCTCTACAGACATTTCCTTCGACCTCGTGGCTTGTTGTTGCTCTGATATGCACTGTCAACTGTGGGACCTTATATGGACAGGTGTGTGCCTTTCCAAATCATGTCCATTCAATTGAATTTACCACAGGTGGACTCCAATTAACTTGTAGAAACATCTCAAGGATGTTCAATGGAAACAGGATGCACCTGAGGTCAATGTCGAGTCTCATAGCAAAGGGTCTTAATACTTAAGTAAATAAGGTATGTTTATTTTTAATACATTTGCAAAAAAAGTTTAGCCTGTTATTGCTTTGTCATTATTGGATATTGTGTGTATATTGCTCAGGAAAAACTTGATTTAATCCATTTCAGAATAAGGCTGTAATGTAACAACGTGGAAAAAGTTAAGGGGTCTGAATACTTTCCCGAATGCACTGTATAACTATAAATATATGAATATACAGAAAAATTAGCAGACCTCTTAGGGAAAGATTTTTTTATGTATAAATATATTCCAAATGTTTGTACAATGTATATACCAGGGGTACTCAAGTCTTACTCTACGAGGTCCAGAGCCTGCTGGTTTTCTGTTCTACCTGATAATTAATTGCACACACATGGTGTCCCAGGTCTAAATCAGTCCCTGATTAGAGGGAAACAGACAAAATTAGAAACAAAATCCAGAAAATCACATTGTAGGATTTTTTAATGAATTTATTTGCAAATTATGGTGGAAAGTAAGTATTTGGTCAATAACAAAAGTTTATCTCAATACTTTGTTATATACCCTTTGTTGGCAATGACAGAGGTCAAATGTTTTCTGTAAGTCTTCACAAGGTTTTCACACACTGTTGCTGGTATTTTGGCCTATTCCTCCATGCAGATCTCCTCTAGAGCAGTGATGTTTTTAGGGCTGCTGCTGGGCAACACGGACTTTCAACTCCCTCCAAAGATTTTCTATGGGGTTGAGATCTGGAGACTGGCTGGGCCACTCCAGGACCTTGAAATGATTATTACGAAGCCACTCCTTCGTTGCCCGGGTGGTGTGTTTGGGATCATTGGGGTCATGCTGAAAGACCCAGCCACGTTTCATCTTCAATGCCCTTGCTAATGGAAGGAGGTTTTCACTCAAAATCTCACGATACATGACCCCATTCATTCTTTCCTTTACACGGATCAGTCGTCCTGGTCCCTTTGCAGAAAAACAGCCCCAAAGCATGATGTTTCCACCCCCATGCTTCACAGTAGGTATGGTGTTCTTTGGATGCAACTCAGCATTCTTTGTCCTCCAAACACGACGAGTTGAGTTTTTACCAAAAAGTTATAATTTGGTTTCCTCTGACCATATGACATTCTCCCAATCTTCTTCTGGATCATCCAAATGCTCTCTAGCAAACTTCAGATGGGCCTAGACATGTACTGGCTTAAGCAGGGGGGGACACATCTGGCACTGCAGGATTTGAGTCCCTGGCGGTGTAGTGTGTTACTGATGGTAGGCTTTGTTACTTTGGTCCCAGCTCTCTGCAGGTCATTCACTAGGCCCCCCCGTGTGGTTCTGGGATTTTTGCTCACCGCTCTTGTGATCATTTTGACCCCACGGGGTGAGATCCTGTGTGGAGCCCCAGATCGAGGGAGATGATCAGTGGTCTTGTATGTCTTCCATTTCCTAATAATTGCTCCCACAGTTGACTTCTTCAAACCAAGCTGCTTACCTATTGCAGATTCAGTCTTCCCAGCCTGGTGCAGGTCTACAATTTTGTTTCTGGTGTCCTTTGACAGCTCTTTGGTCTTGGCCATAGTGGAGTTTGGAGTGTGACTGTTTGAGGTTGTGGACAGGTGTCTTTTATACTGATAACAGGTTCAAACAGGTGCCATTAAAACAGGTAACAAGTGGAGGACAGAGGAGCCTCTTAAAGAAGAAGTTACAGGTCTGTGAGAGCCAGAAATCTTGCTTGTTTGTAGGTAACCAAATACTTATTTTCCACCATAATTTGCAAATAAATGTATTAAAAATCCTACAATGTGATTTTCTGGATTTCTTTATTCTCATTTTGTCTGTCATAGTTGAAGTGTACCTATGATGAAAATTACAAGTGGGAGAACTTCCACAATTGGTGGGAAACTAAATACTTTTTTGCCCCACTGTATATAAATAACCTGTACTGAGTAAATAAGTGAATTCATGTATTTTTCTCAGCTAATTGTCTGTCTGTTTTCAGTATGTGTTGGCAACAGACAGTTTCCAGCTGGGGTACAATGAAGAGGGCCATTGTAAGGGAGAGGTGGATGCCTCTCTACCCCGACCTCAGAGACTGAGCTGGGACATCAACCCAGAGGTGAACCACCCATCCATCTTTCTTTCATTTATTCATCCATCCAATTATCTGTCTATTATTTGAGTTATCTGTTCTCTCCTTTTAATTATCCATTCACCTCATTTGAAAATCTCTCATTGCCTATAGGAATATTTTCTGGACATTGTAATACCCATGTTTTTAATCGTTCATTTCATAACGCGTCAAGCATGCATAAGACGAATGTGTAATTCCAATGAGAACACAAGTGATCTTCCCATCAGTGTATATACATGTACATCTCAATGGCCATGCGCTAAACTCTTCTTCTGACACCCAGTGGTCTTAAGATCCAGTGTTGCCTTTTCCCCTCCTCTCTCTGTCCCAGTGTCAGGAGCAGATCTCCCAGTCTCTGGCGGTGGCCCAGGCGCTGGCCGACGATGTGGACTTCCACGTCTTCTCTTTCCGGGACTTTGGCAAGGGCATGATCAAGAAGTGCCGCATCAGTCCTGACGCCTACATCCAGCTGGCCCTTCAGCTGGCCTACTACAGGGTGAGGGGACAGCTCAAAGCAGACAGGAACATTTATACACCTACACACACACTTGTTTAATTTTTTTGTGGGGGGTTGACCCATACACTATGTAGCTTAGTACGGCTTCAATGTAGCGACAGTCAGTCAATCAAATTTAACATAGGATGTAAACCAAAGTAAATGAGCACAAAACAAAACCCCCCAAAACGTCAGGATCATTGCTCAAACATGATCAATTCTGTTCCCTCCTTACAATCTCTAACCCCATCCTTCTCCCCCACTCCCCTCTCAGGACAGGGGCATGTTCTGTCTGACCTACGAGGCCTCCATGACCCGTCTGTTTAGGGAGGGCCGGACAGAGACGGTGCGCTCCTGCTCCAATGAAAGCTGTGCCTTCATCAAAGCCCTGGAGGGAGGAGAGGTAGGGAGCATGTGATCTTACTCTGAATACTTTCTCATAAAACGTACCCTATTGCTCTCCCTCATCTCTCTCGCTCTCTCTTTACCCTTTTCTCTCTCTGTCCCGCTCGCTCTCCCGCTCGCTCTCCCCCCTCTAATGTCCACCAGGGGGTAGAGGTGTGCAGGAGACTTCTCCGCCAAGCCTCAGAGAAGCACCAGAACCTGTACAAACATGCCATGACTGGCGCCGGCATCGACAGGCACCTCTTCTGTCTCTATGTGGTCTCCAAATACCTTGGGGTGGACTCTCCCTTCCTGAAAGAGGTGTGTTTTTTTGGCATCTTGCTTTTCTGTAATAAAATGTTGATTCCATACGACGTGGCTCTGTTCTTTTTTTTTTAAGCATTTCTGTCTTACACAAATAAATAATTCACTTTTATATAATAATTCTATCCATTATATATATTATATTATATAAAAATAAGAAGCTAGTCTTTTTTTTAAGTAAATAGTTCCGGAAAACCACTGGTATGTAATTATAATCAGAGAAAAATCTGCGCTGACATATTAATTTGGTAGTAGTCAGAAACACCTTTTGTGCAACCGCCTTCGTTACAACAACGTTGTTTTATGTACAGTATTATAAACCGGGTAGTGTGGTTCCTGGATTCTGATAGGCTTAAACAGCATTTCAGCAGTGTGTATAACAGACAATATACCACAGGTATGACCCAAAAATACTTGTTACCTGTTATATTTATGTTGGAAACCAACCAGTTTTATAATAGCAATAAGGCACCTCGGGGTAAGCGTTGTGCCTAAGAACAGCCCTTAGACGTGGTATATACCACGCCTCCTCAAGCCTTATTACTTAATTATAACATCAGCCATGTTTGATCATCTCTGTGGTGACGTGTCTAGCTTAGTGGAGTAACAACACTGTCCTTGCCTGTGTTGTTCCAGGTGCTGTCCGAGCCATGGCATCTCTCCACCAGTCAGACTCCTGTCCAGCAGGTGGAGCTGTTTGACATGGTCAACCACCCAGAGTACATCTCCTGTGGCGGAGGCTTTGGCCCGGTCAGTACCTCTCGGTCTCTATCTTCGTCTCCAAACACCTTTTAATTGCAAAACTTGGTGGAATAACAGAATGCTTCCAACATAAGAACATTATTTGTCAACGAGCATATCATCTCAACTTGGAGAAAGATTGTGTTCCGTGCAGAAGCCTCCATGCGCAAGGCATGTTATAGCATATGCCAACCTACTCCATGGTAATAGACCGGTATACTGTAGCTGTGTTGTGGTGCAGAGCTGTGCTTCAAGAGAGCGAAGTATGTACTTGTCTTTCCTAGGTGGCAGACGATGGTTACGGTGTGTCCTACACCATCATGGGAGAGAACATGATGAACTTTCACATCTCCTGCAAGCACTCCTGCTCACAGACTGTGAGTACCACTGATCGGTCCACATGGAGGATCTTCGCACCACATGTCCAAACCTAAACGATGCCCTCGTTTATTCATTTCCTAAGCTAATTGAGAATGTTTGTTTTGCAGTTGATTAACGGGATACATATTTTGGCTAAGCAAACAATTCTTCGGACTAGTCTTTCTCTTGCTGATTTATTCTGTCTCTCTTATTAGAGTTCCCACACGTATGGAGCTCAGATCAGGCAGGCCCTGCGGGACATGCTTCAGCTACTCTGCCCAGACCAAAGAGAACCCTCTAGAACAGACCAGAGCCAGACCAAGAAGGACCTGTAGATCTGGAGAGGAGAATCAGAACCAGGGGGGGGGAGGAGGAGAAGATAAGGTGGTTGTGATAATTTGATGGTGAGTGTCGGAAGAATGTTGGGATGATGTCAATGAGCGTTATAGGGGGAGACTGCTGTTTTTAGTCTGTTTGTGGTTTAAGGTGGATGGGTTAAGTGATTGAAGGATCAGTATCTATGAAAAAAAACTTTTTTTATTTTTATCATGAATTTATAAAATAGTGAAGGAGGGATATGGATATATAGTTAAATCCTTAAACCTTTTTATTTGTATTTTCGATTGTATATGATTTCTGGTCTAACTTTACAATAAGTGTCCCTAATAGTATAGCACTTACAAAAACAGTGTAATAAATTACTGTGGGTACACATGGTTAGTGACGTTCTCAATTTCAAAGTATTTACAAGTACCTCAAAAATAATTTGCACGAGAGGTTTAGCCACAATTTGTTTGCGTTTGTGTAATTACAAATATTACGATTTTTAAACGACCGCAAACAAGCCTGACTTATGGAAGTACTCAAACAATACAGTACATAGGCCTGCACTGCAATAACATTGTACCTGCCTATGTAACTACCATGGATGGTCATTAGGAACACTTATTGTAAAATGGGACCTAACTTCTAAAGGATTACTAATGTTTTACTTGAATGCAGTGCCCGAACCTTGACCATTAATTACTTTGGAACACAAGTTAGAACCACATTGACCAAATGATAAGGCCCTATGTTTTGCGCACTCATGTGTCATAGCGAGATTTAAACCTGTATTTGAAGCCTTATCCAGAAATGAGAATTGCACCAGAAATGAAAGCTATTGTCTGAGGATGATGCTGGATCATCTGACATATAAAAAGAACAAGTGGACAGTTTGATGTTAAAGCTTTAAATAAAAGGCTAAAAATCCAAGCGTGTCACGTTTTTGCAAAACACGGGGCCCTTCAAAATAAGCTCTCATTATGACGTGACTATGGTCCATTGTAAAATATATATATATATATAATACAAACAAAACCATTTGGCATTCGAAGTTGAGTTAACTATTTGTGCAATGTGTCATTTTAATTGCAATATTATGTTTCCTAGTACACAGTGCAAAGTTCACTTTTGATTTCAAAGTGAAGTTTTTTTTATTTTCTGCTCCAATTGGTTCAAAAGGCACAACAATGCAAATAACATGGCATTTGTTTTATACCATTTTTCTCATCCATGTTGATGGTAGAGGTTTTCTCCTCAGGTTACAAAATGTCAATATGTAAAAAAAAGGGTGGAAATGCAAGTCCTGCAACGCTACCGGACTGACGCTATTAACGCACAGCACAGTTTAATTGGCATCATTATGGCAAGTAATTGTTTTTAGTGGGACTTTGCTTCTCGCTACGGTCTTTGGGCTGTGAAGCAACTGCTCGTAGAAAATTCAACAATTTTGAACCAAACAAACAAACTCTGTGGACCCGGAAACACCAGGGTCTCCTAGCTAAAATCTTCTTCATATTTAACTCTGGTTTGCAGAGTAACACATGATTGTACTATGGTGTATGTTGCTAGATCGTTACTGCACTGTCCAGGAGGCTTTTTACTTTCACACGGTGGTGAAATGACCTAGGTTTATTCTGCTCTCTTCCCCCCAATGATTCTAACCCTTTATAAAGCCATTTATAAAGCAATAAGTCCACTTCGACCCCTGTTATCTTTTAACAGTAGGAATTCTTATCCTCTAAGAAATAAAACTAGTTTTGTTCGGAGTATCCATTTGAATGATACGGTCCATGAAATGTTGGATTTGTTTGGCAGAACCTAATGTTGTTTTTATATATTCAAATATTTGACAGTTTACTTTACATGACTAGGGTGGGTGTATTACAGTATTAATAGTGGGTGGGTGTATTACAGTAGCTGGGCTCTTTTCTGAATTCACCAAGTCATTTCACTACCAAATGTAAACCTCTGCTGGGTAATGACGCTTTTTCTTTGTACATTTAAGTTACGTTTCAGCAAGCCGATTTAATATTTCTTTTGGAGATTTGCGTTAGTGCGTCTTTCTCTCTCTGTCCATCGGCCTGATTTAAATAGAATGATTCAACGGCCAGTACATTTTACCAGTGGCACAATTTGTGTACAAATTTGTATTTTTTTTTTTTTTCATTCATAATGTATGTGTATGTACATATACATGTATGTACTCGTTTTCCTTGTGTTTGCTGGCTCTTTTCTCACTCCAGATCAACCACTGAACAGCTGAGCGTGTCACAATATTCTTAAGCATTTTTTTCTTTCTTAAATGTAATGGAAAAACAAAAACGTATGAATTTTCTATTTTATTAAAAAGAGATTCAGTCACACTTTTTGTGTCAATTTCTGTCACGGTTATGCATGTGTTCCTTCCTCTTCCTATTGGGTTATGATTAGTATTTCATTGGTGTTCATCACTGCTGTATATGCATATATATTAGTGGCTATTTATGAAGGGCTGAATCCTAATTTGAGATCTGGCGCTTCTCTCATATTAACATTAATGGATTTGTGTGAAAAATGTAACATTTCTATTTTCCATGTAAATGGCATGTTATAGAAGCGTCCAGACACTTTTTGTGATTTCAGTTGCTTTTTAGAAACCTACCCCACCACCAATAGACTTCCTAGACAATGGGAAACGAGAAGGCATGCACAAGGAAAATTACAATCTCTTTCCCATCCACAGGAGTCTTAGTGGGGGAAGGAGCTGTAAACACTTTCTCTTTACGTATTGGCGACACAAACGGGTAAACCGTCATGCTATCAGTGGGCTATTATCCGACATACTTGTGACTTATTATTTTGCTTGCTGAAAGCAAAAACACTATTTTTGTTTCATCCGATCAGAGGACATTTCTCCAAAAAATACGATCTTTGTCCCCATGTGCAGTTGCAAACCGGTCTTGCTTTTTATGGCGGTTTTGGAGCAGTGGCTTCTTCCTTGCTGCGCGGCCTTTCAGGTTATGTCAATATAGGACTCGTTTTACTGTGGATATAGATACTTTTGTACCTGTTTCCTCCAGCATCTTCACAAGGTCCTTTGCTGCTGTTCTGGGATTATTTGCACTTTTCACACCAAAGTACGTTCATCTCCAGGAGACAGAACGCGTCTCCTTCCTGAGAGGTATGACGGCTGCGTGGTCCCATGGTATTTATACTTGTATACTATTGTTTGTAGAGATGAACGTGGTACCTTCAGGCATTTGGAAATTGCTCCCAAGGATGAACCAGACTTGTGGAGGTCAACACATTTTTTTTCTGAGGTCTTGGCTTATTTCTTTTGATTTTCCCATGATGTCAAGCAAAGAGGCACTGAGTTAAGGTAGGCCTTGAAATACACTGCTCAAAAAATAAAGGGAACACTTAAACAACACAATGTAACTAACTCCAAGTCAATCACACTTCTGTGAAATCAAACTGTCCACTTAGGAAGGCAACACTGATTGACAATAAATTTCACATGCTGTTGTGCAAATGGAATAGACAACAGGTGGAAATTATAGGCAATTAGCAAGACACCCCCAATAAAGGAGTGGTTCTGCAGGTGGTGACCACAGACCACTTCTCAGTTCCTATGCTTCCTGGCTGATGTTTTGGTCACTTTTGAATGCTGGCGGTGCTTTCACTCTAGTGGTAGCATGAGACGGAGTCTTACAACCCACACAAGTGGCTCAGGTAGTGCAGCTCATCCAGGATGGCACGTCAATGCGAGCTGTGGCAAGAAGGTTTGCTGTGTCTGTCACCGTAGTGTCCAGAGCATGGAGGCGCTACCAGGAGACAGGCCAGTACATCAGGAGACGTGGAGGAGGCCGTAGGAGGGCAACAACCCAGCAGCAGGACCGCTACCTCCGCCTTTGTGCAAGGAGGAGCAGGAGGAGCACTGCCAGAGCCCTGCAAAATGATCTCCAGCAGGCCACAAATGTGCATGTGTCTGCTCAAACGGTCAGAAACAGACTCCATGAGGGTGGTGGTATATGAGGGCCCGACGTCCACAGGTGGGGGTGGTGCTTACAGCCCAACACCGTGCAGGACGTTTGGCATTTTCCAGAGAACACCAAGATTGGCAAATTTGCCACTGGGGAGCCCTGTGCTCTTCACAGATGAAAGCAGGTTCACACTGAGCACATGTGACAGACGTGACAGTCTGGAGACGCCGTGGAGAATGTTCTGCTGCCTGCAACATCCTCCAGCATGACCGGTTTGGCGGTGGGTCAGTCATAGTGTGGGGTGGCATTTCTTTGGGGGGGCCACACAGCCCTCCATGTGTTCGCCAGAGGTAGCCTGACTGCCATTAGGTACCGAGATGAGATCCTCAGACCCCTTGTGAGACCATATGCTGGTGCGGTTGGCCCTGGGTTTCTCCTAATGCAAGACGATGCTAGACCTCATGTGGCTGGAGTGTGTCAGCAGTTCCTGCAAGAGGAAGGCATTGATGCTATGGACTGGCCCGCCCGTTCCCCAGACCTAGTCCAATTGAGCACATCTGGGACATCATGTCTCGCTCCATCCACCAACGCCACGTTGCACCACAGACTGTCCAGGAGTTGGAAGATGCTTTAGTCCAGGTCTGGGAGGAGATCACTCAGGAGACCATCCGCCACCTCACCAGGAGCATGCCCAGGCGTTGTAGGGAGGTCATACAGGCACGTGGAGGCCACACACACACTACTGAGCCTCATTTTGACTTGTTTTAAGGACATCAAAGTTGGATCAGCCTGTAGTGTGGTTTTCCACTTTAATTTTGAGTGTGACTCCAAATCCAGACCTCCATGGGTTGATAAATTTGATTTCCATTGATCATTTGTGTGATTTTGTTGTCAGCACATTCAACTATGTAAAGAAAAAAGTATTTAAGAATATTTCATTCATTCAGATCTAGGATGTGTTATTTTAGTGTTCCCTTTATTTTTTTGAGCAGTGTACATCCACAGGTACACCTCCAATTATGTCAATTAGCCTATCAGAAGCTTCTAAAGCCACGACATCATTTTCCAAGTTGTTTAAAGGCACAGTCAACTTGGTGTATGTAAACTTCTGACCCACTGGAATTGTGACCGTGAATTATAAGTGAAATAATATGTCTAAACAATTGTTGGAAAAATCACTTGTCACGCACAAAGTAGATGTCCTAACCGACTTGCCAAAACTATAGTTTGTTAACAAGAAATTTGTGGAGTGGTTGAAAAACAAGTTTTAATGACTCCAACCTAAGTGTATGTAAACTTCCGACTTCCAACCGTATACCCATATTTCAAGTAATTAAATAAAAAATGTAACCTTTATTTAACTAGGCAAGTCAGTTAAGAACAAATTCTTATTTTTCAATGACGGCTTTGGAACAGTGGGTTAACTGCCTTGTTCAGGGGCAGACAAACAGATTTTTATCTTGTCAGATTGGGGATTCGATCCAACATCCTTTCAGTTACTGGCCCAATGCTCTAACCACTAGGCTAGCCTCCCTTAAAGTAAGGCTCCATGCTAATTAAAGTTATTCATTATAGGGTAAATTAAAGATTTAAAAAATGGTCCTTTGTCCTTTAAATATTGAACTGTATATCACACATTTACAATAAAACAAGTTTTTTTCTGTATTAAAGAAACAATTATTTTATGGTTATATAAAGAAATTCAATAGGAAGCATTATTGTTCAATATCAAGCATTATAGCAGTTACTATAGGTAATAAAAAAAAAAATTTAATCAATGAATATAGTGCATAGTACCTTTAATATTGGGAAGGTGTTTTTAATGGTTTGTACACTGTATATTTGCCTGTGTATTTACAGTTCTGACCTCTTCCTCCTCTTTTTCGGACTCTTTCCCATCTCCTTCTTGTGGAAAATTTCTTCATCAGGCTGCACTTTCCAACTCAGTTTAACGGTGTCAGACATCCCCTGAGCTCTCAGTTTGGCTTTTATCTGAAAATAAGTCATTTACTGAATATATGTTATAATATTGTAGGGTTCCATGATGTACTCTTAGTTCTACTCTTAATTGATATCCATGACTGCGTTTTATAACTGAAATATGTTTGTAAAGAATTGCATTGGACTTTGGGTCTGTTCCTCCTGGGACCGGAGTCTGCCGGTTGAGAAAGCCCAATATACAGTTGAGTAGAGGGTGAGACTCACCTGCTGCAAAATGGCCTCACTCACGGCAGGATCACTTAAATTCGTCGGTGAATCAGGGGTCAGCTCCACTCTCACCATCTGTATCGTCTTAGTGGGGAACTCTATCAATAGACAGCACAGATGGTAGAACATCACACTATTTATCTGTAGAAAAGGCTGAATTTAGCAGTGGTAACCAAAGCAAGAGTGTGGCTGAAATAGCCAAATCCACTCATTTGAAGGGGTGTCCACATACACTATATACAAAAATGTATGTGGATTTGGCTATTTCAGCCACATGAAATAGCCGAATCCACTAATCTGAAGGGGTGTCCATATACTTTTGTGTATATAGTGTATATTCTACCACTCAAAATATACAGCAATTTTAGAGCAATCTCTCCCGTTACAGTCCTGCCTTGGTTGCTTCACATGCACAAACAATCATTATCACACAATAGCGGAGGTGCATAAAGATGGTGGCCTCCACCACTTACCACAAATTCCTAGTTTGCGATGTTTGCCTATTGTACATTGCACTCAATTACTCATTTTTTAAAATCATTAGTGCAGCATACATGATCCCAATTATATCTCAAATACTCCGGCAATTTGAAAAAAAAAAAAGCTGCTGATTTATTGACGTATTATACAACGCCTGGCTCTAATCCTGAATGCTGATTGGTGAAAACAGCATTCCAGCACGTGCCTACTGCACAAATTTACCTTTGTCTAAATCTTTGACGTCAAAATGCCTATTTACTCTGTTCCATCAGACTGCGCAATCCACTGACATTACCTCACATTTATTTTAGACTGAAATGTTGTTTTCAACAGCGGAGATTTGTATAAACCTTGCTGGCAGGCAGCGTTTCTCAGCCAGTCGAAATCATGAATCAGCTTGCATAATTTTTATGGTATTTAAAAAAAAGAAATCTATTGAAAAAAGTCAAACGAAACGTAGCTAATTTACAGTCTTTACAGCTGCAGTTTGAAGGGATTGTTTTACTGTAGCTGTGTGGTTGGTAGCTCCTCTGAACAGCAGTATCCTGGAGTGAGCACATGTTCTATACCAGGCGAAATCGCGCCTCATTGCCTCATTGTTATGGATGCATCCAAATTAATGTTACTAGAAAACAGCTTAAACAAATGTAGCTACTTTGCTGATATTCTGTCTGCACTTTTTAAAATGACTGTAAATTAGCCGTAGTTGGATAGCTGCTGTAGCAATCAAGGGATAAGAACGTTTCCAGCCAATATAGCAATGGAACATTAAGAACGAACGACTGGGTCGTGTCCATACATACAGAATAAAAAGACTGAACGACTGGGTCGCGTCTCTGGCAACGCTACATTTGTGTCGGGACTATATCTTGTGGAAGGATGAAATAGTATGACTAAAAATAACGTTTTTTAATGAAAATATGTCCATCGTTATTTGAATGTTGGTAACCCCTTGTGTAAAAAGTGCTAATGCCCTCGAAGCCGGTGTTTGGCGGATGTATTTGCACGGTTTGTTAGCGCTGCTAAAAATGACGTCATATCTGAATTCCGAAATCTTTATACACGTTCCCATTGATAAGTAAAAGCACACAACTCCTTAGAATCGAATCCCTTACCCGTGCAGATAACTCCAGCGTCCTCATTATGGTTACAGTTGTGCATTCCCCAGCCGAAGTGGGAGCAGTTTGTGAGATCTATCTCGCTTCCATTGCAGTCTACATCATCTAAGAGGATAGGGTCCAAGCCGGTGCCGAAGTAGGCCTGAGGATTGGCTGAGATGGCGGTGCCACAGCCCAGCTGCCCACACACCACCTGGGCATCTTGAAGGTCCCAAAAGTCATCACACACCGTGCCCCACTGATTGATGTGGAACACCTCCACACGGCCCTGGCAGCGGTTGTTGCCGTTCACCACGCGGATGGTGGGCATCTCTGGAGAAGATCGAGAGATTGACAGATGGGTACATGTCAAAATAGAGAAGAAAGTCTTCATGGTGTGCTTGATGGCAAACAGGTGTCGTTGCACAATCTATAAATAGAAAATAAAGTAGTACATCATTATGAATTGTAAGTATCCCAATGTCTATAAAAGCTGTTGGTCTACCAATTAGCTTCTGGAGTGTTTATTTCACGCTCACTGAAAGTAGTGACGTTCAAAAAGAACAAATTGTTCTCAAACTGCACAACTCTTTTTACTGACTCGAGTCAGGGTTAGTTTTTACGAGTAACTCATTCCTTTTAGTCGTTAAATTTGACCTGCTGGCCGCAATTAATTCTTCAGCAGGATGGATATATTCTTCAGCAGGTTTATATATTATTCAGCAGGATTGATAGGCGCTCCTCTGCCTCCGCGGCTCCGAAGACATGCTCCGACCACCAACTGTCTATCATGCAGTATGTGCGCACAGGGAAAAGACATGTTTAGAACTGATAATTGATTGTATGGTGTAAAAATGTACTCAATGAATTGATAATTGAAGGTTATCGATGAACACTGCAGTGTAGAACCAAACATTACACAGTCTGCTTCTGCTCAACAAACTCGAGAACTAATTGTTTCGGGTTGTCGCTGCAGTTAATATTAATGATAATGTGTTAATCTCCCGACGGTAGCCAAGCAATTGCAATCCGCCAAGACGAGTCGTTCACAATCTAGTACGGTTGCGGCGGCAACTAAACCTTGTTTTTTTTTAAAGGTATCAAGAAATAATCTTATTTGTATGCCTAGCAATCCGAAATGTAAATTGTTTTGAAGACCACTTTTATTAGCCTGTCACAAATGACAGAGAGAACGAGAGTCATGTAGAATCATGATTCTTTTGAGTTTTGAGTTCATTGTTCGCTGGTAGAGGTCCTGTATGCATTGGCCTCTGGGCATTATTGAATCAAAGGAACGAAGACCCAAACTTCCCATCACAAACTAAAAGTAGGGGAGAGGGCTCTGATTCAGCTGCAAGCAGTAGGGGAGCGTGGGATAAATCGTGCCAAAGGGTTAGTTGAGCCAACCCTTGTTTTTAGGAAACTATACACAAAATGAATCATGTGACCAAATATTTAGATAGAGGCCATCATCATTTCATGGAGTCTGTGAAGGAAGAAACCACATGAAAAAAATGTAGGAAGTTTGGTCCAAAAAACAGATTTCCCCAATGTCAAGTGAATTTGTGTTTGAGGTTTCATGATGCGTGTATCAACACCTAAATAGATAGTTTTAAGACTGTTTTATACATTAGTTGGGTTCTCTATAAGCTACAATACGAGGTCCTAAGCCTAGCATGAAAGTGCATCCTTGTTAGGGTTGCTAAGGGAGGGTATAATACTAGAAACTTCCAAAGTTGACCAGTAATCTACCAGAATTTTGGTATCTTTCAAGGATTTTAGGTAATCATTTATTATTAATTAGGCTATTTTCTCTTGAACCATAAGGTTTATCCACTAGAAACTCATGGACAATGTGGACGCATATGTAATAAATTAATACTATTTATGAATACATTAAAAAAAGTAAATTACCAAAGTTCTGATAGATTGCCTTAGATTTTCTGTTAATTACCAAAATTACTGAAGATTCAGGTAACTTTGGTAAATTATCTGGTAACTATGTGTAACGGATGTGAAACGGCTAGCTTAGTTAGCGGTGTGCGCTAAATAGCGTTTCAATCGGTTATGTCACTTGCTCTGAGACCTTGAAGTAGTAGTTCCCCTTGCTCTGAAAGGGCCGCGGCTTTTGTGGAGCGATGGGTAACGATGCTTCGTGGGTGACTGTTGTTGATGTGTGCAGAAGGTCCCTGGTTCGCGCCCGGGTATGGGCGAGGGGACGGTTTAAAAAATATATATACTGTTACATATGCAACCCTAATCCTTGTAGCTGTGTGGGCTAATATAATAAATGTTTTGCTTTGGGGGAAATTGTGCCATTTGGCCAGGGCAAGTTGAGCCAAAGGCTGAACATACCCCATACAAATGATGATTGCATTTGTGTCAGTAATGCATAGTATTTTAGGAAAATGTCATGCATATGAACTCGATATGGGACAGGGAACAATTGTTTTCTTCTTTTGGCTCTGTACTCCAAAAGTTTAAATTTGAAATTAAACAATGATTGAGGTTAAAGTGCAGATTTTCAGCTTTAATTTGAGGGTATTTCCATCCCTATCGTGTGAACTGCTATGTATATGGGACCAAATACTGAACTTTTTACTACTTTATTACAATATAAGTGAAATTGTCCCAATACCTTTGTTCTCCTAAAATGAAGGGACCACGTGTTGTCATTTCTAAACGGTTCAACCGATAGGATGAATATACCCTCAAATTAAAGTTGGCAGTCTGCACTTTAACCTCATAATCATTGTTTGATTTCAAATACAAAGTTTTGAAGTATAGAGACATGCTTCACTCTCCCTATAATTACATAGGGCACAGTATCCGTTGATATATTTGTTAGAAAGAATACTATATTTCCTTGACGTAATGATCCTAATTCCCCTATAAGGTACCGTACTGTAGGTCTATTTATCATATCACATGGGATGCAGCATTATTACCTCTTGTTGTCATAACAGGTGTAGAGGCAGCCGTCATAGTTCCGTTTACTGGTTCTGTTACGTTTGTCACTAGAGTAGAAAAAAGTGAATCAAAATCAGAATACCCTTTTCATAATTTATCCCTCTACATAAGCATATGAAGCAGATTGGGATCTGTGAATGGCTCTCCGTAAATAACAAAAACAAGAAAATGGTTCAGACTGAACCATTTTCTTGTTTTTGTTATTTACGGTTCAGACTGAACCATTTTCTTGTTTTTGTTATTTACGTTTCAGACTGAACCATTTTCTTGTTTTTGTTATTTACGGTTCAGACTGAACCATTTTCTTGTTTTTGTTATTTACGGTTCAGACTGAACCATTTTCTTGTTTTTGTTATTTACGGATCAGACTGAACCATTTTCTTGTTTTTGTTATTTACGGATAGCCAGGGGCATAAGCCAACGACGTCTTTTCAAACTAAGTATTTGTTTTTAGTGAGTCCGCCATATCAGAGTAGGAATGACCTGGGATTTTCTCTTGATAAGTGCATGAATTCGACCATTTTCCCGTCCTGCTATGCATTCAAAGTGTAACAAGTATTTTTGGCTACCAAGGAACATGTTTTGCTTAATATAAGGAATTTTCTAAAATATACTTAAGTAAAAGTATAAATAATTTCAGTTACATTTCCTTTTAATACTTAAGTAAATTTAAAACCAAATACCTTTTAGACTTTTACTCAAGTAGTATTTTACTGGGTGACTTTCACTTTTACTTGAGTCATTTTCTATTAATCTATTAAGGTATCTTTACTTTTACTCAGTGGTCGAAAAAGTACTAAATTGTCATGCTTGAGTAAAAGTAAAGATACCTTATTAGAAAATGACTCAAGTAAAAGTGAAAGTCGCCCAGTAAAACACCACTTGAGTAAAAGTTTAAAATGTATTTGGTTTGAAATATACTTAAGTATTAAAAGGAAATAGAATTGCTCAAATGTGTAGCATTTCGCTACACTTGCATTAGCATCTGCTAACCATGTGTATGTGACAAATACAATTTGATTTGATTTGAAGTATCCAAAGTAAAAGTCAAACCATTTTAAATTCCTTATATTCAGCAAACCAGACAGCAATATATATATATATATTTTTTTTATTGACGGATTGCCAAGGGCACACTCCAACACTAATTTACAAATCATTTGTATTTAGTGAGTCCACCAGATCAGAGGCAGTAGGGATGACCAGGAATGTTCTCTTGATAACTGTGTGAATCTGACCATTTTCCTGTCAAAATATAACACGTACTTTGGGTGACAGGGAAAATGTATGGAGTAAAAAG
The DNA here is from genome assembly GCF_023373465.1 of Oncorhynchus keta. Classification (NCBI taxonomy): domain Eukaryota; kingdom Metazoa; phylum Chordata; class Actinopteri; order Salmoniformes; family Salmonidae; genus Oncorhynchus; species Oncorhynchus keta. Next base: position 8,459,761 of record NC_068423.1, read on the forward strand.
TACATTATTATCTTTAGGAATGTAGTGAAGTAAAAGTTGGCAAAAATATAAATAGTAAAGTACAGATACCCCCCAAAACGACTTAAGCAGTGCTTTAAAGTATTTTTACTTAAGTACTTTACACCACTTCTTTTACTCAAGTATGACAATTGGGTACTTTTACAACCACTGCCTTACTGTAATAGTTTTCCATCAAAAAATTCATTTTTGCAACCCCCCCCCCAAAATTCAAGCAAGTATACTGAACTAAAATATTAACACAACATGTAAAGTGTTGGTCCCATGTTTCATGAGCTGAAATTAAAGATCCCAGAAATGTTCAATACGCACAAAATGCTTATTTCGCTCAAATTTTGTGCACAAATTTGTTTACATCTGTTAGTGAACATTTATCCTTAGCCAAATAATCCATCCCCCTGACATGTATGGCATATCAAGATTAAACAGCATGATCATTACACAGGTGCACCTTGTGCTGGGGACAATAAAAGGCCACTGTAAAATGTGCAGTTGTCACACAACACAATGCCACAGATGTCTCTGTGCTCATCTGCGTGCTCGTCCTCGTCCTCACCAGGGTCTTGACCTGACTGCAGTTCGGTGTGTTAACCGAATTCTGTGGGCAAATGCTCACCTTCAATGGCCACTGGCATGCTGGAGAAATGTGCTCTTCACGGATGAATCCCGGTTTCAACTGTATCGGGCAGATGCCGTTGTGTAGGCGAGTGGTTTGCTGATGTCAACATTGTGAATAGTGTGCCCCATGGTGGCAGTGGGGTTATGGTATAGGCAGGCATAAGCTGCGGACAACGAATACAATTACATTTTATCAATGGCAATTTGAATGCACAGAGATACCGTGACAAGATCCTGAGGCCCATTGCTGTGCCATTCATCCGCCACCATCACCTCATGTTTCAGCATGATAATGCACGGCCCCATGATGCAAGGATCTGTAGACAATTCCTGGGAGCTGAAAATGTCCCAGTTCTTCCATGGCCTGCATACTCACCAAACATGTCACCCATTGAGCATGTTTGGGATACTCTGGGTCGATGTGTACGACAGCACGTTCCAGTTCCCGCCAATATCCAGCAACTTCGCACAGCCATTGAAGAGGAATGGGACAACATTCCACAGGCCACAATCAACAGCCTGATCACTCTATTCGAAGGAGATGTCACCCTGCATGAGGCAAATGGTGGTCACACTCGATACTGACTTTCTTTTTTAACCACACCCCTACCTTTAAAAAAATATATATTTGTGACCAACAGATACATATATGTTTTCCCAGTCATGTGAAAGATTACAACCTAAAACATTTATTTCAATAGTGATTTCACCAGGCAAGCCAAAACTCCACCCATGCAAAACCTGCTGATTTAGAAGGTCCTGTGTGATTGTATTTTCAACCAGCAACTATCAGGAAATTACACTGATCCATTTCTGTCAGACCTTGGTAGTGTTACTTTCATTCAGCTGTTGTACAATGATTTAAATAAACACAGGAAAAAACTATTTTTTTTGACGGCCCTTAACCCCTGGTTTTGCGCTTCACACTTGAAGATAGTGAGTAGACATTGAATAAAGACACTGACCTGAGAACAGCGCTAGGAATAACATCCACTGCATGATGGTAGACTGTTTACCCTATGACACAAAGAGAGAACACACACTATGATAATGACTTCCATAACAGGGAACAATAATCTGTAGGTTTTAATATATGTTATCTGATTGGAGTGTCCAGACAAATGCTGAACATTGGTTACATCTTTGCCATTTAATGTTTTGAGTGATACCCAATGCTTTTATTTAGAAATCATTTGAGATTTGAACGATACCTACATAAAAAAAATACTACAGTTTACTATAGAATAATATAGTACTTACTATAAAATACTGTAGTAAATATCAGTAAACTATAATATACTGTATAATAGTATATTCCACACTAGTGTCCCTCGATCATGTGAAGTATTTACTATAGAATGTTGTAGAATACTATACTACACGCTATAGTATTCCTCCATTACAGTAATTACTATAGTACTGTAAATACTACAGTATACTACAGTCATGTCCTCAAAAACACTGTAGTGAATACTACAGTAAAGTCTGCAAGAACACGAAAGTGAATACTATAATATATAATTATAGTAATACTACAGTATTTATGCCATAGTGTACTATAGTATTTTTTCATCTGTATCTACAGTTGTCAGTTAGTTAATACAAAATTGTCCCAATGAAAAGCACAATCACAAAGTTAATATCTAAACCTTCTTGTTATTGTGTAGTCAAATCTTTGTTCTGAAATGTTTGATTTAATTATTCAATCAAAAACATCTTTCCTCCTATTGAATAGTACAGTGCCCTCTAATTATGCGGACAGTGAAGCCTTTTTTCTTCTTTTTGCTCAATATTCCAAAAGGTTTGAATTTGAAATCGAACAATGACTATGACGTTAAAGTGCAATATGTCAGCTTTATTTTTAGGGTATTTTCATCCATATCGGGATGAACCGTTTAGAAATTTCAGCACTTTTTGTACCAAGACCCCCCCATTTTAGGGGACCAAAAGTATTGGGACAATTTCACTTATGTGTGTATTAAAGTAGTTAGGTATGTGGTCCCATATTTATAGCACGCAATTAATGACTACATCAAGCTTGTACCTAAACGTTCTACCACAGCGACCATGTTATTTTTTGGAAGCATATTTGATATTTGATTTGAAACGTTATATTCGAAAACTACGTCTTAGACTCATATATTCAGTGTTCGGAACGTACATTACTGGCACTAAAGGGTGTGTTCGGAAATTCAATCTGGAGTGCCAAAGGGCGTTCATAAAATCAGTCAAGCACCCAAGCTAATTTGCTGACATTGGCTAGCTTGCGAGCTACTTCAAGACGCAAATGAGAGAACACCTCACTCTGACCATTTTACATGCCCTAGCAGATCTTGTTTGTCTGTTTTCATGTTATCTAGAGCGTTGGTGACTGTGCTGTTGTCATAAATAATTATGTTTTTATGCCGAAATTGACTGACACCGGCCATATTCATGCACGTTCGTAAATTCAGTTATTCTGCCCTCTGGCACACTCAGACAGAGTGCTCTGAAATCGGAGTAGATAGCCTGAGTGAATTTACGAACGCACCCAAAGAGTGAGGCTTGCTCGGCTGGTGCTAGCACACTCGCAGATCAAATACACAGCTGGAACACCGATTTATGATTTAAGACATTTGTTCTTCAGTACTGATTTATTTATTAGCCTATGCATTATAATTTATTTGTCTTATAGGGCAACAAGTTATGACTGAAAAGAAGCTGCAGGTAAGCCAGGACTGACTAGACAGGTTGACTAAAATAGCCTATCAAATTTCAGAAATCATAAGCAGGTAAATGTACAAATTTGACTTAAACTGTATTTTTCCTACACAACCTGTGAAAAAGGATGTCCCACCATCTGCCTGTCAAACAAGGAGGCTACCATAGACATTCATTCGTATTTCTATGGAGGCTACAGTGTCCGCTGCAAACCTCCTCTGTATGGTCTGTTGTTTCTCACCACTATCCAGGTAACCTAATGAAGTAGCCGACGTCCTCTGAAGTGTCTGGCTGGCTAGCTTGCCTCTGACTTTTCCATACGCTGACTAGGCTAACCCCAGTTTTCTGTCTTTATAAGTAGACTTGATTTACTTTTCTGCTTGTAACATGCCCGGCACATGTTGAGTTCTCTTGGGGCAGGGGGCTAAACCAGCCGGATGTAAGAGCGGAGCCTCGTGTTCTAAATGAGTTTTGTTATTGTTTACTTTCCAAAGAAGTCTATACAGTCCTCTGGATGGATACACTTTCATGCAGGCTGCGGTTGGTTAGATACACAGAAGGATAGACCACGTGAGAGAGGAATGTACAACTCAACAACGAGAGGGACAGACAGTTCGTGAAAGTATTCCTTATCTACTTGGAAGAACTAGTAAAATGATTTTGTCAGACAGCTCTGCAGCATACTTAGGCAGGCTAGGTAAATAGGATGACTAAAGACAGTACAGTATTGGGAGCACGTGACGTAGATGGTCTGTCTGCTACCTGCTTGAGCAGAGATGAGATGAGTACTTTAAGGAATGAAACATAATAAAGTAATCAAAGTAATATACACAACTGATATATTTGACTATTTCTGATATATTTTATTATATATTCTATTTTTCGATTGATGTCTACCAATGTGAACCTGACAGAGACAATGTAATAATTTCAATGTTTTGGCAATTGAATGTTTACTATTTTTGTCTTTGGAATTTCCTAAAATCATTGTAATGTCATTATTTCATAATGTGTTTAATGTTAAAGTAAATGATCGATACCAAAATCTAAAACCGTGATTATTTTAATAATCTAACTGAAACCAACCTCAAAAAGCTCTAATTGCTCAGCCCTATTCACTGGGCACTGTATGTGTATAGGAGGAATACTTTCTATAGTCATTCAGTGGAGAGTGTTATTCATTGCACTTTTACAATGTTAGAGTTTTTTTCCCTAAATCTCACCGAACCAAACAATTGACTTTTTACAACCACAATCCTTCCTTCCACAAAAACATCCTTGTCCAAACAATTAGCAGTGTCAGTATCGTCTGGTGAACCTGCGGAAGACATGGACTGAAGCACAGAGTTATTTCAGAAAGAATTGCTTTGACCTGAGGCTGTGGGAAAAGTAGATTGAAGTGAGTTTGTAAAGCAGGGATTGGAACCGGTTCAGGGAACAATCGAAAATTGAAAATATTTATTTTTGAGGAACAGAATCAGAATCATGAATGGAACCAGCATTTTAAAAGCATGGGAACCAGTTAATGACGTTATTTTACATTCCAGCATTTTTTTCCAGTCCCACAAAAAAATGCAACAAAGCGCCTATTTAAAGCCCTCACTCTTGTCACTCAAACTTATTCCAGTGTCTGTCTGCCTGCCAGCTGAAAATCTTTGCCAGTTTGTGTGTGTGTGTGTGTGTGTGTGTGTGTGTGTGTGTGTGTGTGTGTGTGTGTGTGTGTGTGTGTGTGTGTGTGTGTGTGTGTGTGTGTGTGTGTGTGTGTGTGTGTGTGTGTGTGTAGGCCCCTCCCCGTCCGAAGCATAGCCTATTAGCCGACTGACATTACAATCGTGATTCAAAAACGGAGAGATTTTTTTTATTAGAGAAGAATGGATTCATCTTTTCAATGCTTGTTAATGTTACTCTAGTTCTAACGTTTCAATATTGGATTTGTTAACTACAAAAAGGTTAAGACATGTTTTTATTTGAATTCTGATGCCCCTCTGCATACAGGCCATAGTCACAGGAGGTTGGGGTGCTGCAGTACCCTGATAAACCCACCCTGTTGACAGCACTCCCTATCTAAAACATCCTTCCCCGCAGCTATGACACGGGGTGGAAAGTGATATCAGGGAGACAAAAAATCTAAAATAACAATAAATACAATAATCATCAACAAAAACGTTACTGATGAGAAAGATTTGTATATATTTTGATCATTTGACTGGGCAGTAGTCCAGGTGTGACAAAAAGTGGTAAGGGTAGGCAACAACACATCTCCCACGCTGACCCTCAACATGGGGTCCCCTCAGGGGTGCGTGTTTAGTCTCTTCCTGTACTCCCTGTTCACCCACGACTGCGTGGCAGCGCTCGACTCCAACACCATCAAGTTTGCAGACGACACGACGGTGGTACTGTAGACCTGATCACCAACGACGATGAGACAGCTTATAGGGAGGAGGTCAGAGACCTGGCAGTGTGGTGCCAGGACAACAACCTCTCTCTCAACGTCAGCAAGACAAAGGAGCTGATCGTGGACTGCGGGAAACTGAGGCCCAAGCACACTCCCATTCTTCACATCGACAGGGCTTTAGTGGAGTGGGTCGAGAGCTTCAAGTTCCTCAGTGTTCTTTGGACAGCCAAATAACCCTTTTAGGATCTAGATAGCACCTTTTTTCAAAAGATGTAGGCTGCTATCCTGTGAGAATTATTTTTGCCATATTTGTTATCGCCGGCGACACGACCGTGATACCCAGTAGGAAGCACTTCAATTTGGCAAAAAATAGCTAAAACAATTATGCTTATGCTGTCATTCAGTCTAGAGGGCTGCATTCACGCAGGAAACTTTGGGATGAAAATATTTAGCAAATTATTTGGAAATGCTCTTTGTATGCTTTAGCCTATCTGTTGTATTAAAATCAAATCTGTCACATTATTCACACACTCAGTTATCTTTCCAAGGAAATGTACATGGATATGAATAGACTATAGTTTTTTACAGTGTCTGTAAAGAAATATTGATAATGTAAAATCAACCAACGTGAGTCGATGTGCAATAAATAAATAATATTGAAAAGGAAAATAGCTCTAGTCTACATGTGGTGCACATGTAATTAAATAGAGGAGTCTATAGCCTATGGACAGAGAACCACCGGGCAGTTATCTTTCCAAGGAAATGTAAAGTGGGGCAAAAAAGTATTTAGTCAGCCACCTTTTGTGCAAGTTCTCCCACTTAAAAAGATGAGGCCTGTAATTTTCATCATAGGTACACTTCAACTATGACAGACAAAATGAGATGAAAAAAAATACAGAAAATCACATTGTAGGATTTTTAATTAATTAATTTGCTCTGTAGAGCTCTACCTCAGTCTCTCATGCAATGAGAAATTCTCCAAAGCAAAACCTAAATATCATATTTGAAGTGGTAACGCAATCAAAACAACAAAAAATTGCAACAGGAAGTGGTCAGGGCCCAAGATCGAACAATAAACAGTTCTAGAATTTTCATCAAAAAAGACAATGAGGAGATGCTCGTGTCTCCGATCCTAACAATAACAATGGGAGTAGTTGTCCCAAAGGAGGGAAGGCAGGCAACAAGCTTGCGTCCAAAATAAGCCTATAGAAGCGCATTAGGCTTATTTTGGACAGATTTTGGTGAGAGGTCAGCCATTTCTTTTCTGATTTGTCTATGTTTGAGAAGAAAAAAATGGTGCAATGGATTATGGTCATTGTAGTTAATTACCACGTGTCTGCGCTAACCTAGGTTGCATATTTGTTTAATGAAAACGACCACTCCCTTCAGCCTAGTGTCCCACATAGTTCTTGACTTGATTTCTCTCCTAAATTATTAGGATTTTTCTCTACAATAACAGCGCTTTGGGCTCGCAAAAAATGATAACTAAATGGAATTCAAGAACTTGAACCAACGTCTGTCAATTAGTTGTTTAGTAACATTTTTGGTTAATTGCTCAGCCCTGCTTGTGAAAGTCTTGATTGCCTTTACACAGTTTTACTGCCTTTTATTTAAATATAAAAAGGGATTGCATACCATATTTCATATTTTCAAAGTCTTAAATGCCCATGTAAATCAAATCAAATTCTATTTGTTACATACACATGCATAGCAGATGTTATTGTGGTGGTAGAAAAACAAGCATTTTGCTATCTCCAACATTGCAGTAATATCTAACAAGTAATATCTAACAATAGACGCAATCTAAAGTAAAGGAATGGAATTAATAATATATAAATATTTGGATGAGCAATGTTAGAGCGGCATAGACTAAGATACAGTAGAATAGGATAGAATACATTATTAAAGTGGCCAGTGATTTCAAGTGTATAGGGCAGCAGCCTCTAATGTGGCTACTGATGGCTATTTAACCTTCTGATGGCCTTGAGATCGAAGCTGTTTTTCAGTCTCTCGGTCCCAGCTTTGATGCACCTGTACTGACCTTCTGGACGATAACGGGGTGAACAGGCAGTGGCTCAGGTGGTTGATGTCCTTTGATGTCACAGGCCTTCCTGTGACATCGGGTGCTGTAGGTGTCCTGGAGGGCAGGTAGCTTGCCCCCGGTGATGCGTTGGGCAGACCGCAACACCCTCTGGAGAGCCCTGCAGTCGCGGGTGGTGCAGTTGCCGTAACAGTGTTGGTTATGTTTCCACTTGACACTGCAGAAATATGTATTTGATGTTTATATATTCCTATTGGTTGGTTGAATTTACATACACTATATATATACAAGTATGTGGACACCCCTTCAAATTGCCTAGTTAAATAAAGGTTAAATTAAATAAATTAAAAACATTTGTGGATTCGGCTATTTCAGCCACACCCGTTGCAGACAGATGTATAAAATTGAGCACACAGCCATACAATCTCCATAGACAAACATTGGCAGTAGAATGGCCTTACTGAAGAGCTCAGTGACTTTCAACATGGCACCATCATAGGATGCCACCTTTCTAACAAGTCAGTTTGTCAAATTTCTGCTCTGCTAGAGCTGCCCCGGTCAACTGTAAGTGCTGTTATTGTGAAGTGGAAATGTCTAGGAGCAACAACGGATCAGCCGCGAAGTGGTAGGCCACACAAGATCACAGAATGGGACTGCCGAGTGCTGAAGCGCTTAGCACGTACAAATTGTCTGTCTTCGGTTGTAACACTCACAACCGAGTTCCAAACTTCTCTGGAAGCAACGTCAGCACAATAACTGTTAGTCTATGTCCGAGCAGCCGCACACAAGCCTAAGATCACCATGCGCAATTCCAAGCATAGGCTGGAGTGCTGTAAAACTTGCCGCCATTGGACTCTGGAGCAGTGGGGACGCGTTTTCTGGAGTAATGAGTCACGCTTCTTCACCTGGCAGTCCGATGAAAGAATCTGGGTTTGGCGGATGCCAGAAGAACGCTACCTGCCCCAATGCATCGTGCTAACTGTAAAGATTGGTGGAGGAGGAATAAGGGTCTGGGGCTGTTTTTCATGGTTTGGGCTAGGCCCCTTAGTTCCAGTGAAGGGAAATATTAACGCTACAGCATACAATGACATTCTAGACAATTTTGTGCTTAAAACTTCTTATGGCTTGGGTGCAGTATTTTGCCGTCTGGATGAGAAGCATGCCCAAAGTAAACTGCCTGTTACTCAGGCCCAGAAGCTAGGATATGCATATAATTGGTAGACGTGAATAGATAGTTTCCAAAACTGTTAAAATAATGTCTGTGAGTATAACAGAACTGATATGGCAGGCAAAAACCGGAGGAAAATCAGATTTTTTCGATGTGGGTAGTTTTCAATTGAATGCCTATAGAGTATCTAATGGGTTGGGACCCAGATTGCAGTTCCTATGGCCTTCACTAGATGTCAACAGTCTTTAGCCATTGTTTCAGGCTTGTTTTCTGAAAAATGAAGAAGAATTAGACCTTTCTGTCAATGGACTGAGGAATCATGCAGTGCTGGTTTGCGCGTGTGACCGAGTGAGTGCCCTTCGTTGTTTTTCCTTTCTATTGAATATGCTATTGTCCGTTTGAAATATTATCGATTATTTAGACAATTGACTACCTGAGGATTAATTATAAACATTGTTCTACATGTTTCGACGAACTTTACCGGTACTATTAGGATGTATTCATCTGCATGTTTTGACCACCTTTGAGCCAGTGGATTACTGAACAAAACGCGCCAACAAAACTGAGTTTTTGGGATATAAAGAGGGATGTTATCGAACAAAACAAGCACTTATTGTGTAGCTGGGACTCTTGTGAATGCAACCAGATGAAGATCTTCAAAGGTAAGTGATTAATTTTATTGCTATTTCTGACTTTCGTGACTCCTCTACTTGGTTGGAAAATGTTTGTATGCTTTTGTAAGCGGGGCGCTGTCCTCAGATAATCGCATGGTATGCTTTCGCCGTAAAGTCTTTTTGAAATCTGACAAAGCTGCTGGATTAAAAATAAGTTAATCTTTAAGCCGATGTATAACACTTGTATTTTTATGAATGTTTATTATGACTATTTCTGTATTTTGAATTTGGCGATCTGCAATTTCATCGGATGTTGTCGAGGTGGGTCACTAGCGGAAGGCCTGCACCAGAAAGGTTAAAACTTTGTGGCAACAGTTTGGGGAAGGCCCTTTCCTGTTTCAGCATGACAACTCCCATGTGCACAAAGCGAGGTCCATACAGAAATGGTTTTTGTCGAGAGCGGTGTGGAAGAACTTGACTGGTCTGCACAGAGCCCTGACCTGAACCCCATCGAACTTTGGGATGAATTGGAACGCCGACTGGAAGCCAGGCCTAATTGGCCAACATCATTGACCGACCTCACTAATGCTCTTGTGGCTGAATGGAAGCAAGTCCCCGCTGCAATTTCAACATTTAGTGGAAAGCTTTCCAAGAAGAGTGGAAGCTATTCTAGCAGCAAAGGGGGGTCCAACTCCATATTAATGCCCATGATTTTGGAATGAGATGTTCAACAAGCAGGCCTCCATATACTTTTGGTCATGTAGTGTATCTTTGGCTATGAGTGATAATTATTATTTTTTGCCTCAGCGACAATTATTTGAATAATTCAATAGATGATTTGTGCACAAAGGTGATGACTGAAGTGTCTTATAAGGAATTTTCAAATCTGACTTTTCTATGTGGAAATTCTCTACATGGAAATTGCCTATCTGGGCTGGGAGTCAATTAAACTGCAGTACCGAAGCAAAACTGTAGGAGCAGTCAAAACCATGCTTCAAGAAAGCATGGCATTGTTTATTAATCAGAAACACCTGCAAAGTTATTCCTCCTTGTGACCGAGATGAGCCAAACAGCCTTGTGTCCACTTGGCCGCCTGAGCCATGGAGCAAATAAAAATAGCAAATGCATTTAAACTCAGTTTTTCACAATTCCTTACATTTAACCCTAGGAACAATTCCCTGTCTTAGGTCAGTTAGGATCACCACTTTATTTTAAGAATGTGAAATGTCAGAATAATACTAGAGAGAGTGATTTATTTCAGCTTTTATTTTTTCCATCACATTCCCCGTTGCTCAGAAATTTACATACACTCAATTAGTATTTGGTAGCATTGCCTTTAAATAGTTTAACTTGGGTCAAACGTTTCGGGTAGCCTTCCACAAGCTTCCCACAATAAGTTTGGTGAATTTTGGCCCATTCCCCGTGACAGTGCTGGTGTAACTGAGTCTGGCCTTCTTGCTCGCTCGCACACGCTTTTTCAGTTCTGCCCACACATTTTCTGTGGGATTGAGGTCAGGGCTTTGTGATGGCCATACCTTGACTTTGTTGTCCTTAAGCCATTTTGCCACAACTTTGGAAGTATGCTTGGGGTCATTGTCCATTTGGAAGACCCATTTGCGACCAAGCATTAACTTCCTGACTGATGTCTTGAGATGTTGCTTCAATATATCCACAGAATTTGCTACCTCATGATGCCATCTATTTTGTGAAGTGCACCAGTCCCTCCTGCAGCAAAGCACCACCACAATATGATGCTGCCACCCCTGTGCTTCATGGTTGGGATGGTGTTCTTCGGCTTGCAAGCCTCTCTCTTTTTCCTTCAAACATAACAATGGTCATTATGGCCGAACAGTTCTATTTTTGTTTCATCAGACCAGAGGACATTTCTCCAAAAAGTATGATCTTTGTCCCCATGTGCAGTTGCAAGTGTGGCTTTTTAGTGTGGCTTTTTAATGGCGGTTTTGGAGCAGTGTTTTTTTCCCTTGCTGAGCGGCCTTTCAGGTTATGTTGATATAGGACCTGTTTTACTGTGGATATAGATGCTTTTGTACCTGTTTCCTCCAGCATCTTCACAAAACCTTTGCTGTTGTTCTGGGATTGATTTGCACTTTTCGCACTAAAGTACGTTCATCTCTAGGAGAGAGAACTTCATCAAGCCATCATACCTCCTTCCTGAGAGGTATGATGGCTGCGAGGTCCCATGGTGTTTATACTTGCGTACTATTGTTTGTACAGATGAACGTGGTACCTTCAGGCGTTTGGAAATTGCTCCCAAGGATGAACCAGGCTTGTTGAGGTCTACAATTTATTTTCTGAGGTTTTGCCTGATTTATTTAGATTTTCCCATGATGTCAAGCAAAGAGGCACTGAGTTTGAAGGTAGGCCTTGAAATACATCCACAGGTTAAACCTCAGTCAAAGGATGTCAATTAGCCTATCAGAAGCTTCTAAAGCCATTACATAATTTTCTGGAATTTTCCAAGCTGTTTACAGGTACAGTGAACTTAGTATATGTAAACTTCTGACCCACTGGAATTGTGACAGTGAATTATAAGTGAAATAATCTGTCTGTAAAACAATTTGTTGGAAAAATTACTTGTGTCATGCACAAAATAGATGTCCTAACCGACTTGCCAAAACTATAGTTTGTTAACAAGGAATGTGTGGAGTGGTTGAAAAGCGAGTTTTAATGACTCCAACCTAAGTGTGTGTAAACTTCCGACTTCAACTGTAAGTAGCCTTTGTCATTCTTCAGAGGTGGAACCTAAATGTGCATTTTATCTATAGGACAGGAAAATACATCGAAATAGTGGCGGCAACTTACTCTGGGGGCGTCCTTTAATTGATGAAGAATAACACAATTGATTTAATAGCGTCCACCTGTTTGCAAAAGTAGTGGGTCACATGATTTAAGAATAACTTCCCCTGTTTAAGAATAACTTCCCCTGTTAAAGAATAACTTCCCCTGTTAAAGAATAACTTCCCCTGTAAGTTCCCTTAGTTGGACAGTGCGTTTCAAACAATGACTCAACCATAGAGCCACCAATGAGCTTTAAAAACATGTCAGGGATACATTTTTAGGCAGGCACATATCAGGGGAGGTTATAAAACAATTCTAAGACACGGAATATCCCTTTGAGTATGGTCAAGTATGTTAATTCATCCGTGGACGGTGCATCATATCAAACTGGCACTGTGAGTATCTGGCCTCCTTCCTATCTGAGCTGTAGGAAAGAACGGAAACTAATCAGGGATATCACTATGAGGCCAAATATGAGTTTAAAACAGCCCCAGTGTTAATTGGTTGAGCTGAGAGAGAGCAGTGCATGGATCCACAACATTGCATTCACTCCACATTACTAACCTAGGGGATAGTGGGGTAAGTTGAGCCAACCCTTGTTACTCGGAAACCGAACACACAATTAATCATTTGACCAAATATTTAGGATGAGGTCATCATTTCATGGACCCTGTGAAGGAAGAACCCACATGGAAGAAGTGTTAAGCAAGTTAGGTCCAAAACACAGATTTTCACCCAATCAAATAGATGTTTGTGTTAGAGGTTTCATGATGCTTGTGTCTAAACCAAAGTAGATCATTTAAAAAGTGTTCTATACATCAGTTGGGTTTTCTAAAAGCTTCAATATGAGGTCCTAAACCTATCATGAAAGTGCATCCTCCTAGCTGTGTGGAATAATATAGTCAAAACGTGAAGAGAAGGGGCCATAGGGCGGGCTGCCTTCTGAGAATTCGTAGGCAATCGAATAAACCCCCACTTCCTTCCATTCTGCTAGCAAACCTATGATCTTTGGGAAATAAAATCGATGACCTATGTGGAAGATTAAACTTCAAAACTGTAATATCTTATGCTTCACGGAGTCGTGGCTGAATGACGTCATTATCAACATACATCTTGCTGGTTATACGCTGTATCGGCAGAATAGAACAGTCACGTCTGGTAAGACAAGGGGCGGCGGACTATGTATTTTTGTAAATAACAGCTGGTGCATGATATCTAAGGAAGTCTAGAAAGTTTTGCTCGCCTGAGGTGGGGTATCTCATGTTAAGCTGTAGACCACACTATCTACCAAGAGAGTTTTCATCTGTATTATTTGTAGCTGTCTACATACCACCACAGACTGATGCTGGCACTAAGACTGCACTGAATTATCTGTATTCCGCCAGAAGCAAACAGGAAAACGTTCACCCAGAGGCGGTACTCCTAGTAGCCGGGGGACTTTAATGCAGGGACACTTAAATCCGTCTTACCAAATTTCTATCAGCATGTTAATGTGCAACCAGAGGGACCACCTTTACTCCACACACAGAAATGCATACAAAGCTCTCCCTCGCCCTCCATTTGGCAAATCTGACCATAATTCTATCCTCTTGATTCCTGCGTACAAGCAAAAATTTAAGCAGGAAGCACCAGTGATTCGATCAATAAAAAAGTTGTCAGATGAAGCAGGTGCTAAGCTACAGGACTGTTTAGCAAGCACAGACTGGAATATGTTCCGGGATTCCTCCGATAGCGGTGAGGAGTACACAACATCAGTCAGTCATTGGCTTCATCAATAAGTGCATCGATGATGTCATCCCCACAGTGACCGTACGTACATACCACAACCAGAAGCCATGGATTACAGGCCACATCCGCACTGAGCTAAAGGCTAGCGCTGCCATATTCAAGGAGTGGGACTCTAACCCTGAAGCTTATAAGAAATCCCGCTATGCCCTGCGACGAACCATCAAACAGGCAAAGCATCAATACAGGACTAAGATCAAATCACACTACACCGGCTCTGACACTCGTCAGATGTGGCAGGGCTTGAAACTACTACAGACTACAAAGGGAAGCACAGCCGAGAGCTGCCCAGTGACGCGAGCCTACCAGACAAGCTAAACTACTTCTATGCTCGCTTCGAGGCAAATAACACTGAAACATGCATGAGAGCACCAGCTGTTCCAGAAGACTGTGTGATCATGCTCTCCGCAGCCGATGTGAGTAAGACCTTAAAACAGGTCAACATTCATAAGGCTGTAGGGCCAGACGGATTACCAGGACATGTACTGCGAACATGCGCTGACCAACTGACAAGTGTCTTCACTGACATTTTCAGCCTCTCCCTGTCCTAGTCTGTAATACCAACATGTTTTAAGCAGACCACCATAGTCCCTGTGCCCCAGAACACTAAAGTAATCTGCCTAAATGACTACCAACCCTTGGCAATCATGTCTGTAGCCATGAAGTGCTTTGAAAGGCTGGTCATGGCTCACATCAACACCATTATCCCAGAAACCCTAGACCCACTCCAATTTGCATACCGCCTCAAAAAGGTGCACAGATGATGCAATCTCTATTGCACTCCACACTGCCCTTTCCCATCTGGACAAAAGGAACACCTATGTGAGAATGTTATTCATTGACTACAGCTCAGCGTTCTGCACAATAGTGCCCTCAAAGCTCATCAATAAGCTAAGGACCCTGGGACTAAACACCTCCCTCTGCACCCGGATCCTGGACTTCCTGACGGGTTGCCCTCAGGGGGTAAGGGTAGGTAACAACACATCCGCCACGCTGATCCGCTCAAGGGTGCGTGCTCAGTCCCGTCCTGTATTCCCTGTTCACTCATGACTGCATGGCCAGGCACGACTCCAACACCATTATTAAGTTTGCCGATGACACATGGTCCAAGCACACCAAGACAGTCGTGAAGAGGGCACGACAAAACCTATTCCCCCTCAGGAGACTGAAAAGATTCTCAAAAGGTTCTACAGCTGCACCATTGAGAGCATCCTGACTGGTTGCATCACTGCCTGGTATGGCAGCTGCTCAGCAAGGCACTACAGAGGGTAGTGTAAGGCCCAGTACATCACTGGGGCCAAGCTTCCTGCCATCCAGGACCTCTATACCAGGCGGTGTCAAAGATTCCAGCTACCCTAGTCATAGACTGTTCTCTCTGCTACCGCACGGCAGCGGTACTGGAGCACCAAGTCTAGGTCCAAGAGACTTCTTAACAGCTACTACCCCCAAGCTGTTAGACTCCTGAACATCTGATCAAATGGCCACCCAGACTATTTGCATTGTGCCCCCCTACCCCCCTCTTTTACACCCCTACTACTCTCTATTGTTGTCATCTACCTACATGTACATATTACCTCAAATAACCGGTGCCCTCGCACATTGACTCTGTGCTGGTATCCCCCCGTATATTAGTCTCGCTATTGTTATTTTACTGCTGCTCTTTAATTACTTGTTACTTTTATTTCTTATTCGTATTTTTTTCAACTGAATTGTTGGTTTGGGGCTCTTTTGTAAGCATTTCACTGTAAGGTTGTATTCGGCTCATGTGACTAATACAATTTGATTTGATACCAACGGTCAAGAATGGTGGCGGTAGTGTGATGGTTTGGGGATGCTTTGCTGCCTCAGGACCTGGACAACTTGCCATCATTGAAGGAACTATGAATTCTGCTCTGTATCAGAGAATTCTAACGGAGAATGTCAGGCCAACTGTCCATGAGCTGAAGCTGAAGTGCAGCTGGGCCATGCAGCAAAACACACAATCAAGTCTACATGTAAATGGTTAAAAAGCAACACATTTGAAGTGGCCTAGTCAAAGTCCAGTTGAGTGTGAGGTGGCAATTACTTTTTTCACACAGGGGCATTGGGTGTTGCATAACTTTGTTAATTGAATACATGAAATAGTGTAAGTATTAACATTGTGTGTCATTTGTTCACTTAGGTTCCCTTCATATAATATTAGGTTTTGGTTGAAGATCTGAAAACATTCAGTGTCAGAAAAGAGCAGAAATAGAGAAAATCAGAAAGGGGGCAAATACTTTTTCACAGCACTGCATGTTAGAAGTCTAGTGTTACAAAAAATACAAAGTATTTGTTAAGTGTTAAGCCTGTGTTAAAATGATTCAAAAAGTAATTGTGATTATGTTGAACTGTGTTTGGTAAATAAAGATAGATGTGGTTTTAAAGGTTAGAGGGAATAGTTCACTCAGTACAGAAATGTGGAGGTGGCATGTTGCGTTTATTATTTTTGTTCAGTATATGTTAGAAAGAAAACTATTTTTCCCTTGACAGAGTGATGCTGAATGTTAAACATTTCTTAATTTACCCCAATATCCCCTATGACAGAGTAAGAAGAAGGAAGCCTGTTCAAAAAGAAGAAGAATCAAAATCATCCTTCCTGTTTGACTCAAGGACATTAAGTAATACTACAAGGCAGCGGGGCGGCAGGTTAAGAGCATTGGGCCTGTAACCGAAAGGTCGCTGGTTCAAATCCCTGAGCTGACAAGGTGAAAAATCTGTCGCTGTGTTCTTGAGCAAGGCACTTAACCCTAATTGCTCCTGTGAGTCGCTCTGGAAAACAGTGTCTGCTTATAAATAGCACGAATGTAACTTTTTGGCCTAAATGAAAAACGTAAGGTTTGGGAACCCATCTCGCAGGTCGCAATTGTAAATGAGAACTTGTTCTCAACTTGCCTACCTGGTTAACCGTCTTTGTGGTGTGTGTGTGTGTGTGTGTGTGTGTGTGTGTGTGTGTGTGTGTGTGTGTGTGTGTGTGTGTGTGTGTGTGTGTGTGTGTGTGTGTGTGTGTGTGTGTGCCTGCCTGCCTGCTGTTAGAGTGCCTAGTGAAGGTCTTCACATGCCTTTGCTACAGTCAATTTTTTTTTTTTTACTGTTCTACAGAACCTACTCCACAAGAAAAAGATTCTGAAGTAAATAAAAAACAAAGATGTCTTGATTCCGATGGTTTTCACACCCCAGGGTGAATACTGAAGCACCTTTGGTGGCAATTACAGCTGTGAAGAATTTTGAATAATTTTCCAACGTCTTTGCTCAACTTTTGGGGGCGACATAAATCCATTGTTTTTGGCAAAATTGCTCAAGATCAGTCAATTTGGTTGGGGATCATTGATGGACAGCAATATTCAAGTGTTGTCTCTCAAGTGGACTTAAGTCCGGACTGAGACTGAACCACGCAGGAACATGCAACACCTCTTCGAAAGCCATTTTGATGTGTCTTTGACCTTCAAATTAATTTAATAGCCTGCTGAAAAATACAACAATCCCAGTGTTAGGTTTTCCTCTAAGTTTTTAGCTTGTCAATTCCCCTTTCATATTTATTTTGGTCCTGAGAAAACTCCTCAGTCCTTAGCAGTGACAACAAGCATAACCATAACATGATGCTGCCACCACAATACATGTGACGGGTTTCACTCCGAGATTTGTATTTTTTTTTTTTTATGATTTTTATTTCACCTTTATTTAAAGAAAATAAGACATGATATGATGCAATACCTAATCATCAACCTTAACCTGGGACTTAGTCTGGGTCAATACTGGACAATTTACATTTTACAGGTCTCGTTTAATTTAAATCTGAAATAGTGAGTCATTTAGAAAATAACTGATATACTCTATATTATGGACTGAGCAAATATAAACCGGAGCAAAGATAAGTCAAAGTTGTTGGATCCATATAGAATAGAATCTTTAAGATTAGAAACCTGTTTGAAAAGAACATCCTTAACAAAACGGTTACTGTACTCTTGGGTGATGTTGGTGTCATCCACATTGATATCAAAATGATACTGTCATAGAAATACCAAAATCATGAATTTAACGAATTCATGGAATTGACTCTCCCCATTGGTTCCATATATTCAATTGGAATTTCATGTAGGTAATTTTAGGAAAGAATAACATGGTAGTAATGTCTGATGAAATTACAGCAATTGTTCAGCAATACATGAGAATCAAATGCACTTTACCTGTCAGTGCAGATCAATAGTGATGCTCTCGTGATGGACACACTTGACAGTGTCGAACTCTAACTCAGTTTTCTTGTTTTCTCTATTTATTTTCCTCTCCCAATATGTCCTGGAGAGTTATACAATGTGTTGTGCAAAGATATGGCCGCAACTGGGAAAATTCTACATCTTTTATGCAAAGTGTTGTGCAAAGCTATGGCCACAACTGGTCAAATTCGACATCTGTTTCCTTTTCACAAATGAAGGTATCGTGAGAAGAGTGTAGAGTGCAATGAAATGCTTAAACCTGAATTCCCACTTTGCATGTGGAAATATATGTTTTCCCCTCTTCTGGTGGAGAATCTATTCGTTCAGCTGTACTTTCCAACTCCACTGACCTCTCAGTTTGGCTTTTATCTGAAAAGCAGAGACAGACCTTTACTGAATATATTATATCGTAGGGTTCCATAATATACTCTTAGTACTACTCTTAATTGATCTCTAGGACTGCATTATATAACTGAAATATGTTTGTAAAGAAAAATAATGGAAGTGGACTTTAGGGTCCGTTGCTGCTGGGTCTGAGCCAAGTCTCATTTGCATCCGGACCGGAGAGCGCCAGTCGAGAAAGTCCAATATACAGACGGTGACATTCACCTGCTTCAAGATGGCCTCCCTCACAGCAGGATCACTGAAGTTCATAGGTGAATCAGGGGTCAGCTCCAATCTCATCCATCTGTTTCTTCTCGACGGGAATCTTAGTGGTGGGGAGGGGGGAGGAGCTGTAACACTTTTTTGGATCTGTGTCTACAGACAGCACAGACGGGTCCACCGTCCTGCTATGGGCTTGGAGAAAACAACAAACGTTTCAGGGGTTCCAAAGATAATCTGCGTAATCTGTATCTTACCGTTGTTGCACTGTTCTGTCCATTTGTCATAACCAGGACAGTTCTCATTCCCATTTTCCAACAACAAATGGATGTACCAAACACAGACCCCTCAAAGACCCCCCTCCCTGCCCCAATCCCAATGAATCACATAATTGATAAGGGGTGATTCTGCAGATTCTGGTTGATAAGGGGTGATTCTTTCATCTGGTGGAAGAGAACTCATCATTATAACAATAGAACAGGTATTTATGATTACACCCCCTATCTAATCATTTTAAATATTCTGGCCGCGACAGTTGACAGTCCCCATCGTTGTTTGGTTACTGGGCTTCTGAGTGGCTCAGCGGTCTAAGGCACTGCATCTCAGTGCTTGAGGCGTCACTACAGACACCCTAGTTTGAATCCAGGCTGTATCACAACCGACTGTGATTGGGAGTCCCATATGGGCAATGCACAATTGGCCCAGCGTCGTCCGGGTTTGGCCGGTGTAAATAAGAATAAGTTCTTAACTGACTTTGCCTAGTTAAATAAAGGTTAAAATAAAAAAATAAAATGATGCTTCCCAATATCTGAAGGAGGAGTAACTCTGGTCTGACCACATCTTACTGTCTTTATACAGTCCTATCCAACTCTCCACTGGGCTTGACCACAGTGTTCATTAGCCTTGGCATCTCCTCCATGCTGTCTGTGGCCAGGTCAATGAAATGATTTTTACAGTAACTATGTGCTTTGGTCCAGTTCTTCTCCAGGTTCACCAGATAATACTGGCATTGATCACAACCAGGGAGCATTGAGAAAAAACCCTGTAAAACACAGACATTTTGGAAAAGTATTTGGAACCATGTGGAAGTCTATGGACAAGGATTTTGGTGGAAATTAGCTTTGTGTTTGCGGTAAATGATCTTTATGGGAAAGCAATTGATGAATGTACTTAAGTTGTAATTGACAAGAACTTGAAATGAATCATTGATTGCCCTTCTCCTTGAACAATTATCCAACCGTTTTATCATATCCAAAATATATGACTAATCCTGTGAAAAAGCACCCTGATTCCATTAAACATTTAGTTGTAACAAGTGAAATAAACAACGAAGTAATACAAATCATTACATGGTCATGTTTGATGGAAGTAAACATGACATGTAGCCAACTTGTTTTAAAGAGGTAAAGTCCTCTGATAAATAACTTGGTATAAAAAGTCTAATTGGGAAACGGCCCTGTCACATACAGAGATGTCAAACTCAAACATAAACCTACCTTTCAGTAGACCAACAAAAATATGCTCTGGTGATGGACCCCTTTGTGTTATGTCAGCCTTTGTGTTGTGTATTATTTATCACCCTCTCATTGTTCTGTCACTCCATTTATTTTCTCTAGATGTATGCAAAACGGGCCAAGCTATGCCCACAAAACCAATTTTGTTTATGAGTCATGCATTGTGTAGTGTTACATTCTGAGAGGAAGGACATTATGGGGTTTGTTTTGCATGCGAGGATGTTGCTCCTACCTAACTCTTCTATGTTACATTTTGAATTGTCTCCAGCAATGTTCCATCCCAAAAATGTAGGCACTGAGCAAATGTCATGTCTGCTGAGTGTACATTTGAATGTTGTGAAAATTCTGTTCAACTTCCAGCGCTTCGTTTACTTTGAAAACTGAGGCTTCTTCATTGCTTGCTGTTTGGGGTTTTAGGCTGGGTTTCTGTACAGCACTTTGAGATATCAGCTGATGTTTTTTTTATTTTTTTTATTTCACCTTTATTTAACCAGGTAGGCTAGTTGAGAACAAGTTCTCATTTGCAACTGCGACCTGGCCAAGATAAAGCATAGCAGTGTGAACAACAGAGTTACACATGGAGTAAACAATTAGCAAGTCAATAACACAGTAGAAAAAAATGGGCAGTCTATATACAATGTGTGCAAAAGGCATGAGGAGGTAGGCGAATAATACAATTTTGCAGATTAACACTGGAGTGATAAATGATCAGATGGGCATGTACAGGTAGAGATATTGGTGTGCAAAAGAGCAGAAAAGTAAATAAATAAAAACAGTATAAAAACAGTATGGGAATGAGGTAGGTGAAAAAGGGTGAGCTATTTACCTATAGACTATGTACAGCTGCAGCGATCGGTTAGCTGCTCGGATAGCTGATGTTTGAAGTTGGTGAGGGAGATAAAAGTCTCCAACTTCAGCGATTTTTGCAATTCGTTCCAGTCACAGGCAGCAGACTACTGGAACGAAAGGCGGCAAATGAGGTGTTGGCTTTAGGGATGATCAGTGAGATACACCTGCTGGAGCGCGTGCTACGGATGGGTGTTGCCATCGTGACCAGTGAACTGAGATAAGGCGGAGCTTTACCTAGCATGGACTTGTAAATGACCTGGAGCCAGTGGGTCTGGCGACGAATATGTAGTGAGGGCCAGCCGACTAGAGCATACAAGTCGCAGTGGTGGGTGGTATAAGGTGCTTTAGTGACAAAACGGATGGCACTGTGATAGACTGCATCCAGTTTGCTGAGTAGAGTGTTGGAAGCCATTTTGTAGATGACATCGCCGAAGTCGAGGATCGGTAGGATAGTCAGTTTTACTAGGGTAAGCTTGGCAGCGTGAGTGAAGGAGGCTTTGTTGCGGAATAGAAAGCCGACTCTGGATTTGATTTTTGATTGGAGATGTTTGATGTGAGTCTGAAGGAGAGTTTGCAGTCTAGCCAGACACCTAGGTACTTATAGATGTCCACATATTCAAGGTTGGAACCATCCAGGGTGGTGATGCTAGTCGGGCATGCGGGTGCAGGCAGCGATCGGTTGAAAAGCATGCATTTGGTTTTACTCGCGTTAAGAGCAGTTGGAGGCCACGGAAGGAGTGCTGTATGGCATTGAAGCTCGTTTGAGGTTTGATAGCACAGTGTCCAATGACGGGCCGAAAGTATATAGAATGGGGTCGTCTGCGTAGAGGTGGATCAGGAATCGCCCGCAGCAAGAGCAACATCATTGATATATACAGAGAAAAGAGTCGAGAATTGAACCCTGTGGCACCCCCATAGAGACTGCCAGAGGACCGGACAGCATGCCCTCTGATTTGACACACTGAACTCTGTCTGCAAAGTAATTGGTGAACCAGGCAAGGCAGTCATCCGAAAAACCGAGGCTGTTGAGTCTGCCGATAAGAATTTGGTGATTGACAGAGTCGAAAGCCTTTGGCGAGGTCGATGAAGACGGCTGCACAGTACTGTCTTTTATCGATGGCGGTTATGATATCATTTAGTACCTTGAGTGTGGCTGAGGTGCACCCGTGACCGGCTCGAAACCAGATTGCACAGCGGAGAAGGTTGGGATTCGAGATGGTCAGTGACCTGTTTGTTGACTTGGCTTTCAAGACCTTAGATAGGCAGGGCAGGATGGATATAGGTCTATAGCAGTTTGGGTCCAGGGTGTCTCCTCCTTGAAGAGGGGGATGACTGCGGCAGCTTTCAATCCTTGGGGATCTCAGACGATATGAAAGAGAGGTTGAACAGGCTGGTAATAGGGGTTGCGACAATGGCGGCAGATAGTTTCAGAAATAGCGGGTCCAGATTGTCAAGCCCAGCTGATTTGTACAGGTTTTGCAGCTCTTTCAGAACATCTGCTATCTGGATTTGGGTAAAGGAGAACCTGGAGAGGCTTGGGTGAGGAACTACGGGGGGGCGGAGCTGTTGGCCGAGGTTGGAGTAGCCAGGCGGAAGGCATGGCCAGCCGTTGAGAAGTGCTTATTGAAGTTTTCGATAATCATGGATTTATCGGTGGAGACCGTGTTTCCTAGCCTCAGTGCAGTGGGCAGCTGGGAGGAGGTGCTCTTGTTCTCCATGGACTTCACAGTGTCCCAGAACTTTTTGGAGTTGGAGCTACAGGATGCAAACTTTTGCCTGAAGAAGCTGGCCTTAGCTTTCCTGACTGACTGCGTGTATTGGTTCCTGACTTCCCTGAACAGTTGCATATCACGGGGGCTATTCGATGCTATTGCAGTCCGCCACAGGATGTTTTTGTGCTGGTCGAGGGCAGTCAGGTCTGGAGTGAACCAAGGGCTATATATGAAGGGCTATATAAATAAATTTGATTTGATTTGCTTCTACCCACTTTATGTTACAGTTTTTACAGTGTTTGATCATAATGTGGGCCTACCAGAGTGGCCTACCATAAAAAACAATGCATCCCATAACATTTTAACATGGAAATAGCTGTTTTATCAGTCAGCCTACATTAGCAGCCAATGTGTGGTGTTCAATGTAGGCCTACATTCCATAAGACTTTTGAAAAAAACATGCAGGGCTTGACATTAACCTGTTTATCCACTTGTCCTTCAGACAAGGTGACTGAACATTTTGTTGTGTTGTTCGATGCAAGAAACCATTTTACAAAGCAAAATGCATTATTTCCATACCATTATTACAGAGAATCAGACAAGTTATGCTACCCTCTGCCTATTGGCTACTTTAGCTTATTCACGCCTGTCTCAAAATACAACACTGCCCCTTTAAGAAGAAAAAAAAGCTCTTTACCTGACTCGCTTTTCAAAGATGTCTAGAAATGCACATATTATGCTCTCGTAGGCAGCAATCTCTTCCCTATTGCTGACTACAAACTATATATAACTGGGTTAATAACTCACTACCTAGCAAAGGATATGAAATAAATGTGCACACGTGGCTACATACAGTTTTTACTTTGATCTGAAAACAAGCACATCTTCTCACGACCGCTCATGCTATAAACACAGTCCAGTTCCAAGTAAATGGCACAGATCCATATATGGCAATGGCCTATTTGCCGATTGGCCTACTGCAGCACTGATTGGTTATGCCACACCAGTCTGTGTAAAGTACGGGCTGAGTTGTACAGGCTGAGTCTTACATGTCAATTCAATAAAATCATACTCCGATGCGTTCTGCCTACAACAAAATCTCTTGCATAATTCGTTTTGTTTCGGTATGTTGCATTGAAAGTAACTAATATTACATTGATTCGATCCGAATTGCCATAGTAAAGAGAAACGTTGAGAGTGTTAACATTTGAGGTTGGCTATATGATCACACCGGTAATAGGTCCATTGTTGTATTATTGAGAGAGCATACATTTCAATCATTTACTTCTTATTTTACTGGGCTGATGGTGCCTGCATCAGATGGTCAGTCTTAGCTGAGGGAGAGATCAGCAGACTGAGGGTCCGCCTCTCAACATCCCTCCTCTCGTCCTTTCCTCCACTGACACTGACCAAAAAGGGACACCGTCTTCCAGTTGATGGCGAAACTCGAGTCGCACCGCACTATTTCTGCCTCATGCACAAATTCGTGTTGTTACTCCTATGAACAGAGAAAGTGAAATATGCCTCGATATTAAAAAGGACCCAAGCTGCTAATAATAACAACAACGCAAGCCTATCGATACACTTTGCTACTCATTCCTTACTGCTGCAGTGCGTGTTGTAGTGCTGAGCAGGGACGGACTGGGAGTAAAAAACGACCCTGGACTTTAATCCGGACCGGCCCACCAGAACCGGCCCCTGAATAATCCACCACGGCCCCCTGCTAATGCACGCACGTACACACACGCCCAGCCCCTAATACAACCAGCTAGCTGCATCACAACCATTGATCACTATTGCAGTACTACTTTAACAAGGCTGCAGAACACACACACAAACACTGCACATGATTATAAAACATATACAGAACACACACGGAATATGTCATGATTGAACTACCTCATATCACCTGAAGCCTAGAGTGGGGAAAAAAAGATTATTAAATACCCACAATTCTCGCTGAGACACAGAACTGTCTAACTGCTGCTCAGGGTCAGCTGGCTGGCTTCGAGTCATGGGAGTACACCTTCTGAAAAACAGTGGATGAACACCTCTCCAAAAATAGAACGTAACCTGTGACTTAGAGCAGCACAAGCCATCATGAGTCATGATTCATCTACATCACCTGAAGCCTGGAGTAATAAAGAGATGCTACAATATCCACAGTAATATCCACATTACTGTGCAGCCGTCTTCATCAACCTGGCCAAGGCTTTCGACTCTTGTCAATCACCCTATTCTTATTGGCAGACTCAACAGCCTTGGTTTCTCTAATGACTGCCTCGCCTGGTTCACTAACTACTTCACAGATAGAGTTCAGTGTGTCAAATCGGAGGGCCTGTTGTCCGGACCTCTGGCAGTCTCTATGGGGGTGCCCTCTACAGGGTTTTCTCTGTATATATCAATGATGTCGCTCTTGCTGCTGGTGATTCTTTGATCCACCTCTACGCAGACGACGCCATTCTGTATACATCTGGCCATTCTTTGGACACTGTGTTAACTAACCTCCAAACGAGCTTCAATGCCATACAAACTCCTTCCGTGGCCTCCAACTGCTCTTAATGCTAGTAAAACAAAATGCATGCTCTTAACCGATCACTCCCCGCACCCGCCTGCCCGACTAGCATCACTATTCTGGACGGCTTTGAATATGTGGACAACTATAAATACCTAGGTGTCTGGCTAGGCTGTAAACTCTCCTTCCAGACTCATATTAAGCATCTACAATCCAAAATTAAATCTAGAATCAGCTTCCTATTTCACAACAAAGCCTCCTTCACTCATGCTGCCAAACATACCCTCGTGAAACTGACTATCCTACCGATCCTTGACTTTGGCGATGTCATTTACAAAATATCCTCCAACACTCTACTCAGCAAATTAGATGCTGTCTATCACAGTGCCATCCGTTTTGTCACCAAAGCCCCACCACTGCGACCTGTATGCTTTCGTTGGCTGGACCTCGCTTCATATTCGTCGCCAAACCCACTGGCTCCAGGTCATCTATAAGTCTTTGCTAGGTAAAGCTCACCATAGCAACACCCACACGTAGCATGTGCTAAAGCAGGTAAATTTCACTGGTCATCCCCAAAGCCAACACCTAATTTTGGCCGACTTTCCTTCCAGTTCTCTGCTGCCAATGACTGGAACGAATTGCAAAAATCACTGAAGTTGGAGACTTACTGTATATCTCCCTCACTAACTTTAAGCATCAGCTATCAGAGCGGCTTACCGACCGCTGCAGCTGTACACAGCCCATCTGTAAATAGCCCATCTGTAAATAGCCCATCCAACCAACTACCTACCTCATCCCCATATTTGCTTTTGTTTTCTGCTCTTTTGCACACTAGTATTTCTACTTGCACATCCTCATCTGCACATCTATCACTCCAGTGTTAATTTCTAAATTGTAACTACTTTGCCAATATGTCCTATTTGTTGGATGTTATTTGGGAGACGTTTCTAGGGTCCAGAAGGGCTAGGTCAGCATATAGAGTGCCATGAGACAGACATCGCCTGTGGATACTATCTGTAACTGTATACAGAATTTGAATGTGGACTTGAACTTTATAGGCACTCTCTGCCTCTGTCAAAGCTTCATCTTGAGCCATCTCTCCAGACATTATTTCCTTCTTTCTTGCCCTTTTCTGTGGCAGAGTGGCTTCCACCTCCTCCAACTCTGTATCCTCATCCTGTTCGTTGATGTTCTTATTTGCAAACTGAACAAATGTGTCTGTAATTATGTAGTACTTGAAAGGGGTATGAAAGGGGAAATACCTTTATGGGGTATCTGTACTTGACTTTACTATTTATATTATTGACAACTTTTGCTTTTACTTCACTACATTCCGAAATAAAATATTTTACTTTTTACTCCATACATTTTCCCTGACAACCCAAAGTACTAGTTACATTTTGAATTCTTAGCAGAACAGGAAAATTGTGAAATTCACGCACTTATTAAGAGAACACGTGGTCATCCCTACTGCCTATGGTCTGGCGGACTCACTAAGCACAAAGGCATCTTTTATAAATAACATCTGAGTGTTGGAGTGTGCCCCTGGCTATCCGTACATTTTAAAAACAGGAACTTGGTGCCATCGGCTTTGCTTAATATAAGGAATTTGAAATGATTTATACTTTTATTTTTACATTTTGATACATTTTAGCAATTTAATGTACTTTTGATACCTAAGTATATTTAAAACCAAATACTTTTAGATTTTTACTCAAGTAGTATTTTACAGGGTGACTTTCACTTTTACTTGAGTAACTTTTTATTAAGGTATCTTTACTTTTACTCAAGTATAACCATTGGGTACTTTTCCCACCACTGCCAATAAGCATACTACATACTTAATTAATGTCACAAATAGTATGGTTAGTGCGGTAAGTATGAGTATTCGAACACAGCTATGGTTTTAAACGTTTTGAAATCTCGCAGTTTGAACTTTGCTGTAGCTTTCTTTTAAGCCTGCTACTTTACTGCAGACATGATAATCTGAGCCATCCGATTGGCCAGCAGTAGGCCTAGGAACACAAGGGTTTATCGTTGGATGTTTAACAGAAATGTTTGCCGATTGACTAGGAATGTCTTGTAGATCGACCAGTCTGAAGTTCATGATCGGTTGGTGACCACTGCTCAAGAAAGTTGAGTGAAGTTCAGTCTCGTGCTTCTCTCCGTGGGCCGATATTTCTTCTGTATGGCAGTCCCAGTGGAGCTGGAGGCAGTCTCTGAGCTACTGCATGCCCACGGATACCCGTGGCGCGCAGCTTAGAGGGATTATTGATCTCCAGTAGATGTCGACTGATTAATCGGAATGACGGATTAATTAGGGCCGATTTAAAGTTTTCATAACAATCGGTAATCTGCATTTTTGCCCACCGATTGTGGCCGATTACATTGCACTCCATGAGGAGACTGCGTGGCAGGCTGACTACCTGTTACGAGAGTGCAGCAAGACGCCAAGGTAGGTTGCTAGCTAGCCTTAAACTTATCTTATAAAACCAATCAATCTTAACATAATCACTAGTTAACTACACATGGTTGATGATATTACTAGTTTATCTAGCTTCTCCTGCGTTGCATATAATCAATGCGGTGCCTGTTAATTACTCATCAAATCACAGCCTACTTCACCAAACGGGTGATGATTTAATGTGTGTACCTAACCATAAACATCAATGCTTTTCTTTAGAATCAATAAACAAGTATATATTTTTATACCTGCATATTTAGTTAATGTTGCCTGCTAACATGAATTTATTTTAACTAGGGAAATTGATTCACTTTTCTTGCGTTCCGTGCAAGCAGTCAGGGTATATGCAGCAGGTTGGGCCGCCTGGCTTGTTGCGAACTGTGTGAAGACCATTTATTCCGAACAAAGATCTTAATTAATTGGCCAGAATTGTACATAACAGCAATAATTAGACTTAGGGAAGCCACCCATTAGATAAAATATGGAACCGTTACGTATTTCACTGAAAGAATAAACGTTTTGTTTTCGAAATGATAGTTTCCGGATTTAACCATATTAATGACCTAAGGCTCGTATTTCTGTGTGTTATTATGTTATAATTAAGTCTATGATTTGATAGAGCAGTCTGACTGAGCGATGGTAGGCAGCAGCAGGCTCGTAAGCATTCATTCAAACGGCACTTTCGTGCATTTGCCAGCAGCTCTTCGCTGTGCTTCAAGCATTGAGCTGTTTATGACTTCAAGCCTATCAACTCCCGAGATTAGGCTGGTGTAACCGATGTGAAATGGCTAGCTAGATAGCGGGGTGCGCGCTAATAGCGTTTCAATCGGTGACGTCACTCGCTTTGAGACCTTGAAGTAGTTGTTCCCCTTGCTCTGCAAGGGCCGCGGCTTTTGTGGATCGATGGGTAACAATGCTTCAAGGGTGGCTGTTGTCGATGTGTCCCTGGTTCGAGCCCAGGTAGGGGCGAGGCGAGGGATGGAAGCTACACTGTTACACTGTTTTTGTTTCACTGTCTACTCTCCTCTACCTTCTGTTTTCAGTTCCTCTTCTGTTTGTACCACCATCCTCCCTTTTCTCATCCTCCCTGCGGTCGTCTTGCCTGACTGCTCACCCTGAATTTATTTCCGCTGCTCTGATTCAGAGGGGTTGGGTTAAATTTAGGTTGAATGCATTCAGTTGTGCAACTGACTAGATATCCCCTTTCCCTTTCCCTCTATCAATCGCCAAATACATACATCCAGTGTGAAACTGCCATCCTAGATGTCGATTGTGTGACTTCAAAATGAGGGGCATTGTAGAAAACATTGGAATTAGCTTAGATTGAATGGTCTCTAATAAATCGAACCAATCAGAGTATCAAAGCTCTGGCCAAACCCATTGGTTTCTTGGACCAATCAGAACGGTATTAATGTGTTTGCATTCTCCAAATCGTCGGGGAGGGAGGCGAATCCAGAATCATTGTGGAGAAGAACGTCAGTTGGCCGGAGCAATGTGGATGGGTAGCCAGGCAAGTGGTCGTACCCTCTGTCTGTCTATCCCTCCACCTGTCCCGTTGTCTCTTGTTTCAGATGGGAGCGTTGATCCCTGTGACTCATTATCCTGCCTATCAGAACTCAGTTTGCACCCAAAATCGTCCAATAATCAAGCCAGTCCCCTCTGTCACACACACAAGCAGGCACACACACACACACTCACTCACTCACTCACTCACTCACTCACTCACTCACTCACTCACTCACTCACTCACTCACTCACTCACTCACTCACTCACTCACTCACTCACACACACTCTCACACACACACACACACACACACACACACACACACACACACACACACACACACACACACACACACACACACACACACACACACACACACACACACACACACACACACACACTCTCTCTCCCCTGAACCCCCTATTCACTATATAAGCCCCAGTCAGTTCTGTGCTCTCCCGCTCTTCTCTCATCGCCAGTAAGCACCATTATCTTTTCCATCTTTATTCTTGGGGCTGGTAAGACTTCTCACCATTTTCCTTGTTCTCACCATGCTGTGTTTGAATGTTGCTTGTTGTCAGGCCATAGCAACTGTAGCTACAGCGACTCTGTCGCTAGAAGTACCTGAGAGTAAGTTATTCCCACAAGAACAGTATACGTCTGAGAAATTTGTCTGGTGTCGTGATTTAATATGTGGTGTTGATGCCGGCAATTGTTTTTTGTGGTTGAGCGCAATGTCTTTCCTGAAGTTACTTGGCATGGAAGTAGTTGGATGAGCTAAACAAAATATTGTAGGCCTATTTATGGAATGTTCCTTCAACCTCTAGCATCTGCCAGACTGGAAGCACTGTATGTGTTTTCTATGTTTACCAGTTTGTTACATGGATGTGCACCTAAAACAAAGGCCGGGATTTATTCATGGGCGTGTTGCAACGATGTTTGAGCCCGACATCGGGAGCGTTTGCCATTAATGCAATCTCATCGAACGTTGGGGAAATTGCCTTTCAAAGGCACATTGCCAGTAATGCAACAAGCCTTTGCATGAAACCTGGCACAGGTGTTTTACTGTAATGACATTCAAACCACTGTTGCTCTAAATTAGGGATGGGCAATTCCAGTCCTCGGGGGCCAGATTAGTGTCACACTTTTGCCCCAGCCCCAGCTAACACACCTGACTCCA
Source organism: Oncorhynchus keta (assembly GCF_023373465.1). Taxonomy (NCBI): domain Eukaryota; kingdom Metazoa; phylum Chordata; class Actinopteri; order Salmoniformes; family Salmonidae; genus Oncorhynchus; species Oncorhynchus keta. The sequence goes on from NC_068423.1 coordinate 8,490,473, forward strand.
ATAATCAACTAATCATGATCTTCAGATTAGAATGCAATTAGTTTAATCAGCTGTTCACCCCAGCGGATGGGGAAAAAGTGTGACACCAGTCCGACCTTCGAGGACTGCAGTTGGCCATCCCTGCTCTAAGTGATTATTCACCTGGCTCTGTCTGTCTGAATGTCTTTCCATCTATCTGTCAGTTTGTCTGTCTGTCAGTCTGTGTGTCTTTAACCGACTTAACACACTGAAATAACGAAGCAATGTGATGTGATCCTTCCCCAATCCTCTGTCTGTCGTTCGTTCCAGCACCATGTTTGTTCAGTCACACATACTGATCCATTGAGGTCAGGGCTAAATGCCAACTATAGAGGGATAGAAATGACTCAACCGGCTTGATTCCTTGATCTTCCAAGTTAATGCTTTCAAAGGAAGTTGGTCTAGGCAGCTCTCCAGTTGTTGACTGTGGGTAATCTGGGGATGGTGTCAAAAAATGCTCTCATTGTTCTGCTGTCTGGTCTGCATTGGTCTGGATGTTTATGAATCATTACATCTGTATAGGCTAGGCCTATATGAATATTAATCTAATTTTGAATCTGACTACATACAGGATCTCCTACAGTATATAAAGTAGACTTTACATTCAAACCTATTGAAATAACAAATAACTGGGATATGAATTGGCTTCCAAATTGTGTTTAAAAGGGAGGAAATGCATGTGATATACAGTCAGGTCCTAAATGATTGGCACCCTTGATAAAAATTTGCGAAAAAGACTTTATACAACTTAATAATACAAATACTGAGCTATATTGTATGTTCCAAAAAATTACAAAATTATATTATTTTATACTAATACAATTTCTCAGAAAAAATAGATTTTGTTTAACAAGTATTCATGTTTTGTTTCTCAAAAATATATTGGCACCCCTGTTTTCAATACCTTTCAATACCTTAACTTGCGAGGATAACAGCACTGAGCTTTTTCTCAATTGTTTTATGAGATGGCCAAAGAGCTCTATTTTCATGTCATATGACCAGAGCACTGGTTCCAATCTAAGTGCCAATGTCGTTTAGAAAACTTCAGGCGTTTACATTTATTGGATGACATGAAAATGCAGCTCTTTGGCCACGCACACCAGCGGTGGGTTTGGTGTCAACATGAGAATGCAGAAAAGAAACCCATACATACTCTAAAATATGGTTGGTGGGTCATTGATGGTCCTGGGGCCCTCTTTAAGGTTAACCGCATCATGAGCTTTACACAGTACAAGGACACCATTTCAGCCCAAAAAAATTGGCTGAAACTTGTGGATCTTCCAGCAAGACAATAACCTCAAGCACACATAAAAATCCACAAATACAGTGCCAAAAGTATTCATCTCTCTTGGCGTTTTTCCTATTTTGTTACATTACAACCTGTAATTTAAATGGATTTTTATTTGGATTTCATGTAATGGACATACACAAAATAGTCCAAATTGGTGAAGTGAAATGAAAAAACGAACTTGTTTCAAAGAATTATAAAAACTAAAAACCGAAAAGTGGTGTGTGTGTGTGTATGTATTCACCCCCTTTTCTCGGACTCCCCTAAATATGATCTGGTGCAACCAATTACCTTCAGAAGTCACATAATTAGTTAAATAAAGTCCACCTGTGTGCAATCTAAGTGTCACATGATCTGTCACATGATCTCAGTATATATACAGCTGTTCTGAAAGGCCCCAGAGTCTGCAACACCACTAAGCAAGGGGCACCACCAAGCAAGCGGCACCATGAAGACCAAGGAGCTCTCCAAACAGGTCAGGGATAAAGTTGTGGAGAAGTACAGATCAGGGTTGGGTTATAAAAAAATATCAGAAACTTTGAACATCCCACAGAGCACAATTAAATGCATTATTAAAAAATGGAAAGAATATGGCACCACAACAAACCTGACAACAGAGGGCTGCCCACCAAAACTCACGGACCAGGCAAGGAGGACATTAATCAGAGAGGCAACAAAAAGACCAAAGATAACCCTGAATGAGCTGCAAAGCTCCACAGCGGAGATTGGAGTATCTGTCCATAGGACCACTTTAAGCCGTACACTCCACAGAGCTGGGCTTTATGGAAGTGGCCAGAAAGTGCCATTGCTTAAAGAATAAAACAAGGAAACACGTTTGGTGTTCACCAAAAGGCATGCAGGAGACTTCCCAAACACATGGAATGAGGTACTCTGGTCAGATGAGACTAAAATTGAGCTGTTTGGCCATCAAGGAAAACGCTATATCTGGCGCAAACACAACACCTCTCATCACCCCGAGAACACCATCCCCACAGTGAAGCATGGTGGTGGCAGCATCATGCTGTGGGGAAGTTTTTCATCAGCAGAGACTGGGAAACTGGTCAGAATTGAAAGAATGATGGATGGCACTAAATACAGGGAAATTCTTTAGGGAAACCTGTTTTAGTCTTCCAGAGAATAGTTAGGCACGCTCAAATTTTCCGTTTTTTTGCCTTACATAAAACATATTTTGCATCTTCAAAGTGGTAGGCATGTTGTGTAAAATGTTTTTAAAAATGCCAAGGGGGGAGGAATACTTTCGAAAGCCACAGTAAATGGTTAATTGACCACAAAATTAACATTTTGCAATAGCCATCTGAGTCTCCGGACTTTAACCCCATTGAAATCCTGTGCTTTGAATTGAAGAGGGCAGTCTATAGGTGCAGATGAATGATCTCAAGGATCTGGAAAGATTCTGTATGGAGGATAAGATCCCTCCCAATGTGTCAAGTGTTGTTGTGGTTGCAGGTTCACTTGGCACGTTTTAAGGCTTTTCTTTTGGGGTGTTGCTATAGTCCACCAAGGGCTAACAGTCAGTATCTAAATAATATGTGTGAAATGCTTGATAGTGTACGGTATGTGATGTAAACAGAGAGGTCTACTTTCTTGGGGAGCTGAATATTGACTGGTTTTCATCAAGCTGTCCGCTCAAGAGGAAGCTTCTCACTGTAACCAGTACCTGTAATCTGGTTCAGAATATTAATCAACCTACCAGGGTGTTTACAAACACTACAGGAAGAAGGTCATCAACATGTATCGGTCACATTTTTACTAATACTGAAGAACTTTGTTCTAAAGCTGTATCCGTACCCATTGGAGGCAGTGATCACAATGTGGTGGCTATATACAGGAACGCCAAAGTTCCAAATGATGGGCCTAAAATAGTATATAAGAGATCATACAAAATATTTTGCTGTGACTCTTATGTGGATGGTGTTAAAAATATTTGTTGGTCTGATGTGATTAATAAGGAGCAGCCAGACACTGCACTAAATAATCTGACTGTTAGAACTGTTAAGGCTCCATGGATTGATGAGGAATTGAAAAACTGTATGATTGAAAGAGATGGCTAATAAGTCTGGTTGCATATCTGACTGGATGACCTACTGCAAATTGAGAAAAAGAAGAAGAAACTGTATTATGATGCCAAGATCAATGATATAAAGCTTTGGAGTACTTTAAATTAAATTATGTGTAGAAAGACAAATTCAACTCCATCTTTCAACGAATCAGATGGCTTATTCATCACAAAACCATTTGATGTTGCCAATTATTTGAATGATTACTTCATTGGCAAAGTGGGCAAATTTAGGCAGGAAATGCCAACAACGAACAGTGAGCCATCATATTCATGCATAAAAAAAACAAATAATGAAAGAAAAGCATTGCGAGTTTGAACTGTGGGAGGGAGAGGTGTCAAAAGTATTGTTATCGATCAAATTATTGTTAATGACAAACCTCGCATTGACAACTTAGATGGAAAGCTACTGAGGATGGTAGCTGACTATAGCCACTCCTCTCTGTCATATCTTTAATCTGAGCCTAGAGGAAAGTCTTTGTCCTCAGGCCTGGAGGGAAGCCAAAGTAATTCCACTACCCAAGAGTGGTAAAGCGGCCTTTACTGGTTCTAACAGCAGACCTATAAGCTTGCTGCCAGCTTTTAGCAAACTGTTGGAAAAAATTGTGTTCGACCAAATGCAATGCTATTTCTCTGTAAACAAATGAACAACAGACTTTCAGCATGCTTATAGAGAAGGGCACTCAACATGTACTGCACTCACACAAATGACTGATGATTGGTTGAAAGAAATGAACAATAAGAAGATTGTAGGAGCTGTACTGTTAGATTTCAGTGCAGCCTTTGATATTATTGATCATAACCTGTTGTTGAAAGAATGTATGTGTTATGGCTTTTCAACCTCAGCTCTGAGGTTGTCTATCTATCTATCTATCTATCTATCTATCTATCTATCTATCTATCTATCTATCTATCTATAGCTCAGTATTTGTAGAATTCATTTTATACAGTCTTTTTTGCTCATCTTTATCGAGGGTGTAAATCATTTTGGACCTGACTGTAATCATAGCAATACAGGTCTTGTTTACATTGTGACTTTATGTGTTTAAGCTATCTCCACAATCCAGCCCGGTGCATGGCGATAAAGTTATCATAATTGACTTGGCTAGTGTAAATCGTGGCATGGGGCCCATCCAAATCTCTCCATCTTGCCGTCACTCTTGTAAATTAAATCAACTGAGTGGAAATTCAGCGGCTGATGCCCCTCTTATCCCGGGCAACTTGATACCGCCACAACCTCACCCTCTCTGTCCCCTTCTATTCCATTATTTACAGTGGTCGTTCCCTCATCTCGACCTTCGCAAATAAAAAACATCTTCCCACGTTTACCTGGCTACTCATTTCACCCACTGCTAAAACAGTTAATTCAGTCACTTTACAGTGAGGTCGTGATCCTTTGCTTAGTTAAATGCTTTAGTTTCTCCTAATGGTCATCTGAGGCTTGTACGTTTTGTTTAATGTGTTTGTGGCTCGCATCTCTCTCTTTCTCTCTCTCTCTCTCTCTCTCTCTCTCTCTCTCTCTCTCTCTCTCTCCAGAGTAACTATGTCTGATGTAGAGGAAGAGAATGAGTGAGTAATCGTCAACTATTCTAATTCAAAGAACAGTTAGTGATATTCTATAACTACATTTTTATACTCTGTGCATATGTATTTAAAACTGATAATGCATATTTTCTATTTTTTTAAAGGGATCAGCGGGAGGGTAAGGGCATTTTCTGTCACTTGTCTTGTTTTCGTTGTCTCAATGTCACCCATTCCTCTCCTATCTGTTATTTTCTTCTCACCTACTCGCTCCACAGAGGACGAGGAGGAAGGAGGTGTCACGACTTTATGTCAACATGATCCTGGATATTACACATCCTCCCAATATTATTACTCCATTTAGACCCCCCGAAACATGACAGTGAATGCCCTCAACCAATATCTCTAGAAGGGACATATGATTGTGACTCTGCTTCTTGATGCTGGCCCTGCCCATGGGAGGGGTGAACATAATAATCCTCCTTGAATATGTTAAAACAAAGGGCCTGCTCATACACTTTACCACCATGTTGAATCCACTATCTGGAAACTCAGAGACATAGTATTTTGCTCTGTCTGTCAACCTCATATTCAGGGACAGCAAATAATAGCACCCATCGATCGTGGAGGGTTAGTGAGTAATGAACTCAATGGTAGAGTTTCATGAACATTCCCCCACATAAGTTATTTTTGTGTCCCCTGGACCCGTTCATGGCTGCCCCCTGTTTCTCCCTCTCCCCCGTCTCTCCCTGGGCCTGGTGTTGATCCTGGTGAACAGAGCCAGAGCATTTAGAGTACAGAGAGTGTCAGGTATTGTACACCAGTAGTGGTGCGTGGGTAAAATCCTCGGGGAAGCCAGGGGGGGGATAAATATTACAACCTGCTGTATGTGTTGTGATCATTGTGTTGTTTGCTCTTTAACCTGTTAGTTCATATGCCTTTCCACCATGATATATTGGCCTAAGACTGAGACAATAAGAAGACACACCTTTTGTTTCATCACACAACCGGAGAGCAAAATCTGTCCGATGAAGTCCACAAAGCATATTGCATGTAACAAACAGTTACATGACCTACAACATGGTCAAGAAAGTTCATGTTTATGACATTTTCGGACTATTAAAAGAATATGGATTTAGAACCACGGAGAGTTACCGCAAGTCCAGTCTGTGTCACAACCGGCCGTGATTGGGCGTCCCATAGGGCAGCGTCGCCTGGGTTTGCCCGGTGTAGGCCGTCATTGTAAATACGAATTTGTTCTTAACTGACTTGCCTAGTTAAAGGTTAAATTAAAAAATATATTTTTAAAATTGCAAAGAAAACAGGCGCTGCCTCCACTATTCCAGCGCCCTTTCAACTTCAACATTTCCACATCATCTAATCACGTATGCTGCTTAGTCTAATACAATGACAACTAACAGATACCAAAAACGATTTACTACAATCAATGTAAGCTAAATATGATGTGGCTATCCATGTTATTGATTTCTGTGTGTGTGTGTGTGTCTGTGGTGTGTGTGTGTGTGTGTGTGTGTGATTAGAAGTAGAAAATCATGCTGACTCACCCTACTTGTAGAGAAACGCCAATGCCCATCCACCTCTTTCATGTTCTCTAAACAGGCTATGACTCTGTCATACAGTACATGCTTTTAGTTTTTGTTGTGCTAGGCTATCTGGCTAAAATGCTTGCTCGCTAGCCTAACTTCATTTCATGAGCAACGATGCGCCAGGCCAGCAAGTTATCATTAGTCTACCATCTAGATACATGTTGAACTTGAACATCCTCTAAGGCCAGGGGCACAATGTATGAATTTATGGTTGGGTCAGAATCGCCATTATAATCATTGGCCAGTATGGAGAATAAAGTAAAACCACAAGCTCAAATCCTTATCTCCATCCATGGCTAATTTTAAGAAAGGGACGATTTGAGCTCGCTAGCCACCGGAGGACATAGACACAACAAGACGCAACAATTCTAGTTTTTTTCTGTCAATGATGTTTGGCTTCAAACTGGTTTCCCTTGACTCCTTTTTTTTGGTGCGCCAGGACCATTCACACTCAGTTTAACTCATTGGCTGATTGGCTATTATTTTATACTTTTTTGCTCGCTGGCTTCCCTTACATTCAATGCTACGGGTAGCAACAATGTCATACTCTTTTTGACCAGAGAGCATCAGATAGATGGGCTACACATACTGAAACAGAGGGCCACTCTTATGTTCACTCGTATGCTTTCACCGGTGCGAAACAGCCTCTTGTGAATTGAAGAACATTTATGAAACACATTGAGACGAAAGATAAGTTATTGTGTATGTTTTTTTTTATCTTGGTCAATTTTGGGGGGAAGCTATGCTTCCCTTGGCACCCATGACTACACGCCACAGTTGTGCACAAACATACCTGCCTGACTTCAGGTATCCTCTAACGCTGTCGGACTTTCCCTTTCTCCCCTCCTACCTATTTTGTAATAGTTTGTTCACCATTGTAAACATGTTCATTGTTGGTGTGTAATATCTGTTTCTCATTTATTTCTCATTTGAAAAAACGAATTTGAAGGATGATATCCCCAGTCCCACTCAACCCACTTACCTACAAGGAAGTTGAAATCGACCATTGCAAACTATTAGTTGTGTTTTTGTTCGATATTGATTTTCTCTGTCATTTCTTCCACTCCATGTACTAAGAAGAAGAGGAGCGTCCTAAATACAAGTATGCTTGTCTTCACAAATCAACAGTTGCTGCGAAATTTGTGAATTAATTTGTGTTTCTTTTTCTTTTGAGGATTTGCTCTGTCATGACACAGAACACTTGGGGCCGGTTTCCCAGACAGATTAGGGCTAGTGCTGGACAACAAAAATATTCTCAATGGAGAATCTTCATTGAAAGCAACTTTTAGTACAGGACTAGGCCTAATTTGTATCTGGTAAAACCGTCTATTGAAGTTTGATTTCATATTGTACCTGAATACAAAGCATATAATTAAATAGAACAATTTGAATTGAATGTATCTTTACAGTATAAAGTACAACATGCACAGTCTATCAAAGGCAAATACGTTAGTAGCAATTTAAGTATATTTAGTAGTTTGGCATTTAGGTGGCCAGTGTGTTTAATCCTGATATAACTCATTTACTTCATCTTGTTTTACAGGCCCAATGTCTCCCAGCTCGCTGCCCCCAAAAATCCTGAGGGGGATAGGGTGGACTTTGACGTGAGCCTACATGTGGGTTTTATCTCTGTGTTTTTGTTTTACTTTTCGGATCACACTTACGGACAGTTTCCCAGACCCAGATTAATCATATTCCTGATCTAAAAAGCATTCTCCATAGTCTCCAATGAAAATGCTTATTAGTCCGGGAGTTATCTTAACCCGGGTTGTGGAAAATGGTGCCTTATATGTGTATATATAGACCATTTAATTGATTTACTACTTGTATTCATTAACTCTGGTTTGTGACAGGACATCCACAGGAAAAGAATGGAGAAGGATCTTCTGGAGCTGCAGACCCTGATCGACGTCCATTTTGACCAGAGGAAGAAAGAAGAGGAAGAGCTCATTGGACTCAAGGACAGGATTGTAGGTCAATCATCCCATCGCTCTCTCTCACTCGCTCTCTCTCCTCTATCCTGTATGTTTCATTTAATGTGCTTGTTGCAAGCATCTCTCTCTCTCTCTCTCTAGTGTATACAGTATATACATTGATTCTCCATGGACAAGTCTATGTCTGAGAATAATGTATGTATATGTGTTTAGGGAAAGGCTGATATGTGATTAGTGTAGTGGTATGTATAAATTAAGGAATTAATGGCTATTACGAGGCGGCGAGTCTGCACTTGGTTTCTGTTCCAGGACAACCGTAGATCAGAGAGAGCGGAGCAGCAGCGCGTGCGAGCAGAAAAGGAACGGGACAGGCAGATGAGAATTGCGGTAGGCCTAAGCCGCAACACAGAGCAACTGATTAAGCTAGCACTATCGAGGCACCTGTTGTAAATGTGCATTGGCAGTCAAAAACAATTAGTCACAGAAATCAATTGAATACGTGTCGATATGATAAAACTATTGTAAAAAGATTCGACTTTTGTTACTCAGGAAGAGCGGCAGAGGAAAGAGGACGAGGAAGCCAAGAAAAGGGCGGATGACGAAGCCAAGAAGAAGAAAGTGCTCTCTAACATGGGGGCTCACTTTGGGGGTTTCTTGGCAAAGGTCAGAATGCTAATGATATTGCAGAGACTAAATGGAATAGCTGTTAAGCATAATCTTTACCAATGCGTACACTTTGTTGGTTGTAAGCGTTTACAGTATACTGAAGGTGCTTTAGTTTGTGTGTGTGTGTGTATGTGTAAGAGGGAAAATGTGTGTGAAATATGTGTTAACTGAATTAACCCTCGTAGTACTGGTTTATTCACTGATCAAGTTGTGGGTGATGATGTCGCCCCCCCCCCCAGGCAGAGCAGAGGAGAGGGAAGAGACAAACCGGGAGGGAGATCAAGAAGAAAACACTGGCGGAGAGGCGCAAACCCCTCGCCATTGACAACCTGAGAGAGGACGGCCTGAGGTCAGTGATGTCCTTTTCGGACTGAGCCGAGCCAAGCTGAGCCGAGCTGGACTGCGCTGGCCTGGTTACGCATCTGCCATAGGTCCTGGACCGTGCTGTTTAAGATTAAAATACAATTTGAAAAGAAAAGAACTGAGTTAGCCCAGTACAGTTTGGGTTAGGATGATAGTATGAAAAGGGAATTCATGCCCTCTTAGAGATTAGAATGTATTATTTGTTGTTGAAGCAGTGAAAGGGGATACTTAAAATCGGAGCCAGAGCCTTCTGTCATGCCTGCTCCCGCTCCCCCTCCCTGGCACTCAAAGCTGCCAGGCTCCCCAGCATTATGCACTCCTGCCACCATCATTACTCACACCTGCCTTCCCCCGTCACGCGCATCAGCAATTATTGAACTCACCTGGACTCAATCACCCGTGACATTACCTCCCCTATATCTGTCTGTTCCCAAACTCTGTTCCCTGCTTTCGGATTAATGTTCGTATGTCGTTACGGTACCCGGTGCTGACGCTGGTCAATGTCTGTGCTATATCAAATGTTGACTCCCTGTACCTGCTTCTCATCTCCAAGCGTTGGAATAGTAGGCTTCAATGAACTTCACTTGCATTATCAAAGTCCTTGTTCTCCTGAGTGAGCAGCGATTGAGAGTACAAGTCCCCCTTCTCTGACTCCCAATGCTCTGTGTCTTCTCAGGGAGAGAGCTAAAGAGATGTGGGAGTGGATTTACCAGCTTGAGTCAGACAAATTTGACCTGACTGAAAAGACGAGACGACAGAAATACGAGGTGAGGAGACTGCGATTGTACACCACAGTTATTTACGTTAACGTTTCAGTGTAGTTTTCCCCCCTGGAATGTCTTCTTTAGTCTGGTTAGCCCTTAAAATATTTGGTATGTGTGTTGAAATGCCTTTTATATTATTTTTTTTGCAGATAAACGTTCTTCTGAATAGAATTTCTCATGCCCAGAAATTGTAAGTGTATTTCTCCAATTCTGTCTGCCTTAGGACTGAATGATTATATACATACATTAAAATCAGCTGCCAATAAGAAAACAAAATATTTTAGCGTTCTTTGCAGGTTATATGACAATTTGCATGCTGTGCCAACTCCTCCTCAAACTTTGAATGTGTCCTCTAATACCTGAAAGCAGAATAGGGTTAGGACAGGAAATGTAGGTTATGTAAGGATATATAATGCACTACCAGTAAAGTTTGGGCACATCTACTCATTCAAGGGTTTCTTTATTTTGACCATTTTCTACATTGTCGAATAATAGTGAAGACATCAAAACAATGAAATAACACATATTGAATCATGTAGTGACTAAAAAAGTGTTAAACAAGTGTCTGTTTTTTGAGATTATTCAAAGTAGCCACCCTTTGCCTTGATGACAGCTTTGCACACTCTTGGCATTCTCTCAACCAGCTCCATGAGGTAGTCATCTGGAATGCAATTCAATTAACAGGTGTGCCTTGTGAAATTTCTTTCCTTAATGCTTTTGAGTCAATCAGTTGTTTTGACAAGATAGGGTTGGTGTATAGAAGTTGGCCCTATTTGGTAAAAGACCAAGTCCATATTATGGCAAGAACAGCTCAAATAAGCAAAGAGAAACGACAGTCCATCATTACTTTAAGACATGAAGGTCAGTCAATGCGGAACATTTCAAGAACTTGGACGGTTTCTTGAAGTGCAGTCGCAAAAACCATCAAGAGCTATGATGAAACTAGCTCTCATGTGGATCGCCACAGGAAAGGAAGACCCAGAGTTACCTCTGCTGCAGAGGATAAGTTCATTAGAATCACCAGCCTCAGAAATTGCATCTCAAGTAAATGCTACAGAATTCAAGCAACAAGACACATCTCAACATCAACTGTTCAGAGGAAACTGCGTGCATTAGGCCTTCATGGTGGAATTGCTGCAAAGAAACCACTACTAAAGGACACCGATAAGAGACATGCCTGGGCCAAGAAACACGAGCAATGGACATTATGCCGGTGGAAATCTGTCCTTTGGTCTGAGTCCAAATGTGAGATTTTTGGTTCCAACCGCCGTGTCTTTGTAAGATGCAGAGTAGGTGAACGGATGATCTCTTCGTGTGTGGTTCCCACCTTGAAGCATCGAGGTGTGATGGTGCTTTGCTGGTGACACTGTCAGTGATTTTATTTAGAATTCAAGGCACACTTAACCAGCGTGGTGACCACAGCATTCTGCAGCGATACACCATCCCATCTGGTTGGCGGTTGGCGCATATTAGAACTATCATTTGTTTTTCAACAGGACAATGACCCAACACACCTCCAGGCTATATAAGGGCTATTTGAAGAAGGAGTGATAGTGCTGCATCCGATGACCTGCCCTCCACAATCACCCGACCTCAACCCAATTGAGATGGTTTGGGATAAGTTGGACCGCAGAGTGAAGGAAAAGCAGCCAGCAAGTGCTCAGCATATGTGGGAACTCCTTCAAGGCTGTTGGAAAAACATTCCAGGTGAAACTGCTTAAGATAATGTCAAGAGGGTGCAAAGCTGTCATCAAGGAAAAGGGTGGCTGCTTTTGAAGAATCTAAAATATATTTTGAATTGTTTATTAACACTTTTTTTTGGTTACTACATGATTCCATATGTTATATAGTTTTGATGTCTTCACTATTCTATAATGTAGAAAATAGTGCAAATAAAGAAACGCTTGAATGAGTAGGTGTGTCCAAACTTTTGACTGGTAGTGTGTGTACTACCGTTCAAAGGTTTGGGGTCACAAAGAAATGTCCTTATTTTGAAAGAAAAGCACATTCTTTTGTCCATTTAAAATAACATCAAATTGATCAGAAATAGTGTAGACATTGTTAATTTTGTAAATGACTATTGTAGCTGGAAACTGCTGATTTTTTTATGGAATATCTACATAGGTTTACAGAGGCCCATTATCAGCCCCCATCAATCCTGTGTTCCAATGGCACATTGTGTTAGCTAATCCAAGTTGATCATTTTAAAAGGCTAATTGATCATTAGAAAATCCTCTGCTTTTTTCACACCCAAGCTCCCTCTATCTCCGCAGTAAAAAGGTCCATGGTAAGGGAAAGGTTGGAGGTCGCTGGAAGTGAGCACACAGTGGAAGCAGTGAAGAAAGAAGACCATATATTCTGTTTCAGGAACGCTTTACAAAAACAATGTCTCAACACTTTTCCATTGAACCCATTGAGGTGACACGACTTACTGTGTGACATTAACTGAAACAGATTCTATGTATTACTGTACTCATTAAAACATGTCTATATTTAACAAAACAAGTTACCTTTACTTCTTTAACACTAGAGGGAATTGGGTAGGCTACAAATGGGTACAACTCACCTACAGGTCCATGGAATCATTCGTGAAGCAGACATGCTCACATTTAATAGGCAATTAACAGAATTAAGATCAAAACAGACGGACCAACAGGCCTAAAATGTGATTGAACTCTCACAAAATGCTACCTTTGTTTTCAATCAGCTATGAACAGAATTGTCTCGTCTGTACATATTTTCCGTATACAGCTCTGCCCCTCTTGCAGTACTGAAGACCGACCTAAAGTGTCAGAGGAGTAAAGCGTAGAGTGTCTGATGGAATAGAACACATTCACTCCTCCTGTAGCGCGAACGTGGCATAAACATCCCTCTTCTCCTCCTGTGAGGGCTCAAACCCCGCCTCTTTGGCGACGTCCCCGACTTTCTCAGCAAACCCCACCTCCTGCTCCTTGGTAAGATCCAAGAGGTACCTGAGACATATGGAGAGGACACAGTCACTGAACAGCCTCAAACACAGGAATAATGGATAGGAAAAATTGTGACCTGTCAATAGCAGCAAATCACCCGTTGACAGTTTAAGTGTATATTCTTATGTTAATTGCAATTAAAAGTATGATATGCAATTAAACAATTATTGTGTGGGTGAATGAATACAAACTGATTTGCAAACACAGTCAAATATAATGAGCATTGCACAATGAGTGAAATACAATAAGTACATCTGTTTTGTCTAGATGTCCAGCCTGTTGCCATGGCAACAGTCACAAGTATGACAGAAACTCACTTGGCCAGCTCCACCACGAGGGCGGCTTTGGGTGCAGCAATCTGTCTCAGTGTCGGGCTCAAATGGTGCACCATACTTCACAGTGAAGAAGAGGAATGAGGAAGAGAGAGAGAGAGAGAGAGAGATACAGGCTATAAAACTCACTTGCAGCAGAACCGTGGAACCACAGTAACCCTCACTGCTCGAGTGAGGATCCCAAGAAGGGATTGAGTTTCACATAATACACTGTTCCTCATTCCAGGTCATGGAGTTCACAACAGTAATAGGTTTTTATAAATACGCTTGTGTGATGATCGATGTTTTGAAATGAATAGGGAACGTTGCTGGAGTACCTGGCAGCACAGTAGATGCTGTTGAAAAAGTGGGAGTATTTCTGTTTCTCTGGCAGTTTGGAGAGAGAGTCCAAGGGCAGAAAAGTCACTGTCACCCCATTCAGGTGCATGAGTTCTGAAATTGTTTTATTGTATAAGATAAAATAAATATACATAATACAATTCATTTTATCAGATAAAATACATAGTGTAATAGTGGGTTGTACAGTATTTAACTGTGTTAGGTATTTGGTATAATACTTTGCAGTCAACACCAACTTTATAGGCTATATACTATAGCTTAGTGCAGCAGGACATAGTATACAACAGTGTTATTCAAGGCAATGTTCAGCATTGGGAGTTTTACCGTTGATTTGTGATTTGTGATGAGCCTCTGGTTGTGACACTGGCTCCAGTGCTACAAGCGCTTTCCCCTCCTCACTGCATGCCTGAGTAGAGGGAGTGCCCCCTCTACAGGACAAAGACTTGAACAGCGCCTGCACGTTCACATACGAGATATCCTGGGCTGTCTGTCAGCGATGGAGAGAAGGTTGCATGAGAGGGAGGGGGAAATAAATGGATACATTTGAAATCATATCTCTAGCTAGGTTTCCATTCATTTGTCGAAAGATTTTCAATACAAAAAGTATTGCGATAAAACATCAAATTAACCCACTCTGGTCTGGAGAGTCATCTTCTTCGGTGTCGGAGTTGAATAGCATCAAAATTGCTTCATCCGATGTTGGATCGTTTTCATTGTCGCTCACGTCACTTTCATCCGGAGGCAAATACCCCGCTGAGCTCATGCTGCCCCTTCAACACGCAGCAGTCCAGCCTTTCGAAACCCGTTGATGATAGTGGATTTTTTGACAATGCTCCACGCTGTCAGGACCCACTAGCAGACTTGACCATAAGTTGCTCTTCGCATGCGGCCCGTTTTAGTGAAGGATTTCTCCCCACTTGTCATCCAAGCCTCCCACTGAACACGGAGCGCCACCTTAAATGCACGATTTACACTGATGTCGAGTGGCTGCAAATACTTTGGGCCATCTGCTTTTCTTCCCTCTGAAAGGTTTGTTGTCTTTTTGCACTGAGTCAGTTCCTCACGCTGCTGTTTACAAAGTCTTATCATCGACTCATTAAGGCCAAGCTCCCATGCAGCAGCTCCATTTCATTTTCCAACAGCCAGATTGATTTCCTTCAACTTGAAAGCTGCATCATATGCATTTCTCCGTGTCTTTGCCATGATGAGGGTGACAAAATTACTACCGTAATCAGAATGATGGGAAGTTTGAGCGTGCTCGATTTACGTCACATTATGTGACGGTGCTCAGTTTTTTGGCGGCATGAATCTTGTGAAAGCGGGAAAAATCCATAAATTAGCCGTGTCATTGTATAAACCGCGAGGTTCAAAGTGTGGAAATAAAGTAGCGGCTTATAGTCCGGAAATTACGGTACATACAGCACCTGTCAAAAGTTTGGACACACCTACTCATTCAAGGCTTTTTCTTTATTTTTACCATTTTCTACATATATTCTTCATGAAGCTGGTTGAGAGAATGCCAACAGTGTGCAAAGCTGTCATCAAGGAAAAGGTTGGCTACTTTGGAGAATCTCAAATATAAAATATATTTTGATTTGTTTAACACTTTTTTATTACATAATTCCATATGTGTTATTTCATAGTTTTGATGTCTTCACTATTATTCTACAATGTAGACAATAGTAAAAAATAAAGAAAAGGCCTGGAATGAGTAGGTGTGTCCACACTTTCGACTGGTACTGTACATACATACAGGATAACAGGATAAAGACAAAGCTTAATTATTTATGAGATATAATATTTGGATATACCTCAGGCATGATCTCCTCAATATCTTCCCTTTAACAATAAACACAATATTATTACAAGTTAATATAAAGAATTGCAATGTTTAGACAATGTTATTGCATGTTATTACCTTGACGTGTTGTCCATTCTGTTTCTGCAGCAGTTTCTCGTCATCTGTCTCGATGCCAAAGGAGAGGTAAGGACTGGACACAATGTCTCCCCAGTATCCCCTCAGTGCCATTTTGTCACCCCTCTACACACAGGCACACACACACACACACACACACACACACACACACACACACACACACACACACACACACACACACACACACACAGAAGGAAGAAGAGGGTAATGATACACCACCATTCTTTACCCCAACATTGGCATTGACAAATTGTCAAAATGATAGTTTTACCAAAGAAACAGTAACTTACATGACTGAATACTCTCGTAGAGAGTAAGCTCTCGTTGGCCATTTGATAGATGCCCTCCCTCATCTCAAAGGCCACGCCCCGCTCCCTCCACAGTTTGTAGTGCTGTTTGTTGATGACGCCACACTGATGTGAGGAGAGAGCGGGAAAGGGAAAGAACATGAGGACTTCAATAGTCTGATTCACCGACAATCAGTGTGGTGTCAAAAGCATCCCCTTCATTGTGCTGCACTATGCCACATACCTAGCCTTGTCCCAAAATGTGCCAACTTCACTATCTTTGTCAGGCCATGTATGGGACCTGCAGGCTAACACATACATACCCCTTTCTGGTGTAGCTTCATGGTGAGGTCCCAGTCGAAGCAGCCCGCCCTGGAGTCATAGCGGGTGCCCAGGTGCTGCCGGACCCGGCCGTCCCAGGCCTTGGCTATTGATACATGGGCAGAACGTGAAGATGGGGGAGGGTGGATCCATTGTTTGAATATCCTGTCCAAATCGTCGCGCTCCTTGAACTGTTAAAGTTTAAAGGTAAAAGTGAAATGGGATTTATGGATGATGGATAATTGAAGCATTGGAAACGGTGGAAGAACACTGGTTTACAAGCTCAGCGGTCATTTATCAACATAAGATTCCTCATATTCACTCTGTCCCCAAATTTATTGTGATGGTAGATTTTTCCAAGAATTGAAATATAAACTCTGACAGACAGGTAGGCAGAAAGACGGACAGTTTCTCACTCTGAGATGAGTGGTGTCCAGGCAGGGATTTGTGGGTGTTTCTAGTGTCTCAGTGACTGAGAGAGACAGTTCTGTCGCCACGTGTCTCAGTGTCTCCTCTGTCTGACTGCGGACCTCACTGTTACCAAACAACTCCAGGAAAACCTCTGTCTTTTCTGGGAATACAGACACAGTATAATAAGCACACAAAGTACAATAGGATTTAAAACCTACTTAACATACTACAAGGTCCGAATGTATTGCAACATGCATCAGAAAAGAATGTGGTTTTTGCATCCCATCAGTGGATATAAGGCTACTTAGATTTTTCCATTGCAGTTTCTATCGATAGTCTATGGATTATCGCTATAAGGACTAACCGTGAAGTCCCATGCTCTCCTGGGGTGTCAGAGCCAGAAAGAGGAGCAGCAGTTGTCGAGCCACCACGTCCATGCTATTCTCTATCACCCATATCTGCCAGGAAACAGAGACAGGTGATAGTTTATTTGCCATTTTTTGCCGGAGTACGAAAAAGATAACCATAGACTTAATATTGCCGCTGCAAATTCAGTCCAACCACTGAAGACATGAAAGACTGAAATGTACATTTACATTTAAGTCATTTAGCAGACGCTCTTATCCAGAGCGACTTACAAATTGGTGCATTCACCTTATGACATCCAGTGGAACAGCCACTTTACAATAGTGCATCTAAATCTTTTAAGGGGGGAGAAGGATTACTTATCCTATCCTTATTCAAAAGAGGTGGGGTTTCAGGTGTCTCCGGAAGGTGGTGATTGACTCCGCTGTCCTGGCGTCGTGGGGAGTTTGTTCCACCATTGGGGGCCAGACTACACATAGACAGTGGTAAAAACAGGCCAGAGGTGGATGAACCAGTGCCCTTGTTTGGGTGTAGGGCCTGATCAGAGCCTGGAGGTACTGAGGTGCCGTTCCCCTCACAGCTCCGTAGGCAAGCACCATGGTCTTGTAGCGTAAGTCGCTCTGGATAAGAGCGTCTGCTAAATGACTTAAATGTAAATGTAGCGGGAGGAAATCCCTTGGTTTGGGCACTCAAGAGGCACATGCCATTATGTCACGTTCGTTATAAGGATAGGACCAAGGCGCAGCGTGGTATGAGTACATTCTTATTTATTTAAAAAATTAACACTGAGCAAACTAACAAATTAACAAAACGAAATGTGTAGCTACACAAACGAGTGCTGACAGGCAACTACACATAGACATACAAAAACCCTAGATGACCCACCCTAGTCACTATCATGCTCCAACCAACACAGAGAAAAAACAGCTTACTAAAACAGCTTACACAGCGCAGCAACGTTATGATGTTATTGTGTTACTAACAGGGACAGTCAGACATTAAGGTTACACATGGTGTAACTCACATGAAGGGTATCTGTGTCCCTCAGGCCAGAAATGGTCTTGAGTATGTGTCTTGGGTCGCCACTGCCCACCAGTAAAACATTTACCTCACCCTCCTGCCTCTCTGAGCCTGAGCAAGATAGAGATGAGAGAGAGAGAGAGCGAGAGAGAGAGAGAGAGAGAGAGAGAGAGAGAGAGAGACTTCACCATTAATATGACAAGGGGATTGATTTACATTGGGATTAAAATGCAGCAATCTGCAATATTGTGGCTTATTATTGTTGCAAACAGCTGGCAAGACACCATGGCATCCCTTACCCATGCTCACTCACAGTCACTACCGACTCGACATCTGTTCCACATTGGTTCAACGTAATTTCATTGAAATGACCCAGAAACAATGTTGATTCAACCAGTGTGTGCCCAATTGTTTTGGGTAAGGGATTCATTTTGCACTGGTTAAAACAAAAATACAACATAACATCTCACTTTGCCAAATAAGAAGATAAGCTTTTGAAGAATCAAATCAAATCAAATCAAATTGTATTTGTCACATACACATGGTTAGCAGATGTTAATGCGAGTGTAGCGAAATGCTTGTGCTTCTAGTTCCGACAATGCAGTGATAACCAACAAGTAATCTAACTAACAATTCCAAAACTACTGTCTTATACACAGTGTAAGGGGATAAAGAATATGTACATAAGGATATATGAATGAGTGATGGTACAGAGCAGCATACTAGTAGATGGTATCGAGTACAGTATATACATATGAGATGAGTATGTAGACAAAGTAAACAAAGTGGCATAGTTAAAGTGGCTAGTGATACATGTAGCACTAACGACAATACTTCATGTTATCTGATAATGCCGTTGACATGACATCTCCTGCAAGTATTTTTCTATATGTATTAGCTATATTGTGGTATTTCAATTTTTTTTTAAAGAACGTAGGTAAGAACAAGGTCAAGGCAAGTCATCCTCACCTCTGCGCAGGAGGTCAAGCGCAGGACTGAATCCCCACCAGGTGACACAGCCCGCGCCCTCCATAGTGCGTCCTGTGCTCATTCTGAAGACGACATGTTGCAACGTTAAGTGTTTTATTTCTACTGGGTACATTGTAATGTATAATTTCCTCGTCGCGCTTCAATATATAAACATGAAAACGCTTCCTCTGGTAGCTTGCAGTAATTTAGTTGATCAAATTCAACGAAGCTTATTCCAAATAAGTATAAGCATGCTGTTAACAAGACAATTATAGCAATTCGTTAGTTAGATAGCTAACTTAGCTAGCTAACGTTACAGTAACTTTCTCAAGATGTCAGAATGACTTGACTGGCAATGTTGTTACCATGCATACAAACTCTTGAGCGAAGATAAATAATTTTCATCATGATGAATGGTGGAAAGGAAACAAGTCAAATACAGTTATTTTGAATTCGGTGCTTCTTAAATTAGCTAGTGTCGTGACATTTGGATAAACTCACCTCTCTTGTCAGGCCACTTTCAAGCCAAACCTTTCTGTCGAGTTTATGTGTTGCTAAGCAATCCTTTTCAAATAAGGAAGAGTAGCGCCCTCTATGTCCCTCTTGTGTAACTGCAGCATTTTCCATAGTAGAGAGCAGATGCATGAGACGAAACCCAACACTTTTTTGAAATGATTATTTATTTTGTGTAGTTGAAGTCACTGAACAAAATAATTTCTAGGCAAAATAGGGAGCATTATTTAGCACATTGACTTAGCACCTCACACTGCATTTTACTTGTTCACTAACATAAATATACTGCATCGATTTGACTAATTTTAATGAGTTACAGTTACAGTTCATATAATTAGTCAATTCAAATAAATTCATTAGGCCCTAATCTATGGATTTCACATGACTGGGCAGAGGCTCACCTACTTGGGAGCCAGGCTCAGCCAATCAGAATGAGGCTTTCCCCACAAAAGGACTTAATTACAGACATTAATACTCCTCTGTTTCATCAGCTGTCCGGGTGGCTGGTCTCAGACTATCATGCAGGTGAAGAAACCGGATGTGGAGGTGCTGGGCTGGCGTAGTTACACGTGGTCTGTTACAGTTGGACGTACTGCCAAATTCTCTAAAACTATGTTGGAGGCGGTTTATGGTAGAGAAATTAACATTAAATAATCTGATAACAGCTCTGGTGGACATGTGTAACAAAACTGCACATTTTAGTGAGGTCGTTTATTGTCCACAGCACAAGGTGCACCTGTGTAATGAACATGCTGTTTAATCAGTTTATTGATATGCCACATCTGTCAGGTTTGGAGGATTATCTTGGCAAAGGAGAAGTGCTCACTAACAGGGATGTAAACACATTTGTGCAAAGTATTTGAGAGAAATGCATATGGAACATTTCTGGGATCTTTTATTTCAGCATATGAAACATGGGACCAACATTTTCCATGTTGCGTTTATATTTGGGTTCAGTATAGTTGAAGTATCTTACGACCAACAAGCAAAACATAATGCAATCTTAATTCTAACTATAACCACTGCCACTAATTATGTTTTTAATGTAGGCCTACATGACAGTTCACAAAATCAAAAGTAGTATATTTGTGCGGAATGGAAGGTTGTCAATTAGTCAAAAAACAATTGAATTCCATCATCTGATTGTCTGTAGCCTATAAGGCCATATAAAAAGGGTGCATATTTTACCTATTTGTTTGTAATACTTTCTTTTTTTTTTTTACATCTAGGCCTACATTTAGAAACCAACAGAGGGATGTTTTATAAAACAACAAAATAACATAGTATGGGCTATAATCAGTCCTGAACATTCAGACAAATCAAATGCAGGTCATTTTAAAAACATCCAATGGCGTCAGAGACACAAACACATGAACGCTCATGCTGCAATGCGTGCACATGCACACACGTACAAACATACGTGTACAAACACACACCCACTTAACAAAAAAAGTACGCCAAAAAGAGATGACAGAAAAACAGACAGGGGCAAACATACAAAGAGGTCTTAATAACACTGAAAGACATATCAAAATGTGTTGCTTTCCTCGTGGATAACATTAATGATCCAAGGATGTTGAGGGATCATTAACGAGGTGGGACCTTCAGAGCTGCATCCACCTCCTCCTCTGGGCAGAGGACATGCCATTGGGCAACTGGACGTCTGGGATTGGCCAACATTTCGGACCAATGTTTCAGACCAACTCCTGTGGCACCGTAACCCATGAAGGTCTTCCCGATTGCATCGTTGCTCCCAAGCTTGTCGTAGTCATACACTGTTATGACGACCTGCACTTTCTGAATAAGAAACACAGAAGATACATTGAAACACTTACTATACTTCCAGACTACTGACCGGGTACTCTGCAACTACATATGGATTGATAAGGCAAAGATGCAATACCTGAATCTGCTCGAAGGGAATCTCAAAGCTGAAGCTCTCATTGAAGTAAGGGTTGAGTGTGTTCTTCTTGACAGTTGTCTTCTTCTTCTTGATTCGTTTCCCATTGTGCTGCAGAACAATCTTCACAAATGGATCTGAGGGAAGGGTGGATGAGAAGGGAGCAAGCCAATTTGTCAATGTTTTTTGGTAGACTTTGATCAGACAAAGCTGCATGCCGGACAGCTGGTAGACTCACGAGGGCCGATTTTTTTACACATATGTCATTGGATGAATCTGCAATCATGTGAACTGAAAACGTTGCTGATACATTTGCGAGGCCGCACAACCTTAGAGGGAATGAGAGAAGACCACTATTTGTTGAGAGATTTAAAATCACCTGATAAGCCACCAACATCCATCTTCTTTAGGTTCTTGGCCTCCATGATGTTGATAGTGAGTTTGCCAGCAGTAGGTACGTAGCGCAAGGAGATGCAGACATCACCCAGTTTCTCTGCCTTACAGGTGCACACCAGAACAACATGGTGTTAAACCACCAGCCAGAATCGGATCAAATAAGGAGGAATCTATTACATTAGGTTGTGAGCCTATCCATCATGCAAATGTGAGGGTGACTGGATGGATGACCAAAGGGTTAGTAATACCACATGACATAATACCTCTTCTTTTTCACTGTTCTCCAGGTCCCTCCAACATTGCATTGGTTGTCCCAGATCCACACTGTTCATGGGGATCTTTATCTCCCCAATCACATCATGCTTGGAGAAACGGTCAAAGTCGAAGACCTGCAACACCAGGATCTTCCCTCCCAACTCCGTGTACGGGATCTTGGAGGAAAGGCAGGGGCATTAGTCACAAGTGCATGTCTGGCCAACTGATGCTCCTCGATAGAGAGAGATTTATGTCATGCATTGCTGGCTCTTATTAAAAAACAACATTGGTTAGTGCAGTTCTTAATCGGTATATCAATGTTCGGCGGTTTTCCAGAATTGATCAAAAACAGTTCAATGTAAAATAATGATTATACAATAAAACTTAACATGCCAACATATAAATACATATAACTAATATATAACTAATATATGATATATAACATATAACTAACTAACAAATCCAGACAAACAAATGAAAACATGCATTGACAGGAGACAAGTAAAAATGCATTCTTAATTCTGCATTTTTAAAGTTGTTCGGAGATACCTTGACGGACGGCAATCAGAGTACGAGAGACAAACTACGAAGGGGAGCACGGACATGGGCTCGACTTCTGCCCACGTGAACTCAGAGACCAACAAGTGATACATCATCAACAACCTGGAACACCAACACAAGCTGCTACAGAGACAGAAAACAAACAAACAGACCCAGACATGAGACAAACAAACAAAACCACAAGGCCAAGACACCACGTAAACCTTGAAGATGAAGGTCTCGTTGAAAACCGGGCACAGGTTCTTGCGCTGGACCTTAGTTTCATGCTTCTTCTTTTTGTCTGGGAGCAGGTAGACTTTTACATAGGGGTCTGAGGTACCCCCCATATCCATGGCAGCTAGATCCTGAGCCTGGAGGATACCCACTATAAGCTTTGGAGAGAGAAGACCAAGAGGATGAGTCAGGATGATCAGGTGAAGGTTCAAGACATTTCTCCCAGAAAGTCTCAATTTCAGACATGGTTGATATTAAAACCTTATTGAACAGAACATATACAAAGTGACAGTCAAAAGTGTGGACACACCACCACTCATTCCAGGGTTTTTCTTTATTTTTACTATTTTCTACATTGTAGAATAATAGTGAAGACATCAAAACTTTGAAATAACCTATGGAATCATGTAGTAACCAAAAAAAGTGTTAAACAAATCAAAATATCTTTTATATTTGAGATTCTTCACATGTGGAGATCATCCGTTCACCTACTCTGCGTCTCACAAAGACACGGCGGTTGGAACTAAAAATATCAAATTTAGACTCATCAGACCAAAGGACAGATTTCCACTGGTCTAATGTCCATTGCTCGTGTTTCTTGGCCCAAGCAAATATCTTCTTCTTATTGATATCCTTTAGTAGTGGTTTCTTTGCAGCAATTCGACCATGAAGGCCTGATTCACACAGTGTTTTCTGAACAGTTGATGGTGAGATGTGTCTGTTACTTGAACTCGGTGAAACATTTATTTTGGGCTGCAATTTCTGAGGCCGGTAACTGTAATGAACTGAGTTGGACCGCAGAGTGAAGGAAAAGCAGCCAACAAGTGCTCAGCATATGTGGGAACTCCTTCAAGACTGTTGGAAAAGCAATCCTCATGAAGCTGGTCGAGAGAATGCTAAGAGTGTGAACAGCTGTCATCAAGGCAAAGTGTGGCTATTTTGAAGAATCTCAAATATAAAATATATTTTGATTTGTTTAACACTTTTTAGGTTATTACATGATTCCGTATGTTATTTCATAGTTTTAATGTCTTCACTATTATTCTACAATGTAAAAATAAAGAAAACCCCTGGAATCAGTAGGTGTGACCAAACTTTTGAGCGGTACTGTATTTATATATAGTCAGGGTTGGGTGGGTTACTTTCTAAATGTAATCCTTTACAGTTACTAGTTACCTGTCAAAAATTGTAATCAGTAATGTAACTTTTGGATTACCCAAAGTCAGTGACGTAATCTGAGTACCTTCCATTCCTTTTAGATTTACTTTCCCCTTAAGAGGCATTAGAAGAAGACAAAAATGTATGTTACCAATTGATCTATTGCAGGATAAATCAATGTTAAAGTTTACATAGCTGGCCATAAATGGATGTTAAATTCTTATTTATGGGTTGGTTATGTCGGCTTCTTCTAACCCATCGCTTTCTACTACATGTAATAATACGATAAAATGATATCTTTACATTACAAACCAAAGTCTATCAGAATTCCAGTCATTCCCATATACATTATACCCGTTGATCTTCAAGAATAGGACTTATGGAAGTATAGGTTAGCCAAATGATGTTACCGGAGCATGACCCTAAAACTAAGGATTTATTAGCCAGCCCTACTCTGTTGTTTATGATTTTGTTGTCATGGAGGACAGATTGGGCTCATTGATTCAAGTTGAAAATGAAATGCTGTGCTCATGGAATGGCATGCTATTTACATGTGAAGAATGAATGCCACATGCTACATTTTCTATAGGCCTATTGTTTATCTTTTTGTTGGTGACATTTTTATATCTTGATAATATGCAGCTGTTTAAAGGGCAAATCCACAGATGAAACAATACTGTCGCCCCGCCTCTGTTTTGGTAAAAAGCTGAGGGATGGGCCTGGAGAAATGTAACCACTCTCAGATTAATAGACAGGGCTCTGAATGCAAGGACTGACCATCCATGATATTAAAAGGATTGTTTTAACCATGTTATGAGGCGACACAGTGTTTGTTTACATTTTAAAAGTTTACAAACATTGGAATAAAACAAGTTCATATTTTGGGTTCTCTTGGAGTGTGACAGCTAAACTAAGCTCATGAGGCATTTATAAGTTATATTCTTCAAGAATCAATGGATATATATATATATATATATATATATATATACATATTTAATTTATAAGTCCAAAAATGGCTTTAGCAAATACAGATTGCCCATTTAAATCAATCAGAAGTGTGCAAGTTTGAGCATGTGTCCATTAGGCCTATGGATTATTATTTTTTATCAGTATAAATGACATTGAGCAATAAAAGCATCACTTTTATTCCATAGGCTGGGATCCGCACTATGCAGCTGTTGTAAGAGCATATTTGTCACTGGCTGTCCACTGGTTTCAAAAACAATGATTGATAGGCAGCTTAAACTTATTGAATTAAACCATTATTGGGTTCAAATACACATTTAGATTTGTGAACAGCAAGGTGAAACAAAATTTAATTTGCACCTTTTTTCAATGCTGATTTGAATGTCATTGAGAAAACAAACATTTATTTTCCGCAAACATCCTTTCTGAATTTAAAAGTACTCCTCTAAGTAATCATCTAGTTTTTCAAAAGTATCTGTAATCGGATTACAATTTTTTGTCTGGTAATGTAACGGATTAGTTACCGTTTTTTTATAATCCCTTAAATTGTAATCCCCACCCCCACCCCTCCATTTGTTATGTACACTGCTGCTATTCGCTGTTTATCATCTATGTATAGTCACTTCACCCCTACCTTCATGTACAAATTACCCCAACTAACCTGTACCCCCGCACACTGACTCGGTACCGGTACCATCTGTATATAGCCTCGTTATTGTTATTTTACTGTGTTACTTTGTATTATTTTTTACTTTAGTTTATTTGGTAAATATTTTCTTAACAGTTCTTGAACAACACTGTTGGTTAAGGGCTTGTAAAGTAAGCATTTCACAGTAAGGTCTACACTTGTATTTGACTCATGTGACAAATAAAGTTTGATTTGATGTAACAGATTACATGTAATCCGTTACTCCCCAACCCTGTATATATTATACATACACTACATGGCCAAAAGTATGTGGTCACCTGCTCATTGAACATCTCATTCCAAAATCATGGGCATTAATATGGAGTCCTTTGCTGCTATAACAGCCTCCACCCTTCTGGGAAGGCTTTCCACTAGATGTTGGATCATTGCTGCAGGGACTTGCTTCCATTCAGCCACGAGAGCATTCGTGAGGTCGGGCAATGATGTTGGGCGATTAGGCCTGGCTCGCAGTCGCCGTCCAATTCATCCAAAAGGTGTTTGATGGGGTTGAGGTCAGGGCTCTGCAGACCAGTCAAGTTCTTCCACACCGATCTTGACAAACCATTTCTGTATGGTCCTCGCTTTGTGCACGGGGGCATTGTCATGCTGAAACAGGAAAAGGCCTTCCCCAAACTGTTGCCACAAAATTTGTAAGCACAGAATTGTCTAGAATGTCTTTGTATGCTGTAGCGTTAAGATTTCCTTGAACTAAGGGGTCTAGCCTGAACCGTGAAAAACATCCCCAAACCATTATTCCTCCTACACCAAGCTTTACAATTGGCACTATGCAATCGGGCAGGTAGCGTTCTCCTGGTATCTGCCAAACCCAGATTTGTCCGTCAGACTTCCAGCTGATGAAGCGTGATTGATCACTCCAGAGAACACGTTTCCACTGCTCCAGAGTCCAATAGCGGTGAACTTTACACCACTCCAGCCAACATTTGGCATTGTGCATGGTGATCTTTTGCAGCTGATCGGCCATGGAAAACCATTTCATGAAGCCCCTGACAACAGTTCTTGTGCTGACGTTGCTTCCAGAGTGTTGCAACCGGGAACAGACTATTTTTACGAGCTCGCGCATCAGCACTTGTCGGGTCCCATTCTGTGAGCTTGTGTGGCCTACCACTTTGTGGCTGTGCCGTTGTTGCTCCTAGACATTTCCACTTCACAATAACAGCACTTACAGTTGATCGGGGCAGCTCGAGCAGGGCAGAAATTTGACGAACTGACTTGTTGGAAAGGTGGCATCATATGACAGTACCACGTTAACTGTCACTGAGCTCTTCAGTAAGGCCATTCTACAGCCAATGTTTGTCTATAGAGATCGCATGGCTGTGTGCTCGATTTTATACACGTGTCAGCAAGTGTATAGGCTGAAATAGTCGATTACACTAATTTGAAGGGATGTCCACATACTTAACTAATGTCACACACCAGTTTGGTTAGTATTTAGCTGTTTTACATCTTTGCTAAGTGTATGTACTGATTGTAAGTTGCTCTGGAGAATAGCATCTGCTTCAGTAAATAACAGAATTGGAACAAAAATGCTGTGCTGTCATGTATAAGGCACTGTGTTTTGCGCAGTCATGAGACATAGCAAGACTATCCCGAAATGGGAATTGCACAAAAAATGTAAGTAATTGTCTGAGGATGGTGCTGGACCATCTGAGGTAAAAAGAAAAGGGGACTGTTTGATGGAAAAAGCTTTAAATAAAGGTTCAAATCCAGGCCATGTGACATGATTGCACAAAACGCAGGGCGCTAGTCATACAGTATTAGTACAGGGGCCTCTTTTGACAAAGTATCGTACCATACAACAAGAGGACTTGGCACTACCTGGGCATCTGTGAAGTTGTAGTCCAAGGAGAACTCCAGTTTCCCCAACTTCTCCTGCTCCTTCTCCTCTCCTTCCCCTTCTTTCTTATCCCCTTCTTCCTGAATAATAGAGCGCAGACACATATTTTCTGTGTTTGTTTGATACTGCATGGCACTGTCTATGTTCCTCACGTTCATGGGAAATGTGTGTGTTTCATCCCTTCCCCATCTTTCCCCTGTATCCATCTCACCTTATCGCCACCCTCTCCTCCCCCTTCGTTGTCTGCCTTCCTCCGGCGGCCAGCCTTCCTCTCCCTCACTTTCTTAGTTTTTTTCTTTTTCCCAAAGCATTTTTTGAAGAGGCAGAAGGTGCAGCATCCTACCAACACCAGCACCACTACGACGATGGCCACAACTGCCCACATAGGGACTACAGAAGAAAGAGGCAACACAATTTTACATCTAATGACGTACTGTCTATCTTAACATATGACAAAGTATACCAAGATACTTGAAACAGGGAGGGAAGCATAAAATATACCAGGACAAGTTGGAAGTCTATTCTTTCACCCTAACGTGCTCGATGTCGACTAGTGGATCACATCGGAATAAGGGACGAGGTTTGTTAATGACAGCGAAAAACAAATCTTAAAGGAAAACATAATTGCTATAGACTTTGATGGGGTTGTAATGTCACAATGTACACAGGAGAAGGGAGGCTGTACCAATATACATTTGCGGTCAAATATTTGTGGCACCGTTGCACGATTCACTATTTCTTCTCAAATAAGTTGAAATGTAAAAATAAAAATAAAAAACGTTGGTGTATTTGTTTGATTTACATCTGCACAGGAACAACATCAAAAATGACATATTGACTTTTCTCAACGAGGTAAAAAAAATAAAAAATGTCCTGGGCTAAATTGTGAAAAATTCAAATTAATTTGATTGGAGGCAAGTCATTCTTGTTTACGGTGTAATTTATGTCACCTGTGGTAAGTTGTAGGTGCCTACAGGGCAACAATAGTCATTCAAGCAGTTTTGAAAGACTAAACAGAAATTTATTCTCCATTGCACTCCATGATAAAGTGCAGAGGTGCCGATATATTGGTCCGCAACTGTAGGTATATTCAAAGTAAATGCACATGGAGAATGAAAACGTTATTACTTCTTTGAATCATTCCTGTGAGAAAAGAGGAATGATATTATAAAAGGAAGATGATGAAGTGACATTGTCGATTCCATGTTCCATTCCATAGTTCTAACATCTGTCATGGCTTATATGTACGGTCCTATAGCTCTTATTCTATTTTTGTCAACAACTCTCACTCAGTCCCTCCACCCTAAACAATCCACGAGAGATTTAAATTGCCACATCCAAGGATCAGGACCCAAGCAGATTTCAACCTTCCACGATAGCTACAGAGATGACATAAAAGTTAGGAAAACAGCATCTGTGTAGTCCTCAGTCTTGTCCAATTCCATCTACATGCCAGGAACTACTTACGTGGCAGATGGCCAATCTCATTCATGAACTTGCTCTTCATGTGGTCATAGTTGTGGTGGCCGGGGTGGTGTGCTGGAGGGACGTGGGCAGCTGGCTCCTCTACTTGCTCTGGCTCTTTTTCATGTTCAGGTTCTGGTTCTGCCGGCTCCGCAGCCCGACGGGCCCGGAACTGCACACTGGCCATCCTCATTCCAGCTGATAAATAGCAGGTACAGGGCAAGGAAGCATAGGGTTAATTGGCCCCAAACAAATTCTTGTTGACCAGGCCATGTTGACACAGATAATGATGATATTGATAGAATAAGATCATTCGTTGTCTCATGTGTTTACATGATCGTATGGATAGTTCAGAACATTCAGGTTTCTAGTTGCAGTGTGTGAATTCCAGTAGGCTAAACGTGTATGTATTACCCAAAAGTGTGTGAGCGTCACCTCCTTCAGAGAACACCGGACAATAAACCAGAAGCTCAACCAGGCTGACCTTAATCCCTCTTCCTCTCATCCCACCCCTCCCCATAACCCACCATGTCGCCCCCCCCCCTCACTCCCCTTCACTCCCTCTCTCGCCATATCTATCTATCCCTCTATCTATCTATCCCTCTATCGCTCTCTCTCTCTCTGCTGACACATAACTGGATTATTACAGTATTAATCCAAAATCCCAGACCCCGATGCTTAACTAAGAGGTGGTTTACCCCCTCCCATTCCCCGCCCTCCCAAGCCACAGTCCCAGCATCTCCTACCCGCTCTCTCATAACTGCCACTGGTTTCAGGAGTATTGGGTCTATATCTAGTCATTTCAGAGGATAATGTTCAATGGAATGTACTGTGAAAGCTTAATCACCAGCTTTACACAACATTTCCTTGGCTTGTCCATCCTCCTTCCTTACAATTCTGCCTATTTCTAGACCATCTTTAAAATGCAATAGATGCATCTAGCGCTTCACCATGAATACATATGAAAATGGAAATTTGAGGAAGATAAAAACATATTAAGATTATACAGCTGTACAGCTAATGGTGATTGCTTCATGAAAGCATAGTATGAAGAGTAGGAAAATAGGGGATGAACTGAATGTGTGTGTAAGACATTTTCAGGTTCAATTACGTATTTTCATATCTCTGCTCTGCACCTCACCCCTTTTTTTAGATGTGACTAATTCACTACATGATCAAAAGTATGTGGACACCTGTTCGTCAAACATCTCATTCCAAAATCATGGGTATTAATATGGAGTTGGTCCCCTGCCTTCCTCCACCAAACTTTACAGTTGGCACTATGCATTAAGGCAGATAGCATTCTTCTAGCATCTGCCAGACCCAGACTCGTCCGTCGGATTGCACTTTGTCCTTCGGACTGCACTCGTTTCCACTGCTCCAAGGTCCAATGGCGGCGGGCTGTACACCTCTCTAGCCGACGCTTGGCATTGCGCATTGTGATCTAAGGCTTGTGTGCGGTTGCTTGGCCATGGAAACCCATTTCGTGAAGCTCCCGACGAACACTTCTGCTGACATTGCTTCCAGAAGCAGTTTGGAACTCAGTAGTGAGTGTTAGAAAATAAAATAAAATGTTATTTGTCACATGCGCCGAATACAACAGGTCTTACAGTGAAATGCTTACTTACAAGCCCTTGGCCAACAATGCAGTTTAAGAAAAATAAGTGTTAAGCAAAACATTTAAAATAAAAGTAACAAATAATTAGAGAGCAGCAGTAAAATAACAATAGCGAGGCTATATACAGGGGTACCGGTACAGTGTCAAATGTGCACCGGTTAGTCAAGGTAATTGAGGTAATATGTATATGCAGGTTGAGTTAAAGTGACTAGAGTAGCAGCAGTGTAAAAGAGGGGGGGGCAATGCAAAAAGTCTGAGTAGCCATTTGATTAGCTGTCCAGGAGTCTTATGGCTGAGCAGTTGCCATACCAGTGATGCAACCAGTCAGGATGTTCTCGATGGTGCAGATGTAGAACTTTCTGAGGAACTGCGGAGCCATGCCAAATCTATTCAGTCTCCTGAGGGGGAATAGGCTGTGTCATGCCCTCTTCACGACTGTCTTGGTGTGTTTGGACCATGATAGTTTGTTGGTGACACCTAGCAACTTGAAGCTCTCAACCTGCTCCACTACAGCCTGTCGATGAGAATGGGGGCGTGCTAGTCCACAATCATCTCCTTTGTCTTGATCACGCTGAGAGAGAGGTTGTTGTCCTGGCACCACACGGCCATGTCTCTAACCTCCACCCTATAGGCTATAGGTCTCATTGTTGTCGGTGATCAGTGTCATCGGCAAACTTAATAACGGTGTTGGAGTCGTGCCTGACCGTGCAGTCATGAGTGAACAGGGAGTACAGGAGGGGACTGAGCACGCATCCCTGAGGGGCCCCCCATGTTGAGGATCAGCGTGGCGGATGTGTTGTTACCTGAAAAATTCCCCGGTCCTTAACGATTACAAGCATACCCATAACATGAGGCAGCCACCACTATGATTGAACATATGGAGTGTTCAGTAATGTGCTGTAATGGATTTGCCACAAACATAACACTTTGTATTCAGGACAAAAATGTAATTGCTTTGCCACATTTTTTGCAGTATTACTTCAGCATTTTGTTGCAAACAGGATGCATGTTTTGGAATATTTTATACTGTACAGGCCTTCTTTTCACTCTTTCAATTAGGTTAGTATTGTGGAGTAACTTGAATGTTGTTGATCCATCCTTAGTTTTTTCATATCACAGCCATTAAACTCTGTAACTGTTTTAAGGTCGCCAATGGACTCAAGTTGAAATCCCTGAGTGGTTGCCTTCCTTTCCTGCAACTGAGTTAGGAAGGAGGCCTGTATTATTATATTTGCAGTGAAACAATATTCAATGTCTGCTTTTTTTTTTTTTTTTTTTTTTTTTACCCACCTACTAATAGTTGCCTTTCTTTGAGAGGCATTTGAAACCTCCCTGATCTTTGTGGTTGAATCGGTGTTTAACATTCACTGAGGGACCTTACAGATAATTGTATGTATGGGGTACAGACATTAGGTAGTCATTCAAAAAATCATTTTAGATACTATTATTTCACTCAGAGTGAGTCCATGCAACTTATTATATGAATTGTGAATCAAATATTTACTTCAGAAAGTATTTAGGCTTGCTCTAACAAAGGGGTTGAATACTTATTGACTCAAGACCTTTCAGATTTTCATTTGTAGTAGATTTGTGAACATTTCTTAAAACCTCATTCCATTTACAAATGATGGAGTATTGTGTGTCGGCCAGTGACAAAATATCTCAATTTAATTATTTTTCAATTCAGGCTGTAACACAACAAAATGTGGAAAAAAGTCAAGGGGGTGTGAGTACTTTCTGAAGGCAATGTACCTCTTTATTTAGGTTGATGGTATGACGTTGAAACAATGACATTCATTCAAACAAAACATTTTACTATCTACATTGAAACAAGGTAAAAAATAACATGTCTAATCAAATATGGAATTAATCTTCTTTTCAACCACCCCGATATATTATACACTGAGTGTACGAAACATTAGGAACACCTGCTATGTCCATGACAGACTGACCAGATGAAGCCAGGTGAAAGCTATGATCCCTTATTGATGTCATTTGTTAAAATCACTTCAATCACTGTAGCTGAAGGGGCGGAGACAGGTTAAAGAAGGATTTTTAAGCCTTAAAATAAATATACATGTTTCTGCGTGGAATTTCCTACATCATTTTAAACGCATACATAGTTATGATTTTTATGTTGGAATTAGATTGATGAAACAACCTGTTAGTCATGTTAAGTCATTGTATTTAAGTTAAAGTTTTACCCAAATGTCAATGTTTACAACGCTGGTTGAAAAGAGATGACAACAGTACTGATGACTTTTTACAAATCCGTGTTGGTTCCACGTCACAAATGGCTATGAAACAACATTGATTCTATAAGTGTGTTCCCAGTGGGAAAAGCAATTCTCGTCTATGCAACTGTTAACAATTCTTAGTGAGCTTCAAGAGATTTCAGATGATGATTATGAAATGAAATCGCATTGGGCTTACCTGTTAATATTTTCCCCTCTGTCTTTTAGATCATCAATTTGGAATAAACCACTTTTGTGTCAAAATGGCCCATGGGAACCCTCACACACCCATCGTTCCTTCCTTCGTGAATATTCCAGTGACTATTATGCCTGTCAGCTTGCCCCCCGCCCCCATCCCCCCTCCCTTCTAAGCTAAAGCGCTGTCAAATCACTAAAGCAGCCCTTGACGTTAATCTCGCTCTCCCCCACCCTCCCTATAGGGGTATGTCAACAACACATCTGTTGCTCTATCTCTTGGTTTAAATTGAAATTCCATAAGAGCAACAGTCGTAGCCTTTTATTTAACTTCCTCACTTTGTAGGGAGATCAAACTCATTGATCAGTCTGTGGTTCTCGCAGTGAGAGTGGAAGAGTGCCTGTTCGATCATTAGATTGAAGTGGTGGTTTTGTTTATCCATCAAAGCTGAGATTGAAGTGCATCCCTCATCTCCCTCCACTAATCCTCAGGACATAGCTATCCTCTCAGTCAATCATCTATCTGGGGAGTACTTTCATTGAGAGTGGATAGTTCATCCTGTTCATCCATTTTAGAGTACAGAAAACACTCATTCAAAGGAATCTGACAATGAGTGAAAATCGTAGAATAAGAAACCACACAAATGTTTATTTTCAGCCCCTCTGAATCTGGCATGTTGGAGCACCAATGGGAAAAAATGAAATGAGGAACATTCTAATTTAGGCGTTTGACTCAAAATGATTAGTTCGATTTTTACGATCCATTCGATTAATATGATCATTAAAACAAATATTGTAAATATTTCATCTGCTTCACTCATTCACCACCTAAGTCCCTCTCAACTATTAATCTTAATAAACCCATGTCTTTGGTCATTATTTAAGCACATTCGTTTTTGGGGTCTTTGTTATGGGTGGGGTCCTACACCTGCAGAAGACCATTGCCTCCCTTTAGTAGTGACTGCAATGAAGATAACACATACAAATACTCCAATGGGTTTCTAGTGTAGAGTGAGTCAGAGTCAGTGATCCTCATTTAGAAGAATTCAAATCAACATGATAATGCATTGAAAAATGAAATGGATTATTCAAAACCCACACCTTCATATAAACACTGTCAAGTTGGCCATTTGCCAACAAATGTCCCTGAGTTGCAAGTTACTTGATTAGCTAAGACACTTACAGTAGAGAGGCTTTCATACCAAATTGGTTTGGTGGGGTTTTTCCGAACTGGTGCGTTTACCCCCTTAGTTCGGTTCGTTTGGACTGGTGTGAACACTATCTGCACTCGGCAGCGCACGAAACAACGCTATGAGGTTCGCTCAATAATGGTGGTTTGCTGAAAATAAACGCAGTTGACAGTGAGAGGACGTTTCTTTGTTTGCTGAGTTTGTTAGAATACTGTTCATTGACTACAGCTCAGCATTCAACACCATAGTGCCCACGAAGCTCATCACTAAGCTAAGGACCCTGGGACTAAACACCCCCCCTCTTCAACTGGATCCTGGACTTCGACGGGCCGCCCCCAGGTGGTAAGGGTAGGTAACAACACGTCTGCCACGCTGATCCTCAACAATGAGGCCCCTGTACTTAGTCCCCTCCTGTACTCCCTGTTCACTCACGATTGCATGGCCAAACACGATTTCAACACCATTATTAAGTTTGTTTATGACACAACAGTGGTAGGCCTGATCACCGACAACAGCGAGACAGCCTGTAGGGAGGAGGTCAGAGAACTGTCAGTGTGGTGCCAGGACAACAACCTCTCCCTCAATGTGAGCAAGACAAAGGAGCTGATCGTGGACTACAGGAAAAGGCGGGCCGAACAGGCCCCTATTAACATCGACGGGGCTGTAGTGGAGCGGGTCAAGAGTTACAAGTTCCTTGGTGTCCACATCACCAACAAACTATTATGGTCCAAACACACCAAGACAGTCATGGAGAGGGCACAACAAAATATTTTCCCCCTCAGGAGACTGAAAAGATTTGGCATGGGTCCCGTTGATCCTCAAAAAGTTCTACAGCTGCACCATCGAGAGCATCCTGATCGGTTGCATCACTGCCTGGTATGGCAACTGCTCGGCACTATAGAGGGTAGTGCGTACAGCCCAGTACATCACTGGGGCCAAGCTTCCTGCTATCCAGGACCTATATAATAGGCGGCGTCAGAGGAAAGCCCATAAAATTGTCAGAGACTCCAGTCACCCAAGTCATAGACAGTTTCTATGCTACCGCACGGCAAGTGGTATCGGAGCGCCAAGTCTAGGACCAAAAGGCTCCTTAACAGCTTCTACCCCCAAGCCATAAGACTGCTGAACAATTAATCAAATGGCCACCAGACTATTTACATTGACACACCCCAATCCCCCATTTGTTTTGTACACTGCTGCTACTTGCTGCTGCTACTATCTATGCATAGTCACTTCACCCCTACCTACATGTACAAATTACCTCAACTAACCTGTACCCCCTTCCCAATGACTATTTTTTACTTTAGTTTATTTGGTAAATATTTTCTTAACTCTTCTTGAAGTGCACTGTTGGTTAAGGGCTTGTAAGTTAGCATTTAACAGTAAGGTCTACTGTACACTTGTTGTATTCGGCGCATGTGACAAATAAAGTTTGATTTGATACACGTAACATTAGCTAGTGAGCCAGCCAGCTAACGTTAGCTAGCTAGTTAACAGTACGATTTAACTTGGAGTATTTTGTTTAGACAAGTAGCTAGCTAGCTAAACAATGAACCATAATCCCAATCCATAGAGTACTAGAAATACAAACCAATTGTCATAGCTTTCTGACAAAATTAGAAACCTATAATATCTAAAAATGTAGCTAGACTCTTACCCGTATACATGGATGAACGCTTCACAGCAGACTGCAACCCCTTTCAATAAATAAGACGTCCTGTGTAGTTTCCGTTTTGTTTGTACAGCTTTCTTGGCTCATTGTGTCTAGTCACTCTGGTTCACACTGACCGTGTGTAAATGCCATAAGAATCATCAGATCTTTCGCCCTCTCTGTCACTGATGCCATGGTTGCCTTTAGTTTGAAGATGTAATCCGGAGAAACACTTTTGCAGTTCTCGATGATATCTTTCAAAATAGCCTGTAGTGGAAATGATTATCTACCGAGCAGTTCATGTTATGGCAGACAAATCCAAACTCATCTTTCGGCATGTCCAGCCCATTCAGTATCTCAGCCAATCATGGCTAGCGGAAAGATTATTGTCTTTTCCTGTGGCTAAACTAACTAGGGTCGTAATTTAACAATTGTATTCATATTTACAGTTGGCATACAAGTTTGTTATTAAGGCACATGAAAGTTCACATGTTCCAGAAGGCATTTTGATTTTTTTTTTTAAATGTTCAAATACCTCTCCTTTGAAGTAGTGCTGTGTGACATATACCTAGTTTCCTGAAGCGAGTCACAATGAATCAAATGGTCACCCAGACTATAAACTCAGCAAAAAAAGAAAAGTCCTCTCACTGTCAACTGCGTTTATTTTCAGCAAACTTAACGTGTAAATATTTGTGTGAACATAAGGTTCAACATCTGAGACATAGACTGAACAAGTTCCACAGACATGTGACTAACAGAAATGGAATAATGTGTCCCAGAACAAAAGGGGGGGTCAAGATCAAAAGTAACAGTCAGTATCTGGTGTGGCCACCAGCTGCATTAAGTGCTGCAGTGCATCTTCTCCTCATGGACTGCACCAGATTTGCCAGTTTTTGCAGTTAGATGTTACCCCACTCTTCCACCAAGGCAAGTTCCACAGGCGCATGTTCATTAATTGTGTATGGTTCATTGAACAAGCATGGGAAACAGTGTTTAAACCCTTTACAATGAGAATCTGTGAAGTTATTTAGATTTTTACAAATTATCTTTGAAAGACAGGGTCCTGAAAACGGGACATTTCTTTTTTGCTAAGTTTACTGAGGGAAATATGAGAGGTAAAGTGAGGTAAAGCAACAGTACACCCATCATAACTACTTTTAATGTAAACAATCGCCGGTTTTATAACCGAAAATGTACAAATATTTGTGTAAAATACTGTGCCGAAAATACGACAGATGAGTTGCTCCCTCACAACAACAGACATACAGGGGGAACATAAAAAGAGGTGCACAAGACATGTACGGGAGGGTCATTGCCACTTTCAAGACAACTCGGAAACTGACATTTCCGACTTAAACTCGTAGAAAAATGAGCTCAGTTCCCCACTTGGAAAATTTCAGAATGGACCAATAGTAAGCTCTACGCAAAAAACATATGTAAATTTGAACTCAAGCGTTGTCTTGAAAGCACCATATGGCTTTCATGACAATAGGCAATGCAAGTGACACATTCTTACGTCATATGTCCGTGTTTACATCCCTGGTCTCTTGAATGTGTTTCAAGATTATTTCAAATTTGTGAAAATATGGTCATATAAGATATACACAATTATATTTCTGCCAGATGCATTTTATTTTCTTTTTTTGCCATTCAAAGCCTACAAAAGTTAAACTACAAGGCTACTTGCACTGTATTACACTGGCATACACCATTTATTTTATTTTATTGAACCTTTATTTAACTAGGCAAGTCAGTTAAGAACAAATTCTTATAGTAAGGCCTAAGAGGGTTTTATAAATAAGTATCAACCAGTGGGTCTTGCGACTGGTATACAGAGATGACCAGTTTACAGAAGAGTATAGAGTGCAGTGATGTGTCCTATAAGTAGCATTGGTGGCAAATCTGATGGCCGAATGGTAAAGAACATCTAGCCGCTCGAGATCACCCTTACCTGCCGATCTATAAAGTATGTCTCCGTCATCTAGCATGGGTAGAATGTTCATCTGAAACAGGGTTAGTTTGGCAGCTGGGGTGAAAGAGGAGCAATTACGATAGAGGAAACCAAGTCTAGATTTAACTTTAGCCTGCAGCTTTTATATATGCTGAGAGAAGGACAGTGTACCATCTAGCCATACTCCCAAGTACTTGTATGAGATGACTACCTCAAGCTCTAAACCCTCAGAGGTAGTAATAACACCTGTGGGAAGAGCGGCATTCTTCTTACCAAACCACATTACCTTTGTTTTGGAGGTGTTCCGAACAAGGTTAAGGGCAGAGAAAGCTTGTTGGACACGAAGAAAGCTTTGTTGTAGAGCATTTAACACAAAATCCGGGGAGGGGCCAGCTGAGTACAAGACTGTATCATCTGCATATAAATGGATGAGAGCGCTTCCTACTGCCTGAGCTATGTTATTGATGTAAATTGAGAAGAGCGCGGGGCCTGGAATCATACCTTGGGGTACACCCATGGTGACAGGCAGTGGCTGAGACAGCAGATGTTCTGACATTATACACAGCACTCTTTGAAAGAGGTAGTTAGCAAACCAGGCCAAAGACCCCTCAGAGACACCAATACTCCTTACGCCGGCCCACAAGAATGGAATGGTCTACCGTATCAAAAGCTTTGGCCAAGTCACTAAAAATAGCAGAACAACATTGCTAAGAACCAAGGGCAATGGTGACATCATTGAGGACCTTTAAGGGTATAGTGGTAAAGGTAGAGATACTCTGAATTGATCGGCTATGAAAAGCCAACTGACATTTACTCGTGAGGTGCTGACCTGTTGCACCCTCGACAACCACTATGATTATTATTATTTGACCTTGCTGGTCATCTATGAACATTTGAACATCTTGGCCATGTTCTGTTATAATCTCCACCCGGCACAGCCAGAAGAGGACTGGCCACCACTCATAGCCTGATTCCTCTCTAGGTTTCTTCCTAGCCACCGTGCTTTTACACCTGCATTGCTTGCTGTTTGGGGTTTTAGGCTGGGTTTCTGTACAGCACTTTGTGACATCAGCTGATGTAAAAAGGGCTTTATAAATACATTTGATTGATTGATAGTGACACATCCATAACCTGAGCGGAAACCAGATTGCATACCAGAGAGAATACTATAGACATCACGAAAGCCAGTCAGTTGATTATTGACAAGTTTTTCCAACAATTTTGATAAACAGGGCAAAATAGATATAGGCCTATGACAGTTAGGATCAGCTTGATCTCCCCCTTTAAATAAAGGATGAACTATGGCTGCCTTCCAAGCAATGGAAACCTCTCCAGAGAGAAGAGACAGGCTTGGCGATTATAGGGGCAGCAACCTTAAGCCTTGTGTTGTCTAAAGGGTCTGTTTAACAGCAGACAAAACCCCCAAAATTATATTTTTTTCAACTTGAAATTTGATGACTTTTCCTAGATGATGACTTGATGACTTTTCCTTTTTTACCACCAGGGTACAAAGAATGTCTTAGGGCGATCCTTGACCCAGGAGTTATAAAATAATTTAATACAATCACACACACAATGAGAAATTGAGATTTTGTGCTACTGATTGAACTCAGACAAAACTAAAACTTTATTGTGTATGTGCAGCTACGCTTGGAAGTTGCAAGTCTATACAGGGAAGCCGACCAGTGGAGTCCCAGAGAAGAACCAAGGGATGCGGATTGTGATTGATATGACAGATGGACTGAGGGAGCACAATTTCTTCACCTCTTATGAACTCAGCCAGCAGCTCCTGAAGAGGCAGATCATCATGGTTGGCACAGTTAGAAAGAACAAGCCTGAGCTCCCCCCTGCACTCCTCGCAACAAGGGGGAGAGGCCTCTCATCAAAGTTTGCCTTCACCCTCACTCGAGCTCCTTACCTCCCAAAGAGGAACAATAATCTGGTGCTCCTGAGAGCACTGCACAAAACGGCTGATGCTGAGTGATCATGATCATGAGGACAGGAAGCCAGCCATCATCCTGGACTACAACCACAACAAAGGAGGCGTGGACAACCTGGACAAGGTGATTGGAACTTACAGCTGCAGGAGGATGACTGCCTGCTGGCCCCTGGTCATCTTCCCTAACATCATTGAAGTGTTCTCATACAATGCCTTCATATGGAACAAGATCAACCCTACCTGGATGCCTGATAAGCAGAACAAGAGGAGGGTGTTCCCGAAGCAGCTGGGAATGCAGCATGGTGCATTGTTCAGAAACATACAGTACTAGTTGTCATTGGGAAGGCAGAAAGCAATCACTTTTGCATGTGAAAACACAGATTCCTACGTCACTTTTGTTTTGGGACGACTTCGCTGTCAGCCAGAATGGGTACCTGGCTCACGCCCGGGAGGCAGCCCGGTTCCAAATAGGATACAATCAACGCTAACTCGGTTCGCCCGGGGCATTAATAGAATCCCCTCACTGCCTATGCATTTGACAATTATAGGGGCAGCAACGTTTGACACGTTTGTCCACCAGACCTTTCGCGCATTTGGGCAGAATTGTCTGGGAACGAGATTAATGCATGGGTGGAATTGAAGGTAATCTTTTTATCAAACATTGTGCTGAATAGGTCTTGACTGCCAATTTTCCAGACCTATATTTTCTCTGCGGTTATATAAACAAACAAAAAATCTGGCAGTCGCAAGTAAAACAAACCTTCGCTCTACAGTGACTCAGTAATACCAGGAACCCCAACCCCACCAGAAAAAAAATAGATAAAGCCATCAATAGTGTTACTTTTATTTAAATACAACTGTTTATTAAATCCTTGAGAACATCCTTGATGATATGCTGCTTTTTGGAGTAATGAAACTAGGTGTAACACAGCACTGATTAAGAATTACAGTAGGGCAAAAAGTATTTAGTCAGCCACCAATTGTGCAAGTTCTCCCACTTAAAAAGATGAGAGAGGCCTGTAAAAACTCAACTCGTCGTGTTTGGAGGACAAAGAATGCTGAGTTGCATCCAAAGAACACCATACCTACTGTGAAGCATGGGGGTGGAAACATCATGCTTTGGGGCTGTTTTTCTGCAAAGGGACCAGGACGACTGATCCGCATAAAGGAAAGAATGAATGGGGCCATGTATCGTGAGATTTTGAGTGAAAACCTCCTTCCATCAGCAAGGGCATTGAAGATGAAACGTGGCTGGGTCTTTCAGCATGACAATGATCCCAAACACACCGCCCGGGCAATGAAGGAGTGGCTTCGTAAAAAGCATTTCAAGGTCCTGGAGTGGCCTAGCCAGTCTCCAGATCTCAACCCCATAGAAAATCTTTGGAGGGAGTTGAAAGTCCGTGTTGCCCAGCAACAGCCCCAAAACATCACTGCTCTAGAGGAGATCTGCATGGAGGAATGGGCCAAAATACCAGCAACAGTGTGTGAAAACCTTGTGAAGACTTACAGAAAACGTTTGACATTGCCAACAAAGCGTATATAACATTGTATTGTGATAAACTTTTGTTATTGACCAAATACTTATTTTCCACCATAATTTGCAAATAAATTCATTAAAAATCCTACACTGTGACTTTCTGGATTTGTTTTACTCATTTTGTCTGTCATAGTTGAATTGTACCTATGATGAAAATTACAGGCCTCATCTTTTTAAGTGGGGGAACTTGCACAATTGGTGGCTGACTAAATACTTTTTTGCCCCACTGTATGTAGGAATGCACAACACAATGAAGCATATTTACTGCTGGAATGCTTGATCAACTCTATGGCAGAAACCAAGTTGACTTATAGCACCAGAGTTGTTTAGGTGAACGGACACCTGGGGCGGTTGCCCTTCGTGCCCACTCCCATACCCTATAATTCTGTATTACTCTGTGACTAATATGTATACCGGTTGGCCAGCAAAGACACATACCTGATTGGCAGATGAGTGGCAACCCTGATCAGAAGTACCTGCTGCTCATCGGTTGTTCTCTAAAAATGCGGTTTCGAATTTAAATAAAATTGTACCTACACACTGAAGGATGTAAAGCCGAAATGTCTTTGTATGCTATCCCTGATGCAGTGAAAATAATTTCAATAAAATTGAATAGTAAGATTTATGTGACATATCTTTGAGTGCGAACCCATTACACCTTTCTGTTTGTCAGTGGTAACTACTGTTCACATCAGAAGTGGTAAACGGGTGTTGAGGTATTTAACTGTTCCATGGTCTTGTATTGTTTTCTGTACGTACTGTAAGAGGTATGTGGTTCTATTGCTAAATCCCACTTTAGTGCTACTTGTAAT
This sequence comes from Oncorhynchus keta, assembly GCF_023373465.1. Taxonomy (NCBI): domain Eukaryota; kingdom Metazoa; phylum Chordata; class Actinopteri; order Salmoniformes; family Salmonidae; genus Oncorhynchus; species Oncorhynchus keta. The sequence continues at coordinate 8,532,757 of NC_068423.1, forward strand.
GAAAATGCAACTCTCCAGACTCCAGTCCCTGTGTGAAAGCTGTGCTCTCTTCTTGCTGTGAGTCTTACAGGGTGTGCTTGTCAAACAGGTATTCTCCCATGGAGCCATGGGTCTCGGAGGAAGTGAGGCGGGTCAGGCTGCCCAGATGGTCACCCAGCTTCTTAATGGTGTCATGGCTGTCGGACAGGAAGTGCTGCTCTAGGAAGTCACACAGCTAAAGAGGAAGTAAAGTTGTATTGTTATGCCCGGGTGCGACTGACAGCCCAGCATTGACGTCATAGAGATAGATGCATACCGCAGCGGAGGCTTTCTGCAGGTATTCTTTCAACATTCTCTGTTCCTCCTTTTTCATTTTTTTATCTGCTCAAATCACTAACATACCAACATGGATGTTATGAGCTTCAGTTATACATAGCTATCAAATATATCTGATTTAATAACACCGAACATCCATTAAAATATGCATAACAGTTAATCACAATGGGATAATTATCATGGATTTACATGGGGGTCAGTGTGAGTGTTGGCACCACGGTGCACTTCGAGGAGGGACGTGTTGAGGGTTTTCTGAAACTCCAGGGAGAAGGTGATGGCATCCAGGCCACCTCGCCAGTCCTCCCTGCTGGGTTTCTGAAACAGAGACAGACCGCGCATTTGAAGGAATCAGTTTGAGCAAGGCGAGGCCCGAAACCGCTAATCTAGATCACATAGAGTAGTTATTTGGGATACATCACGCAAGGTTATTTGTAGACTACAATGTAGTCAAACAGGCACAGTGACTTGGCTATAACAACTGCATGTAGGGGCCTGACAAATCAGCGGAATACAGTCAATGCATTCTAGCACCTCCCACATTCCATATTGGGGGTTTCATTTCCGCTTGACTTCTGGCCGGTCACTATGCTTCACTAACTCAGGGAGGGAGATGTTGCTAAATATGGATCAAATGAGTTAAAATTACATTCACATAATTTGTAAGTTGGAGCAGGATGTTGATGAGACAATTGGATGAAGAATTTTAAACAAAGTGTTTGCACATAGTATTACCGCTACAAACCTAGCAAATGTTTCATTGAAATAACATGGCTGGTTAGCTATCATTTCCACACGCCCTCGGGCCTTCTTTCTTAAAGTGGAACTGACAGCGTTTTAACTACATATGAAAAACAGAATCATAAATCAGTCAAAAATATCAAATTCCCAGTTTATGCTACCAACTTAATTAAGAGGTTTTAAAAATAAGTTGTTTTTTTATTACACCCTTTTTCGTAGTATCCAATTATTATTATTAGTAGTTGTCTCATCGCTACAACTCCCGTATGGGCTCGGGGGAGACGAGTCATGCATCCTCCGAAACACAACCCAACCAAGCCGCACTGCTTCTTAACACAGCGCGCATGCAACCCGGAAGCCAGCCGCACCAATGTGTCGGAGGAAACACCGTGCACCTGGCGACCTTGGTGCTGGGCACTGCGCCCAGCCTGCCACAGGAGTCGCTGGTGCGAGACAAGGATATCCCTACCGGCCAAACCCTCCCTAACCCGGACGACGCTAGGCCCACGTCGCCCCACAGACCTCCCAGTCGCAGCCAGCTGCGACAGAGCCTGGGCGCGAACCCAGAGTCTCTGGTGGCACAGCTAGCGCTGCGGTGCAGTGCCCCACCTGCGAGGCCAAATAAGTTGTATTTGACTCAACATTCTATGACATTCATTAAGGCATTTTTGCAGCTCAATGCATGATTAATATAATTCACCAATACATTTCTTGGTAGTCCAAAAGATATTGCTATAAGGTTGTAAATCCCAGCTGGCCTAGTACATTATTTGCTTCCTCCATTCGGGATGCAGTTTATTTTTCGATGACTCAATATTTTGGACAAAAACAGACAAATGTAACTAAGGCTGGGAATGTTAATACAATCAAACTAGCAAGGGCAATAATCACAAATCAGCCATAACGTGGCTAATAGGCTAACGTATCTATTTATGTAGCAAGCTAAAAACACAGCCTAACGTTCGCTAGTTAGCTGCTAGGAAGATGTCATGAGAGGAGTGACTGACTTTTTCCCCTCATTGTTTTTCGGTGGCTATACACAGCGAGAGATGCAGGTGCCATTTGGTTCGCAAACTCACACTGGCTATCTACTCTGATTTCAAAGCACTCGTCTGAATGTGCTAGTGCAGAATAACTGAGGAATTTACGAATCGGCTGAATATGACCGGTGTCAGTAAACGTAGGCAAAAAAAATAAAAGTTAGTCACGAACCCTCGAGATAACATGCAAACAGCCTAGCTAACCAGCCCTGCTAGGGTGAGTCAAATGGTCCGTGTGAGATGTTCTCTCATTTGTGTCTGGAAGTAGCTAGCTAGCCAACTTTATCTTGCAAGCTGCAGAAGGATGAGTAATCTACAATTCCCCATTGTTTATCAGTGCAATTTTGACACCCAACTAGCTGAAACAGTTTGAGAGGGTTTATCTAATGTTACTTCGTTAGATTTTAGCTCATCTTGCTCTGCTAGCATTAGTTGTTGATCTTGTTGTTGTGCATAAAAAAAACTTTGATTAACCACATGAATGATTTTGAGATGTACCAATACATAAATGCCATAGCTGGCACGCAGATCGGTAGAAATGGTAAGATAAATTGGCATTCCAGTTGAAAAAGGTTGCCAACACCTGGTGTAGCCTATCACCGGCAACTTCAGGAGCATAACGGCAAAATCTGTGAAGGCCAGCGGATGGTTGGGTACAGGGTTGTCTGGATCTCTAGCTCACTCTTAAGTCACGTCTTCTTTCGTCAAACAGTGCGCTATGTACTGGACGGGGACTTTTCAAAACATTGGATTATCAATTTATCCAATGAGATCTTGGCTTGCTAGATATAGCAAAACCAACCAAATACACCGTAGCAAGCAATAATGTGGTAAACTAATGTTAGCTTCAACTAACATGAGAAAGTACATAGACCTACTTCTTTGTAAAACAATGTTAGTCGATATTAGCCAGAAAGCTCTGCTTCTAGCTAGCTAACCAGTCAAGTCTATTGAAGAAGCTGGCTAGCTAGCATCATCTTTGTACTAGTTATACTATATGTTGAAACACTAGTTTTAACATTTCCCACAAGTGTATAGCTGTAGCTTTTAAATTCTGCGAATGTCATTTAGTAATTTGAACTAATTTGATCCATATTTAACAAGATCTCCTCCCTTTGGCAACGCACCGGAAATGGCTCCCCTGATAAGAGGGCTTGCAACGTTCAAGAGTGAAATGTGCATCGAGGGAATTTGACAATATTCAACTTAGGAAATCAACTACATGCACGTAAAAAAATATATAATTAATTTGCTCAAGACCGAGCGAAAATCAGCTTTTGATTTATCCAACTCATTTATTTGCATGTCCAGCACTTATATTTAGTGTTTTAACATTTATTTTCAGGACAACCAAGGCTACAAGTAGAACACAAAAAATTTGACAAACAGTTGCATTCGTGAGTTTTTATTGACATATGTCAAATAAGTCTGCCAAAGCAAAAATCAAACATAAAAATAAATGTATAGGAGTGCTGTATGTACAGAAATGGTTTGCTCCGTGGGAAATTAATATCCAACTAGTCAGTGACAACTGTGTGGCATTTGACAGCAACTAAGTGAGCTTATTACAGTATTAGACACTATGTCCTTGGATTTCATATGATCTTCTAACGACTCGCGTAACTTGTGAGTGCACCAAAAATGAGCAAATCATGTTACATGTGTGTGTTTGAGAGTCTCAGCTTTCCATAGACCGATACAAACTACTAAAAGCTCAAACCATTTGGACTTGAGTCCTTGTCTCATTAATACCACTCTAGCTCAGCCCCCGTTATTTACACACACAAATGGTTGGTACCAATGGATGCATAAGATGTTTAAAAGGGGTTATTAGTAAGAATCACACCAGCATTAAGGTGGGACTCATAGGGAATGAAATGCATGTGATTCATTTTTTTCTGCAACTTTCCGAAATGGCACATGAAATCCGTCTGTGTGTGTTGTGTGCGCATATGCCTAGTCTATGCTTTGCCTAGCCATTAGCGATAATGATAACTGTCCGCTGGCGGATGGAAAGGCTTTCCTAAAAATCATACCAATTAAATGTTAACTAATGATATCATGATTGTTTGCATCAATCCAGTGGGCATTTGTTCTGCAAACCCTGCAATCACATGAGTGCTACAGAAACACAGGTAACCGAACAATGGTCTCTGGCTGGTGGGCGTTGCATTTAAAGGGTAACCACACCTACATTTCTTCAATTTGTATTTATTTATTCCTGATGTGATTTAATCTTTCCTGTAGACTTTAAAAAAGTGATTTTGAGAGCAACCCCCCCCAAAAAAAAAACTACCTGGGAAAACCAAACAAAAATTGAGAATTTGGAAAATGAGGGAGAAGGCAATTCTAGGACAGGAAAATCGGCTGCCAAAGGCCTTATAAGCAAAATAAGAGTGAGCAGAAATAGTAACTTACAGCGATGGGCTGAAGGAGAACGCGACCGCCTCTCATATTCTGGTATTCCAGCAATTTTTCTGCCTGCTCTCTCTCCTTCACAGAGCGCTCCAGGAAAAAACTAGAGAAGCTGCGCAAAGCCACATCGTCCCTGTCGAAATACATCCCCTGAGCGAGAACAGAGAAATACATATTAGATAAAAACAGGTCAGTATCAACAGATCACGTTTTTATAACATGGTGGACCACAGAGTAGAAAATAGCCAGTGCCAGTCATAGAACTAAACACATGAAAATAACATGGAGAGGGAAGAATAAAGAACATTTAGGAGAGAGGGCCCTATCGGAGTAAGCTAGCGCAGATAAGGGGCTAGATATACACTGAGTACAGCCTCCCGAGTGGCGCAGAGGTCTATGGCACTACAGTGCTAGCTGTGCCACTAGAGATTCTGGGTTCGAGTCCAGGCTCTGTCGCTGCCGGCCGCGACAGAGCGGGTTGTGTTTCAGAGGACAAACGGCTCTCGACCTTCGCCTCTCCCGAGTCCGTACGGGAGTTGCAGCGATGAGACAATTGGATACCACGAATATGGGGAGAAAAAGGGGTAATAAATGAAAATAAAGATATACACTGATTATACCAAACATTAGGAACACCTTCCTAATATTGAATTGTGCACCCCCTTGCCATCAGAACAGCCTCAATTAGTCGTTCCACAGGGATGCTGGCACTCATGTTGACACCAATGCTTCCCACAGTTGTGTCAAGTTGGCTGGATGTCCTTTGGGTGGTGGACCATTCTTGATACACACAGGAAACTGTTGTGTGAAAAACCCAGCAGCAATGCAGTTCTTGACACAAACCGGTGTGCCTGGCACCTACCATCATACCCACTGAATGGCACACACAATCCATGTCTCAAGGCTTAGAAATCCTTCTTTAACCTGTCTCCTCCCCTTCATCTAAACTGATTGAAGTGTATTTAACAAGTCACATCAATAAGGGATCATCACTTTGACCTGGTCAGTCTGTCATAGAAAGAGCAGATATCCTTAATGTTTTGTATACTCTGTGCATTCAGAAAGTATTCAGACGCCTTCACTTTTTCCACATTTTGTTGTTAGCCTTATTCTAAAATGGATTAAATTGGGGTTGTCCCCCTCAGTCTACACACAATAGTAATAATGTTACTTCCGGCGCCGACAGAGATGCTCGCTTCGCGTTCCTAGGAAACTGTGCAGTATTTTTTTATCTTAGGTTTTATGACACACAGTCGGGAGGAACTATTGGATATAAGAGCAACATCAACTCATCAACATTACGACCAGGAATACAACTGTCCCGAAGCGGATCCTCTGTTTGGCCCACCACCCAGGACAATGGATCGGATCCCAGCCGGCAACCCAATACAACGGCGCCGTAGAAGGGGCAGATGGCGCGGTCTTCTGGTCTGGCTCCGTAGACGGGTACATCACACACCACTTCCGAGCATACTACTCGCCAATGTCCAGTCTCTTGACAACAAGGTAGACGAAATCCGAGCAAGGGTTACCTTCCAGAGAGACATCAGAGACTGTAACGTTCTTTGTTTCACGGAAACATGGGTCACTCGAGACACGCTATAGGAGTCGGTACAGCCACCTGGTTTCTTCACGCATCGCGCCGACAGAAACAAGCATCTCTCTGGTAAGAAGAAGGGCGGAGGTGTATGCCTTATGATTAACGAGACATGGTGTGATCATAACAACATACAGGAACCCAAGTCCTTTTGTTCACCTGACTTAGAATTCCTCACAATCAAATGCCGACCGCATTATCGACCAAGAGAATCCTCTTCGATCATAATCACAGTCGTGTATATTCCCCCCAAAGCAGACACAGACGGCCCTGAAAGAACTTCATTCGACTCTATGTAAACTGGAAACCACATATCCTGAGGCTGAATTTATTGTAGCTGGGGATTTTAACAAGGCTAATCTGAAAACAAGGCTCTCTAAATACTATCAGCATATCGATTGCGCAACCCAGGCTGGCAAAACCCTGGATCATTGTTATTCTAACTTCCGCAATGCATATAAGGCCCTCCCCCGCCCTCCTTTCGGAAAAGCTGACCACGGCTCAGGTCTGTTCAACACTGGTCCGACCAGTTGGATTCCACACTTCACGATTGCTTCGATCACGTGGACTGGGATATGTTCCACATAGCATCGAACAACATTGATGAATACGCTGATTCCGTGAGAAAGTTTATTAGCAAGTGCATCAGTGATGTTGTACCCACAGTGTCTATTAAAACATTCCCCAACCAGAAACCATGGACTGATGGCAGCATTCACGCAAAACTGAAAGCGCAAACCACTGCTTTTAAAGCAGGGCAAGGTGATCGGAAACATGACCGAATACAGACAGTATAGCTATTCCCTCCGCAAGGCAATCAAACAAGCTAAGCGGCAGTATAGAGACAAAGTAGAGTCGCAATGCAGCCAACGTGAGTAAAACATTTAAACGTGTTAACCCTCGCAGGGCTGCAGGCCCAGACGGCATCCTCAGCCGCGTCCTCAGAGCATGCACAGACCAGTGGCTGGTGTGTTTACGGACATATTCAATCAATCCTTATCCCAGTCTGCTGTTCCCACATGCTTCAAGAAGGACACATTTTTCCTGTTCCCAAGAAAGCTAAGGTAACTGAGCTAAATGATTACCGGCTCGTAGCACTCACTTCCGTCATCATGAAGTGATTTGAGAGAGTAGTCAAGAACCATATCACCTCCACCCTACCTGACACCCTAGACCCACTTCAATTTGCTTACCGCCCCAATAGGTCCACAGACAACGCAATCACACTGCCCTAACCCATCTGGACAAGAGGAATACCTATGTAAGACTGCTGTTCATCGACTACAGCTCAGCATTTAACACCATAGTACCGACCCTAGTTCTCGACCCCGCCCTGTGCAACTGGGTCCTGGACTTCCTGACAAGCCGCCCCCAGGTGGTGAGGGTAGGTAGCAACATCTCCACCCCGCTGATCCTCAACACTGGGGCCCTGCAAGGGTGCGTTCTGAGCCCTCTCCTGTACTCCCTGTTCACCACGACTACGTGGCCATGCACGCCTCCAACTCAATCATCAAGTTTGCAGACGACACTACAGTGGTAGGCTTGATTACCAACAATGACAAGACGGCCTACAGGGAGGAGGTGAGGGCCCTCGGACTGTGGTTTCAGGAAAATAACCTCACACTCAATGTCAACAAAACAAAGGAGATGATCGTGGACTTCAGGAAACAGCAGAGGGAGCAGCCCCCTATCCACATCGACGGGACAGTAGTGGAGAGGGTGGAAGTTCCTCGGCGTACACATCATGAACAAATTGAAATGGTCCACCCACACAGACAGTGCGGTGAAGGCGGTGCAGCAGCCCCTCTTCAACCTCAGGAGGCTGAAGAAATTCGGCTTGTCACCAAAAACACTCAAACTTTTACAGATGCACAATCGAGAGCATCCTGTCAGGCTGTATAACCGCCTGGTACGGCAACTGCTAGGCCCATAACTGTAAGGCTCTCCAGAGGGTAGTGAGGTCTGCACAATGCATCACCGGGGGCAACTACCTGCCCTCAGGACACCTACACCACCCAATGTCACAGGAAGGCCAAAAATATCATCAAGGACAACAACCACCCGAGCCACTGCCTGTTCACCCCGCTATCATCCAGAAGGCGAGGTCAGTACAGGTGCATCACAGTGGGGACCGAGAGACTGAAAAACAGCTTCCATCTCTAGGCCATCGGACTGTTCACCAGCCATACTGACTCAACTCTAGCCACTTTAATAATGGAAAAATTGATGTAATAAATGTATCACTAGCCACTTTATATAATGTTTACATACCCTACATTACTCATCTCATATGTATATACTGTACTCTATACCATCTACTGCATCTTGCCTATGCCGTTCGGCCATCACTCATTCATATATTTTTATGTACATATTCTTATTCATTCCTTTACACTTGTGTGTAGAAGGTAGTTGTTGTGAAATTGTTAGGTTAGATTACTTGTTAGATATGACTACATGGTCGGAAAAAGAAGCACAAGCATTTCGCTACACTCGCATTAACAGCTGCAAACCATGTGTATGTGACAAATAACATTTTATTTGAATACCCATAATGACAAAGCAAAAACAAGTTTAGAAATTGAGCAAATGTATAAAAATACAAAAACATCACATTTATTTAATTAAGTATTCAGACCCTTTACTCAGTACTTTGTTGAAGCACCTTTTGGCAGCGATTACAGCCTTGAGTCTTCTTGGGTATGACGCTACAAGCTTGGCACACCGGTATTTGGGGAGTTGCTCCCATTCTTCTTTGCACATCCTCTCAAGCTCTGTCAGGTTGGATGGGGAGTGTCGCTGCACAGCTATTTTCATGTCTCTCCAGAGATGTTTGTTTGGGTTCAAGTCCGGACTCTGGCTGGGCCACTCAAGGACATTCAGAGACTTGTCCCGAAGCCACTCCTGCGTAGTCTTGGCTGTGTGCTTAGGGTAGTTGTCCTGTTGGAAGGTGAACCTTCGCCCCAGTATGAGGTCCTGAGCACTCTGTAGCAGGTTTTCATCAAGGATCTGTACCTTGCTCCGTTCATCTTTCCCTTTATCCTGACTAGTCTCCCAGTCCCTAAAAAACATCCCCACGGCATGATGCTGCCACCACGCTTCACAAGGAGGGTTGGTATTGGCCAGGTGATGAACGGTGCCTGGTTTCCTCCAGATGTGCCAAAGAGTTCAATGTTGGTTTCATCAGACCAGATAATCTTGTTTCTCATGGTCTGAGTCATTTAGGTGCCTTTTGGCAAACTTCAAGGGGGCTTTCATGTGTCTTTACTGAAGAGTATCTTCCGTCTAGTCACTCTGCCATAAACGCTTGATTGGTGGAGGGCTGCAGAGATGGCTGTCCTTCTGGAAGGTTCTCCCATCTCCACAGAGTAACTCTGGAGCTCTGTCAGTGTGACCATTGGGTTCTTGGTCATGACCCTAACCAAGGCCCTTCTTCCCAGATTGCTCAGTTTTGCTTTTGGTACCCTTTCCCCAGATCTGTGCCTCGAAAACAATCCTGTCTCATAGCTCTACGGACAATTCCTTTGACCTCACGGCTTGGTCTTTGCTCTGAGAACTGTGGGATCTTATAGACAGGTCTGCGCCTTTCCAAATCATGTCCAATTAATTGAATTTACCAAAGGTGGACCCCAATCAATTTGTAGAAACATCTCAAGGATGATCAATGGAAACAGAAATGCACCTGAGCTCAATTTCAAGTCCCATAGCAAAGGGTCTGAATACTTAAGAATTAAAAAAACAACCTTTTACATAAGATATTTGCAAACATTTCTAAAAGAAAATGTTTTCGTTTTGTTATAATGAGGTATTTATTGTGTGTGTAGACTGACAAGGAAAATGTTCATTTAATCAGTTTTAGAATAAGGCTGTAACGTAACAAATGTGGAAAAAGCGAAGGGGTCTGAATACTTTCAGAATGCACTGTACATATTATATAGACCATACCAGGGAGAGGTAGGTGTAGGATGCAGTCAGCTTGATGTTCACCAGCTTGTTGATGTTCACCTCACTCTCTGGGTGGAAGTTGTGATTTACCTGCGACTGCATCTCTGAAATGGCAAAAAAAGATATGAAATTAACTAAAAGAAAGCAATAGGCCACTGGTATGGAATATATATGGAATCATTTACAAAACCACACCATTACTAGTAACTTTATTTTCTGCAATGAAACAAAGGCAGGAATTCTAAGTAAATAATTTGTAAAAAAGCTTAGTCTTTGAAGTTATAAAATCATAGCTATTATAACTCATGTCTACATAAAGCTGTGTCCGTGTTTAGCAGTATGCAGCAATGCGCACAGGCAGGAGGCTACGTGCAAATATTTGTTCCATAATGCAACTGGCGGGAAAACACAAACACAGGTCTGCCATGAGAGGTGACTGTATAGTTCCCCTAAGGAAAAGCACCTTTAGTAAATCTGCATTCTCTGTGAGAGCTTCCCATGTCTGGAATACACTGCCATCAGACACACATAACTGCACCACATATCACACTTTCACAAAATGCTTGAAGACATGGCTAAAGGTCAATCAGATTTGTGAACATGGTCCCTAGCTGTGTGTTGCCGCTTTCCATGTTGTCTGTTCTCTGTAGCTTGTGAGGTGTGGAAACACTGTTGCTTTTATGAATTTTGTCTCGTTGCTTTTATGAATTGTCTTGCTGCTTTTTGTTCTATGTTGCTCTGTCTGTATGCTACGTCTTGCTTGTCCTATGTTGCTCTGTCTGTATGCTATGTCTTGCTTGTCCTATGTTGCTCTGTCTGTATGCTATGTCTTGCTTGTCCTATGTTGCTATGTTTTGCTTGTTCTATGTTGCTATTGTCTATATTGTAATTGTTTTTAATAACCTGCCCAGGGACTGCGGTTGAAAATTAGCCGGCTGGCTAAAACCGGCACTTTTACTGAAGCGTTGATTAATGTGCACTGACTGTCCTTGTAAAAATAAAAAATAAACTCAAACTCAAACACTTGTCAAAAGCGCACCGCTTTGCGAGCGCTTTTATTTATTTAACCTTTCATGTGAAAGAGATGAAAAGATCCGTTAGAAATGTAGAAAGAGGGGCGATCTAAAGATGCAACAACTAGATTGGATTGCTAATATGACTAATATATGCACTTGAGTGGCAAATTTAGTAGGCCTAGCACTTTTTAATCGAGGCCATCATAACTATTTAACACGCGATAGCATTTCAAATTGTTACGCAATGATTGGACTTATAAAAGCACGTTTCACTCCAGCAGCAGCTCCCCAGCTGTCTGACAGATTGTCCACTCATAGTGTCTGTATGCGTGATAAACATATTGACTAACACAATACACACCTACCAATTGAATTCCACGAAATTATGCAAATTGACATATAGACCAATAAGCATACCCAGCCAAATGTATTTCCATCAACAGTTATTTAAAATCAACGAATAGGCTAAAAAGCATTATTTTGCAATGCGATTTTTCTTTCTTCTCCTGGACAATTGGCCTGCGCCCGTTTTATTTATCGGCTATTACCGGCTAACGGAAATCCTGCATATCATGTGTCGTGGAGTAAAGGGAGATCAAATTCAAGCTTTTATTCAGCTAAGGTGGCAGACACAGCTGTCACTGTCTAGCGGAATCCATACTAAATGGGTGGCAGAGTATGTGAGCAGTTGCACGGTTGGGAATCGACTTTTTGTTTTCATAAGAATCGGTAATCAGCCTTTTTGGTCGCCGATTATATTGCAATCCACGAGGAAACTGCGTGGCAGGCTGACCTGACCACCTGTTACGCGAGTGCAGCGTCAAAAGGACATTGTGGCTGCAAGGAGCCACGGTAAGTTGCTAGCTAACATTAAACTTCTTTAAAAATAATAATAATAATCAACCTTCACATAATCACTAGTTAACCTAGTAATATCAGCAACCAACTAGCTTGTCCTGCGTTGCATATAATCAATGTGGTGCCTGTTAATTTATCATCGAATCACAGCCTACTTCAACTTCGCCAAATGGGTGATGATTTAACAAAAGCACAATTGCGAAAAAAAAGCACAATCATTGCAGAAATGTACCTAACCATAAACATCAATGCCTTTCTTAAAATCAATACACAGCAGTATATTTTTTAAAACCTGCATATTTAGTTAAGAAATTCATGTTAGCAAGCAATATTAACTAGGGAAATTGTCACTTCTCTTGCGTTCAGTGCAAGCAGAATCCGGGTATATGCAACCGTTTGGGCCACCTGGCTCGTTGCGAACTGATTTGCCAGAATTTTACATAATTATGACATAACATTGAAGGTTGTGCAATGAAGAGCAATATTTAGACTTAGGGTTGCCAGCTGTTCGATAAAATACGGAACGGTTCCGTAGTTCACTAAAATAATTAACTTTTTGTTTTCGAAATTGTAGTTTCCGGATTTGACCATATTAATGACCAAAGGCTCGTATTTCTGTGTTTATTATATTATAATTAAGTCTATGATTTGATATTTGATAGAGCAGTCTGACTGAGCGGTGGTAGACAGCAGCAGGCTCGTAAGTATTCATTCAAACCGTACTTTACTGCGTTTGCCAGCAGCTCTTAGCAATGCTTGAAGCACAGTGCTGTTTATGAATTCAAGCCTGTTAACTGCCGAGATTAGGCTGGCAAATATAAGAACATCCAATAGTCAAAAGGTATATGAAATACAAATGGTATAGAGAGAAATAGTCGACGTGTCATAATTCCTATAATAACTACAACCTAAAACTTCTTAACTGGGAATATTGAACCACCAGCTTTCATATGTTCTCATGTACTGAGCAAGGAACTTAAACGTCAGCTTTTTTTACATGGCACATTTACTTCTCCAACACTGTGTTTTTGCAATATCTAAATAGATTTAATTTATATAAACTCAGCAAAAAAAAGAAATGTCCTCTCACTGTCAGCTGCGTTTATTTTCAGCAAACTTAACATGTGTAAATATTCATATGAACATAAGATTCAACAACTGAGACAAACTGAACAAGTTCCACAGACATGTGACTAACAAACGCCAGGGTAGTGGGTTCGATCCCCGGGACCACCCATACGTAGAATGTATGCACACATGACTGTAAGTCGCTTTGGATAAAAGCGTCTGCTAAATGGCATATATTATTATTATTGCCCTGGCCACATCTGCAGTCCTCATGCCTCCTTGCAGCATGCCTAAGGCATGTTCACGCAGATGAGCAGGGACCCTGGGCATCTTTCTTTTGGTGTTTTTTAGAGTCTAGAAAGTTTTCATAACTGTGACCTTAATTGCCTACCGTCTGTAAGCTGTTAACGACCGTTCCACAGGTGCATGTTCATTAATTGTTTATGGTTCATTGAACAAGCATGGGAAATAGTGTTATAACTCTTTACAATGAAGATCTGTAAAGTTCTTTGGATTTTTACGAATTATCTTTGAAAGACAGGGTCCTGAAAAGGGGACGTTTCTTTTTTTGTGAGTTTATTAAGTTAAAATTAGTGTTCATTGTTCATTCAGTATTGTTGTAATTATTATTACAAATATATACATAAAAATTGGGTGTTCCATGTCCTTTCCAACCGATCAGCTTAAAACTGCTCTGCGCTCAAAGAAAAAAACTGCCACTCCAAATTTGCTCCATTCATTAAAATCACAATTTAACCAACACCCAACTATTTTTGTGACTAGCTGGACCTACCAATTCGTTTTGAAGTATTGAAACCAAACCATATGATTTGAATTAAAAGTATGTTAATAAACATGAAAAGCGCTCATCATTTCAAATAGGCTACATGTCATATTAAACAGCATACAAACACTAAATAGGTCAGGAGCCAGAGAGGGAGCCTAGGAAGGAACGAAAATGAATTTAGGCTATATTATTCCAAGGCTATACCCTAGAAAGAAATACATTGTGAAGCATTTGCGAGTGCAACACTACAGGTTGGTAGGGACAAAGCGCGCAGCATTTAAACATTTCATTGTATTTAATCATTATAGTCTATAAATTGTGCAAATAGGCTGTGACTGATACAAATTACTTAGTGCCTTTTTACTAATACATTTTTTAAGACATGAGTTTGGCCGTCTATGGCTTCAGGTTCATGCGATAGTGCCCGGAGAGCAGGCCAGCAGCGAAGAATATCCTCTAGTTGTATATCCTTTAGTTGTGAACACATCACTGCACTCCCTCCCTTGGTCATCATCTTTGTAAGTCACCTTGATTTGCACCTGTGTTATAACAGTTTCTTTTATTTTTTTTACCAGTTTCATTTTATTAACAACAAATCAATACAGGAAGTACATGTGGGAACACAAGTGTATATAAATAATATACAAAGGACAATTGGGCTAGGGACGGGGCTAGGGGGTACAATATCACATTACACAAGGACCTTAAGGGACATACTTATTATTCTAACAGCTTTTTTGTTAGAGTATTTAATTGTCTTAAAATACAGTTCCATTTCTTTTTGTAAGGTATGAAAATGTGTTTTGCTTGTAAATGTACATTTGTGAATATGAAATTTGGCCAAAAGAATAATGAAATTAATGACAAATGTTTCAGCTTATTTCTATCATAGGTAAAGAATCCAAGCAGTACATCTCTCTACAATAGTGCAAGATCCTCATGAATGTGTTCAATTATAAATCTGATGTCTTGCCACAGTTTTCTTACATGAATAAAATGCCAAAAAAGATGCAACACTGTTTCTGGGTGGTCATTACAAAAGGAGCAATTTGAGTTGATGTTTTCCTTAAACTTCATGTAGTGGTTGGCAGGATAATATTTATGAACATTTTTAAAAACAAAACTTCCTTAAAATGTGTATGGCAACAGCCAAAGATTTTTGCAACAGATATTATCAATAAATCCATTCCAATAAGGCATGACATAAGGTATCCTGCTGAAACAAGGATCGTATCGCTCTGTTTTTGAATGGACCAAAAGAGAAACAAATCTTTCCTACTGATGAGTCAACAGGTTCAACAGAAGGTAGGCTCTGAGGGTCAGGTCTTTCCTACTGATGAGTCAACAGGGTCAACAGAAGGTAGGCTCTGAGGGTTCCTGAATAATAAAGCAACACCTGAGGGAAAGGCATCTAAGACAATTGCAAAATGTTTAGGTGTTACAGGGACCTTGTAAAGTGATAAGAATTCCTTATAACTGAGTAAAATACCCTCTGCGTTTACCAGTTGGCTCACCAATAGGATATTATTTCAGAACTTATATTCTAAAAACAAGGAATACTTTTTATACAATATATCCAGATGGTTCCATATATAATGTGTGGAGAAAAATTCTGCTTATAAATTAACCCTTTCACACGTACCGTCACACGGGTGTGATCGTTCTACAGTGGTCCCTGAAGCGTATGATCACACCCCATGTGATTAGAACACTCATTTAGAACGGCCAGTTTCGAATGACGCAACAATAAGCATTTGAGCTGGCCACACTTTTTTCAGAAACTATTTACACAAACACAGTCCTTACAAAGTTGTGCTTTATCATCTTGGCCAGGTCGCAATTGTACATGACAACTTGTTCTAAACTTGTCTACCTGGTTAAATAAAGGTGAAATAAATAAAAATGTCCAGAATGTAAGCAGCTTATTTTTGGATGCAATGTTCATATACTTCTGTGAAGATCTATAGCATAACACAATCATCCTAACCAGAAAAATGTAGGCTACATTTGCCCTAGCGCTGAGGAAAGATCGACCCAACACAAGCAGTCATATTTTCTAACTCTCGGCTGACAAACTACAATATGAATTAGCTAATAGCAATTACTATATATAATTAATCACATCACGGGTGAGCTCACCATTGATCGAAATAATTAGGTAAAACACTTTCTAGAAATCAAAAATAATCCAATGATTAGTTTCAGCGCGCAGCCATGCATTTTTTCCTCGCAGAAACCGAAGATGACAAGATGAGTTTGGTCTGTTTATAGTATGAATGTTGAAGGGGTGTGTCATCTACCGTCGTTCACATCCCACCATTCATTTCCGTAAGTCCTCAAAAAAATGAGTGAACACTTCATTTTGTTATAACATCTTTGGTCAAACAGACAATTACGTGAAACCCAGAATGCATTGCATGTCAACAAACATGGCTACACAGCTGGAATTGGCTTAGCTCATAATCAGTACAACCTTCAAAAAAGTATTTTACACATATGTGCCCATTACAATCTATGCAAGAATCGGAATGCATGATTTTTCACCTCGAATTGAAAACATGTGAACAAGACAGTAAATACACAAATAAATCGCCACACGAAACATTTTCTGATAGTGATTTATTGATACAAGTGGCGCGTGCCGGCAGTCAACCACGTACCATCTCACTCTGGGCCATTCAGTGTTGTTGTTTATGTATGTAGCTAGTGAGCTAAGCTGTAGCATTAGCAATGTCTTTGAAAAGGAGACAACTCACAAATGTGGAAATTCTGGAGATTCTTTAAAATTATGACAATGAGTCTGAAAGTCAGGAATCTGACAGTAAGGAGCTGCCCCCCAACCTTGTAGCCATTGAGAACCCTGAATCTGAATTTCCCTTGTCCACTGACGAAGTACCAGGTCCCTTTGAAGATGCTGGTGGTGATGGAGGCAGACAGACAGTGGATGAAGTACAGGAGTTCTGTGGTAGCTGGAAGGCCGCCAGTCATTTCACCCCTCCTGGCCCTGCTGTTTGCAGTCTGGAGTGCAACGCCCCTTGCCATTTCCAACTGAGGCAGAGTGCTTCAAGTGGTTTCTGACAGAGGAGTTGGTGGGAAACAGTAGAGGGGACCAATCGCTATGCCTTGGAGCTACAGAAGAGAGCCAGTAGTGAGGGGGAAACTCACTAAATGGGTGACAACCACAATTAGTAAAATGTATACCTTCCTGGTGCCAGTCCTTCTCATGGGAATAGTAAAGAACTCCCTAAGAGAATACTGGAGCACAGATCCTATGTTTGCAACTCCCTTCTTTGCAAACCTCTTTTCCCAAGACCGCTTCCTAGTTCTGCTGCGATGCCTGCATTTCGTCAACAATGCTACTGCCAACCTAAATGACCCGTTACACAAAATAAGAAATGTTCTTATCAGCCTGACATCAGCATTTGGTCGTGTCTTTGTGCCATAAAAGGAACTATGAATTGATGAGTCCCTGACGTTATGGAAAGGTAGGCTGGCGTTCTGTCAATATATTCCCGCCAAAAGGCACAGGTTTGGAGTGAAGTTCTTTGTCATGTGCGACGTGAAGACAGGATTTGTCTAGGATATTATAGTATACACAGGGTCCACCACTGACATCCAACATTATGAGGGGCTTGGGGTGTCCGGGTCCGTGGTGATAACCATGCTGGCTCCTCATCTCGGCAAGGGACTTACGTGGACAATTGGTACAGCAGTCCCACACTCTTCCACAGCATCTGCTCTCCAACAGCACAGGGGCCTGTGGCACAGTCAGGTCGAACAGGAAGGGGATGCCGGCATACGGATGCAGGAAGATGCAGAGAGGGGAGGTGGAGTTCCAGGAGAACGGTCAACAGCTGGCAGTAAAGTGGCATGACAAACAAGACGTCCTTGTCCTCTCCACTGTCCATACAGCAACCATGTCGGCCACAGGGAAGGTGGACCACCTGACGGGAGAGAGAAAGATCAAACCAGATTGTGTGCTTGACTATCTCCTCAAAATGGGAGCCGTGGATAAGGCAGACATGATAAACAGCTTTGTGGAATGCACTATGACCAAGTGGTATAAGCAGATATTTTTTCCATCTGGTCGACACTGCTGTCCTCAACGGCAGCATAGTTCACCGCCAACTACCAGGTGAGATGATTACTGAACAAGGTATTTTTGTAACTGGATGTACTGTTCTCACCGTATCTCACCCACCTACCCACTGCCTCATCATCCTCCCCACTTCCTCATAGGTAAAGTAATTACCTACCAAAAGTACAGAGAGAAGCTCATGAGAGAACTGCTGGAGGAGCACCACACCCCTCGGCGCCCATCCACTGGGGGTCGCCCTGCTGTAGACAATCCCCTACGCCTCACTACACAGCATTCTCCCTGCAAAGTCCCTCAAACTGCTGCTCAAGATAGTTGCTTGTGATACACCTCTATGTATTTCACCATGCTTTGAGGAGTATCACATGCTCAAGCATTATTGAGCACATCTGCAGCGATAAGTGACTGACTGACCTGACAGGTGACTTGACAGGTGACCTGCCATGATACTATGCCTTTAGAGATGGGGGTGGAAATGCAGTTGTTGTTCAGTCACTGCATGAATATTAAATATGGGTTATGCATATTCCGTTTTTTGTCCTCTAGTACAACAAGTTGTTGTTGTTGAACCAACTACCAATACTGCAATAAAATAGACGACTATTACATATTGGCCTGTGTGTTTTCTTGCTGTGTTTTCAAGGAGTGTAGGTTAGCATACAATAGCTGTCCTTATTCTTCAGCTCCAAAGATGTCCAATTCCAGTTATGATATTGGCAAATACTGTTTGTGGTTTCTGAAAGTACAGAATAAAGGGGGAAATATTAATTAGTATACAATATTACAAATAAGTAACATAATGAACACTGCTAAAAAAAAATTGTTTATTGCATTGACAAAATCACAGATTTGAGTTATAACAGTAAGAAACTAACTTTTGAGCTCCACAAGGGGTCAAGGCAGGGCAGAACAGAGCTATACAATGATGGCCTACACCGGCCAGACTCGGGCAACGCTGGGCCAATTGTGCGCTGCCCTATGGGACTTCCAATCACAGCCAGTTGTGACACACCCTGGTTCAAATCCAGGCTATCTGTAGTGATGCCTCTAGCACCGAGATGCAGTGGCATAGACCGCTGCACCACTTGGGAGTCATAAGGCCAGGGTAGCTTCAAAATACAACACAAGCTAATACTTCTGACACAACTAGCATTGTTTTACAGAGCTAATGGAAGAATGTAGCTAGCTACCTAAGCACGATTGAATATAACACCATGAAGGTTATAAAATGAGTAACATTACCTCACGTGTCTGCGGTTATAAAGAATATACACAAATATCTTATGCTCCATACATAGTGAGCTACAGCAGAAACGGCATACGGAAACTAACATAATAAGGCACTTACTTTGATAGAAACGCAGCATGGATTTGAACCAGGGAGTCTGTAGTGACATCTCTAGCATTGATGTGCTGTGCCTTTGACCGCTGTGCCACTTGGGAGTCATAAGGTCATGTAGCTTCAAAATACATCACAAGATAATACTTCTCTGACGCAATTAGCATTGTTTTACAGAGCTGATAGAAGTAGCTAGCTGCATAAGCACGATTGAATAGAACACCATGAAGGTTATAAAATGAGTAACGTTACCTCACGTGTCTGCGGTTATAAAGAATATACACAAATATATTATGCTCTATACATACAGTATGCTACAATAGAAACGACATACAGAAACTATTACAACGTAATAATTCACTTTGATAGAAACGCACACATTTCCAAAGTTATTATTAGTAACGAAAACAATGACTGCAATGAGGACAACAGATGGAAAATGTGAACACGTGTGCAAATGATGAGCAAATGTCTGCAGACTTGGAACTGCACAAACAATTGGGAAGTGCTTGGGAATTTTGTCTGGGTCAGAAATGTCCCAAATATTAAATTGTCCACAAAAGTAAAAATGATCATTTTTATGAGAATGGATGAGGTGGAACACACCTAAATTCAAACTGTTCTTAGAAAATAAAAACTTAGAAATTCATTTGAAACTAAAGTTGAAACAGCCTATAAATAAAAACGGGCTGCGTGCTTTTAGTTTGAGGGCAGCACGGGTTAAATGCACTGTTACGTATCAATCGCATTCTGGAATGGAGAGAACATGCTAACATCACGTGCATTTAGAAAAAATTAAAAAATTTTTAAAAAAACTCACGCTGGTGCGACAGTTAGAGATATTTGAAACTCAAGCATGAAAGGGGTTTAACGACCATGACAAGAAAACCTGCCGATGAAAAGCAGAAAGTTTCACTGGAACTTTGTCAATATTATAATTGCAAACCAACATGAAGTTAAGGCCACCAAATGTAGAGAAGACATGAGGAATAAAATTACACATAGAAGTGTCTTCTTAGGAATTGTTTTATACAATTGATCTTAAACTATTATTTAAGGTAGTAAAGTCCAGAAAATTCAGCCCGCCATTCTCATAAGTGTTCAATACAACAGTTTTCCTAATGTAATGGGTATGGTTTCTCCACAGAAAGTAGAAAATCATCTGGTCTATCTCCTTGCTTATTTTACTGTCAAGATATAAAAGATAGAGTGCCATATGTTAGTCTAGAGATAACCATATGTTAGTCTAGAGATAACCAAGGCTGAAGTTATTAGGACTTCCTTTTAAAAGATACGTCCCTCTGTAGCCATTGATTTAGCTTCTTCTGTTTTTTTATTTATTATTATTTTATTTTTGTAAATAAGAGGGTTAAAATTTAGTAAGCCTCTAGACTTCTGATTTTTTGTAATGGCTATGCCTAATAAGGTAAGTTATTTTACTGGAATACCATAATATGAAGGAGTCACACAAATCTTTGACAGGCATGAGTTCACATTTATTAATGTTAAGATATAGACCAGACGCTTTGGAAAAGGATTGTATCAAATTTATCGATATGGGTATTTGGTTAGCATCTTTCAGGAAAAAAAAGTGTAGTATCATCAGCCAGCTGGCTTATAACAATTTCTTTACCAGCTATGGAAATACCTTGTACAGGACTATTATTTAAAGAATGTGTGTGATTAATAAAAACAGGTACAGAGAGATAAGCAAGGTTGTCCTAATTCTGCTCTTTAACTCAAATCTAGGCGTCATATTTTAATTTGATAGAGCTGTTACCATTTGTATAGAGTCTTAATAGCCATATAGAAAAAAAATCCCCAAAGCCAAGTCACTCAAGGGAGTGGAAGAGGAACTGATGCTCTACTGTGTCAAATGCTTTATGAAAATCTAAAAATATGAAGCTATCCTCAGTTATTAGGTCAGAGTAGTCAAGTATGTCTAATACTAGTCTGATATTGTTAGAAATGTCTGTTCCTCATTAAGCCAGACTGTGTTTCATCAATGATTGCATCCAGGACTTCTTTAATTATTTTTGCAAGTAGTAAGGCTAATATCTTGTAGTCGTTATTAAGACTACAAATTGGAGGCCAGTTATCGATGAGCAGTACTTTTTTAGGCTTAGGTATCAGTGTTATTAACCACTGACTCATTGTAGGAGGGAGAGCATTGTTTTTAATACTCTAAAAAGACATCAAATAGGAAGGGAGCTACTTGTTCAGAAAATAATTTGTACAATTCTGCTGAATTCCATCAACACCTGGTGATTTATTGTTCTTCGGATGTTTGATAGACTATAATCTCCTCAACTTTGATGGGTACACACTGTTTAGATTCTATATCACTGATAGAGTGAACATTATTCAGTGGAGTCAAAAATCATATCTGTGGATTCCTGACAGTACGTAGAGCTATACAATTCTGTAAAAATTGCTACAGTATTTAGCGATTAATTTTGGTCATCTGTAATAACACCAATGTTTAACTTATGGATAGTGTTATTTGTAGAGTGACATTTCTGAAGTCTACCGAAATAGGATGAATTCTGTTCTCCCTCAACCCATTTCTTCCGAGATCTAATAAAAAGGCTCCTTCTGCTTATATATGATTAAAAGCAGAAGGAGCCTTTTTATTAGATCTCGGAAGAAATGGATTGAGGGAGAACAGAATTCATCCTATTTCTGTAGACTTCAGAAATGTCACTCTACAAATAAATAAATAAATAAATATATATATATATATATACACACATACATACTGTGGGGCAAAAAAGTATTTAGTAAGCCAACAGTTGTGCATGTTCTCCCACTTAAAAAGAGGTCTGTAATTTTCATCATAAGTACACTTCAACTATGACAGACAAAATAAGAGAAAAAAAATCCAGAAAAATCACATTGTAGGATTTTTAATGAATTTATTTGCAAATTATGGTGGAAAATAAGTATTTCGTCAATAACAAAAAATTTCTCAATACTTTGTTATATACCCGTTGTTGGCAATGAGAGGTCAAACGTTTTCTGTAAGTCTTCACAAGGTTTTCACACACTGTTGCTGGTATTTTGGCCCATTCCTCCATGCAGATCTCCTCTAGAGCAGTGATGTTTTGGGGCTGTTGCTGGGCAACACGGACTTTCAACTCCCTCCAAAGATTTTCTATGGGGTTGAGATCTGGAGACTGGCAAGGCCACTTCAGGACCTTGAAATGCTTCTTAAGAAGCCACTCCGTTGCCCGGGCGGTGTGTTTGGGATCATCGTCATGCTGAAAGACCCAGCCACGTTTCATCTTCAATGCCCTTGCTGATGGATTTCACTCAAAATCTCACGAAACATGGCCCCATTCATTCTTTCCTTTACACGGATCAGTTGTCCTGGTCCCTTTGCAGAAAAACAGCCCTAAAGCATGATGTTTCCACCCCCATGCTTCACAGTAGGTATGGTGTTCTTTGGACGCAACTCAGCATTCTTTGTCCTCCAAACACGACGAGTTGAGTTAACCAAAATATAACTTTTTGGTTTCATCTGACCATATGACATTCTCCCAATCTTCTTCTGGATCATCCAAATTCTCTCCAGCAAACTTCAGACGGGCCTGGACATGTACTGGCTTAAGCAGGGAGACACGTCTGGCACTGCAGGATTTGAGTCCCTGGTGGCGTAGTGTGTTACTGATGGTAGGCTTTGTTACTTTGGTCCCAGCTCTCTGCAGGTCATTCACTAGGTCCCCCCGTGTGGTTCTGGGATTTATGCTCACCGTTCTTGTGATCATTTTGACCCCACGGGGTGTGATCTTGCGTGGAGCCCCAGATCGAGGGAGATTATCAGTGGTCTTGTATGTCTTCCATTTCCTAATAATTGCTCCCACAGTTGATTTCTTCAAACCAAGCTGCTTACCTGTTGCAGATTCAGTCTTCCCAGCCTGGTGCAGGTCTACAATTTTGTTTCTGGTGTCCTTTGACAGCTCTTTGGTCTTGGCCATAGTGGAGTTTGGAGTGTGACTGTTTGAGGTTGTGGACAGGTGTCTTTTATACTGATAACATGTTCATACAGGTAACGAGTGGAGGACAGAGGAGCCTCTTAAAGAAGGTCTGTTAGAGACAAATCTTGCTTGTTTGTAGGTGGCCAAATACACTGCTCAAAAAAATAAAGGGAACACTTAAACAACACAATGTAACTCCAAGTCAATCACACTTCTGTGAAATCAAACTGTCCACTTAGGAAGCAACACTGATTGACAATACATAACACACGCTGTTGTGCAAATGGAATAGACAACAGGTGGAAATTATAGGCAATTAGCAAGACACCCCCAATAAAGGAGGGGCTCTGCAGGTGGTGAACACAGACCACTTCTCAGGTCCTATGCTTCCTGGCTGATGTTTTGGTCACTTTTGAATGCTGGCGGTGCTTTCACTCTAGTGGTAGCATGAGACAGAGTCTACAACCCACACAAGTAGCTCAGGTAGTGCAGCTCATCCAGGATGACACATCAATGCGAGCTGTGGCAAGAAGGTTTGCTGTGTCTGTCAGCGTAGTGTCCAGAGCATGGAGGCGCTACCAGGAGACAGGCCAGTACACCAGGAGACGTGGAGGGGGCCGTAGGGGGGCAACAACCCAGCAGCAGGACCGCTACCTCCGCCTATGTGCAAGGAGGAGCACTGCCAGAGCCCTGCAAAATGACCTCCAGCAGGCCACAAATGTGCATGCGTCTACTCAAACGGTCAGAAACAGACTCCATGAGGGTGGTATGAGGGCCCGACATCCACAGGTGGGGGTTGTGCTTACAGCCCAACACCGTGCAGGACCTTTGGCATTTGCCAGAGAACACAAAGACTGGCAAATTTGCCACTGGCGCCCTGTGCTCTTCAGATGAAAGCAGGTTCACACTGAGCACATGTGACACATGTGACAGTGTCTGGAGACGCCGTGGAGAACGTTCTGCTGCCTGCAACATCCTCCAGCATGACCGGTTTGGCGGTGGGTCAGTCATGGTGTGGGGTGGCATTTATTTGGGGTGCCAGACAGCCCTCCATGTGCTCGCCAGAGGTAGCCTGACTGCCATTAGGTACCGAGATGAGATCCTCAGACCCCTTGTGAGACCATATGCTGGTGCGGTTGGCCCTGGGTTCTGCACAATGCAAGACAATGCTAGACCTCATGTGGCTGGAGTGTGTCAGCAGTTCCTGCAAGAGGAGGGCATTGATGCTATGGACTGGCCCGTCCGTTCCCCAGACCTGAATCCAATTGAGCACATCTGGGACATCATGTCTCGCTCCATCCACCAACGCCACATTGCACCACAGACTGTCTAGGAGTTGGCGGATGCTTTCGTCCAGGTCTGGGAGGAGATCCCCCAGGAGACAATCCGCCACCTCATCAGGAGCATGCCAAGGCATTGTAGGGAGGTCATACAGGCACGTGGAGGCCACACACACTACTGAGCCTCTTTTTGACTTGTTTTTAAGGACATTACATCAAAGTTGGATCAGCCTGTAGTGTGGTTTTCCACTAATTTTGAGTGTGACTCCAAATCCAGACCTCCATGGGTTGATAAATTAGATTTCCATTGATCATTTGCGTGATTTTGTTGTCAGCACATTCAACTATGTAAAGAAAAAAAATATATATATTTTTATATATATATAAAATATTTAATTCATTCAGATCTAGGATGTGTTATTTTAGTGTTCCATTCATTTTTTTGAGCAGTGTACTTATTTTCCACCATAATTTGCAAATAAATTCATTAAAAATCCTACAATATGATTTGGGATTTTTCCCCCCATTTTGTCTGTCATAGTTGAAGTGTACCTATGATAGTGGTCCTTCTGTAGCTCAGTTGGTAGAGCATGGCGCTTGTAACGCCAGGGTAGTGGGTTCGATTCCCGGGACCACCCATACGTAGAATGTATCCACACATGACTGTAAGTCGCTTTGGATAAAAGCGTCTGCTAAATGGCATATTATGAAAATTACAGGCCTCATCTTTTTAAGTGGGAGAACTTGCACAATTGGTGGCTGACTAAATACTTTTTTGCCCCACTGTATTGTACCCGTAGAAGTTCACAATGAGCATGTCATTGTAATTGATCACAAGACAAATAAAGTGACCAAAGCGGTCACATTCTGAGTGTAGAATATTACCAAAGGGATTTTTCATTGTAATGACACCAGCAGTGCGTTCAGATCCATGGGAAAGCCAAATATCGTTGCCCCACTGTGACCTCCAGAAGTTGGCACCAGCCAAAATGGAGTGAGACTCTTGAAAAAAGCAAAAATATGTTTGAAATTGTTGAGCAAATAAAAATAAGGCCTTGTGCATTGTTTCGTAACACCCTAGCATTAAGAGAAACTATAGACAAAGACAAAACAAAGATTATATAAAGTATAAACTGTAGTAGGAGTCGTCAAAAAACATAGGAGCAGTGAACGTAAGCGATAAGGAACCGAGATCTTCACCATTTAAGTCAACTAAGTGAAAATAGCTTATTTCATAAACTCTGAGCTAGATGTTGTCCAGCTTTTGAAATTCAACTCAACTGAAAATTGTGTTCAAGACCAAACCAAGGGTTCTTTGAAGTAAGAGACTAAAAACCCTCTTTAGTGGAATCAGGAACTATTCTGAGAAAATACAAAATAATAATTTAAATTAAAAGGGTACCTAATACTTTAAGTGCATATGAAAACTGATCAGAAAAAATGGAATAGAAAATGTTTTACATACATGTTTCTAAGACCCTTTTCACTTGGAAATAAGTAGTAATAACTAAATAGAACAACCGTGTAAAGTCAGAGTAGACCTGTTTGCTCTTTAAAAACAGTATCTTAGTTACTGTGTACATAAACAATAAATATAACTTTCAGTCTTCTTCGTAAGTTTGTAAACAAAATAGGCCTTCGTCATACAAGACCAAACTAATAACTTGAAGTACCTCAGTATTCCGAAAAATTGTCACCTTGTTAGGTAAAGTAAACAATAAAGGGAAAATGAGAATACCATGGCCAAAACCATCAATCTGTTCCTTCTGGTGAGATTTTAGGGAGGAATGTGGATTTCTGAACCGTTGACGAAGCGTCGTCCTCCGAAGTAAGCCTCATTTCGTACTTTCTTGATCTTTGGCCACAACTTGTTCCTTCTTTCCATGTCCTCTGGGCTGAGATGCTCGGCGAAACGCATACCATGGCTCTGAAGGAAGGCGTTCTTCCTAACAGCTTTCCAGACAGCATCCTTGTATAATCTGGCAATGAAGAGGATGATGATACCCCTTGGTCTTGAATTGTTTTGCTGTTGCTTCTTGCCGAGGCGATGCACGACGTCCATGGTACCACCAACTTTGTTCTTCTCTGCAGGCATAACTTCTTGGCAGATGCGGATAGCCTCTCCTCGCACATCCTCATTCTCCACCTCTGGCAATCCGTGGAGTCTCATGTTCCATCTTCTTGTGTATTGTTCCAGATCAGTGAGACGTCTATGGTAGACATTGTTATTATTTTTTCCACATCCTTTATTTCACCACATACAAACTCCAGTCTTTTTCAAGCCTTCGATAACCATGGTGGTCGTGCCTACCATTTTCTCAATGGCGTCAGACCTGGAGTTGATGAGTAAGGAGAGGGTAGCCACGATGTCAGAGTTCATGTTGGGGTTTTTGGAGGGTGGACGTTTGCACGGAGTAACCGGTAAAGGGGGGGAATTCGTCATCTTCAACAGCATTCGAAAGTATGATATTATCCATAGGGCAAGCGTAGTTATGGCAGTTGTCTATAAGCACGTTTCTCTCTTGTTGATTAGCAATAGAACGGCTAGCTTCTTCCTTTCTATTTGTCACGATTTCGCATGGTCATGCCGAAATAAATTATCAAATTCTTATTCCAGTCACAGGAAAGTAATTATATCTTGAACAAATAAAAACAGTAATAGTGATGACTGTAAACTTGTTTTTCCACAATCTTTCTGAATTTTTTTGCGGAGCTCGGTAAAAAATGAGTGTACGTTCAAGCCGTCATCTTGGCCTCCTCAATATATATATACACACACCAGTTTAATTTGACAGCTGCGCCATAAACGTTGCAAAATAAATGGGAAGAGATTTGAGATGTACCAATTCCATTGCACATGGTTTATGAACGGGTACAAAATAACTATACCTGGTTCAACACTTAAGAGTGTTTAAATGTAAAATTATATAAAATTCTTACCACCAACAGAATGCTATATATATGCACGACAGTGAGAGTGACCTAACGTTACAGCACGTAATTAGCGTTAGTTAGCTAACAGACAAGCACGAGGAATGCAGAGCAACTGGCTAGGCCACCAACATGGGTGTAGTTCTCTGATAAGGCACATTTGAGATAGTCATTAGCTACATAACTAGGTTGTTGGTGTTACCCAAATCAATATTAGCTGACGTTCGCTAGCCACTGCAAACGATTTAAAAAAATGTCTCACAAATACTTGTAAACCTCCAGCTAATTGCATTGACATATCGAATACTGAGGTACCAGAATGTTCTACTTACGTTCTCCCTTTGTTTCTAATCACTAGAAACGTTAGTTTATTTGAGAAACTGCACTATCTTGCAGAGACTTTTCAACGTTGACCCGTCAACAACATTAAATAAGTACTTCCGGGTCAGAGATGGTCAAAATAAAAGTAGAAAAGTGACATTAACCTGTATTTATTAATGATGTATGAAAAATGCATGTCTAAATATTAACAATGATTCATATGTGTTATTATATTATATTTAGGTGACATACAATCTGGGTTTTAAAACATGTTTGGAGGTGAAATCACTGTATATCAGTGGAGGCTGCTGAAGGCAGGACTGCTCATAATATAAACTGGAACGTTCTAGACATTATTATGAGCCGTCCTCCCCTCAGCAGCCTCCACTACTGTGTATGTATTACATATTGTCTTATAGAGAAAAACAACTATTATTTGTGCCAACGTAAAAGTGGGGTAAGGAGTACTCAATAGGGTCTGTAGAATCTATATATTTTGTACATTTCATAGGGCTCTGAGTGTTGCTGGACTTTTACTCTGCCCATTACATTGTCCTTAATGCAAATCACTGTATATGCATTACATATTGGCTTATAGAGAAAAAACTAGTATTTGTGCCAATGTAAAAGTTGGCTGGAGAGTACTCAATAGGGTCTGTATAGTCTTTGTATATTGTCATTTCATGGGGCTCTGAAAAATACAGAGTGTTGCTGGCCTTTTACAGTGGTCAAACAGCTTAATTAAAATGGGGTGCCTGGACACTACAATGCCTTCTGAAAGTATTCATACCCCTTGACTTATTTCACGTTTTGTTGTGTTACAGCCTGAATTCGAAATGGATTAAATATTTTTTTCTCGCCCATCGACACAAAATAACCCATCATGAAAAAGTGGAAACATGTTTTTATACATTTTTTGTACATTCTCTGAAAATAAAATACAAAAATATCTCATTTACATAAGTATTCACACTCCTCAGTCAATACTTTGTGGATGCACATTTGGCGGCGATTACAGATGAGTCTTCTTGGGTAAGTCTCGAAGAGCTTTGCACACCTGAATTGTACAATATTTCCCCATTTAAAAGAAAATCTTCAAGCTCTATCAAGTTGCTTGTTGATCATTGCTAGACAGACGTTTTCAAGTCTTGCCATATATTTTCAAACCGATTTAGGTCAAAACTTTAACTGGGCCATCCAGGAACATTCAATGTAAGCAACTCCAGTGTATATTTGGCCTTGTGTTTTAGGTTGTTGCCCTGCTGAAAGGTGAATTTATCTCTTAGTGTCTCTTGGAAAGCAGACTGAACCAGGTTTTCCTCTAGGACTTTGCCTGTGCTTATAAAGCATACCCAAAATATGATGCAGCCACCACCATGCTTGAAAATATGAAAATATGAAGTGTGGTACTCAGTGATGTGTTGTGTTGGATTTGCCCCAAACATAACGCTTTATATTCAGGACAAAAAGTTAATTTCCTTTCCACATTTCTTGCAGTATTACTTAAGTGCCTTGTTGCAAACATGACAGATGTTTTGACATTTTTTATTCTGTACAGGCTTCCTTCTTTTCACTCTGTCATTTAGGTTAGTATTGTAGAGTAACTAAAATGTTGTTGATCCATCCCCAGTTTTCTCACATCACAACCTTTTAAACTCTAGCGGTTTTAAAACCAGCCTCATGGTAAAATCCCTGAGCAGTTTCCTTCCTCTACTGTAACTGAGTTAGGAAGGACGCCTGTATCTTTGTAGTGACTGGGTGTATTGATACACCATTCAAAGTGTAATTAATTCACTTAATTAACTTAATTAATTAACTTCACCATGCTCAAAGGTACAGTATATTCAGCGTCTGCTTTTCTTATTTTTTTCACATCTACCAATCAGTGCCCTTCTTTGTGAGGCATTGAAAAACCTCCCTGGTCTATGTGGTTGAACCTGTGCTTGAAATGCACTATTGATTGAGTACTTTAGCAGAGACGGGTACATTTTTTCTCTCTACAGTCCAATGTGTGTAGGGTACAGAGATGGGGTAGTCATTCAAAAATCATGTTAACTACTACTATTGAACACAGAATGAGTCCATGCAACTTTTTATGCAATTTGTTAAGCACATTATTTAGGCTTGCCATAACAAAGGGGTTGAAAATGTATTGACTCAAGACATTTCAGCTTTAATTTTGTATTAATTTCTTTTAAAAATGTAGAAACAAAACTACACTTTGACATTATGGGGTATTGTGTGTAGATTAGTGGGACATAATCTCAATTGAATCTATTTTTAAATGTAGGCTGTAACTGTCACAACCTGATCTGTTTACCCAGGCGGAAGTGGAGGGGTTGTGGTCAGACAGCTATTGGACAGCTATTGAGTAGGTGGTTACTCTCTCCACAATAGAAGCACATATTTTCATGTAACTTCTGATGTCTCTCGGCAGGTGTGAGAGGTGGGCTGCCGAGTTGCATGGGTTCGGGGCTATTGGACCGTGGTGGACGAGAGAAGGCAGTGGAAAACTTGCAGGCAATGGGCGACTGTGTAGGTCTGCTGTCCACCAGTAGGTTGCCAATGGATATGGACATCCGGATGTATTGGTTTAGGTCTCTTAAATCGGGAGTTACAGACAGAACCGTTTTAAGACCCCTCTGGTAGACTGTAAGGAGAGCTGGTTCACTCCATCCACTGCCCGGCAGCCATGGTGCGGAACTCAAGGGCATACTCAGTGGTGGAGCGAGGGCCCTGTCGCAGCTCAAATAACAGGTCCCCGTTGTGATGACCTGAAACTGAATGGTCGAACACCTCCTTGAAGAGGGCGTGGAAACGCGATTCAGAGGACAGATCAGAACTTTGAGCGGCCCACAGGGCTGTGACCCAATCCAGAGCTTTGCCTGTGAGTAGGGAGATGACGAATTCCACCCTGTGTTTGTCAGAGTTGAAGTCATCGGGGTGATGGTCTATGTACAGGTTACACTGCATGAGAAATCCTTGACATTTCCCTGGGGAGCCGTCGTATTTATTAGGCATGGATATGGGGGGGAGATGCTGTGGCACCTGATGTCGGTGAAGCAGCAATGGAATGGCGAAGGAGGTCGCAGAGTTCATCGATTCGTTCCTCCTGTCGAGCTAGACGTAGGTGCCCTTCCGCTGAATCCATCTGTCGTTTTTGGTGAGGTGTTCTGTAATGAACACAATGGGAGACAGAGAACTGGTTTCAAGTGCAGGGCACAGCAGGTGTTTATTGTAAGGACCACAGGAGGAGGCAGGTTGCTGGGTCCAGAGTTAGGCAGAAGTACAACAGTACAGGCAGGGAAAAGGCTAGTAACGTAGTCCCGGAGATCAGGCAATAGGTTGTTAACAGGAAATCCGATAGGCTGAAGTACAGACAGGGAATAGGCAAAAGGCGTCGTTAGTGAGGCAGGCAACAACTATCAAACATGCGAGTAGATTACGGGGAAAACAGGGCTCCGAAGAGAAGTGTGTCACAAAACAAACAATACCTCACAGAGAAGGAGTGCATTGAACCTAACTAAATAGTGTGGGATGATGACATACAGGTGATTGGGATCTGGGGAGTGAGCTGGAAAGTGAGCTGCGTTCAGGGGATCTACGTGTTTGGTAGTGTGAGTTGGAAGCAGGCGTTACGTTGTGCATTTCATAACAATAACAATCTAATGTTTATATCCCAGGACAAATTAGCTAGCTAGCTAAATTGCCATAATTGTTTAATGCTTTTCGACCTGTCCCCAAATTAATATAGTTGGTCCAGAGTTTGTTTTGATATTTCAACCTGCGTGTCCTGATCGCTTCTGGTGTGGGAGGACAAAATCAACATACGCACCCTTGTGGGGCCCCAGCGTTGAGGGTCAGCGAAGTGGAGATGTTGTTTCCTACCTTCACCACTTGGGGGCGGCCCGTCAGGAAGTCCAGGACCCAGTTGCACAGGGCGGGGTTGAGACCCAGGGTCTCCAGCTTGATGATGAGCTTGAAAGTTACTATGGTGTTGAATGCTGAGCTGTAGTCAATGAACAGCATTCTTACATAGGTATTCTTTTTGTCCAGATGGGATGTGGCAGTGTGCAGTGTGCTGGCGATTGCGTCGTCTGTGGACCTGTTGGGGCGGTACTGTGTGTAGATTGATGAGGAATAACCACTTAATCCATTTTATAACAAGGCTGTAACGTAACAAAATGTGGAAAAGGGGAAGGGCTCTGAATACTTTCCGAATGCACTGTATATTTATACAGTCTATTACAGTGTAATGTATTGCAGTGGGGACAATGTCGAGGGTGGAGTGAAAAGCCAGCAGCAGGCCGTGCAACACAGTCTCCCTCTAAAACAAATCATATTTGGTTAGTAGAGACCCTACTGAGTATTTCCCACCTAACTTTAGCGGAGACAGGTAGAATAGCTTTCTCTCTACAAGCCAAGATGTATCCCATGCAAATCAAATCAAACTTTATTTGTCACATGCGCCGAAAACAAGGTGTAGACCTTACTGTGAAATGCTTACTTACAAGCCCTTAACCAACAGTGCAGTTCAAGAAGAGTTAATAAAATATTTATTTGTTATTTTACCCCTTTTTTCTCCCCAATTTTGTGGGATCCAATTGGTAGTAGTTACAGTCTTGTCTCATCGCTGCAACTCCCGTACGGGCTCGGGAGAGGTCGAAGGTCGAGAGCCATGCGTCCTCCAAAACATAACCCAACCAAGCCGCACTGCTTCTTGACACTGGGGACCCATGCCAAATATTTTAGGTCTCCTGAGGGGGAAAAGGTTTTGTCTTGCCCTCTTCACGACTGTCTTGGTGTGTTTGGACCATGATAGTTTGTTGGTGATGTGGACACCAAGGCACTCTCAACCTACTCCACTACAGCCCCGTTGATGTTAATGGGGGCTTGTTCGGCCCGCCTTTTCCTGTAGTCCCGAATCAGCTCCTTTGTCTTGCTCACATTGAGGGAGTGGTTGTTGTCCTGGCACCACACTGCCAGTTCTCTGAACTCCTCTCTATAGGCTGTCTCATCATTGTTGGTGATCAGGCCCTACCACTGTTGTGTCATCATCAAACTTAATGAAGGTGTTGGAGTTGTGTTTGGCCACGCAGTCGTGAGTGAACTTGGAGTACAGGAGGGGACTAAGTACACACCCCTGAGGGGCCCCAGTGTTGAGGATCAGCTTGACAGCCATGTTGTTGTCTACGCTTATCACCTGGGGGTGGCCCTTCAAGAAGTCCAGGATCCAGTTGCAGAGGGAGGTGTTTAGTCCCAGGGTCCTTAGTTGTGGTAAAGGGCAGTGTGTATTGGGGGCTATGGGGGGGTGGAGTGAAAAGCCAGCAGCATGCTGTGCAACACAGTCCCCCTCCAAAACTGCACACATTTGGTTTGTAGAAACCCTACTGAGTATTTCCCACCTCACTTTAGCAGAGTCAGCTAGTATGTTGTTCTCTCTACATTCCAATATGTATCTTATGTACAGTGTATAACTTATTGCATTGGGGTCTATATGGGGGGGGTGTAGAATGAAGTGTTGCTGGATATGTAAGAAACATTCCCCCTCCAAAACGAATCAAATTTGGTTAGTAGTAACCCTACTGAGTATTTCCCACCCCACTTTAGCCGAGACGGGTAGTAAGGTTTTCACTCTACAGTGCTATATTTGTACCGTATAGTGTCCAGGTGCAACCTATTTGACTACAGTACAATTCCAGCGATACTTGCTATGACCTAGCTTTTTGTTTGAACTCACCTGTTTTGTATTCTAGGGACTCTCGTGAGTAGACTGGACCCTAGTTTTATGGACACACAATTGATTGTTTTTCCTGTACAGTGCAATTTGTTTGTGCAATACAACAAGAATACAGTCAGACTTTTCCTAAATTTAACGTTTCAAAATTGCATTTATTGAACAATAGCACCAGTAAATTAACAATAATCATGCAAATAAAATAACTATGTATAGAATATATATATATATATATATATATATATATATATATATATATATATATATTATAACAGTATGTAATTGACAATATTGATAATATCGAGAGTCTTATTCTGATGACATGATGATCGATGCTTGACTGCCGTTTTGATCGAATAAAAAAGTTACAGACGCAAAGATATCATACCCCCCCCCCACCCTCTCAAAAAATGCTAACCTCCCATTTTTGGGGATTATGATGCTTGTGCGTCTAACTCTCTCACTCATCATTATTCACGATTCATTCAGGATCATGATAGCATCCACGATAGCATCCATGATAGCATCCATGATAGCATCCATGATAGCATCCACATTAATGTAGAAGTGTTTAGAAACATGTGACTCCAAAATCACGCAATACATTATTCACCATTCATTTCTATTGGTCACAAAATAATCTGAAACACAACCAAAACAAACTGCAAATGCAAGTCACAAGCTTGACGTAGTCATTGTGTGCTACTGTATGAATATCGGACCAAATACTTCACTTTTTACTACTTTAATACACATATAAGTGAATTTGTCCCAATGCTTTTGGTCCCACCAATACGTTTTCATTCACATCACTTCAGAATGTGTTGCTGTAAACACAAAGGAAAAACAAATGGTTTGTTTCAGTTTTTGAGAGCGAAGCGAAAGGGATAACTGGGCCAAAGATCTGTCTTCTCCAACTCACCAAGCGAGTCGCTTCGTTTCTGTATGGAGGTCAATGAGAGAGTGTCAAATTTTGTCAGCAAATTTTTTTTATGGCTTATTTGCTACGGGAGGTTTATTTGACCTAATATAAGTTTCGCAATGCTTAGAAGTGTACTGATATAAGTAGGACACGTGACATCCCGGTAACTGTGAGGAAAAAAAACCTTTATTGCGGAGTTGTCTCGAGATGGCCATGCATATTCATGACAAGAGCCTTGTAGCATAGCGTCTCTCTCATTGAATACTAGGCGGTTGATGTCAACCCCTTTCATTGAATATTCAAAATGTATCAAAACAATAAGATTCAATTTAAGCTATTATATGAAATATTTGCTACGAAAAGATAGCTCAATGTATGGAGCGTTGAACATTCTGCCTTCTGCAGACTCTGCCACAAGGAAACATAATCAATAGAACATGTTGTCTGCACAGGAGGTTGCTGACACTTTAATTGGGGAGGACAGGCTCGTGGTAATGGCTGGAGCGGAATGTGTGGAACGGTATTAAAAACAACAAACACATTGTTTCCAATCCATTTGCTCCGTTCCAGCCATTATTATGAGCCGTCCTCCCCTCAGCAGGCTCCACTGATTTTTCTGGTACTGTCCATCGGTGGCTCTTTTGGAGTCAGGTCCAGGAATGGTTATGTCATAATATGAGGGTTCAGATGGACCTGGAAACTGTATTGTTAGGGGATCTGAAAAACCATGATCAGTCAATTGGAAATATCCGTATACTCTTGGGTAAAGAATTTATTTTAAGGGCAATTTCAGCAGAAATGTTACAAATAGGGAGGTTCAGGACCCTCAAGACATCACAGTAAAATGGAGAGATGTACTGCAAAGGAGAGAGCAAAATGACATTAAACTGGGAAAGATGGGTTAATCTGGACATTGGAAGGTTGGAATAAAAATCAGAATTAATGGTGGATTGGTGCCGTAGGTGAAAATCCAGCACTTGTAGAAAGAAGAAATTGAGAATATACTGTATGTATAATTATTTATCTACAGGTACCATAGATGTGCGTGAAATAGTTGAGAGTAGCAGTAGAATTATTGTTGTTTGTTTGTTTACTCCAATTGGGGTAGGGGGAAACAGGTATATTATGAAAACAATTAAATGAATAGAACCTACAATCTATCTGCAATAATGAAGCTGATCTAAAATGATAAAAATGAGACAAAAAATACAAATAATGACTAGCTGTATTCGCCAATCCAAAGAGAAAAATAGGCAGCAGCTTGACAGCCTGCCGTTGTGCTCTGTGGACAACGAATCCCATTGTTAGGGTGACGACATAGGTATCTCGTCATTATATCCAAATCAAATGTATTTATAAAGCCATTCTTACATCAGCTGATATCTCAAAGTGCTGTACAGATACCCAGCCTAAAACCCCAAACAGCAAGCAATGCAGGTGTAGAAGCACGGTGGCTAGGAAAAACTCCCTAGAAAGAGTATAACCTAGGAAGAAACATAGAGAGGAACCAGGCTATGAGGGGTGGCCAGTCCTCTTCTGGCTGTGCCGGGTGGAGAGTATAACAGAACATGGATAAGATGTTCAAATGTCCATAGATGAACAGCAGGGTCAAATAATAATAATCACAGTGGTTGTCGAGGGTGCAACAGGTCAGCACCTCAGGAGTAAATGTCAGTTGGCTTTTCATAGCCAATCATTCAGAGTATCTCTACCGCTCCTGCTGTCTCTAGAGAGTTGAAAACAGCAAGTCTGGGACAGGTTGCACGTCCGGTGAACAGGCCCGGGTTCCATAGCCGCAGGCAGAACAGTTGAAACTGGAGTAGCAGCATGGCCAGGTGGACTGGGGACAGCAAGGAGTCATCATGCCAGGTAGTCCTGAGGCATGGTCCTAGGGCTCAGGTCCTCCGAGAGAGAGAAAGAGAGAGAGAATTAGAGAGAGCATACTTAAATTCACACAGGACACCGGATAAGACAGGAGAAGTACTCCAGATATAACATACCCCCCACGACACATGAACTACTGCAGCATAAATACTGGAGGCTGAGACAGGAGGGGTCGGGGCGAAATCTCTGTTATATCTCAGTGCATAAAACGTGCTCCTCTATCAGTTGCATTTGCTTCAAATACTACACCACCTTCCTCTTTCGCAGCGTGTGTGTGTGTGTGTGTTTGGGGGGGTCACTGAAGCCTAGTGCTGCTGACTTAAAAGTGAGAAGTGCAACAGTAGGCCTACTAGCCTTCCATCCTCATCCTCCTTTTTCATCATAACCTAGGTGTCCAACATTCCGTATGAAGATGAGACTGTAGCTAGCAATGACGAGAATAAACTCAAAAGTGTGTTTTTTCTTTTAAACGGCAGCGTTTCGCCAAAGTTGAATGGATGCATGCCATGACGTCATGATGTCTTTGAGAACTGTGAGACCCATTCAAGATCCATATTGCCTGGGCTCTTCTTAATACTTCCTTAGCCACCTAGTTGTCGCTCGTTACCAATATGTTCCAGTGGGGGGAGGACTGAATTTAAGAGTCATTATGGAGATGGATCTACATAACAGTTGCATTCCCTTCTGCGTACGGTATGTTGCACAATAGTGGTCTCTCTGTTGCCAAGTTGTCATTGTTCACTATTAGTTCGGCCAGAGAGTAAGAGGCTAAGCAAAAAGTTTCACTCTCGCCAAAATCTGTCCAAAAAAAGCCCAATTTCTTTCTATGGGCTTATTTTGGACCTAAGCTTCTCGCCTGCCATCCTGCCTTTGGGACAACGACTCCCATTGTCAGGGCAGAGACATGAGCATCTCATCATTATGAGATTATTCCCAAAGATTGGAAAGCTGCCGCGGTCATCCCCCTCTTCAAAGGCGGTGACACTCTAGACTCAAACTGCTACAGACCTATATGGACCTATAGGGCCGGCAGGGTAGCCTAGTGGTTAGAGCGTTGGATTAGTAACTGGAAGGTAACAAGTTCAAACACCCGAGCTGACAAGGTACAAATCTGTCGTTCTGCCCAGTCAGTTAACCCACTGTTCCTAGGACGTAATTGAAAATAAGAATTTGTTCTTTATTATCAAATCAAAAATAAAATAAAATCAAATGTATTTGTCACATACACATGGTTAGCAGATGTTAATGCGAGTGTAGTGAAATGCTTGTGCTTCTAGTTCCGACAATGCAGTAATAACCAACAAGTAATCTAACTAACAATTCCAAAACTACTACCTTATACACACAAGTGTAAGGGATTAAAGAATATGTACATAAAGATATATGAATGAGTGATGGTACAGAGCGGCATAGGCAAGATACAGTAGATGGTATCGAGTACAGTATATACATATAAGATGAGTATGTAAACAAAGTGGCATAGTTAAAGTGGCTAGTGATACATGTATTACATAAAGATGCAGTAGATGATATAGAGTACAGTATATACGTATACATATGAGATGAATAATGTATGTAAACATTATATTAGGTAGCATTGTTTAAAGTGGCTAGTGATATATTTTACATAATTTCCCATCAATTCCCATTATTAAAGTGGCTGGAGTTGAGTCAGTGTGTTGGCAGCAGCCACTCAATGTTAGTGGTGGCTGTTTAACAGTCTGATGGCCTTGAGATAGAAGCTGTTTTTCAGTCTCTCGGTCCCAGCTTTGATGCACCTGTACTGATCTCGCCTTCTGGATGATAGCGGGGTGAACAGGCAGTGGCTCGGGTGGTTGTTGTCCTTGATGATCTTTATGGCCTTCTTGTGACATCGGGTGGTGTAGGTGTCCTGGAGGGCAGGTAGTTTGCACCGGGTAATGCGTTGGGCAGACTTCACTACCCTCTGGAGAGCCTTACGGTTGTGGGCGGTGCAGTTGCCGTACCAGGCGGTGATACAGCCCGCCAGGATGCTCTCGATTGTGCATCTGTAGAAGTTTGTGAGTACTTTTGGTGACAAGCCAAATTTCTTCAGCCTCCTGAGGTTGAAGAGGCGCTGCTGCGCCTTCTTCACGATGCTGTCTGTGTGGTTGGACCAATTCAGTTTGTCTGTGATGTGTACGCCGAGGAACTTAAAACTTACTACCCTCTCCACTACTGTTCCATCGATGTGGATAGGGGGGTGTTCCCTCTGCTGTTTCCTGAAGTCCACAATCATCTCCTTCATTTTGTTGACGTTGAGTGTGAGGTTATTTTCCTGACACTACACTCCGAGGGCCCTCATCTCCTCCCTGTAGGCCGTCTCGTCATTGTTGGTAATCAAGCCTACCACTGTTGTGTCGTCCGCAAACTTGATGATTGAGTTGGAGGCGTGCGTGGCCACGCATTCGTGGGTGAACAGGGAGTACAGGAGAGGGCTCAGAACGCACCATTGTGGGGTCCCAGTGTTGAGGATCAGCGGGGTGGAGATGTTGTTGCCTACCCTTGCCTAGTTAAATAAAGGTAAAATAAAAAATACCCTACCCTATCTTTCTAAGGTCTTCGAAAGCCTAGTTAACAAACAGATTACCGACCATTTCGAATCCCACCGTACCTTCTCTGCTATGCAATCTGGTTTCAGAGCTGGTCATGGGTGCACCTTAGCCATGCTCAAGGTCCTAAACGACATCATAATCCGCCATCGATAAGAGACATTACTGTGCAGCCTTATTCATCAACCTGGCCAAGGCTTTCGACTCTGTCAATTACAACATTCTTATTGGCAGACTCGACAGCCTTGGTTTCTCAAATGATTGCCTCACCTGGTTTACCAACTACTTCTCTGATAGAGTTCAGTGTGTCAAATCGGAGGGCCTGTTGTCCGAACCTCTGGCCATCTCTATGGGTGTGCCACAGGGTTCAATTCTCGGGCCGACTCTCTTTTCTGTATACATCAATGATGTTGCTCTTGCTGCTGGTGATTCTCTGATCTACCTCTACGCAGACGAAACCATTCTGTATACTTCTGGCCCATCTTTGGACACTGTGTTAACCTTTCTAGCGCAGGGGTTCCGCTGAAAAGGCGGAAAATATTTTTGGGAAATATGCAACTTTCACACATTAACAAGTCCAATACAGCAAATGAAAGATAGACATGTTGTTAATGTACCCATCGTGTCCGATTTCAAAGATGCTTTACAGCTAAAGCACAACATATGACTATGTTAGATCACCGCCAAGTCGAAAAAACACACAGTCATTTTTCCAGCCAAAGATAGGAGTCACAAAAAGCAGAAATTTAGATAAAATGAATCACTAACCTTTGATGATATTCATCAGATGACACTCATAGGACATCATGTTACACAATACATATATGTTTTGTTCGATAATGTGCATATTTATATCCAAAAATCTCAGTTTACATTGGCGCCTTACGTGCAGTAATGTTTTGATTCCAAAACATCTGGTGATTTTGCAGAAATACTAATAATAAACATTGATAAAAGATACTAGTGTTATTCACATCATTAAAGATATACTTCTCCTTAATGCAACCGCTGTGTCAGATTTTTTAAAAACTTTACGGAAAAAGAATAATCTGAGAACGGCGCTCAGAACCCAAAACAGCCAGAGAAATATCCGCCATTTTGGAATCAACAAAGTAAGAAACAACACCATAAATATTCACTTACCTTTGATGATCTGCATCAGAAGGCACTCTCAGGAATCCCAGTTGGACAATAAATGACAGATTTGTTCCATAAAGTTCCATCATTTATGTCCAAATAGCCACTTGTTGTTAGCGTGTTCAGCCCAGTAATCCATCTTCATGAGGGGCGAGCATTTCATCCAGACAAAAACTCAAAAAGTTCCGTTACAGTCCTTTAGAAACATGTCAAACGATGTATGGAATCAATCGTTAGGATGTTTTTAACATAAAACATCAATAATGTTCCAACCGGAGAATTCCTTTGTCTTCAGAGAAGCACTGGAACGAGAGAAGCACTGGAATGACAAAATGCATATATTAGCATCTGGGACAGAGTAGGAGGCAGTTCACTCTGGGTACGCTATTCATCCAAAAGTGAAAATGCTGCCCCCTATCCCATAAAGGTTAACTAACCTCCAGACGAGCTACAATGCCATACAACTCTCCTTCCGTGGCCTCCAACTGCTCTTAAACTCAAGTAAAACTAAATGCATGCTATTCAATCGATAACTGTCCGCACCTGCTCCCCCGTCCAGCATCACTACTCTGGACGGCTCTGACTTAGAATACGTAGACAACTACAAATACAAATACAAATACAAAGCGTCCTTCACTCATTCTGCCAAACATACCCTCGTAAAACTGACCATCCTTCCGATGATGACTTCGGTGATGTCATCTATAAAATAGCCTCCAACACTATACTCAACCAACTGGATGCAGTCTATCACAGTGCCATCCATTTTGTCACCAAAGCCCCATACACTACCCACCATTGCGACCTGTACGCTCTCGTTGGTTGGCCCTCGCTTCATACTCGTCGCCTAAACCCACTGGCTACAGGTTATCTACAAGTCTCTGCTAGGTAAAGCCCCGCGTTATCCCAGCTCACTGGTCACCATAGCAGCACCCACTCGTAGCACGCGCTCCAGCAGGTATATCTCACTGGTGAGCTTTGGTCGTCTTTCCTTCCCATGACTGGAACGAACTACAAAAATCTCTGAAGCTGGAGACTCACATCTCCCTCACTAGCTTTAAGCTCCAGCTGTCAGAGCAGCTCACAGATCACTGCACCTGTACATAGCCCATCTGTAAACAGCCCATCTATCTACCTACCTCACCCCCATACTGTATTTATTTATTTATCTTGCTCCTTTGCACCCAAATATCTCTACTTGCACATTCATCTTCTGCCGATCTACCATTCCAGTGTTTAATTGCTATATTGTAATTACTTCGCCACCATGGCCTATTTATTTCCTTAACTTGCCTCATTTGCACTCACTGTACATAGACTTTTTGTTTTCTTTTGTTCTACTGTACTATTGACTGTATGTTTTGTTTATTCCATGTGTAACTCTGTGTTGTCGTATGTGTCGAATTGCTATGCTTTATCTTGGCCTGGTCGCAGTTGCAAATGAGAACTTGTTCTCAACTAGCCTACCTGGTTAAATAAAGGGGAAATAAATTAAATTAAATAATACACTGAGTCTACAAAACATGAAGAACTCCTGCTCTTTCCATGACATAGACTGACCAGGTGTATCCGGGTGAAAGCTATCATCCCTTATTGATGTCACTTGTTAAGTCCACTTCAAACAGTGTAGATGAAGGGATGGAGACAGGCTAGAGAAGGATTGTTAAGCCTTGAGACATTTGAGACATGGATTGTGTATGTGTGCCATTCAGAGGGTGAATGGGCAAGACAAAATATTTAACTGCCTCTGAACGGGGAATGGTAGAAGGTGCCAGGTGCACTGGTTTGTGTCAAGAACTGCAACTCTGCTGGATTTTTTTGTGCTCAACAGTTTCCCGTGTGTATCAAGAATGGTCCACCCCCCAAAGGACATCCAGCCAACATCCAGACACAACTGTGGGAAGCATTGGAGTCAACATGGACCATCCTCCCTGCGGAACGCATTTGACACCATTTGCCCCGACCAATTGAGGCTGTTCTGAGCGTTCCTAATGTGTTGTATACTCAGTGTTGACAGATCTCTGGTTAGGCATACTGTCACACAGTCCCATATGTTTTAATCACCTGATTTGGGACTCTACAGATGAGAGTGAGCCTTTTTATATTTGCATATGTGGGCAGGCAGAGAGAATATGCTGCCTCGGAAAGTGTTGATGTGTGCACAGAAAACTAGAAAAACCTGATCTGGTACTTGAGAGCAGGATAATAGACTCGTGGTGTCAATAGGGGCTTCCAAATAAATACTAGAAGATCCCCCGCCCTGCTCGCACCTACACCGATTCCTCATCTCAATAGTTGTAGTAAATAGAGAGAAAATAGCAGTTATCGTGACGTTGCACGATGTCACCCAGCTCATTTACAATACCATTTTTCGAAAAACCCTCTCAAATACTGCATGCTGCCATGCTTTTCCATTGTTTTTCTAAAGGGTGCACAGTACATGTCATACAGACATATGACCTTTGGGAAATAGTCATTTATTTGCAGAGTTCAATGTAAAACACAGTCAAATTGTGCCACCTTTGAGGTGAATGAGACCTTTCAAATCTGAACTTGAAGGTTCCATTTCACTGCTGTGTTACCTCGTGCTCTCTCTCTAATTCCTCAATGTGTGTCAAAGTAATCTTTCATTTTTCTAATGTTTTATTGAAGTATTACAAAGTCATATTTTATTTGGCCTGTTAGCGTGTCGCTACTATGCAAATGTGTTATCAGTGGTTTCTGGGCCCATTTCCTTATTGTTCTGTTGCTTGAAAACCACAAGGTCAAAGTACTTAGATTTCCCTGTTCTCTGTAAAACCATAAATACCGATTCTGTTCCTGTCACTCAAGCAGCAAAGCCACACAACCACAGCTATGAAAACAGAAACAGCTACTGTACTTAGATCATATACATTGACTCTGTAACGGTGCCCCCTGTAATATTGCCTCGCTACTGTTATTTTACTGCGGCTCTTTAATTATATGTTATCTACATTTTTTACTTATCTATTTTTTTTAACTTAACACGTATTTATCTTAAAATTGCATTGTTGGTTAAGGGCTTGTAAGTAGGCATTTAACCTTAAGGTCTACACAAATTTGCCGCATGTGACAAATAGAATTTGATTTAATTTGATATTCAACACCTAGCGCTACGTATTGCTGTTGCTTAATTTCCTTACACACCCCACATGCACACCGAGACACACTCAACAACACGCCAACACCTTTTCCCAATTCACTTTTTAATAGACAGCACTCAATCGCCCAACTGATAAAGAGTAAACATATGTTCAATTTGCATAAACCTAATACATTTACATGATAGAGATGCTCTCCAAGACTTGACAGGAGGTGATGAGATAATAAGGAAGTAACAGGCGGGGCAAATGTCTCTCTCTCTCTCTCTCTCTCTCTCTCTCTCTCTCTCTCTCTCTCTCTCTCTCTCTCTCTCTCTCTCTCTCTCTGTGTGGTTGTTTCAAGCAGAAAAAAAGAGAAGTAACAATAAAACAAGTTGCAGACAGCCATGATATGAGATCAGAGGTGACCGAGAGGAGGACGTGTGAGAAAATTAAAAGTCAACACTGGTGAAATTAAGCAAATAAAGGATCGGTGTAGGATAATCAGGGTACGAAGATAACCTAAGAGGGCCAAAATACTGTTGCTTTTAGTTGATAATAATTTCAATAGAAAATAGTCATTGGTGTTAGTGCATTTTCAACATTTGTACCGTGCCTTGGCATGGTGTGGTCTTCGTCACGAGCAATGGGATTATCTGGCGTTATAATGTGCCTCTGTGTGGCAGGAGTGTGGGTGAGTCATTTTCACTTTGCTTCTTGTGTCACTTGAATAGTCCAGGCCTCTGTGGTTTGACGTATGCTAGTGGTTTGATAGGTTTTAAAACTTTGTCTGCTTGAAAGAAGTTTGTTAAGAGCAGAAAATATGCCTATATCAATTAAAGCTTAAATGAAAAGGCAACAACACTTGAATCAGTACACGGCACATGAATTGCTGCGTTACGAAGGTTTTGGGTCTATTTTCTTGGAATTCCAATTCAAGAAGTTAAAAATAAACAATTATTGAGTTGGAATTCAATTTTTTCCCCGGAAGTGACTGAATTCAAATGGATTGACTCTAACAGGTGTACTGTTAAACATAGATATTGTACAGTAACATTTTATGACTGACTTTGTTAAAAGCAGCAAACAAAATATATTTGTTATACAAAGTAATTCAATACGAATTTGCTTCTACACAGGCAGCCAAATTCTGATCTTTTGCCACTAATTAGTCTTTTGACCAATCAGATCAGATCAATAATTGGTCAAAATGTCAGAATTGGGCTGCTTGTGAAACACAGCCTAAGGAGACATACCTTTAATGCATCTTGCTGTAGAGTTCGCTCTGAAATTATTTTCTTATCAAAAGGCAGATACTCCACCAACCAGATGATTGGAAACTGATGTACTCTATAAGTCTAGCTGCTGTCGGACATCAGCTGGAATTTTGACATTTACTGTAGTCAAAATGAGATCGATTTATTGGGGGAGATATGCAACCCTTATGAATGCAACCATCATACACTTTCTTCAATGTTCTTAACGCTTTAAAGGGGCAGTGCAGTCAAAAACGTGATTTTCCTTTTATTATGATATTTACACACAATGAGGTCGAAATAACACTCTGTGAAAGCTTTAAAAATATATTTAAAAAATGCCTGGAATTTCAACCTGTTCCGGTGGGAGGGAGTTTTTGGACCACAGCATGACATCACAATCTGATCAAATTATTCTGACCAATGACCAGTCATCCTATATTTGCATATGTATCCTCCTAATTTGAAGGGGTACGCGAGGTAGGCTCTAGTCCAGAGTCTAGATTATCCTATCCGCCAATCAGGGCTGTATATGTAA
The DNA here is from genome assembly GCF_023373465.1 of Oncorhynchus keta. Lineage (NCBI taxonomy): Eukaryota > Metazoa > Chordata > Actinopteri > Salmoniformes > Salmonidae > Oncorhynchus > Oncorhynchus keta. The sequence continues at coordinate 8,577,625 of NC_068423.1, forward strand.
ATATATTTACATTTGTATCACACGATCAGGCTGAGCATTTCAATGGCAAAAGGAGGCACAGGGAAATAAATAATAAAAAATGTATATTTTGAGTTATTCTCATGAAATAAACACACATAGTGATTTATTGGACATGCAGTGGTGGCATTAAACATTGTTAGCTACTGATAGTTAGCCGTAACTGGTTTTGTAAGTTTACATTGGAATTAGGAATAGGCCAATTTGAATGGTCAATTGAATTATAACACAATCGCATGTAATTAAGGCTGAATAAGATCCCCTTAGATAGCGTGAGTTATTTTTGGACCTCTGAGGTTTGTGTCACAATTTGGGGAAATACACAATCATTTCCAGAGAACTAATGTTGTAAGCGATAGACTCCTCTGTCCTGCATATATTGTACAAATACTGTACAGTTGTTCTTTGGTTCCCCATGATACTGTATACTAGTAAGACACTAATCAACATAGCCTACTACACTGCCTTATACAAGTACTATAAGTAGTAGGAGAGACTAATAAGGTGAAAGCAAACACATTCAAGCTGACATTGCGTGAATATGCTTGTTACAGAAAGCTGAAAACCACAAGCGAATCATTTGGGCAAATGTCTATTGGTCGCTATTGGTGAAGTATAGAAACATGTATGCTAACAGTTTGGGGATTTCGAGAAGGGAGGGAGGGCCATTTCAGATAATTCACAGGGTTTGATTTACAACGTTCGGCTAATGGAGAAGAGAAAAAGCAGAAATGACAACAGCTGTATGAAATGTAAAAGCAGGAAGGGGGAGCAGAAGGAGTGTGAGAGCACACTTTGGAGAATCAGTCAGATGTGTAGTTCATTTGACAGCTGTTATAACCCACCTACTAAATATAGTTATACTGAAGCTATGTTAGTGTGTGTGTGTGTGTGTGTGTGTGTGTGTGTGTGTGTGTGTGTGTGTGTGTGTGTGTGTGTGTGTGTGTGTGTGTGTGTGTGTGTGTGTGTGTGTGTGTGTGTGTGTGTGTGTGTGTGTGTGTGTGTGTGTGTCTTGCCACCAGTGTCCCATCTTTTTGTATGTTCTTCTAACATAGCTGTAATTCTGCTTTCAGTGTCAATCTACTACACCTTCAATCCCATCTTCAACCCTTAAACCAAGTAAGTGTTCAATCTCATACCCTGCATCATTTAACGGGCGATTGTGTAATGCTTTAACGTCGTGTACATGATATTTGAGTCATAGCTGGGGCCCTGGGTTTTTGGTTAATCATGTAGCATGAATTGGATTTGACCCTATATTTAACGCTTTTCCCATCAAACGGTACCCTTTTTACTTTAAGTCAGATGCTCCAGCACCATCTTCAGACATTGCTTGAATGTTGTTTTTTTTGGGGGGGGGGCCTCATTTACGGAAAAAGCTGATAAGAAAGATTCAAATCCAGGCCATGTGAGATGATCAAAACAAAGCACAGGGCCCAAGTCATAGCAGATGAGACTAAGTCCTTTTTGTTGTTGTTGTTGTTGTTGGAGAACAATGACATTGCAAAACATTTGACTGACTGAATTGTTCTGTTTTGTGTCTCAGCTCCCACGGCGGTAACACATGTCTCGGTGATGGGTCAAAATGAGACCAGTGTAACTCTGGAGTGGACGACGAAACTGGGGTACACATATGAACTGAAGTTCCAAAATGGGACATCATTGATAAACACCACGGAAAACACTCAGGCGCTAGAGACACAGACAGTCTCCTCTCTCACTGCCGGGACAGAATACAACTTCGCTCTCTTCAGTGTACGTGGGAGTGACAGGAGCGATGGATTTAACTTTATAGCTGATACTGGTAGGTGGACATTGGATACATTTTCAGCTATTAATATAGGTCTTTAAGCTGTTCATACATGAAAGTATACAGTACACTGTACCTGTACAGTGAAATCATTTGCATACTGGTTTAAGGAAATACAACAGACCTTTTTCAACAAAAAAAAAAAAAAATGTTGTGTCTCAGCTCCTATCACTGTAGATCATGTCAACGTGACAGGGCATAATGATACCAGTATAACTCTGCGTTGGAACAAACCGGAGAATGGCGTCGGGCTGTTATTGGCTGCGGTTCCGTGATAAAGTACATGCATGCTTCTGTCATATTTGATTTGCCTCTCTTCTTTTCCCCCCCAGCTCCCATCAACGTAGCTCAGGTCAATGTGACAGGGCAAGAGGAGACTAATGTAACTCTGCAGTGGAACAAAGTGAATGGGAACGGGATCACTTATGAGCTGCAGTTCAGCGATGGGACTAATACTACCATCCCTGTATCTGATGTGGATGGATCGGTGACATACACAGTCTCACCTCTCAATGCTGGGACAAAATACGAGTTCCTTCTCTACACTGTGTTCAAAGGAGTACCAAGCAAGGGATACAATTTCTCCGCAATCACCCGTGAGTCTCTTGAGAATTGGATTCTGTGTCATTTCTTGCATCCTTAAATGCCTCTCAATGCCTGTCAATGTGTGCACTCATGACCGTAAGTCGCTTCGGATGAAAGTGTCTGCTAAATGGCATATAATATCTTGCTTATGATGTCTTAAGATAATATTACATCTACACATTCTAAAATCTACAAAGTGAGTGACATGAGTTGTGAACGCATTGTAAATACATTGTGAATGCGTTGTAAATATACTTTGCGAGTGCATTGTAAATACATTGTGAATGCGTTGTAAATATACTTTGCGAGTGCCTTGTAAATACATTGTGAATGCGTTGTAAATATACTTTGCGAGTGCATTGTAAATACATTGTGAATGCGTTGTAAATATACTTTGCGAGTGCATTGTAAATACATTGTGAATGCGTTGTAAATATACTTTGCGAGTGCATTGTAAATACATTGTGAATGCGTTGTAAATATACTTTGCAAGTGCATTGTAAATACATTGTGAATGCATTGTGAATGCGTTGTAAATATACTTTGCGAGTGCATTGTAAATACATTGTGAATGCAGTGTAAATATACTTTGCGAGTGCATTGTAAATACATTGTGAATGCAGTGTAAATATACTTTGCGAGTGCATTGTAAATACATTGTGAATGCATTGTAAATGCATTGTGAATGCATTGTAAATACATTGTGAATGCATTCTAAATATACATTGTGAATGCATTATTTGTCATTGTCATCTTGCTGTCTTTCTATCTTAGGTCCCCTCGGTGTAGGTGATGTCAATGTGACGGGGCAAAATGAGACCAGTATAACTTTGCAGTGGAGCAAAGTGAATGGCACAGGGATCACTTATGAGCTGCTGGACACCTCTGGGAGGAATACTATCATCCCTGCATCTGATGAAAGTGGAACAGTGACACACATAGTTTCACCTCTCACTGCTGGGGCAAAATATACGTTCACTCTCTTCTCTGTGTTTGAAGGTGTCAGGAGTACTGTTGGAAGTCAATTGTCTGCAGTCACTGGTAAGTTTATTTATTTTTAGAAATTAGAGGGGGGGGGGGGTACTAGATTGTCTTTCAGTATTTTCATGGATCACTCTTGTGTGAGATACATGAAATACTGATATATCTATAGCCTATATATATATATATATATATATATATATATATATATATATATATATATATATATATATATATATATATATATATATATATATATATATATGGTTTGTCTTCTCAGAAATATTGTTATTACATTTTAACATTTTAGATTTGGATTCATGCTTTTTAACTCTGGAATCTTCTGATGCTGAATAGTTATTGGGGTTATTTAAAGATCAGACATGTACGGTAGTCATTTTTGAAGCGGTGCATTGACTGTGTTGATTGGTTCTGTTTCTTCTCTCTGTATTAGCTCCCCTTAATGTCGAGGCTGTCACTGTAAAAGAGACACACCGAAATGAGACCAGTGTAACTCTGGAGTGGAAGAGGCCGGCGGAAGGAGTCTCTAGTTATGTGCTGCATTTCGACAATATGGGAAATAAAGACATTCCTAATGCAGGAGAAACAGTGACACATCAAGTTTCAACTCTCGAGTCTGGGAAAAGATATGCCTTCACCCTCTTCACTGTGTTTGAAGGCATCAAGAGCAGAGGAAAAAGCAACTTCACAGTAACAAGTAAATTAGCTTTTTTTTAACCTTGATTCCCAATTAGAATCCTCTCACAGTTCTTACCCTAAAATTGTCCAATCAGTTATTTTATGTGGCTACAGTGAAAGTTCGCTCTTCAAGTCGGTCCCACTTTATTTGGATAGTCCAGATGGTCTAGAGTTTCATATATTATGGAGAAGGGTTGAGTCGAAAACTCAGCAGAAGTATTGCCCGAATAACACAGTCATTTGACACATAAAAACCGAATTCAATCGTTAAATGTGAACGCTATCAACAGAAGTCCCTTGCTTTTCCCTGCAGAGATATTTTGCTCTGCTTTATCCTGGGAGGTCACCAGCTCATCCATCCAGACTGTGCTCCTGTCCGAGATCGTCTCCAATGGAGAAGCCAATAATGGCAGTCAGTCTCAAATCGTCTATAACATTAATGGCAATCTGTCATTCACTCTCCTTTACCCTGGGGCACGGTACACACTGACTCTTTGGTTTGAAAAGGATTCTAAAAAACTTCCCTTGTGTGAACAGGTGGAGACTGTGGGTGAGTCAGTCTCTTACTTTGTCAAAGTGACCTATTGTGTTTAGTCCACTTTCCCACTAAATATATTAGTAGTCTAGCATTGATGTATTATGGTACACCTGTAGGATAGTGACTTTAGCAGGAAGTTAAGGTGACATCTTCCTTCTTTTGTTTTAATCAGTTCCCCCAGCCCTGATAAGACCGAGATGTGACTATTTGTCCAGTGGCTACGCTTTCTCTCTGGCCTGGGATGTGCCGGAGGGAATATGGACCAGTGTGGAGGTGAATGTGACTGGGAAAAGCCCTCAGAGGGTGGAGGGAGAGCGGGTGAGGAAGGTGGACATCAATGGGGTTCAACCTGCCCAGACCTATCGAGTGTCTTTGGCCTCAATCTCTGGGCGTCGGATAAGTCAGGCTGTCTCTTTCAGCTGTACTACAGACCCAAGAGGTGAGTGAGCCAAGCATTTATATTTAAGCATTTCATGTTAAAAGGTTCAATGATTGGTCAATGATACTTGTATTACCAACGATAACAGCATCTACACACAGCATGATGTGATATAGCTGCCATGCCTTCTTCTGGCGGAAAACCATGGGATCTCACCCGTTTCCTGTATTCAAAATGGAGAGCTTTTACATCTTGTTTTATATGATCTTTTGATACTAAAAGTGTGTTGCTCATTTGCTCAGATTACTCTTACATGTTTAGAAGTAAACCTATAACCCATTTATTAACATGTCGTTCCCTATGCGCTCCCACTAAAGCCCAGGTTTCTTCCCTATAGGGGTCATTGCAGGGTCAGTCATGGCTGTGCTGCTACTCTGCCTCCTGGTTTGTCTGGCTTTCTTCATATGGCGTCAGAAGCCAGAAATATTCAGGTCGGTGCGGCTGCCTTCACAATGACGTTAGATAAGCAAACCATGTGGACTCAATAATCAATGCTTTTCTTTTCCTGTTTCCAATAGCCGGCCCAAGTTGTTGTTTGTGGAATCCAAACTAACCAGCAATAAATTCAAGTATGTACAGTATAGAGTTCATTTTCAGTATTTAAGAGTCAGACTTAGCCTTAAACTCCAACCCTTTAGCGACTATGTGCAGCAAAGCCAAAAAAACATGTATTAGACCCCACAGCTGTTAATAACAGTAACTACTTTGGAATATTCAACTGAGAATTTACTATCTTCCCCTTTTCCCCCAGAGCTATTCCCACGGGGAAGTTTTCAGACCACTACCACACAATGAGCGCTGACACGAACAGAGGATTCAGTGAGGAGTATGAGGTAGCGATAAGGATAACGTGCTCACTCTGTTTGTTTCCATCATGGTGTTGGCAATGCAAAGTGGTTGGTCGATTGTCCAACGTTCCGTTCCCTACCGTATTAGAATGCATTTTTTTATTTTGTCGTCTTGTAATCCATCTTGTTTGTCTGCGCATAAAACGTTAGCGGACCCTTCTGAATATGTAAACATCCATTTGTTTTACTTTACTTTATGCACGATCTATGCTTCACATCTCTATGCAGGACTTCGTCCCTGTTGGCAAAGAGCAGACTCAAAAAGCAGCCATTCTGGAGGAGAACAAGAACCGCTTCACCAATGTATTGCCATGTAAGTGTACTCTGGCTGCCATTTCTACAGTACACATCATGTGAACAACATACCGTTGATGAATTGACATCACCACTTTTTCTGGCAATAGTTGAACTTTGTGTCAGCCAATCAACTAAGTATAATAGGGTGGGTCAGATATCCCTCAGATTCCAGGCAGCGTTTTGGCTTATTCACCCCACCTGCAGATTTGCTACAATTTGAGGTTATAGTTTTAATCGCTTTAATCACCAAACACTCTCTCTCTCTCTCTCTCTCTCTCTCTCTCTCTCTCTCTCTCTCTCTCTCTCTCTCTCCTCTCTCTCTCTCTCTCTCTCTCTCTCTCTAGACGACTGGTGTCGGGTGAAGCTAACCATCCTAAACCAAAACATGAGCTCTGACTACATAAATGCCAGTTACATGCCAGTACGTACAGCAGCATATCAGTCATGGATTTCCTAATACAGAGCAATGTCCATATCAGTCCTAGATATCCTATACAGCTATTCTTACTGTGACTGCAGTAATTAGGTCAGTACTAGAATGATCTACTATGTTGATCTCAACCTTGATAGCCTGCTGTAAAAGGCCTACTTACGGTAAAGGGTTGGCTTGAAACATTGCATAACACCAAAGGTCAACTTTCACCAATCTTACAAGTTATTTGCCCGGTATATGTTTTCCAATACATCCCCACACAAACCTTTATGTCAGTTATAAAATGGCATAATGTCAAAAATATTCGAGTGTCACGTTACGATATCGCTGAATAATATGATGCCTTAGAGGAAGTTCTTGCACCTGTAAATGTTTACACATCTGAGTCATCATGGATTACTCTTAAGTCGAATGGGTGTGTTTTCTTAACCCGGGTGCTTTTTGTCTCAGGGCTACGGTAACAGCAGACAGTACATCGCTGCACAGGGTCCCCTGCCCACCACTGTCGACGACTTCTGGAGAATGATCTGGGAGCAAAGGGTAAAGGGTGTGGTCATGGTAACCAACTGCACCGAAGGAGGGAGGGTGAGTCCTGTTGGAGTCCTCCTTAATGTGTTTGCTTTGCATTGTGTGTGTGGAGAACGTGGTGACATAACAGATAAACCGTGATAGTCATAGAAATAGAATCACTAGAACGGGCAAAGCCCCTCAGAACATGGCAATTTGACGGATTTCATTCTATGTACTGTATTTATATAGAAACAATGACCTATTCTGTCTGTGTCTCCCTAGACTAAATGTGAGCAGTACTGGCCTTTGGATTACACCCCTTGCCTGTACGGAGACCTGTTGGTAACAGTCAGGTCAGAGAAAAGGGAAACCAACTGGACCCTGCGCGAGTTTGTAGTGAAAAGTGTAAGCAAAGTGCTTGTTCTACTTATGAAACCTGGGTCATCATGTTCAGTAGGGCACACAGTTGCAAAACGTTCTGCTACAAAAAAATGAACATCTCTGATCTTATTGGACAAGATCAGGTAGTTCCTTTCGGTAGCACTCTATTTCAAAATGTTCTCTCCCTTCTGAACACCCCCCTGGACAAGGTTTTCAGTGCATTCTCTGCTTACTACCCGTGTGAATATCGCCTCTGCATTTAAATAATTCTGTCTTTCAGAGGGACACATCCGAGGAGCGCCCTGTGAAACACTTCCACTTCACGGCCTGGCCCGACCACGGAGTCCCAGAGGGAACGGAGGCTCTGATCCAGTTCAGAGGGCTGGTCAGACAGCACATAGAGAGCCAAAAGAACAGCGGACCCACTGTGGTGCACTGCAGGTAACGTACAGTACCTACAACACCCAGCCATTACTCTACACAGAGAAACATTTGAAATAGGGATGTGCAATGTGGCAACGCTATTGCGGTGTTCGAAGAATGCACCGTTAACCAACAAGTGAGGTGTGTTTTCAATGACTGGTGGTGACAGTTCAAGTATAGGCCTAGTTTTAGGTGGTCTCTTCATTGAACTGTATTGTTCTGTGCTCTATCTGTAAACGTGTACATTATGTTTACATCACTCTCCCTGTCTCTCAGTGCTGGGGTGGGGAGGACGGGCACCATCATTGCTCTGGACGTGATGCTACAACAGCTAGAGAGCGAGAAGGCGGTGGGAATCGCTGCCTTTGTGCACAAGATGAGGCTGAGTCGGCCGCTCATGGTTCAGACCGAGGTAAGGCCTGTGTTAGCCTCAGAAACCATCACCACATTAACGCTAGGTACTACCCTAAAATATGGACAATGTCTATTGATTAGGGTTGGGCGATATCTAGATTGTCATACCGTTTCTGTACCATACTGGGGTATACGGTATTACTGAACATGCACAAAACAATTTAGGCAACAGTGACCTTGATCCGGAGGGGATTGAATGTCTCTGCTGTAACCAAGAAGCTTGATCTTGACATCTAGCCACTTAGCTAGAAAGTTAGCAAACCAAATGCATAGCTGGAGGCCTGAGATGGATATCATTTATTTGACACATCTTACATTTCTTTGTTATACTTAACTTGTAGTTATAATCAGTGGCGTAACACACAGCTCCGCAGCCCTGCCCTCTTTGGGTTTAATGACTAAAGCCTTGACAAAAAAATGAATACATGACTCATGAGGCTCCATTTGTGGCTTATCATGGCCATTTACACTCTTTTAGTCGCAGTATGTTTTCCTGCACCAATGCATCATGGATTCTCTGGAGCCCAAAGAGAAGATGATACAAGAGGCCCTTTACGAGAACTCGGACCTGATCTACGCCAACGCCACAGCACTGAGGGAGTTCCAAGCTGCCAATCCAAAGGCCTGAAGATAAGGCCATGGATTGTCTGCTGTGAGTTTGTTTTATTGTTCCAATCACATTGGAACATTTTTCAGATGTAAATGGTATGTATACTTGAAAAACTCTCTTAAGTACAAAATTATAAACTGATAACACTTGTAATGCCCCTTACTTAAGCAATAATGCTCAAGGAGGTGTGCTATATGGTCAATATACCACGGCTAAGGTCTGTTCTTAGGCTAGCTGCGTCGCTCTGGCCATATATCACAAACCCCCGAGGTGCCTTATTGCTATTATAAACTGGTTACCAACGTAATTAGAGCAGTAAAAATACATGTTTTGTCATACTTGTAGTATACGGTCTGATATACCATGGCTGTCAGGCAATCAGCATTCAGGGCTTGAACCACCCAGTTTATAATACACTATTATTCCCAATGGTAGCACATAGCGACTCTTTCCACATTGTACTATTGAAGCACACAGGCTGATGGAGGAGGATGATGAAGTATTTACAGCCACATCCATGTATGATTTGTTTTTACCTTCCAACATAAATTCATGTCAAATTGATAGATTTATGAGATAAAAATATAGAAATGTAGTGTTCAGCAGTTATCAAACTATACATGTTAACTAGTTCACTGGTTTGAATCCCTGAACCGACTCGCTGAAAAATCTGTCTATCTGCCCTTGAAAATGGCATTTAACCATAATTGCTCCTTAAAGTCACTCTGGATAACAGTGTCTGCTTAATTACAAAAATGTAAATGTAACTAGGCAATACATCATTTTGGTTCAGTAGTTATTAGTTTGGAACAGTTTGAGTTAATTGTATTCTTAACAAATGACAAATCATATCAAAAGTAAAGTGAATATTACATCTTGAAAAGCAGATACTTACACTGAACAAAAATATAAATGCAACAGGCAACAATTCCAAAGATATTACTGAGTTACAGTTCATATAAGGAAATCAGTAAATTGAAACAAATTCATTAGGTCCTAATCTATGGATTTCAAATGACTGGGCAGGGGTGCAGGCAGGCCCACCCACTGGGGAGCCAGGCCCAGCCAATCAGAATGATTTCCCCCCCATAAAAGGGCTTAATTACAGACATAAATACTCCTCAGACCACGTGTAAACCCCCCTCAGACGATCCATCAAGCGAAGTAGCCGGATGTGGAGGTCCTGGGCTGGCGTGGTTGCACATGGTCTGCTGTTGTGAGGCCAGTTGGACGTACTGCCAAATTCTGTAAAACAATGTTGGAGGCTGCAAGTGGTAGAGAAATTAACATTCAATTATTTGGTAACAGCTCTGGTGGACATTCCTGCAGTTAGTATGCCAATTGCATATTACCTGAAACATCTGTGGCATTGTGTTGTGTGACAAAACTGACCATTTAAAAGTAACCTTTTATTGGCACCAGCACAAGGTGCACCTGTGTAACGATCATGCCGTTTAATCAGCTTCTTGATATACCACACCTGTCAGGTGGATGGATTATCTTGACAAAGGAGAAACGCTCACTAAAAAGGGATGTAAACAAATTTGTGCACAACATTTGAGAGAAATAAGACTTTTGTGCATATGGAAAATGTGTAGATTTTTGTTCAATGTAGACTGAATATGTATCCAACTTGAAAGAATGATTTGGTGCAGTGAATAAGTGACTGAATGTTTGTTGTAATCAGTCAATTGAAAATGTTAAGATTTGAATCATGAGCCTTTTTGATGATCTGTTTTGAGTTGTGAAAATGTACCATATGTTTGAAAATTGCACCAATGTGATTGACTTAAAAACAAAAAGTTTAATCTTGCTCATTTCTTCTGTATGTTAAGATTTTTATTTAAATATATTCACATGTACATAATGTTTAAGCATATATTGTATGTAATCATTTACTGGCTATGTTCGGGAGAATTCAGCACACTTCACATTCACCTAGGTACCTTTTCTTATCATTGTGTTAGAAAATGCTGCTTGTGTTCTCAATAAATGTCAATTTTAGCCTATCAATTTCTAAATTGCAATCAAATGATTCATGGAGAATTAGATTTTTAGTTGACGTTTATTGACAATGCATAAAAACATGTAAATAGATAAACCCAAAGTATTGTCATTTGGTTTTCATGTATCACAAAGCGTGATAAAATAAAATAATTTTTGTCAATCCAGTAGCACCTATTTTCACAAACTGTTATAATAAGGGACCGAACCATCCTCCTATTAAACCCAAATGGCAACAACCATTTTATACAAATATTTCCATTGTCCTCAGTCTGAAATGCCGTCATTCCCGGAGGAATGCGAGAAATAAATGCCGATAATGGCAGCTCTGGATTTCTCTGCGTAGCTAGGCACCTCCACCACCGGCACCTGGTGATTCTCGGCCGGGTGCATAGTCTCTAGCACGGTATCGTTGAGCACAGGCACCGAAAACTTCTTGGCGATGTTATGCAAGACGCAGCAGGCCTTGATGATCTCTGCCTTCTTGTCCAGACTGTTCTGCTGCACGTGGCCCAGATTGGCCAGGCACCTGAAGCGCCTCTTCACCAAGGTGATGGTCCTCTGGAGGACCGAGTGGATCATGCCGTGGGCTGCATTGAACCGCCGATCCGCTTTCTCTTTGGCTGGTGAAACGGTCGTCAGGAGGTGTCTGCTCAACGCATAGCCTTTTCCGGCTTTGTGGGATCAAACCAACAAAAAAAAAGAGGCAAGTATGAACATTGGTGAAATCTGCTGAAAACAAATGCATAAAGCATTCAAGACACAGGGTAAAAACTATTCTTCCAAACGATAAAGATCCTTCCAGTTTACCATGAAATACAGTTCATTGATTGTCAATTCATCTTCCACCCTGATTATCCCAATTTGTTCACAATCACACAGACTTTTTTTTTTTAACACTGACGGAGTGACCCACCTAAGGTTAGACCACTGTTTATGGTCTAACTCACTCAGAACTGTTCCAGACCAACGCCAACTTAGCTGATTTCAGCTTGTTGATGGTTTAAAACGGATGTTAGTACTGAGCTGAAACAGCCTGCACACTTAATAGCGCTCCAGGACGCGGAGTTGGAGACCCTTCATAACAGGGGTGGCTAGTGGGTCTGCACAGTATTTCTAGTCATAACAAATGTATAAAACATATTCCTGTGTAGAATTAGCTTACCAATGATCCAATGCGTCCCATGTGCTCCATGCTTTAGCTGCTGGGCAATATCCGACATATCCCATATGGTTTGCTCTGGTGTGCTGCCAACGCAGCAGTTTTCAACACTCATTAAATTCCCTTCACAATCGCATATAACTTGGGTCATGACGGTGTGGTTATCCATTGTGTTCCGAAAAGCTTCCTTGTCGTGATGGGGTGGTCTCACCTTGACATGCATGCATCCCACCAAGCCCATGGAGGTCGGAATCCCGCATATTTTCTTGATCTCGTGCGCCACATTTGCTCGTTCCTCACCATTCGCCGGGAAAGTGATAAACTCCCTGACCATACCTGACAACACTTTGGAGACATTGTTGATGACTTCGTGAATCTCCATTTGCTCCATTTGAATCATATCTACGACTTTGGTCGACAAAATACCATTGACGTAATAGTCCAGTGCCACTATCACCATTTCATCGACGGAAGGTCCATTCATTTGCTGGAGCGTGGCTTTCATCCGGAGCCTGACGCAATCCGTGATGAAACTTATGCAAGGTCTAGTTAAACGGAACCTCTCAAATAAATAATCATCATTGTAATCGCCCAAGTAGTTTTTCTGTGGCTCTGGGAAGTTGTTTACCTCGGCCTCTTCGACGTCCTCGTAGAGTTCTGCTTGAGCAGCTAACCACACAGCGGGAGCAAAAGCCATGTCTACTAGGCTAGACTAACAGGCAAATGTTTGCAGAGAAAGAACCCGTGTTGGATGCTCGGCATGGAAGAACATTCCGGCAGGCTACTTATCTAAACCCTAAACATGTCACATTTCATTCACGTTAAGCTTCAAATACACAAGTTTCTTTGCGCCGAACGATTGTAAACAATGAAAAACGTGGTGGAGGAAGGAAGTACACCTTCATTGGTGGACATGGTCTGTAAAGGGGTACACCGCCATCTATGGGCTGGAGGGCTCGAGAAGCCTTTGCTGCAAATGTACAGTGTGACACGTATTTTACAGACTCTCAAAATAATGTATTGATAAAATCAGTGGTGGGAAAAAGTCCTCAAAACTCATACTTGAGTAAAAGTAAAGATGCCTTTAATAGAAAATGACTCAAGCTAAAATAAAAGTCACCCAGTAAAATACTACTTGAGTAAAAGTTGAAAAGTATCTGGTTTTAAATGTACTTAAGTAGATTGGTGGAAAAAAAGGACTAAGTAAATGCTATACATCAAATTCCTTATAGCAAGCAAACTAGATGGCACGATTTTCTTATGTTTTTAATGTACAGACTGCCAGGGGCACACTCCAACATTTCATGTACAAATGCTGCATTTATGGTTAGTGAATCCACCAGATCAGAAGCAGTAGGGATGACAACGCGCTATACATGAAGTGGACCATATTGACGTCTTGCCTGAGCATTCGTAATGTAACGAGTACTTTTGGGTGTCAGGGAAAATGTGTCATGTATAATAGAAGTAAAAAAAAGTACATATTTTCTTTACTTAGTTACTTTACACCACTATATACAATATATTGTATTCCCAAATGTAGAATATCACATTTAAATGAAAATATGGCAAACCTTATCATTTCCCTCTCAATACATCAAAAACAAAATCAATATGTAAGAATGAGATGTGGCGTGCCTCGCCCTTCTGAGTGGATATCGACCCCTTTCCAGTACACGGCACACTGACCGATTTATTGGGGGCAGTAAGAAAGCCATCGTCATCTACGCTTTTTCAACATAGCCTAGATTTACGTTTTGATTAATCAAAAAAAAAAAAGAATAACAGTCTTGGGTTCTCATATGTTTACAGTTCATTCTTGCATGAACAGTCCCTAAAATTATATTCGGTTGTGATCTTTGCAAAATAATTGATTTGCGATGATGACACACACATTATATTAAGCAGGACATTCAGACGAGCCTTAAAATGTCATTCTAATCCAAAAGTAGTGTGAAATGCACTTTTTTTTTTGCGGCCGTTCTATAAGAACTCCCCTTTTTTCTGCCACCAACTGGCGCGGATCGCCCTCATGCGGAAATGTTTGCAAACACAGAAAGGGGTCTATATATGCCACCTACAGGTATGGATCAGATTTGGCCCCCTGCCATTTCATTACAAAGACACATAAATCACCTGCATTATGAATCTCAAAAACTTCCAATACCGGAATTCTTATATTATTAGCTCATTATTTTCATTAGATGGCCTAATATAACGACGTACTCCAATATTTTCTAGTAGCCTACCTCATTAAGTGTACACGAGACCCACAGAAATGCTTTGTTAAAAGGCCCAGTGCAGCTGTTATTATTTTGATATCAAATATTTCTGGGTAACTATTTAAGTACCTTACCACATTTCCATCCGCAGTTTTTATGCGAGTAAAGTCGTACTGTATAAAATAAATCACGACAGCTCTGATGGAAACAGAAAGTTTCAGTACAATTTTAACACATTCCGACAGACCAAGATGGTTTGTGTTTATAGATAATAACACACTGACTCTGGTTCGTTCGACATGTTGGGATCTTTTTGTGTCAGTTAAAATGTAAGTCGCTCTGGATAAGAGCGTCTGCTAAATGACTTAAATGTAAATGTAAATGTATTGGCGGTGGAAACGCCTTTATTACCAAATATTGCTATAATAACCATGATATCGAAGTAAACTTGGACATACTGTGTGGTCCTCCCACTACGACTCAGGAAACCATGCAGTTTATTAGGCTGCAGATGAAATACATTCTGATGAAATTCACAGGGTGGGGAAGTGCACGGTGATCTTTATGCACATTTCCAAGGGTCTTATTCTGGTGACATGATGATCGATGCTTGACTGCCGTTTGATCAATAAAAATATTCTTTCTCATATCTATAGTAATCTCATCATGTAGACTAGCCTACCCGCACTGTATCTGCGAACTGTTGGCTAGGGCGCACGCACCAAAACTTTGGGGGACAAAACTACCAGTAGAGTTAAAAATGTGACGGAAACACATTGAATTTTAGATTTTTATTTGGTACATTTAAACTTAAGTGATAAAGTTAATTTTGTGGACAATAAGTCATCACGGACATATTTTTTTCCGCAAAAGGTCCATTTGGTGGAAACACCACAAAAATGTGCACATTGTTTATGCAGATTTTAGAAATGGCTTTTAGCAACAACAAAAAAACAATTTCTCAAGCAATAATTTTGCTCGGAATGTCTGGGTGTGGTCTGAAAGGGGAGGGGGAAACGGAAAACTAGCTGTTATTGGCAGAGAGGTTTGGAACTCTCTTTGTTATTGGTCTATTACCAATTTACCGCATGGTGATGTCACCATGGAAAGCAGAAACTCCCGCACATGCAAACCTGCTGATAAGAAGGTCCTGTTTAAACTTTATTTTCAACCAGCAACTATCAGGAAGTAACACTGGTATAAAACAGAGAAAAAAACAGAATTTTGACTGCACTGGGCCTTTCAATATTTTCCCCTAATATATATAGACCTAAGGGTCACCTTGACCCACAACTGAAATTCCAGCAATAGCTTCAACTTCTTCCAAACTGCACACAGAGACATAAAAATGGTATCCATGAGTTCATCTGACTCTGGTTAAGTAGGAAAATGGCTTAATTCAGAAAATCCCGGGAATATCCCTTCATGAAGAAAAATACTTCACCTTTATTGATTACCAACATGAACACTGGACTAACATTTCAACATATCTGTAACCTGAAATTGTTATTTTGTGTGTTCTGCCTGAAATTAGTCATTCAAGATGGTTTGTGTTTATAGATAATAACACACTCAAACAGAAACAACACAAAAACATCACAACCACAACAGCTGATGCACACCACGACAAGTCCACACCTGTCCATGAACACACAAAACGACACAGTAGCCTCTCCTTTCAATACACATATACATATCGAAATCCAACATGATTATGTCTGTTGGGAAATGCCAATGTAAGGTTTCCAGATTTTTTAAAACTTAATTCGATAAAACACAGTTCGTTAGTGACATTGATGATGCTTTCCCATTTACAGCTATACAGTGGGGCAAAAAAGTATTTAGTCAGCCACCAATTGTGCATGTTCTCCCACTTAAAAAGATGAGAGAGGGCTGTAATTGTCATTCATCATAGGTACACTTCAACTATGACAGACAAAATTAGAAGAAAAAAACATAAAATCACATTGTAGGATTTTTAATGAATTATTTTGCAAATTATGGTGGAAAATAAGTATTTGGTCAAAAACAAAAGTTTATCTCAATACTTTGTTATATAACCTTTGTTGGCAATGACAGAGGTCAAACGTTTTCTGTAAGTCTTCACACACTGTTGCTGGTATTTTGGCCCATTCCTCCATGCAGATCTCGTCTAGAGCAGTGATGTTTTGGGGCTGTTGCTGGGCAACACGGACTTTCAACTCCCTCCAAAGATTTTCTATGGGGTTGAGATCTGGAGACTGGCGAGGCCACTCCAGGACCTTGAAATGCTTCTTACGAAGCCACTCCTTCGTTGCCCGGGCGGTGTGTTTTGGATCATTGTCATGCTGAAAGAACCAGCCACGTTTCATCTTCAATGCCCTTGCTGATGGAAGGAGGTTTTCACTCAAAATCTCACGATACATGGCCCATTCATTCTATCCTTTACACAGATCAGTCGTCCTGGTCCCTTTGCAGAAAAACAGCCCCAAAGCATGATGTTTCCACCCCATGCTTCACAGTAGGTATGGTGTTCTTTGGATGCAACTCAGCATTCTTTGTCCTCCAAACACGACTTGTTGAGTTTTTACCAAAAAGTTATATTTTGGTTTCATTTGACCATATGGCATTCTCCCAATCTTCTTCTGGATCATCCAAATGCTCTCTAGCAAACTTAAGATGGGCCTGGACATGTACTGGCTTAAGCAGGGGGACACGTCTGGCACTGCAGGATTTGAGTCCCTGGCAGTGTAGTGTGTTACTGATGGTAGGCTTTGTTACTTTGGTCCCAGCTCTCTGCAGGTCATTCACTAGGTCCCCCCGTGAGGTTCTGGGATTTTTGCTCACCGTTCTTGTGATCATTTTGACCCCACGGGATGAGATCTTGCGTGGAGCCCCAGATCGAGGGAGATTATCAGTGGTCTTGTATGTCTTCCATTTCCTAATAATTGCTCCCACAGTTGATTTCTTCAAACCAAGCTGCTTATCTATTGCAGATTCAGTCTTCCCAGCCTGCTGCAGGTCTACAATTTTGTTTCTGGTGTCCTTTGACAGCTCTTTGGTCTTAGCCATAGTGGAGTTTGGAGTGTGACTGTTTGAGGTTGTGGACAGGTGTCTTTTATAATGATAACGAGTTCAAACAGGTGCCATTAATACAGGTATTTCTGGGTAACTATTTAAGTACCGTACCACATTTCCATCCACAGTTTTTATGCGAGTAAAGTATAAACTGTATAAAATAAATCACGACAGCTCTGATGGAAACAGAAAGACAAATTATTTAACCTATAATTTACTATATCACAATTCCAGTGGGTCAGATGTTTACATACACTAAGTTGACTGTGCCTTTAAACAGCTTGGAAAATTCCAGAAAATGATGTCATGGCTTTAGATGCTTCTGATAGACTAATTTACATCATTTGAGTCAATTGGAGGTGTACCTGTGGATGTATTTCAAGGCTGACCTTCAAACTCAGTGCCTCTTTGCTTAACATCATGGGAAAGTCAAAAGAAATCAGCCAAGACCTAAGAAAAAAATTGTAGACATCCACAAGTCTGGTTCATCCTTGGGAGCAATTTCTAAACGCCTGAAGGGACCACATTCATCTGTACAAACAATAGCACGCAAGTATAAACACCATGGGACCATGCAGCCATCATACAGCCCAGGAAGGAGACGCGTTCTGTCTCCTAGAGATGAACGTACTTTGGTGTGAAAAGTGCAAATCAATCCCAGAACAACAGCAAAGGACCTTGGGAAGATGCTGGAGGAAACAGGTACAAAAGTGTCTTGCAAGCCGAAGAACAACATCCCAACCGTGAAGCACGGCAGTGGCAGCATCGTGTTGTGGGGGTGGCTTTTCTGCAGGAGGGTCTGGTGCACTTCACAAAATAGATGGCATCATGAGGGAGGAAAATTATGTGGATATATATTGAAGCAACATCTGAAGACATCAGTTAAAGCTTGGTCGCAAATGGGTCTTCCAAATGAATAATGACCACAAGCATACTTCCAAAGTTTTGGCAAAATGGCTTAAGGTCAACAAAGTCACGGTATTGGAGTGTCCATCACAAAGCCCTGACTTCAATCCCATATAAATTTTAAAACTAAAAAAGCGTGTGCGAGCAAGGAGGCCTACAAACCTGACTCAGTTACACAAGCTCTGTCAGGAGAAATGGGACAAAATTCACCCAACTTATTGTGGGAAGCTTGTGGAAGGCTACCTGAAACGTTTGACCTAAGTTAAACCATTTAAAGGAAATGCTACCAAATACTAATTGAGTGTATGTACACTTCTGACCCACTGGGAACGTGATGAAATAAATAAAAGCTGAAATAAATCCTTTATTTCTACTATTATTCTGAGATTTCACATTCTTAAAATGAACTGGTGACCCTAACTGACCTAAGACAGGGATTTTTTACTAGGATTAAATGTCAGGAATTGTTTGTGTATGTAGAGTGTATAGTGTAGAGTGTATGTAGAGTTTGTGTATCTAGAGTGTATGTAAACTTCTGACTTCAACTGTATATACAAAAGTACAGTATGTGACCATTAGTGAATTGGCAACATATAACCTATTAATTATGTATAATTTGTCCTGCTATTTGTCCTGGTTTTTACAAATGGGTTTACATCCATGTTTTGAATAATCTAAGTCTAGCAAATAGTCTGTACAGTGCCGTGAAAAAGTATTTGACCCCTTTCTGATTTTCTTTATTTGAGTATATTTTTGATATTGAATGTTATCAGATCTTCAACCAAAACCTAATATTAGATTAAGGGAACCTGAGTATATACATTTGATTTAATAAACAAAATTATACAACAACCCAATCCCTCTGTGTGATAAAGTAATTGCCCCCTTACACTCAATAACTGGTTGTGCCACCTTTAGCTGCAATGACTGCAACCAAGTGCTTCCTGTAGTTGTTGATGAATCTCACATCGCTGTGTAGGAATTTTGGCCCACTCTTGCACGCAGAACTGCTTTAATTCAGCAACATTTGTGTGTTTTCAAGCATCAAGTGCTCGTTTCAAGTCCTGCCTCAACATCTCAATTGGGATTAAGTCTGGACTTTGACTAGGCCATTCCATAACTTCAAATGTGTTGCTTTTGAACCATTTTCATGTAGACTTCAATGTGTGTTTTGGATCATTGTCTTGCTGCATGACCCAGCTGTTCTTCAGCTTCAGCTCACAGACCAATGGCTGATATTCTCCTGTAGAATTCTCTGATACAGAGCAGAATTCATGGTTCCTTCTATTAAGGCAAGTCGTCCAGGTCCTGAGGCAGTATAGCATCCCCAAACCATCACACTACCACCACCATGCTTGAACATTGGTATGAGGTTCTTACTGTGGAATGCAGTGTTTGGTTTTTCGCCAGACATAATGTGACCAATGTCGTCCAAAAGATTGACTCAAATTAGCCAATAGCACCTTGAAGCAATTGGATGATCATCATGGCTTGGAAGATTGTCCTATGGACAGATGAGTCAAAAAAACTTTTTGGGGGGATGAAATGGGTCCCAATACCCCAATATCTATTTAATCAAGATATTAGTGTTTTATTTTCATTATGCTTTTTTGATTCCCATCCTCCAATTTGCCATAACAGAGTTCATCTCACTTTGTAACTGTAACCCCCAAAATATGAGGGGGTGAATACTTTTAATAAGCACTGTAATCGTTTGTTTGGTCTTCGATAAGAGTAAAACGTCCCAGCTTTCTTCATCAGCTTGTTGGTCATCCCCAAAATGTACTTTACACGACTGAACAGAATTCAGACCAATGCATTGCTTCATACATGATATGTGATGCCTGTTATTTACACTTGGGAACATTATGCTAGAATAGAACAGTATAGAATAATATAACAGATCAGAAAAGTAATATATTAGATTTAACATCGAATATAATCAAATGGAATAGAATAGATGTATATAATTTAAATTATGTCATTCTATTCTACTAGGGCCCAAATACATTGTGCTGGCTTACCTGAGGTCTTCAGCACCCAAGTTATGGTCCTCCGTATGGGGCCATGAGGTCCCTGATCCGCTATAAACACTGTCTGAAGTATCCTCCACCTACTGTACGTATCATCTGCGATGTGACAAACGTTTGGCCTCAGTACACGTGCAGCGCTTAACTTGGCCAGATGATGTCTCCACGAGCCCAGATGGTATATCGCTCGTCATAGACAGTCCTCCACAGAGACATAGGTTGAATCACACCAACTGCTATCAGCACTCATGGTGACAGTTGTCAAGTAGAGCAGAGAAGCATGGATGATAGGTTTATTTCCATAATATTTCTGCAGTGCCATTCAGCATACCTTCGAGATGCTGACAGAGAGAAACAGGTGCATTCTCCACCGTAACAAATCAGAACCAATACGGTAGATAGGTCTTTCAATGTTTATATAAATGGTTAATTTAGTTGAACTGTAACCAAATACAACCAGGTGAGATATTTGATGCACAAAACGTTTTCTTCTGGTCATGTGTGGTCATTGCATACTTATATTGCACAGTATACTTATGCCATGAAGTCAAGTGTATGCTGTACCAAAATGATTTAACACAACTTTGAATTAGTCACCTACTCTGTAGGTAAATAGGCTATATATCATGCTAAAGAGAGGGAGCAAACACGTTTTAGTAAGATAACATTGATTCATACATTTTCAAAAGCATTTACAAATGCATAGGTTCATTTACAGCGTTGACAAAAACCTATAGGTATGATACAGATAGAAGATATTCAAGTTTAATCGGAGACTTTCAGTGTTGTCGTGCTGTTATGTAACAAATTACTACTGTAGGTTATGTTTCCATTTCTAGATCCCGCTCCACTCCGCCTCTATGAATACCTCTCTTTCTCCGTGGTCTGCGTGCTGCTTTCAGCTCTACTCTTTCCTCCCTCATATCACGACTGTTGTGATGTCAGCTATGCTTGAATCAAGGATGGGGACCTGTAGTCAAACGTGTGTGTGTGTGTGTGTGTGTGTGTGCGTGCGTGCGTGCGAACATGTAAATGTGTGTGTGTGTGAGTAAAATTTTAAATACGGGCTACTTTTCGCCTATAGGCCTATTTACACGGACGCTTTCACAGTCGTGAGCCCATTGTTGTCTTCTTGGTTTATTTTTTTTCTTCAAAGAAAGGTCATTGAAATCGTATCACAAGTTAGCCTTTATATTCGTTTGGGTCCCCCCCACCCTCTCCCTTATTCTCTAACCCGCCCACATGTGTCATCTAAAAAAAAAAAGGGGGGGGGGGCAGTGCAGAAGGTGACGCTCCTCCAAGCGAACAGAGAGACAGAAACGTGCGCGCGAAGAAATAGGGAGAGTTGTCTACAGGCTATACAATATCTCCATTGTGACATTGGGAGGAGGAGATCTAGAAAGAATTGAATGGTAGCTACACCCTGCGCGTAGAAGCGTAGAGTCACCATAGGGAAGACTGGGAATCATTTTTTGGCAATAACAGAGGTGGGAGAGGGGCATCGAAACCGAGAAAAAAACAGCCTGAGACAGTTTCTGTGTATATTCTGATTCGTGGAATGCGTGAGAGTAATGTATTGTCGTCAGCATGATCTTAGGTAGAAGTAATAAGCGACAATAACGATAACTAAACGTAATTTTCAACAACAGACATTCCTATTTTGTCTCATTATTATTATTCGGAAAGAGACCCTGTCATCTGAAAGCCGACAGGACACTGCATGGATATTATCTCTGAAAGCATACAAAAAAAAACGACCTTACAAAGAAAACTACATTTTGATTGATCTTGTGAGTTAATGTGCGTGATCTTGCACGCACGCACGCACACGAAACGAACCCGAAACAAAAGCAAGTGAGTATTGACCGTGTGTGTGTATTTGTGAATTGATGCCATGTATTAAACACTATTTATTCGAAAATCATCGAGCCTTACAGGCCAAAAATAAAGGCAAAGCGTCTACGTTCAACAGGTATTGTTCTCTTCACTGTCAGACCTAATGCAAACGAGGGGTGTTTTTATTCAATAACAAGGTGAGCAATCAGTAAATCAGTACTATGTGTTCAAATAGCAAAACATAAAGCTCTCCACTGGCTTATCATATTCATATTCAGATAACTTATTGATAGTGTTACATAGCCCGCACTCTTACTTACACTTTGATATATGTCAGATTATAACCGAACATTGCATATATGAGGTGGGCGTTTCCCCACCTAGACCAGTAAGTAGGTCTTTATAGTTACATGTCTCTTAAAGGGATGTGTTTTTGTCTGAGTGTGGGTGTGCCTGTCTGCTAGTGTGTTTGAGTGTCTGTCTCATTCGGTGTGTGTGTGCATGTGTAAATGGGTAGCACAGGGGAAGTGTCAAGGCCTGAAATGGAGGTTTGATATAGCTCTGTTGGGGAGGGGGGCGACAACGAGAGGAAGGAAGGATGTGCATGGCATCTAAGGGACCACCTAATACAGGAAGTCAATAGTGGCAGTTTGATGTCTAGACTAGATGCTCTTTCTTCTTTAAACACTCTTCGTCCTATCCAGTCACATCATCAATAGTTGATAATTTTGCCAAGTTGACCAACCAACGATCCATCCACATTTTCACTCAATTATTTCTGTGTGCACAAAGTCTGTCCTCAGTTCTACATATCGCTTTCTTTCCTAGTACTAAACTTTCTTTGATTCATATGTAGGCTCTTATTGTGCTTAGGCTACCATCTGACTTCTGCACTTTCTGGACTCTTCATGTTGCTTCCTCTGCTTTCCCCCCTTGTATTATCAATCTACAGCTGCATCTATAGATATCGAGGGTAACCCAGAAAAACTCCTTCTACTTTTAGAACAACGGCATGTATCAAAGGTTTATATTCGTGTATATACCAGTTGATATAATACTGTATAACTTGCTATACCCAATTTACAGTCTATGTTATACAATTTTTTATAAATATTCTAGACGTATAGGTAATAGATCCAACAATACGTAACACACCAGAAGTATAATCCATAACTAACTGTGATTGTATTACATATATTACTCCATGTTCTAACTACATCTTCAACTCATATCTATATCCAACTCAAACAATAGATCTCCTTCTTTCCCACGTTGCTTCACCCTTTCTAAATCTGTCTCATCTCCAGCTCTAACCGGGGTCGTGTTCATTAGGTGTGTACGTTCACAACGGGAAATGTGGGTTTCTCACTGGACAAAACCAAGTCGTTTTCTGCCATTTGGTGCCTAATGAACGTGACCCAAATCTATCTCAAATGCCTCTCTAACTCAATCCCGAAACCATCACATAACCCCACATATCTCCTCCTAACTCTAACCTGTCTCTTTTTCATTCAATCAGGACGTTACCCCTCACCTTTAACTCTTAACATGTGCAATTTCTCTCCCGTACTTCTCTCCGTTAACGTCTCGCTATTTTACTCCTTTACTGCTTTCCCATCCCTGACTTCAATGGTTAAACTTCACATCTCATTTCTCATTTCTTCACCTCCCCTCTCTTTAGTAGCCTATAATCATCAGCCGGTTCAAAGGTCAGGGACCATATTCATTAAGAGCCTCAGAGGATCAGTTTAGCCTTTTCAACCATAATTAATACAATTTATATGGACGGGGACAGGGGACGACGACATAATCCTAGATCAGCACTCCTACTTCCAGACATTTTTTAAAATACAGACCCAGGGCTCTGAGCGGTAATGTACTGTTCCTCATTCCATCCCTAAATGTGACTCACACCGTGTCCCCCATCACTCCACCTTAGTGGTTGTAATGAGCCATGGAGGCCAGTGTCATTAATGAAGAAACTGACCAGATTTAATGTCGTGAGGGACAGATGAGGTACAGGGTTCAAAATTCAAACTCTACGGTCATTATGCTCATTTATTAGGGGGAGGGGGGTTGGATATGACTCTGGTGTACATGATCCTCCAATAGTATCCCTTGTTGTTGAGCTGTGGGTTAGTGAGATAATGGCTCAGTCGGGTTTGTAAGGGCTTGGAGCTAGCAACACCTGTGGGTTTTATTCCCGGACGGGCCACATATACCATAAGTCGCTTTGGATAAAAGCACCCCATGCGAAATGACGACAGTTAATGTTTAAACTGGTAACAGCACCGTTTCTTTCTCCCTTTTCTCTCTGTCACACCTGGGTTGTGTTCATTAGGCCCCACCGTAAGGAAACGAAGACAAGTGTTTCTTATTGGATACGTTCAAATAGTACCACCTGGTTTTACTCCGTTTCAGAGCGCTTTCTTCCATTTCGATCCTACTGAACATGACCAAGGCTCTGTTTGGCATTTTCTTAATGCCCTTTGGACTGTTACTGGTGTGTTTTCCTCTTACCCACCAAGGGGTGCTATAACATCCTATCTCCATATAGAATGCTTCGGTATTCTTACTCCCTAGTCCCTACACATATAATATGGCATGCTAACGGTGTCCACCCACTAGACTTTGCCGTTATTTATTTAATTTACTTATGCAGGGAAGTCTCATTGAGACCAACGCCTATTTTGCAAAGGTGCCCTGCTTCACAAAGAGCCGCAAACAATGCAAAGTCCACAGTGAGGAACTAGTGACACAATTCTTTGTGACACAATTATTAGGGTGCTACAGAAGGCTTTTATTTCTATGAGCTAGACATTGTGGACTTGACCCCTAGCTTTGGGCAGCACTATGTCTGAAGGACAATTGGTCAGCATCATGTTGATGCAGAGTTTGGACTTCGAGATTTGGATTCCGTTGCTGTCCGCT
The DNA here is from genome assembly GCF_023373465.1 of Oncorhynchus keta. NCBI lineage: Eukaryota > Metazoa > Chordata > Actinopteri > Salmoniformes > Salmonidae > Oncorhynchus > Oncorhynchus keta. The sequence continues at coordinate 8,602,759 of NC_068423.1, forward strand.
TGACTAGTGCTGAATCTCTAATTGCTGCTGTTAACGCTTATTTGTTTATGTCGAAACCTCCCACACAAGACTAAGTCACCACACCCTTTCTGAAGGACATTTGGCTCAGCACCCAAAGGGCTTTTGCTCAGCTCCGTTTCTAAATGTCCAATCCTCTATTTCAGCCTCTCTGTCCTTTGCCCATGGGTCTATTCCTGAATCAAGCTCATATATTAATCATTCATTTCCAGCCTGCTAAAGAGGAGATAACCGCTGTTCAGGGTATCTTTCAAAATGGAGTCTTTCATTCCAAAACAAAGCCTGAAGGGTTGAAGAGGAGTTATCCTTTGGAGGGGGATTTAGTTTTATCAATATGCACTAGAACCACTGCCCTAGGGGCTCGGGGCCCCTTTGATGATGTGGTTCTACATGGGGATTGGTCATGAGTGGCGCACCCCTGAGGTTGCTGCACTGGTGTCGCCGGGTAGATAAGCTAGGGCCTCTGGGAGATTTCCCAGAATCCATTTCCCTCATGCACGGTTAATTGATTGTCTTTTTTTAATGCACAGTTGGTTAGGGAATTGGTCATTGGTGTAAGCTAGCCTGATCGTTCCTTACGATGCCCTCGTCTCAGTGGACCTTGGCTGTGTGTTTCTTTGCTAATCCCGTGGCCCATTGCATACTCAGAAAAAGGTTCTACCTTAAACGATAAAGCATTCTTCGGCTTGTCCCTGTATCTTTTCACTCAACAAACGACCCTTTATTTCTTTCATCAGCCCTTGTCCCTGTCAAAGACTCCTTTTTTCTAAGTGTATATTACTCTCTCTCTCTCTCTCTCTCTCTCTCTCTCTCTCTCTCTCTCTCTCTCTCCCTCTCTGTGTTTCTCTCTCTCTCTGTGTATCTCTCTCTCTGTGACTCTCTCTCTCTCTCTCTCTCTCTCTCTCTCTCTCTCTCTCTCTCTCTCTCTCTCTCTCTCTCTCTCTCTCTCTCTCTCTCTCTCTCTCTCTCTCTCTCTCTCTCTCTCTCCCTCTCTGTGTTTCTCTCTCTCTCTGTGTGTATCTCTCTCTCTGTGACTCTCTCTCTCTGCTCACCTCCCTCTCTCTCCCCCACCTGCTTTCTTGTCCTTTCACATTTTCACATTCATTCATACTGTCTCTCATCTCTTGTTTCCCCCAAATACTACCCACACACCGCTCTCTTGCTTCTCCGATAGTAGAATAGCAGAATGTTGAGTTCCACCATTAAACACAAAGACAGTCGGAGGGAGAGGACATCATACGGTGACACTGCACTAAAAGGGGAGGTGACTGCAGTACTTTCCTCTTGCTGCAGTGCCTCCATTTCTCCTGATGGTGTCTCACCAGTACTGGGGAGTGTGAGGGAGATGGAAAAGTGGGGGAGGGTAAAGATGTAGAGAGAGAACAGCGAGAAACCTTGTGGTACATCCTTTGATGAGGAGATGGGTGGTGGAGGAAAAAACACACACGCACACACGCACACGCGCACGCACGCACGCACGCACGCACGCACACACACACACACACACACACACACACACACACACACACACACACACACACACACACACACACACACACACACACACACACCAGCCCACAGCCCACCTCCTCCCTTGCGCTTCAGCATAGCTGTACACATACATGTCTGTCTTTCTCTCCCCTCATTATTCCTCTTACCCATCTTCTGTCCCTCCCTCCTCTTAATGTGCTCTGTCTGTCACCCCCTCCTCCCACCCTGCTGTATATCCCCTCTAAGTGTTGTCCCGCTCCCTCGTTACCCCTCCCTCTCTCCCTCTCCTTCCTCACTTCCATTCAGATGCTTTACAGGTTTACCGAACCCCTGCAAGATTGCTCCCTCTTCTATCTCATCACCTGTTCTCTCCTCCTCTCCCTCATCCTCCGCTCTTCTCATCCCCTGCACTTTATCATCTCTCTCTTTCCCCTCCCTCTTTTTATTGCCTCTCTTTCATGTTTCCCATCATTGTTCATATATAATTCTATTCCATCCCTCTCTCTCCTCCATCCATCCCACCTTCTCACACAAATGGCTCTCACGTCACCTCTACCTCCCCTGCCTTATCCCCACTTTCCATTTCTTCTCCTTCCATTCCTTTTTCTACCAACCCCCCCTCCATCCACCGCCTCTCTCCTCCTCCTTCTATCACACTCTATCTCGTTCTCTCTGTGAATTGGGAAAGGGTTTTGCTTTTACCGCCAACCACGACGCTCATGTTCCGCGCAGTCAGCACTCCTACCAAATTCCTCCCTGCTTCTCTCCTCCTCTCCCTTTCTCTCTGCTTTCCCTCTCTCTCACAGTCTTCTCCCCTCCCCCTGTTCCTTTCTGCTGGTACCTCACAGTCGATGCGCCCCATAATCCCGCGCTCCCTCCCCCTCTTGCTGCAGTGTTTCTGCTAATATATATTAGCGTCAGTGCAGCCATCGTGCACGAGCAGTGCACCCTCTCTTCCTCTACCTCTTTCTTTCTCTCTATTTTTACATCCTCATTGACCTCCCCTTCTCTCTCATTCCAAGTTCATTATGATTAAGCAGCGCTTTTCCCTTAAATTGTTTACTTCATATATTTTTGAATGCTTTTGAATGCTTTTGTATGCAGTGCTGACACTCAGCCAGGTGAGCCTGTGTGTGTGTGTGTGTGTGTGTGTGTGTGTGTGTGTGTGTGTGTGTGTGTGTGTGTGTGTGTGTGTGTGTGTGTGTGTGTGTGTGTGTGTGTGTGTGTGTGTGTGTGTGTGTGTACGTTTGTGAAGAGGAGAAGTAGCTGTGGAGCGCAGGACACGGTGGCCAGGGCAGGTATAGCTCTGAGAGGAAGAAAGAGGGGGGTACGGTTCCTCCTTCGCTTTACTCTTGATCACTTTCATCTCTACCACTCTTTCTCTCCAGTCATTTTGTCTGTCCTTCTCTCTCTCCCTGTCCCTCGCTTCTCTCCCCCTCCCATTTGGGCACAAGTTCTTCTTCCTCCCCATAACCCATAACCCCCCACACACCTTTTTGTTGTTGTTGCAGTTGAGACGTGCGTAGCTACTTCAATACTGCGCTCCAAACACTGGCCAGCGTCGTCCGAAGCTACCCAATTATCTTGTTAACACGAAGCCCAGACCTACTATATACATTTTCCTTTGACAATGAGCATTGAGCATTTATCTCAAGTACTTATAATGTTTAAATGTAGGTAATCTCTTCCACAGGAAAGGTTTATTGATATTCTTGTAAAGTTGCTTTCTATTCCTTCATTAATTCTCTTGAATGGTTACATTACCTTAATTAACATGCTAAAATCAATATGTTCTCCCCATATGGTTGTATTGCGGAGAAAACATATTGGCTGGATAGGGTTTACCATTTAGCAATGTTGACAACTTGTTGTTGTTTGTGTAGGCTATTAATTATGACCAAATAGTAACCAAATAAACCCCAAACTCTACATAAAGTAAAACATTTTTCACTGCATTTTGAAGAATAGGGATTTAAAAAGTAATCATTGCTCTATGCAGATAGTTCAAGATTCTTTGCCCCCCACCCCCCACCCCTTGGACTTTGGGTGCACTAGAGTTGAGTAGAGCCCCTATCCGATTCCATGCATAAGAAAACTGCAGTGCCTGCTGTCCATGGTGCTGAAATGTTATCTCTCAATAATACCTTGGACTACGCAGATAGTTCCAGATTTACACTCCCCCCACCTTGGGGTTTGGGTGCAGTAGAGCCCCTGTCCCGTCCCATGCATAGGAAAACAGAAGTGTCTGCTGTCCATGGTGCTGAAATGGTATCCATCAACAACACATTGGCTTATCTGTGCAGGTATTTAAAAATAGAAATTCCCCCCTTGGACTTTGCGTGCATTAGAGTCAACTAGAACCCCTATTCCGTCCCATGCATAGGAAAACAGCAGTGTATGATAGCAGTGTATGCTGTCCATGGTGCTGAAATGTTATCCCTCAACAATACATTGGTCTATCTATGCAGGCTTTTAAAAAATAATAATTCCCCCTTGGACTTTGCACTAGAGTCATCTAGAATCCCTATTCCGTCCCATGCATAGGAAAACAGCCATGTCTGCTGTCTATGGTGCTGAAATGTGATCCCTCAACAATACATTGGTCTATCTATTTCATGCAGATAGTTTAAGATTCTCTATTTTCGTCCCCTGTGGGTGCAGTAGATACTCTATCCCGTCCCATGCAGTGCTGCTGTCCGCGGTGCTGAAATCTGATCGCTTAATTAACAATAGAAGTGCTTCTCTGTTGGAATCTCCCTCAGTTCTAAGATGACCGTTGGTTAGATCTCATTACTGGGTTTCTTTTCTGGTTCATTTTGTCAAAATAAGCCATTCCAAGTTATTTAATGTATCTTTCTTTCTTGCTTCAACTCTCCTGTATCTTTATATCGTCCTTTGAAATAGTCCATTTCCAACTGCAAGACATGCAGTAAACACACAAAAACAAAACACTGATATGATTTTGCAGTGTTCTTAAATTCAAAGTGCTCCTGGCATTTTTTGTTGAGCAAGCAATATCTGGCGTACTGCAGTGAAGACTACTGCCAAGTTTTACTTGGGCAGTCAAGACTAAGGAATTGGAATCCTGTTTTACCTATCTATTACTCTACTAGTACTTATTATTAGATTTCTGTGACGTATACATAGATCAACTGTCCCCAAATCTGTGTATCTTAAGTATCTAATGTCCTGTCAGTCTCTAATCCCTCTAAGTACTGTTCTCAGACCTGTGCTTATATCTGTTCCATATGCTGCCAGTCCATCCCATGCAGCAGCCTCTGATAGTTGGTAAACCTTACCTGAGTGGAGGCTCTCTTGAATTCTGGAATCTTTATATCTAGATAATGTTTCAAACAAAACACAAAACTAGAAAGAAATCAGCAGAAAACAGTCCAAATAGAAAAAAAGATTGAAAACAAGTTCCAAGTTAAAGATGCACTTTGGAAATGTCTTAAAAGTTGTTTGTGCTGTTGAGAAAGTTTAAAAAAAAGCTGAAGACAAGACATTGACTATGTTGTTGAAGAGAGAAAAAAATGCATCACGCTAAATGTAAATGGTTTGAGAAAAAGTCCCCAAAGAAATGAAGGGGTGATAAAATAGTAAAGAGCAAAGTGGGAGACTTTTTGAGAAAGAAAGAACTAAATGAGGGGAGAAAGGAAGGAAAGTGCGAGTGAGGAAGAAAGAACGCTTGAGTAAAATGCAGTGAAGAAAAAGAAGGAAAAGAGAAGAGGAGTGCAGAGGTGGGACGAGAGGGGGACACTGAGAAAGGAAAGAGAGAGTGTGAGATGAGGAGGAAACTGAAGTCCAGATTCCCCTTGAATGAAATGTGAGCCCCTTATGCGGAATATGAGATTGAGCGAACAAGGAAGAGAGAGAGAGAGAGAGAGAGAGAGAGAGAGAGAGAGAGAGAGAGAGAGAGAGAGAGAGAGAGAGAGAGAGAGAGAGAGAGAGAGAGAGAGAGAGAGAGAGAGAGAGAGAGAGAGAGAGAGAGAGAGAGAGAGAGAGAGAGAGAGAGAGAGAGAGAGAGAGCAAGAGAGGGGAAGGGAGGGCTAGAGATTGAGAGAGCACTGGAGAGCGGGTAGGATGAGGAAGAGGGGGAGGAAAGGGGCGTATTCCATTAGAATAGAAAAGGAGGTAAACAACATGCATATGGTTTACAGTATGCAGAGGCTTTGCATTGAAGAACACCTTTTCAGAAGGAAATGGATTCTACACTGACAATGCACTGCAATGTTGATGTGCTAACCTAGCGAGGAGCAGGAGAGAAAGCAAATAATTATGGCTTTTTACTGCAGTGGAATTCATTCACTTGTATAGCGCACTCTCTCTCCCTCTGCCTGGCTCTCATCCTCTCTCTCTCGCTCTCTGTCTCTCTCTCCCTCTTTCCCTGCTTCTCAATCTCTCTTTCTCTCTCTGTCTCTCTCTGCCTTTATCTCTCTCTCGCTGGCTCTCATCATCTCTCTCTCCCTACCTCTCATTCTCTCTCTGCCTCTCATCCTCTCTCTATCTCTCCCTGCCTCTGTCTCTGTTTCTCTCTGTCTCACTCTCTCTCTCTTCCATTCCCTCTAGCTTTCCCGTCCTCAGGTATTTGTTGAGCATCACTTGTTTTTCCCGATCTAGATTATTTCTATCCTTTCCGATTACTCCATTAAAAAGCTGATTTCTGATCTGTCTCTCACTCCCCACTCCTCTCTATTTTCCTCTCTCTCTCTCCCTCTCTCTTACACATGTACACACACACACACACACACACACACACACACACACACACACACACACACACACACACACACACACACACACACACACACACACACACACACACACACACACACACACACACACACACACACACACACACACACACACGCACATGGACACACACACATGGGCACACACACACACGGGCACACACACAAGGGCACAAACACATACACACACACATAAACACACACACACAGACACATACAATGCAGAAAACACGATTGGAACAGCATGACATAACCTTGCTTCAGTTGAAAGTAAAGGCAGTAGAGGGATATAGGGAAACATGGTGCCTGTAGCAGACTGATTGAGTCGATCTAACATTAGTATGGACACTACACTCCTGGGAAGCGATTAACACACACACGCATCGAATGCTGTGCCACCTAACGTCAGAAAAACATTAGGGTCTTAGAGAAAGGAAAAGCGAAGGAGCGAAATGTATCCCTGATGTGTTATGTTATACCTCCTTCAAATTCTCTCCCTCGTTCTCTCGTTTCCATCCCTCCTCGGATGCTCTCCTTCTCTCTCTCCCCAACGACCCCCCTCTCTCTCTCTCTCTCTGCTATTTGGTACCGAGGCAAGCAGATTGCAGTGGAGGGGATGGGGGTTCGCTCTGCTGGGGTCTTTAGTGGCCTAATTAGAGATACTATATCAATGAATTGGGAGAAATTAGAATCCTGTTGGAATCATGTAGAGTGTACATCATCTTACAGTAACAGCATCACGAGGCTCAAAATGGAACCAGTCGAATAAAAGTGATACTAGGAGCTGAAATATGAAATGGAAAATATTTTGCTTATAGCACATTCATAACACAACATGTATTTTTAAATGCTCACGCAGTAGTCCGGTGGTCTCCGTTTTTGCCTTGCTTTAAACTCATCTTATTATTCTCATATTTCAGCCTACACATTTGAAGTGTTTAAAAAACATCAACAGTATCATCAATGTTGAATCAAACATGTGACATTCCCCGCATTTCACTCATGTATTGATGTTAGTGACTGAATATAGACTAGGCCTACATCTCTCCTGTCTTCTGGTGAATATTACTTATCTGAACAGCCTTGATAAACCAACTTTACATTCAACCTGTTTTATCTTTTGAAATCGTTCTTTCTTATAGCCTAATGAACCGGCTGCAAGGTCATTTACTACACTCTATGCGCATTACATGAGGATTTATAGCAGCAACTGAAAAACGATTACTGTTTCTAATGTTCATATTTTATACATACATACCTTTCCTTTTTGCTAAAATGATGTCCCTTTCTCTACCCGCAGACTCCTCCTCCCTCCGTTTTCTCTCCTCCTCTCCCTCCCCCAGTTCTTCTATGCTCAGTTCGGTCTGCGTCTCCTCTTTCAAAGGGCGCAAGGGTGGGAACAAGTCATCCAACAAAGCATGTTACACTGCAGACATGACTTGTCCGTCGGAAAGCGAGAAAATCGTGATCAACTGCGGGGGGGTGCGGCATGAAACCTATCGAAGCACCCTAAAAACGTTGCCCGGTACCCGCTTATCTTGGCTTACCGAACCGGACGCCTTTAGCAACTTCGATTACGACCACAAAAACGACGAGTTCTTCTTCGATCGCCACCCATCGGTCTTTTCATTCATCCTCAACTATTACCGCACAGGGAAGTTGCACTGTCCGAACGATGTGTGCGGCCCGCTGTTCGAAGAGGAGCTGGCATTCTGGGGCATCGACGAGACGGACGTGGAGGCTTGTTGCTGGATGAATTACCGGCAGCACAGGGACGCAGAGGAGGCGTTGGACAGTTTTGAGAATCCCGAACCGGAGTTGCCAGAAGACGACCCAGCTCTACCAGGAGGCGCAGATGGGGACATGAAAAGACTGTGCTTGCATGAGGACGGAAGGAAAAAGACATGGTGGGAAATCTGGCGGCCCAGAATGTGGGCCCTTTTTGAAGACCCTTATTCCTCTAAATACGCCCGGGTGAGTGGCTCTTTGTTATGTTTGACTGCTTTAAATGTCATATTACATTTGTCAATTCCAACTTTGACCACAAATAGCTGAGTCGCAATAAGTTGTTGAAAGTTTATAAAAATGAGCTTCCCTTACAAAACAACCAGTATACGTATAGTTGACATGAATAATGCCACCTGAGATTTTCGTTCAATAAGCCATCATAATCGAGCAGGCCACTTCGGTAGGCTTTGACTTCCTTGACAGTTTGCTTGTGACTCACGGATGCTGAATAATTAACTGTGTTAGCATGTGAAAAAAATGAAAAATCGTATGGCTCCTATGTTAATTCCAGATCGTAGACTATAAAGTAGCCTAAGTGTTGATATGGTTTCGTTATGAGGGTGCTGCCAAGTCAACGAGTTGACAGTGATACTGATAACATATATATTTGAATCATAATCCACCAAATGTATGTTTTCATAGTAATATTGTCGAGATAATTTAGCGTGCTGTAACAGGTCCCAAACCTGCATCCAAACGCACTTTTTTCTCCGTCCCCCTCCCGTAGCCAACTCAAACACTCCTCATTAGCCTATTTGTGTCGATGCGCCTATGCACGCTGAGTTAGATTTATTATGTTATTTATTTAGCGCTCATTTGAGCCTTCATGCGACCTCGAAACTGGAACATAAAACAAGTCTTCTTTTCGTATTTCCCCATTTGCCCTCGGTGATTCTCATTTTTGGCGAGTGTATCTGTCCCCCATTACAGTGCGAGGCTATGATAAAGCCCCTCCATGCACGCTTTTCAGACCCATTTCCTAGAAGCTGCGTTCGTTTCAAATCAGCTGGTTCTCAAGCTAATAGTAACGAGACCCGAGGTGCCGAATGTAAAAATGCTTTTACCGTTTGATGATTGATTCTCTTTGATAGTGCAAACGTCAAACACAACATAATATACGGGTAGCAAGAAGAAGGATACAGGGTTTTTGATGAAGATGTATAGATTAAATAACTTGATTGAATAGGCTATGTTTCTTCATCCGCACATGCCATTATGAAATAACATGTAGTCTATGCTCAATTAGCTGGCCATACAGTTTGCTTTGTGTATAAATATTTTAAAATCATGCATGTTGTAAAAATCATGCACACTCCTATTGATGTTGAGTACCATACACGTTTCCTCGTTGATGACACTGCAAAACACTCCTCTTTAGGCACATACATACACGCACATACACAGGCAGACAACAGACAATACAACACCTGCAGCGCAAACATGTATAGATCCAAGTACCTGTACTGTATGTGCAAAAATAAGTATACAAATACACATCCATACACGCATGCACACACACACACACACACACACACACACACACACACACACACACACACACACACACACACACACACACACACACACACACACACACACACACACACACACACACACACACACATGCACGCTCGCACCCCCCCATCCTACACACACTGCATCTCTCTCTCTAGTCCAGTCTAACCTGACTGTAGAAACTACGCAACTGTCCACGTCCAGTATCTGGTCTCAGCACAGGAAGAGCTGTGTCTCAGGGTTAGATAGATATATCATCTGGATTGGGTCACCTGATCTTTCCCTTTGGCAGGCATTGGCTTTAATGTTGAATAACAGGAAGTGCCTCTCTATTGGGCGCTCCAGCCGATGGTGGAGACCACATGAGTAGGATGGATTCCTGACCGGCACTCCAGGGTTTCTTGAACCGGAAGACATGGGTGGCGCGCTTGTGACTGACGGATCTACATATGCTCAGCGATCAATGATCAGAGACATTATTCATAGTACTATTCAACGGGCTGTGTTTTTTTTTATTGCGCACGAGTGCATGTGGTGCATGGATATACCGTAGCACAACACACACACTTCTCTCTCTCTCTCTCCCTCTCTCTTACCCATGTACACACAGATAGACAGACAGACAGACAGACAGACAGACAGACAGACAGACAGACAGACAGACAGACAGACAGACAGACAGACAGACAGACAGACAGACAGACAAGCAGCTGTCTGTGCTGGCTTTTCTGCTGCAGTAGACACGGGGAGAGAAAGGAGGGGGAGCACCGGCAAGAGAGAGAGAGAGAGAGAGAGAGAGAGGGGATGATGAGAGAGGGAAAGGTGGAGCAACAGAGATGGAGAGGGAATAGATAGGGACGGGGATAGAGAAAGGGGGAGAAAGAGATGGGTAGAGAGAGAGAGAGAGAGAGAGGAAGGAGAGATATAGTGTCAGGAGGGCAGAGACAGAGATGGGGGTATCGCTAGAGAGAAATAGACATTGGGAGGTGTGTGTGTGTGTGTGTGTGTGTGTGTGTGTGTGTGTGTGTGTGTGTGTGTGTGTGTGTGTGTGTGTGTGTGTGTGTGTGTGTGTGTGTGTGTGTGTGTGTGTGTGTGTGCTGGATTCATCTTCCATCCGCAATGAAGGCTTTAGCAATCCAATCTGCAATGCAATCTGATATTTGATTGATTATCTTCTCTTTTTGTCTGCATTTCAATTCAGTATTTTTTCTCGCCCTTTACAATGTAAAGATGTTTAAACATGAATTGAGGCTTTGTTTTTAAGTGATATTATATGAATATTTTACCATCTCATTTGGTATTGACGGCATATGGCTCTGGATGTGGTGTATTATTCTACTATTGATCCCTAATGGCTCGAGATTGAGTTTCACAGTGCGATTAATCACAGTGTCATCACATAATTGACATTCCTTGATCCTAACTTAATATAACCTCAATAGAATTCTTGTTAACGGTGTTGTTTTGTCGCAATTTCTCCCGTTATCTCATTTCCAACAACAAAGGAGATCTTGATGTTTATGAACCGGTATTTTAACGATTGGAATCAGCTGTGGTCTAATTAGATTGTGTTGCTTGTCAATCAAGTTGGTCAACAGAACAGTGGTAATGTATACCCAATAGATTTCTGCGGAATGCAGTGTTTGTAGATATTCTAATAGCGTAAAACTTCAGTTAAACACTGAGTCCCAAATAGAGGCCTGTCCCTTTTAAAAGCCCGGTATCGGCACTCAATTCAGCAAATAAACGCCTGTTTCAAATAACGGCAGGTCTAAGTGAATTGTTTAAGAGTGAACATTAGCGAGTAACATAAAGATTGTGCGAAAGACGATTAATGAGAGCAAAATCATTGCAGTGAATGAGACATCAGTGTCTCATTCAAGAGGAGAGATGCAAAGAGCGAGAGAATGGTGCTGAAGCAGGACATCGGGAGTGTATGATAAGCAGCCTAGTCTTTGCAAGTCTGATCTGCGATGGATTTGTTATTATGTTTATACTGGTCATATTTGGTCATAATAAACAGTGTGGTAGTCTTTTCAACATTTTATTGAGCAAAAGCTGTGTGCATTAAGGAAATAGAGGCCTGGCTCAAATAGAAGCCTGTTTCCAATAAGCACCAGTTGTGTTCAGTGTAGAGCTGGGCGATATGGACAAAAATCAATTTCCGGATAAATTGCCTGAATTGATGCGATAATGATAAACAGGACGTTAAGTTTACAATATTAATGTTCAGCACAGTTTTTTTAAACTATCCTTTAAACTACGACTGTTTGTGACCATCGATTGTCCAATGAACAATCATCCATATGAGCAAACTTACATCATTTCAAACGTCACATCCCTCTAGTATAGGCTACTTATTGTAACAAACGATATCAGCAAAATACCGGTATGGTCGGTGGCGATCATTTTCGGTTTATCGTCCCAGCTTTAGTTCAGTGATTGAAGCAAATACACGGCCAGGCTATCAATGGAAGGTAGACACGGTGTGGAATTACTATAAGCGGCGAGCACGCTTTACTATGATATGCTATCACAGTTCTATCACCACGGCATATATCTGTGCCTGCTCTACCGATACAAGAACATACAGTAGAACCCAATAGAATGTGTTTGATCCTATTTCTGTTCATTCAGGAAATCACTTGCACCACGTCCATTGAACCTTTTTACTGCAGCAGGCTAAATCAAAGGTCACACAGCGTGTTTCTTGGTAGTCTGACACGCGTCTAACTTGAAACAAAAGTATACGCCTCACGCACACGGTCAAGGGCTTCAAAAGAAGAAGACACCCGCACCGCGTCAGATGTAGAGTTGAAATGTTTCCAGATTTGAGTTTGCGTCCCAATATTAACCTCATACACGTCACAGAACACTGGAAGATAACAAAACCGTTTGACATAGAAACACTGGATAAACCCAAATCATGTTGATTAAATATGTCATTCTGACAAATATGATTAACATCACACCCGTTGAGGCCACTAGGTCATTTGACTGCAGGAAAGGCCTACAACAAAAACATGACTTATGACAGTCATAGAGACATTCAGTTATTTCTCCCTCTACAGTGGAATGGTACGATTGTCCGTCATTAACGTATCTACTGGCATATCTCATTTGTGGTCTGTTATGCACATCGTATACATTATGAACCTCACCCATACCTTTTTTCACGCTATCATGCCTATCATGCCTATCATGGCTATCATGCCTACCCAAACCAAACTGTGCTGGCTCCTATTCACATTGTCCATTTAAAAAAAAAAACACGATTCAACTATGGCGGATGCGCAATCACTACAACTTGGTTGGGCTCAGTAGGCCTTGTCTGATACCCTCTCTCAAGCTTCACACATACAGTATGATTGAACCTGGCTGTGTTGGCTGTGTCAGTGTTGTTGGGGCAGCGTTGCGGCCTGGTTGAGGGTTCAGACCCCCCCGGTGGTTCATTGTTTGCTGTTCTTCTCTACTGTGTTCAGTGTCAGAGCGCAACCTTCCTGTCATAAACACAAATGTGCCCCAGAACAGGGTGTATCCGGGTAGAAAACACTGTGCTGACCAGGAAATAAAAAGGTAGCCTATTAACAGGGGTTCCTATAGTTAGAACAGTAGTTATTGGACAATATACTTGGGGCAGGGTTTGGGGGACTTTGCCATTATCGGTGCGGGGACATTGCGTTCGTTTTTCTGGGTACTTTGAATCTTGGAAGCTTGAATTCTCAAAGGAGTGAATGAGCGGATGGTATGTTTGGGACGGAAGTGGAGGTTTTCCTATCAAATATAATTGGTGTAGGTTTCAAAATTGGCAGTAGATTCTGAAAGCACTCGTGCTTCACACGCACCATATACAACAACATCCTCCTGTCTTCTTTTAGCGTAGACCGCTTGTGGGCTCTCTATTTCTGTACTGGGTCAGTTCTCATTTTGCGTAGTCGTGTGAGAGTTTTCCGCACCATTTTGCCCTGAAGCAACCACCTCCTACTCTGTGCAGTCTGGGTTTGTTTTGCGATACGTGCTGAACGGGACTGTGGATTGTCTGAAAGTCAGCCCATCATGGTGAGCCTCCCAGCCAATCATGGTGGCATCTCGTTCTTCTCCTCTCCTCGCTTCTTTGTGATTGGAGGAGAGCCCCAAGGATTCCTGCTGTGCTCTCCATTACATCACCATCCACATCAATGAGGGGCCCTAGAGCCAATGTTTCTGTCATTAAAGGGACCCACTCACTCAAGATCACAATGTGCTTCTCACTGTTAGAATAGTTGGGACTTGTCCTAAATGTGTGAAACTCAACGCTTTCCCCCACACTGTTAATGTCCCAGTGCAGGTGATGATATCGCGTAGAAATAAATGAAATAAAATAAAAGTATGTTGCCTTTGTATTGTGTAGTGGTTTGCTGAATGGAACGCTTTAAGGGGTGGTTTCCCCGGACACAAATGAATCTTAGTCCCGGACTAAAAAAGCTCTTTCGAAAGAGAATCTCCATTGAGACGGCTTTTTAGTCCTCTACTAGGTTTCATTTGTGTCCGGGGAAACCATCCCTTAAAGTGTTCCATTCAGCAAAGCACTACACAAGAAAAAAGGCAACATACAGAGGGTTTATTTCTAAGTGATATCATCACCTGCACTGGGACAAATGTGTCTTAAAATATTAAATAAATATCCTTAATCTTCCACTACACTATGATTGATTCTCCAGTGTGTTCATTCAAAACCTGATTGTAACGAAGGCCTCTCACTTCCATTCTTGCTCCCCCCCCCCTTATGAAATCCCTCTAAAAATAGAACGAGAGTAGCAAGGAGACGAGTCTTTAATCCTATTCTCTCTTGGCAGGTCTATCCCTCTGTTGCTTGCAGAATATCATCTGGCCCGTACGACCATTTGATATTAACAACGCTTTACACCAAACAGGTTGACGCCGAAAATAGCCCGTGACACCACACCAACTGTTTGGCTGCCAGGTGAACATGGGTTGTTCATTTAGGAGCCACTCTCAGCACTAAGCGAGTTTATTACGGGTACGGGAGGACTCATGGGAAGGGCATGACTAACGATTAGCAGACTTCCCCTTTTGGTGCACGTGTTTGGGAAAACCATCACGTTCGGTTTCTATTTTCCCCGACGAGGTGTTGTGCCCAGGTCTTCTCGTCTTGTGTTTGTATCAACCCAGCAATCCGAACCCCTCAATTTAGTGTAGTGTCAATGTAATACTATCTCTGTCTGTTGTTTGGTATTTTTGAGGATGGATGCGTGATATCGTGCCAAAGGAGAAAAGTGGACACAACAATCACGCGATTCGCATCAACACTTACTGTGAACTAACTGTAAACTGTAAACGTGCTTTGAAAAAAAAAACATTTTCGTTGTTTCTCAGCCTTGAACTTTTTCATCCTAATATGTATTATGTTTCACACTATACAAAGTATTTTGCGATGACAATGCCTGTTGCAAGAGTGCCCCCCCCACTCCCTCGCTCCCTCCCAACCTCCCTCATAACCACCCTACATCTGTGCCTCCCACCCCCATCCATCCATCCATCCCAGCCTTCATCATCCATCCCCTGTTACCTCCCTCCCTCCCTTACAAACTCCTCCCTTCCTCCCTCACAAGCTCTTCACCCCCCCCTCTGTCCTCCTCCGCAGTGGTAACCCCTTGTTACTTTCCGCCATCTCACTTCTCAAGCTGAAATCTGTTTGGACACCGGCGAGGCTGGAGAGTTCGGCTGGTGCCAGAACAGGATAAAGCGTTGCCCAACTGAATCCCTTAAATCCAGTCAAAACACGGGAGAGCGAGGGAGGTTGAGGACTCAGTACTGTACACACCTATACATGCTGTTGTGTTCGGTGCAGAACCCGTCTTTCCCCAACCTATTATTTAAGTCCCTCAAAGCAACCTCGAGGACGGAAGCCTTTAGAAACCACATTATCTTCGATGGAGGGCTGAAGAGCTAAGCTGGATGGCCTGCCCGCTTATCGATGGCAGGGAAAACACTTGACAGACAGAAAGTAGATGCCGTGCTTACCTCTTTAGGCAGTGGACTTTACGCCGACGAGAACTATATTATATACCTGAACACTGTACACACCTGCATACATGCACATTTTCTAATCTGCACACACTCCAACACATTAACCTTAACACTTTCCCCATAAACCTTCCTACTGCTTATTCACCCTTACGCTGTTCACATAAAACATGACCCGTACACCTCTTCATTTACCGTTACGCTGTACACGCCTGCAGTATGAAGTACACATAAATCATGAATCATAGTACACACCTCTGCCCATAAACCTTTACACTGTAAATGTCAGTGTACATTAACCAGCACACTGTAGCTACACACCAACAGCAAATACATCACTTACTGTTCTCAGAGTCCACATAAGAGTCCACATAAACCTTTTTCCACTGTACTCAGATATGCCAATAAACCATGGAGTACTGTACTCACCTATGCACATTAACCAGTACACTGTAGCTACACACACATACATCAGAACATTATACACAGAGCTCCACATTAACTTTTTATTCCACAGCTATGCACATAAACTAGTAGAATGGGTAGCAAGGTGCACATAAACCATTTGCTGGACCTGCAATTTGAATGCAGAATAATTCTCTGAATTAGGAAGAATGTAACAATTAGCCTAAAATGCCGAAAAACTAAAAACTGTTGGTGTTATTTAGACGGTCAATTAAATCTCAGCAATTATCTGGCACTCTTGAGTCCTTCTCAGTCGCCGTAGCGCGATTGAAATGTCAAGGTCATTTTCGATTGAGCCGACATCACCGTGAATGCGGTCTCCGCGAACATTGCCTTTAAAATTCTATCGCTCTGTAGCGCAGGTCTTCAGCGAGCCCTAAATGTTCAAATGTCAAAGAATGGACCTGTTGTCTTTAATATACGAGCTGTATTAGGGCTGGGTTCAATCCGTATCGCGGAAGTATCGCGTTGAAATGCCAAGGTCATTTCCAATTGAGCCGACATATGCAGTGTTCACCGTGAATGAGGTCTCAGCAAACGCGGGAACAATTCCTTTCAATTCCAGTCGAGCTGTAACGCGGATTCTTCGCGATACTTCTGCAATACGGATTGAATCCAGCCCTCAATTGTGTTACATCCATACATTGAAAAGACACACACCCACACACCCATAAATACAAATAATGGCACACATACAGACACACATCTATCCAATATATCGGAGACATGTTCATCTGCTTTCTCATCCCCATATCACCTTGGTTTGCCATAAAGCGGAGGTATGGGGCTGGAGGAATGTAACCACACTCAAACTCATTGATGGAGCTATGGATGCAAGAACTGATACTTGGAGTGAGTAAATATATACAGCACCAGTTGAAAGTCTGGACACACCTACTCAAGGGTTTTTCTTTATTTTGACAATTTTCTACATTGTAGAACAGTAGCGAAGACATCAGAACGATGAAATAACACACATGGAATCATGTAGTAAGCAAAAAAGTGTTAAACAAATCAAAATATATTTTATATTTGAGATTCTTCAAAGTAAGCCACCATTTGCCTTGATGACAGCTTTGCACACTCTTGGCATTCTCTCAACCAGCTTCGTGAGGTAGTCACCTGGAATGAATTTCAACTAACAGGTGTGCCTTGTTAAAAGTTAATTTGTGGAATTTCTTTCCTTTAATGCTTTTGAGACAATCAGTTGTGTTGTGACAAGGTAGGTGTGGTATACAGAAGATATCCCTATTTGGTAAAAGGCCAAGTCTATATTATGGCAAGAACAGCTCAAATAAGCAAAGAGAAACAACAGTCTATAATTACTTTACGACATGAAGGTCAGTCAATACAGAAAATTTCAAGAAATGTAAAGTTTCTTCAAGTGCAATCGCAAAAACCATCAAGCGCTATGATGAACCTGGCTCTCATGAAGACTGCCACAGGAAAAGAAGACCCAGAGTTACCTATGCTGGCAAGACCTGTACTCAGATTGATTGATTGAAAACATATAGTTTTAAAACAGACTGCTCGAAAACACAAGTCCTAAAGCATCTCGTGAGTTGTTGTGAGTT
Organism: Oncorhynchus keta; assembly: GCF_023373465.1. NCBI lineage: Eukaryota > Metazoa > Chordata > Actinopteri > Salmoniformes > Salmonidae > Oncorhynchus > Oncorhynchus keta. The sequence goes on from NC_068423.1 coordinate 8,620,388, forward strand.
CCGTGAGGCAGGGTTATTTGCATGTGGTATAAGGTTTGTGAGTGAGTATGCCTGGTTTGACAACGCGTGACGTTCGGCTCCGCTGTGGCTCCCTGTGCCCTGTGACACTTAAACAGTCATGCTGGATCACTGCTCATTCCAATAAAAAAAATGACATGGGTAGGGAGGGTGCGACACTGGAACAATTCCTGTGTGACCATCTGCTAGCTCACGATGGTTCTACCCCGTAAGTCACTGGAGAGGGAAGAGCGAGTGAGCGAACGTTTGAAAGCACCAGTGAATGACCGGTTTAAGCGAACATGTTATGTTATGTCATATCGAAGGGGTTTATTAAAATGTCCCCCGTAAAGACTTGAAGTGTAAGGTCTCAGATGGACCACCGTTTAAATGTCTCAAGGTCCTCACAATGAACAAATCGGAGTGCTCTCACGAGGCACAGATCTGAATGTCCTCACGAGGTAGGCAATAGGTAGCTCTACGAGGACATTTTTATTCACCCAGAGATTGACCTATTTTTAGCTCTTCACCGGCTTCTGGCCGGTAAAGTTGGGGGTGGTGAGTGAGTGGGTTGATGCTGGTTAGAGCTCTGCAATGTCCTTGGTGGTGAGTAAACCGCGGGAATCTGCAGTCGGTCTGTGTGCCCCATGTCTTTCCTGTTTCTCTTACAAAGCCGTTTTTTCGTCACGATGCCCTCATTTAGATTAAGGACAGAGAGATATAGAGATAGCAGTGAGAGAGAGAGAGATATAGAGATAGCAGTGAGAGAGAGAGAGAGAGAGAGAGAGAGAGAGAGAGAGAGAGAGAGAGAGAGAGAGAGAGGAGAGAGAGAGAGAGAGAGAGAGAGAGAGAGAGAGAGAGAGAGAGAGAGAGAGAGAGAGAGAGAGAGAGAGATAGAGAGAGATAGCAGTGAGAGAGAGAGAGAGAGAGAGAGAGAGAGAGAGAGAGAGAGAGAGAGAGAGAGGGAGAGAGCAGACAGACAGGCACTCAGTCATCACATCTTATAGAACATGGACAGCTTTGCCAAACTAGGAAAAGAGAAAGAGGCATACCTGGCCAGTTGCACAACTGAACACATTCAACCCGAAATGTGTCTTCTGCATTTAACCCAACCCCTCTGAATCAGACTATCGCTCAGGCTTTCAGACAGTGTAAGCAGGGAGGACGGGGGGGGGACAAAGGGGGTGAGGGGGGTTGTGTCGCAAGGACAAACGACACATAGTCCGCTGCAGTGATCTGGATCGAATACAATGCAGACGGGGGGATGAGGGAATCGCAACACATCTCTCTTTCGCGCCCTCACCTCCAAACCCATTTGCTTGTCTTCAGAACTGTTGGACAGGACCACAGTGAAAAATGAGTGTTGATCATAGAGCACAGTGTGTTTGTGTGAGCCGACTGATTCAACACGCCACAGAGTTGCCGTAAGTTATAAAGGGCATCACAGTAGCTGGTAATGACATTTTCTGCCGAATAAAATAGGGTGCTCCGGGATTCAGTCATTTGACCAATTAGCAGAAGGTACACTTTTAGAAAGAAAAGGTGATGTCTAGAACCTGGCGGAGTTATTTGGCTGTCCCCATAGGAGAACCCTTTGAAGAACTATTTTTGGTTCCAGGTAGAACCCCTTTGGTTCCAGGTATAACCATTTTGGGTTCCATGGAGAACCCTTCCCAAAGAGGCTTCTCCATGGAACCCAAAATGGTTATACATGGAACCAAAAAGGGTTGTCCTATGTGGACAGCTGAAGAACCCTTTTTACTAGGGCTGTAGCATGTGAGAGGACTTAGTTTTTAGTAACACCCTGTGGCTTCAATCCTGTGTACTTCTCTCTCTTTACTTACGTCCTTGGTGTGTGTACAGTACATAATCACACACTTCCGAAATCAGACACGCACTCACGTGTGCACGCAAGACACCACAAACACACACCCATGCATCTCAATCAACCCCCCCAACCTCATGCCCTTCATTGTCCCGCAGAGTCCCGTGTTAGATGACCCCCGTCTGGGGCTCCAGTCTCAGTCTCGCTTCGCCGCTGGGTCTTCATAGCTCTGGTGCACCAGGTTCTTCCCTAACCCGCCTCTCCCCCTATCCAGTCTAGTCTCCCTGGGGTGCAGACTTGGCCGGTGTTCCTTCCTCCACACCTTTTCCGGGAATATCTATCCGGTGCTGCTTCGCCTTGCGTTTCCCCTCACTTCTTCTCAAGTAGCTGTCACCTGATTCCCCTTAGCACCAAAGTGAGAGGCGGGGATGGTGGGGATGTGGCTGGCGGCAGAGGGGTCTCTGGCTACATTCCAATATCATTGTAGAATGAAACCCAATGGGAAGTTTGTTTTTGTGCTTACTACAGCGTTTTACCAACACAACCATACATTGGGCATACATTGTAATTTGTAGTGTATTGGGCATGCATTCTAAGTGGTAGTGTATTGGGCATGCATTCTAAGTGGTAGTGTATTGGGCATGCATTCTAAGTGGTAGTGTATTGGGCATGCATTCTAAGTGGTAGCGTATTGGGCATGCATTCTAAGTGGTAGTGTATTGGGCATGCATTGTAAGTGGTAGTGTATTGGGCATGCATTCTAAGTGGTAGTGTATTTTGCATGCATTGTAAGTGGGAGTGTATTGGGCATGCATTGTAAGTGGTAGTGTATTGGGCATGCATTCTAAGTGGTAGTGTATTGGGCATGCATTGTAAGTGGTAGTGTATTGGGCATGCATTCTAAGTGGTAGTGTATTGGGCATGCATTCTAAGTGGTAGTGTATTGGGCATGCATTCTAAGTGGTAGTGTATTGGGCATGCATTCTAAGTGGTAGTGTATTGGGCATGCATTCTAAGTGGTAGTGTATTGGGCATGCATTCTAAGTGGTAGTGTATTGGGCATGCATTCTAAGTGGTAGTATATTGGGCATGCATTCTAAGTGGGAGTGTATTGGGCATGCATTCTAAGTGGTAGTGTATTGGGCATGCATTCTAAGTGGTAGTGTATTGGGCATGCATTCTAAGTGGTAGTGTATTGGGCATGCATTCTAAGTGGTAGTATATTGGGCATGCATTCTAAGTGGTAGTGTATTGGGCATGCATTCTAAGTGGTAGTGTATTGGGCATGCATTCTAAGTGGTAGTGTATTGGGCATGCATTCTAAGTGGTAGTGTATTGGGCATGCATTCTAAGTGGTAGTGTATTGGGCATGCATTCTAAGTGGTAGTGTATTGGGCATGCATTCTAAGTGGTAGTGTATTGGGCATGCATTCTAAGTGGTAGTGTATTGGGCATGCATTCTAAGTGGTAGTGTATTGGGCATGCATTCTAAGTGGTAGTGTATTGGGCATGCATTCTAAGTGGTAGTGTATTGGGCATGCATTCTAAGTGGTAGTGTATTGGGCATGCATTCTAAGTGGTGTATTGGGCATGCATTCTAAGTGATAGTGTATTGGGCATGCATTCTAAGTGGTAGTGTATTGGGCATGCATTCTAAGTGGTAGTGTATTGGGCATGCATTCTAAGTGGTAGTGTATTGGGCATGCATTCTAAGTGGTAGTGTATTGGGCATGCATTCTAAGTGGTAGTGTATTGGGCATGCATTCTAAGTGGTAGTGTATTGGGCATGCATTCTAAGTGGTAGTGTATTGGGCATGCATTCTAAGTGGTAGTGTATTGGGCATGCATTCTAAGTGGTAGTGTATTGGGCATGCATTCTAAGTGGTAGTGTATTGGGCATGCATTCTAAGTGGTAGTGTATTGGGCATGCATTCTAAGTGGTAAGTGGCCATTATGGATTTTGGAACATAGCCAAATCTTATGTCGATGGTTTCTTGTCTCTTCGTATTGCGGAGCTATGGTACTTCGTCATGCTTGCTATTTTACTGCTATGAATGTGCTTGAAAGTTTGCTTTCGTTCTGGTATTGAGAAAAGTGCACACTACTAATATCTATAACAAGCTTCTCGGTGATTGCTAAACACAGAACAAGTCATCATTTGGTGTCTTACAATGATGCTTATTGACATATTTCATGGACCATCACACTGAAGAAGCATAAAGGGCCAATGCAGCTGTTTTTATATCAATATCAAATCATTTCCAGGTAAGAATTTAGTACCTTACTACAACAGAACACAGCAAAAATTGCTTTTTTTAGCAACAACAACAAAAATTCTCAAGCAAGAGTGGGGAAGGGAAAACTAGCTGTTATTGGCAGAGAAGTTTATAACTTTATTTGTTATTGGTCTTATTTTTTATATTTTTTATTTTACCCTTTTTTTTCTCCCCAATTTCATGGTATCCAATTGTTTTAGTAGCTACTATCTTGTCTCCTCGCTACAACTCCCGTAAGGACTCGGGAGAGACGAAGGTTGAAAGTCACATGTCCTCCGCTGCACAACCCAACCAAGCCACACTGCTTCTTAACACAGCGCGCATCCAACCCGGATGCCAGATGCATCAATGTGTCGGAGGAAACACCGTGCACCTGGCAACCTTGGTTAGAGTGCACTGCACTCGGTCCGCCACAGGAGTCCCTGGTGCGCGATGAGACAAGGATTTCCCTACCAGCCAAACCCTCCCTAACCCGGACAACGCTAGGCCAATTGTGCGTTGCCCCACGGACCTCCCGATCGCGGCCAGTTGCGACAGAGCCTGGGTGCAAACCCAGAGTGCACTGCAGTACAGCGCCCTTTACCACTGCGCCACCCGGGAGGCCTCTGTTATTGGTCTTATTAACCAATTTATCACATGGTGATGTCACCATGGAAAGCCAAAACTCCCTCTCCTTTAAACCTGCTGATCAGAAGGTCCTGTGTAGATTGTGTTTTCAACCAGCAACTATCATGAAATGACACAGATACATTTTCGTTCACACTTTTACAGTGTTTGTTTTATCAGCTGTTGCACGATATGATACAAAACACAGGGAAAACTGCATTTTGACTCCACTGGGCCTTTAACTTGCTTAATGCTGAATGACCGTAATATCGTATACTAGATCTCAAATACCAGTAGCTTTTTTTTATGTGTACAATTCAAAATAACCTGAAATATATACAGTAGAACTCCCAAACTCCTATATGCCAACACTGTTGAGAAACCTTTGGTATGGGAAGTCACAGTTACTCAAATCCACAGTGAGAATTCCTCATTCGAATTCAAAATAACATGGTGAGAGAAAACGACTTACCCCTTTCCCCGTCTCTCCTTTTTCCGTCCCCACTTTCAGGCTCTGTCCATTTCACACACTACCTCGCCATAGGGTGCTGCTTTCTCACACTCACTGTGTTCGCGAGCCCCACCAGGCCATTGTTCAGCATAAAACAAGTGAGACGTTTTGTACGGTTGTACCTTCATTTTACATAGCTGAAGTCAGGGGAACGAAAGTGATCTGTAAGTGTTCCCGAGAACCAGTCAATAATGTGTTCAAAAAGGATTCCTAATGTCTACAGTAGTGTAGTCAGTGGGGTGATGATGCCTATAATAGAGTAAACACACTCCTATTCACGTCACGTCATGATGTTCAGTGCTTCAAGCCAAACCCCCTCCATGTCCACCCCTCCCTCCCCACCTGTGATATTTCAGACGCATGTCACGCCTGCATTACCTGACCAATCAAACACGTAAATAACTAGCTTACCAGTTCCATAGCAAGCTGCTCCGTCTGCGCTAATTGGTGGAGTAAATGAATTTGCTGAATGTAAAAACAACGTTGATTTAATGGGTAAACATTTTTTTTTTTTTACGAAAAGGAACTATATGAACCTGTACTTTTGGGGGGGGGGGGTGAATAAGGGGTTCTGTTTAATCTCTGGTTGAAAGTCCAATTTAAAACGTACTATTAAACGGTTACTTTAGTAATGATGATGACAAAGAATATTTTAATAATAATAATGATGATGATGATGATGCACTTGGTCTAACTCAAATCCTTGTTACCGACTCAAGGTTGAATCCAAAGTCAAAGCTTTTACACCAAGAAGGTACTTCATATAAATCTTCATATAAGGTTTCAGTCATACCCCCTAAGATAATACATCAATGAACCACTTGGCAGGTAGCCTCACGATTAAGAGCGTTGGGTTTGAATTCCCTAGCCGGCAAGGTGGAAAAATCTGCTGTTCTGCCCTTGAGCAAGACAGTGATACTGACTTAGGAATGGTACTCAAGGGCAGAACGGCACTTTTCCAGCTCAGGGATTCAAACCAGAAACCTTGCCAATACTGGCCCAATGCCCGTAACCGTGAGGCTACCTGCCAAGTGGTTCATGTATTATCTTAAGGGGGTATGAATGAAACCTTATATGAAGAGTTATATGAAGTACCTTCTTGGTTTAAAAGCAACAGCAACTGCTTCCCGGGCGCCGATGATGTCGATGAAGGCCCCCCCCCGCACCCCGCACCTCTGGGTTAAATGTGGAAAACACATTTCAGTTGAATACATTTAAGTTGTAAAGCTGACCAGGTATCCCCTTTCCCTTCCCTAAAATGTAACCTACCGTACAAGTTGCCCTTGGCGAGCAGATATCATAGCCGACTGCGGTTGTGTCATTGCCGATATGCTTTGAACTCTTGAAGAAAAGATCCTACATGAAATCAAATTGATGGTGGTTATACCGTAGTAACAATGATCCAATATTATAGTAATGGAACACAGTGTTATGTTAATAATGGAACACAGTCTTATGTTAATAATGGAACACAGTCTTATGTTAATAAAGGAACACAGTGTTATGTTAATAGTGGAACACAGTGTTATGTTAATAATGGAACACAGTGTTATGTTAATAATGGAACACAGTCTTATGTTAATAATGGAACACAGTGTTATGTTAATAATGGAACACAGTGTTATGTTAATAATGGAACACATTGTTATGTTAATAATGGAACACAGTGTTATGTTAATAATGGAACACAGTGTTATGTTAATAATGGAACACAGTGTTATGTTAATAATGGAACACAGTGTTATGTTAATAATGGAACACAGTGTTATGTTAATAATGGAACACAGTGTTATGTTAATAATGGAACACAGTCTTATGTTAATAATGGAACACAGTGTTATGTTAATAATGGAACACCGTGTTATGTTAATAATGGAACACAGTGTTATGTTAATAATGGAACACAGTGTTATGTTAATAATGGGACACATTGTTATGTTAATAACGGAACACAGGCAATATGTTAATTTAAGTCATTTATCTATCGTACACTCAAGGTCATTCAAAATACACCTACATCAATTTAGCACTTTTACATTCATTTGACATGATTGTCCAGCCAAAATATTATCACTATTTGACAGAGTCTCACTTCCTAAAACACGGCCATGTGAGGCAGTGGAGGAGCAGTATTTGGCTGTTGATCCCTGTCCTTGGTGCTGAAAGGAGAGAAGGTCTCGCTAAAGCAGTGGTTGTCATGGTGACACAGGCAGGCCCTGGTAATACTGTAATGATAAAGCTCTTCTGGATTGTGCCGCAGTAAACACTGCCACTAGGGTCCCGTTAAAAAAGCACCACACGAGCTGCATGCAAAACGGCTAACGGCTATGGGCTCTTGCCTATTTCTCCTCAGTCTCTCTGGGTATGTCACTTACCTTCATTCATTTACTCCTTAGTTCATTCATTCACTCTTTCTGTCTCTTTCTCCCTCTCCCGGGGTCACTCACTCCTTCATCATTCTTGGCTTGAATATTTTGTCACCCTCTCTCTTGACTGGGGAAATGGTTGACTTCTCCATTTACCTTTTTTCCCCTCCCTCCCAGTCTCTCTCTCACCCACCCTTTATTTTCTTCCTTACAGCCATTTGCCCCCTCGCTTCATTCCATCCCCACACAATCTCATCTCTCTCATAAACTCCCTTGAACACTTTCTCTTTTTCATTGTCAATTTCACATTTTTCTCTCTCTCTCTTTCTCTCTCTTTCTCTCTCTTTCTCTCTCTCTCTCTCTCTCTCTCTCTCTCTCTCTCTCTCTCTCTCTAGCTCTCTCTCTTTCTCTTTCTCTCTCTGTATCTCCCTCTCTCTCTCTAGCTCTTTGTCTCTCTCTGTTTTGAATTTATGTTGATGCTCTTTCTCAATCTAATTGCAGAGAGACTCTATTGAGGCTTGAAGGTCATTGGACTAGGTACATGCACTGTATATAACATGTTATTCCCACAGAGAACCTTAGATCATAGTATACTAACTCACTGTGCTCTCTCAATGTCCGTCCAAAGATTGCTGTGTGAGTCCATATGGACTTTCTGTGCTGTCCAGAATCCTCCACCCCCACTCCTTTCCTCCACTCTATCAAGGGGATGCCTTGGTCCATGTCATTATGATGCAGTAAAGAGAGGGATGAGGAGAGAAGAAAAAGAGAGAGGGATGAGGCAGACACAGAGAAAGAGCCTCTGGAGATAAATAAGTGTGAAGTGCTACTCCACCTTTCATACTCCCTCCCTCCCTCCCTCCCTCCCTCCCTCCCTCCCTCCCTCCCTCCCCCCCTCCCTCCCTCCCTCCCTCCCTCCCTCCCTCCCTCCCTCCCTCCCTCCCTCCCTCCCTCCCTCCCTCCCTCCCTCCCTCCCTCCCTTTCCTCCTCTTTTCCTTCTCTTCTCTCTCCCATTCTCTCTCTCCATCTCTCTCTCCTCCCTCTGCCCATCCTTCACGGTTACCTCAATGCAGTGTTCATGTAGCTACAAGTCTCTATCTGCGAGTGTTGCCCACACCTTCCTCCTTTCCGCCCATAGGCTGTTAGTCTTTTTCTACTAGACACACACACACACACACACACACACACACACACACACACACACACACACACACACACACACACACACACACACACACACACACACACACACACACACACACACACACACACACACACCTGCATTCATAAAGACTTGATGAATCGCTTGAAGTGTAAACACACTCTTGCAGACACTACACACACACGCGCGCACCTAAATATTGTAGATACACACTTGATGAATAGCTTGAAGTACAGTACATTTCATTAGCGGTCAAGCCACGTGAGTATTTCAGTGTATCATCACTCCACAAGCACAGTAGAATACCTTCACAACATACTATACGTAATCTGGATTGACTGAAGTGATGGATTTATCTATTGATCTGGTGTACAGAGCTACATTTTATTCAGTGAGGAAATGAGGCATTGCTAATGTGTACTATTACTACGGTATGAGCGTTATAGTTGATACAGCTACTACTGTGACGGTGTAAGTCTTGCGCCACATTTTTCAGAACGACTGGTAAAAGCGTTGCTTTAACCCTTTTTTAAAATCCCACCTTCGTCTATATGACTTGCAGTATACTGTGGGGTCTAACTTTACTGTAAACACGTCCAGGTTGTTGCGTAGTATACCAACCTTTGTTTCACCTTGAAATATTCTGCTGTATTTATTGTGGTTGTGGTTAAAGATTTGTTCAAGGCACACTTTACTACTATTGGATTTATGTATTGTAGTAGACCCCATTACCTTTTAAACAATTGCAGTGTAGGCTATGCGGGAAATTGGTCAACGATTGTTGGTAAAAGATAGGTATTTAAAAAAAAACATCTCTGTCCCTCTGTAACGTTCGTCGTCCTCGTCTGAGGAGGAGTAGTTGAGATCGGACCAATATTTAGTGTGGTACGTGTCCATGTTCATATTTACCAAACAGAGAACACTAAACAAAATAACACCGGCGAATGAAACGAAACAGTTCTGTAAGGTGGCATACACTAAACAGAAAACAACTACCCACAAATCAAGTGGGAAAAACAGGCTACCTAAATATGGTTCTCAATCAGAGACAACGATTGACAGCTGCCTCTGATTGAGAACCATACCAGGCCAAACACATAGAAAACCACAACTAGAACACATAGAATGCCCACCCCAACTCACACCCTGACCAACCTAAACAAGAAACATAACAAAGGAACTAAGGTCAGGACGTGACACCCTCTTTCTCTCTTTTCCTGTCTTCCCTGGTGTTGAATGTTGTATTTTTACCACTATGGTCTGCCAGTTAGCATCCATTGTTTTTTTTTTTTTTTTTTTTTTTTTACCTTAGCCTGGACTAATGCCTAGCCTATACTATCCTAGCCTTGCACTTGCCTAGGCTAACTTACCCCTGCGCTAGGCCTGGTTGAATAACTACCCTAGCCCTGGACCAATGCCTAGCCTCAGCTATGCTAGCCCTGCACTAACGCCTATCTTTATACTAGCCTAGCCTAACTCAACACTAACGCGTCCTGCACGGCTTAAGTGGTACAGGCGCGAGAGAAGGTTCCGATTGTCCGGCCTTGTCCTCTGGTAACGCATCCATTTATCTTGTGTGTTTTGCTCCTGGTTTTATCCTTTGTTGTCCTCTATTCCATGTATATCCTCTTAACCCCCCTCTCATGTTCTCCTGTCCTTGTTACATCAACTGGTCCCCCCGCTCCCTCCCTTTTGTCTGCCCCCCTCTGTCTCCCCACCTGTGCAACCTACATAACATTTTTCTGTGTTAGGCTCTTTTTGGCGGTGTGTGTGTAGCCAAGTGTACTGTGTGCATGTGTGTGTATGAGAGAGATAAGTTGAGAGAGACGGAAAGAGTCAAACAAACCGAGAAGGAAAATGCCTCTCAGGCAAGGCTTGTATAGCGTGATGGTAAATCTAATGTGTAATGTTTTTCCAGTATTCATGATTATGATGATGACCGTAAAGTGCTCTGAGTATCACTACTTCTAGTGGTATTTGCTAACAACCATCATCATCACCATCCTCATCACCATTGCCATCGTCGTCATCGCCATCGCCATCGCCGTCATCATTGTCATCCCCATCATCCCCACCGTCATCATCTCAGAACCCAAATCGTGTTTCTAGTCCAACTAGAAGAAAGTCTTGCCTCCACCGTCGTCACCACCACCAACGCCATTGGATGGAAACGCTCTGCTCTGCTCAGTACCACCGCTGTGTGTACTGTCCTCAGCCAATGAGAGAGCGCTGTGTGTACTGTCCTCAGCCAATGAGAGAGCGCTGTGTGTACTGTCCTCAGCCAATGAGAGAGCGCTGTGTGCAGGTCCCACTGGTTCCTCCTAGTTCCATGGGATGGGGGTGGCGGGTGGAGATGATTGAGGAATACAGCTCTCCGTACGTGTGTGTGCTCGTGTTTGTGTGTGTTAATGTGTGTGTGTGTGTTTATTTGTGTGTGTGTGTGTTTGTGTGTGTGTGTGTGTGTATGTATGTGTTTATGCATGTTATAGAGGAGGGGGAGCACTGCAGCAATCTGGAAAAGGTAGGTCAGACAGAGTAGAGAGAAACATGGCAGAGGAGAAAGGAGGGAGAGAAAGGAAGAGAAGAAGATTGGAGAGAAATGGGGGGTGAGAAAAGAGGAGGAAGAACAGAAGGTACATAAGGTAGAGAGGCCAGGACATGGGGCGTCAGACAGACGTAGAGACAGAGACGTGAAGAGAGACTTGGAAGGGACAAAGAGCCAAAAGACTATTGTTGCTTGGGTCCCATCCTGAATGAATTGGTGTGTTCCATGTTACCCATCCCTGACTTCTCTTTCACAGGCTCTGTAAAATTCAAGAATGAAAGGAAGCATTGTATTTCAGATCCCCACTCAGACGTAGAAACAATACGCACATTTCTCTCCATTCATATGGTCTGCCTATATGGTCATCCATAATTACTGTTGTGCCAATCAAATGCAGCGATACTGGCATATCCTTTAAGTGTATGTATATTTTTTTAATGTTTTATGACTTTCCAAGAAGGTCACTCGCTACTGTGAGATGCTACTGCTTTTCAGCTAATCTCTGCTATACAGAACATAACTTAAGTTCCTTTTCTTCAGATTTTCTCTACAGATATAGGTATGTATCTTCTGATTCTAAATGTGGATTGATTTGAGTTCAGTGAAAAAAATTGTAGCCCTATAAAATGTCCTTTTGCCCTCATGGGGGGAATGTTATTTATATTTTTTCATAATTTCGTAATTAAATCAACATGATTTAAAATAGACAACCTAAAATCCAGTGTTTCTATGTCAAGCTTATCACATTTGAATACTTTCCGAATGTATGCCAACAAAATATACCGCCTCAGTGAGTAAGTGAGGAAAAAGAGAGGACGGCGAAGAAAATAAAGAGACTTCTCTTTTTCCAAAACTGAGTCACCGTCTCGTTATAAGAAACGGTCTGGGCAGATTGAATATCTCAGTGCCGGGATGCTTTAATAACTTTGCCCGTTTGTTCTTTGTTTTTGCTCTCTGTCCAAGAAATGAGTCCCGGAGGACAGAGAGAGTTTTGGAAAAGAAATGAGCTATAGGCTGTAGTTCTGTTTGTAGATAGGGGTATTCTCCTGAGGCAGAGAGAAAGAGAGGCAGTGTCCAAACAGCAATTGAAGTACACTAATGACACTCAGTGCTTTTTAAGTGTATCCCATTGCTTTCTTGTCAGTGGTGGTGTATACGATGTCATTTTGTCAAAATGGTCAGGAGATTCCATCTTATTTAGGCTCGCGGCTAATGTTTAACTCCCATCCCCAAACTGAAAGGCAGAACACACCATTTACCAGATGCTTTTAAAACCGAATCAAATCACATTGAGTGCATGCATTTCTTGTAAATGTAAGTGATCACTGTGGGAATTCAACTCATGACCTTGGTCACACGCTCACCAACTGAGCCACACGGGATCACTAGGACCACTCTAACCAGATATGGTTTATTGCAGAAAAAACAGTACTCATGCAAGAAGTATACAAACAGACAATCATAACATATGCTAGGCTAGTGGGTACAGCAAATGGCAGATTATACAAAGACCCTAAAAGAAACATATTGATTGTTTTAACAGCTTTCTTATTAGAATAATTTAGAATGGTCTTAATGTACTGTTTGAATTCCTTATAGAAAATGAATGTACATTTATGAATATGACATTTTTCCATTAGCACAATTAGATTTATGAGGTAAAATTGTTTTTCTTTATCCTTATTATAGTTAAAGAAACCGAGCAACACATAGTCCTATAAAAAAAATTAAAAAGTCATGAAGAATATTGACAATTATAAAACTATTAAAATCTATCCATAATTTCTTTACATGGAGACAATGCTAAAATAAATGCAAAACTGTTTCTGGATGCTCAACACAAAAAGTAGAGTTAATGTTAATGTCTTTGTTGATTTTCTTCAGGTAATGATTCTCTTGCTAATACTTATGGATCATTCTGAAAGAGACCTCTTTGACCTTGTTAACAAGCAGGTATTTTGTGTGGTAATAACCAGACTTTTTCCCAACAGATATTATTGACAAATGTATTCCAGTAAATTGTGACAAGGAATGGATACAATATCCCTTTGAAATAAAGCACGTATACAGTAGGTCTGTTGTTCTGAGGGAGCAAGGAGAAACACAGTTTTCCTATTGGAGAGTCAACTGGATTAAGCGAGGGTAGGTCAAGAAGGTGAGGTCTGGTTACACCTCTAAACAACGTAAGAGTTCCAGATGGAATAGCATCAAAGACTATGGCGAACGTTCTATGAAAATCTGATCATTTTGTAGGAATCTTATCAATGTTATAGTTACAAAGTAACATACAATTGAAGACACCAAAACAGGAGAAGATATAATGAGGGATGAAATTCCAAATGTGTAGCCCAATTTATCTTAAAATTATTATTCAAAGTAGGAAAATCAAACAATTGAGACCACCATATGTGTTCACAATGACAGATTTCCTAATATAATGCGTACAATTTTTCCAGATGAAGTTTGAAAGCATCTGGTCAACCGCTTTACCTATTTTGTTATCAAGATGTAGGGACTGGGCTGCATAAGTAAGTCTGGAGACACTTTCAGCTTTAGAAAGCAATACTCAACCTTTCAAGGATAAATCCCTCTGCAACCAATGGTTCAACATGTTTTAGTTTTTTTCAATAAATTATATGGAATTTAATGAGCATCTTTCCTGTCAATCCTTAGATCCTTAGGTATGTTACTTTTTCCTTGACTGGATTATTGCATATAGAGGGTATCACACAGTCTTTAATAGCAAACAATTCACACTTATTAAGGTTTAGGCAAAGACCAGATGCTTTGGATTTTTTAAAATCACATTGACTGCTCTAGGAATCTGGTCAGCATCTTTCAAAAAGAGGGTGGTGTCATCTGCAAGCTGAGTTATGATAATATCTCTGTCAGCAATAGAGATCCCTTTTATATTGCTGGATTTAACAAAACTTGTAAGAAGTTGGGTTGCAAGCAGAAAGAGGTAAGGCGAAATGGGGCAACCTTGCCTAATTCCTCTTTTCAAATCAAATCTAGAAGTGCCATGATTTAACGTAATGGAAATGTTCCCATTCATATAAAGAGTTTTAATAGTACTACAAAATAATTCCCCAAAACCAAATTTCTAAAGGGAGAGAAATAGAAACTCATGTTCCACTGTTTCCAAGGCTTTATAAAAGTCTAAGAAGACAATAAACTATTTTCGAAGATTAGATCAGAATAGTCAATAAGGTCTAAAACTAGTCGGATACTATTAGATATGTCTATTCCTCATGAAGCCAGATTGGGTCTCTTCTATAATTTAGTTCAACACTGCCTTCAACCTTTTTGCAAATATAGAGGCTAGTATTTTGTAGTCGTTATTGAGCAGACAGATAGGACGCCAACCAGATATGGTTACATGGCTATGGTTATAGACTGAATGTTGTCATTTAGTTACAGGGCAACCCATAAAACATTTGCGGAATTAGTTCACACAATTAATAGAGTTCGAAACTAAGTCTGGCAGTTTGGATATCTCAAATGAACACTTCAAGAGGATAATATTCAGTTCGAAGCCTTGTTGAATTTTGATTGATATGAAGCCTCTGGCTGATTGCCCTCCTGTTGTGCTGTCTGAATTGATCAATGGTTAATACACAAGTACCAGGTTTTAGCACCCATGCCGTGCATTATACTTGATATTTAGTCAGGTGTCATTCTCACAATGCTTTATAGCAGTGTTTACCTAACTCGGTCCTCGGGACCCCCAAGGGGTGAACGTTTTGTTTTTCTGCCGTAGCACTCCACAGCTGATTATTATAATCAACTAATCATCAAGCTTTGAATCCGCTGTGTAGTGCTAGGGCAAAAACCCAAACGTGCACCCCTTGGAGTCCCGAGGACCGGGTTTTGAAAACCCTGTTTATACAGTAGCACAATAATAGGGGTAGTATAAGGAATACAGTATGGTGTTAGGTTCTGAACAAATGAAGCAAAAACTCAAAACAGACGGCTAGAAAAAGCTCGAACCAAGTTTATTGAACCCATTGGATGCTTTAGCTGCAAACACACTTTGCATATTATCTAACAGGCATTTATTTGTCATGATAAGGTTAGAGGTATGACTTCTCAGAACTGTCCATCTGTTTCCCAAAACTGCATAAATGTTGCGCTGTTGTCTTTGCGGTCGAGCGGTCTGGAAGCAGTTCCACTTCATCCTGTCACTTCTCCATGATAGTTACAAGTGACCATATGTTCACCTTACTCAACAGACTTTGGACATACAGTGAATTCGGAAAATATTCAGACACCTTGACCTTTTCCATTTTTTTTCCCATTACAGCCTTATTCTAAAATTGATTACATCGTTTTTCCCCCTCATCAATCTACACCCAATTCTCAATAATGACAAAGAAAACAATTGTTTTTAGAAATTTCTGCAAATGTATAAAAAATAACCTGCAATATCACATTTACACAAGTATTCAGACTCTTTACTCAGGACTTTGTTGAAGCATCTTTGGCAGTAATTACAGCCTTGAGTCTTCTTGGGTATGACGCTACAAGCTTGGAACACCTGTATTTGGAGAGTTTCTCCCATTCTTGCAGATCCTCTCAAGCTCTGTCAGGTTGAATGGGAAGCGTCGCTGCACAGCTATTTTTAGGTCTCTCCAGAGATGTTTGATCCGGTTCAAGTCCGGGCTCTGGCTGGGCCACTCAAGGACATTCAGAGACCTGTCCCAAAGCCACTCCTGTGTTGTCTTGGCTGTGTGCTTAGGGTCGTTGTTCTGTTGGAAGGTGAACCTTCGCCCCCAGTCTGAGGTCCTGAATGCTCTGGATCAGATTTTCATCAAGGATCTCTCAGTACTTTGCTCTGTTCATCTTTCCCTCAATTCTGACTAGTCTCCCAGTCTCTGCCGCTGAAAAACATCCCAGAGCATGATGCTGCCATCACCATGCTTCACCGTAGGGATGGTGCCAGGTTTCCTCCAGATGTGACGCTTGGCATTCAGGCCAAAGACTTCAATATTGGTTTCATCAGACCAGAGAATCTTGTTCCTCATGGTCTGAGTGTCCTTTAGGTGCTTTTTGGCAAACTCCAAGCAGGGCTGTCATGTGCCTTTTACTGAGGAGTGGCTTCCGTCTGCAGAGATGGTTGTCCTTCTGGAAGGTTCTCCCATCTCCACAGACGAACGCTGGAGCTCTGTCAGAGTGGCCATCGTGTTCTTGGTCACCTCCCTGACCAAGGCCCTTCTCCCCTGATTGCTCAGTTCTGCCCGTCGGGCCATCTCTATGAAGAGTCTAGGTGGTTCCAAACTTCTTCCATTGAGGAATGATGGAAGCCACTGTGTTCTTGGGGACCTTCAATGCTGTGCCTCGACACAATCCTTTCTCAGAACTCTACGGACAATTTTTTCAACCTCTTGGCGTAGTTTTTGCTCTGTCAACTTTGGGACCTTATATAGACAAGTGTGTGCCTTTCCAAATCATGTCCAGTCAATTGAATTTACCACAGGTGGACTCCAATCAAGTTGTGGAAACATCTCAAGGATGATCAATAGAAACAGGATGCTCCTGAGCTCAAGTTCGAGTCTCATAGAAAATGGTCTGAATATTTATGTAAATAAGGTATTTCAGTTTGGATTTTTTTTCTAAATTTGCAAAAATGTTTAAAAAAACTGTTTTCGCTTTGTCATTATGGTGTATTGTATGCAGATTGATGAGGAAAAACATTAATTGAATCCATTTTAGAGTAAGGCTGTAATGTAACAAAATGTGGAAAACGTCAAGGGGTCTGAATACTTTCCGAAGGCACTGTACATTGTGTTCACTTTTTCTCTTACAATACAATTCCATACACAAAATTCCTCTTCAACATTAATTGGCACATAACATATACTATATATTCATCATGCAGATAACATAATCACTAAGGTCTAATATAGTAACATGTGGAAGTATATTTTAGGTTAGAACCCAACAATTACTATCATGTGTGTTAATTGGAGGATGATAATGTCTTAGCAATATTGTTTCTTGCAAGTAACTCTGCATTCACAGAACTTTTGAAAAGTAGGGGGTTAATTGCATTACTTAATGGTGAGTATTGGCTTCCGGTTACTGTTACCTTGCACTGGACTGTAATGGATTATGTTGAGGATAAAATAGAGTGCCATCTCAAGCACTTTAGGCTTTAGGGATTTCCACTGTATGAGTAATATAGTAGTTGTAAGGGTCAAAATGTTTGTAGATACATAATGTACAATAGAGCTGTCAGTCCTTTTACTTTGTGTATAATACTTTGACTTAGGTGCGAATTGTAATTTCACCAACATTACACATTTTCAAATAATCAGACTGGCTAGTTATTGGAGCATCAATTTGGGACCACATTTCATCATGCTGGGCCACAAACAGGCTCAATGCCACATGTTTCAGACCCTTTATGTTGAACATTCAGTATGAGGGAGTGAGCACATGCCCCATCCTGATTTTGAAACCTATTCAGTGCACTCTGAGATACATGAATATTTATAATTCATCAGCTTTTACCGTTTACGACTCTCTTTTCCCCATCACTTTCTTTTGTGTCCTATCCGTCTTTCTTTTCTTTCCCTTTTCTCTGTGTCGGGGCTGCTCCAAGGAGACAGTAGTACTCTGTATTCTCATTCCAGCCTTTCCTACATTCTCTCGGTTTATGACGTGTGGCTCCCGGTTTTCTTTTTTTTTTCCCACCACTTCTCCTTGGACTGTCATTGCCGATGACCATTGCGGCCTTTTTGATAAGTGTCAGATAGAGTATCCCTCAGTGCTTGGTTCAGTTTGACCCTGCAGTCACCCTCCAGGTCAACAATTATCCCATTTAGGTGTCTAGTCAGGTTTAATCATCTGGGCTCATGATCTCATCTGACTGAGTAATGCCCTGCAGTGTCCTGTAGGGACTGACTAACTGTTGAGCAACACACCATCTGTTTTTCTAGCTATGTTGTTTGTATATGACTGTAACTCTTCTCTCCTTCCTCTCTCTTTTCTCCCTTACTGTCCCTCTATCTTCAACTCTTTCTCTTTGCCTTCTGTCTTCCTGCCTTCCCCCTCCTCTCTCTGGTTCTTTCTGTTCTCCTCCTCCAGTACTGCGCATTCCTCTCCCTTCTGTTCATCCTCATCTCCATCTCCACCTTCTGCATGGAGACGCACGAGGCCTTCAACACCATCTACAACAAGACGGAGAACGTGACGGAGGGAAATGCGACGCGCGAGGTGATCGTCTACGAGGTGGTGACCGACAGCTGGCTTACGTACGTGGAGGGCATGTGCGTCATCTGGTTCACTATTGAGGTGATGGCACGCGTGGTCTTCTGCCCGGACAAGGTCGAGTTCTTCAGGAGCACCCTCAACATCATCGACTTCATTGCCATCATGCCTTTCTACCTGGAGGTGGGGCTGAGCGGCCTGTCCTCCAAAGCCGCCAAGGACGTGTTGGGCTTCCTGCGCGTGGTCCGCTTCGTTCGCATCCTTCGTATCTTCAAGCTGACCCGCCACTTTGTGGGGCTTCGCGTCCTGGGCCACACGCTCCGTGCCAGCACCAACGAGTTCCTCCTGCTCATCATCTTCCTCGCTCTCGGAGTGCTCATCTTCGCCACCATGATCTACTATGCCGAGCGCATCGGCGCCGACCCTGATGACCCTACGGCTGCCAAACACACAAACTTCAAGAATATCCCCATTGGTTTCTGGTGGGCCGTGGTCACCATGACCACTCTGGGCTACGGGGACATGTACCCCGAAACGTGGTCGGGGATGCTGGTGGGTGCACTGTGCGCCCTGGCAGGGGTGCTGACCATCGCCATGCCTGTGCCCGTCATCGTCAACAACTTTGGCATGTACTACTCACTGGCCATGGCCAAGCAGAAGCTTCCCAAAAAGAAGGGCAAGCACATCCCCCGGCCCACCATGCCGGGCTCGCCCAACTACTGCAAGCCTGATGCTCTCGCTATGGCCACCGCCTCGCCCCATAGGATCCTGGGTAATGTACTCGGCGAGGTGATCGGGTCTGGAGGCTTCGACTGCCCCCTTGCTCAAGAGGAGATCATAGAAATCAACCGAGGTGAGACATTTCTGTTTTCATTCTTCAGTACCATATTTTAAGAGGCAGACTGCAAGTTAACAAACTGGCTTCGACCTTGACTTGTAAAATCTGCAGGAGTTCATTAACACAACATGGAGCTTTGCTGAGCATCTGGGCATTCTACCACTAGCCTCCCCAAGGGCGTAGAACACAAACTACTCCGTCAAAATATTGTATTTTTGGCAAAGAGGTTGTGAAACTGCACAGTTTAGCATCAACAGATAGGCAATCAAATTTGGAACAGGGATTTGCACAGTAAGTGGAGGATTCTGGTCTGTATAAGATTTAGGAATCTGAATGTTATCTGACAGCTAGTTACAGGCACTCATATATATATATGCCATTTAGCAGACGCTTTTATCCAAAGCGACTTACAGTCATGTGTGCATACATTCTATGTATGGGTGGTCCCGGGGATCGAACCCACTACCCTGGCATTACAAGTGCCATGCTCTACCAACTGAGCTACAGAAGGACCACTCAGTAATCTCAGTGATAGTACAGTCCTGCAGATCCATGAGGTGTGGGGTGTGAGTTGGGGTTTAGAGTGCCTATGTCCCTGATAGGGATAGATTGGGGGCGGGAGGGGGTGTGGGGGGTGGCTGATTCTGAATCTGCCCTTGAGAGATGGCTAGCCCATCAGAACTTATGGGTAATTTATAATCAACTGGTGAGTCCACATTTGCCGAGAGGCCTCCATCTGCCCACGTAGAACAAACACAGTACATAAAAAATGTACCCATTTGGATCTGTTTGCAACAGACCAATGTGCTAACGATTGGTTCAATGTTTAAGATTACACTAGTATGTAATGCCTTTTTCCTTTGGCATGGTTATATACAGTGGCAACTTTACCATGTAAATCTTGGTGGAGCAACAATAAATAAATGTGGAATGCATGCCAGTAAAGCCAGTACACAACACAACACTAAACAATACATTAATTGCACTATAACGGTGCCAAACGGTGCCCACAAACTATTCGGGCCTACATAAAGCTCTCCCAACAGCAGTCCCAACATCTTACCAATGCTACACCTGGCTATCAGCGGAGCCTTGTCTGGCAGTGAAACAATTCATTCAGCCTCATTTACTGCCTTTTAAAAAAGATAGCTGATATGGCTGACTTGCTTAAACAAATGTGGTTTCTAATGACAATTGAGATGTACAGACTATGGCATAAGGGGACAACAAGCGGATAGGAGGCAATCTGTAATTTCGATTAAGACTATGAGCAAGCTAGGATCGACGCAACTTTAGTCAAAATAACTATTTGTTTAGCACTTTTGAAATGTATAGCGACAGAATTCAGAACATTGGCCATTTTTACAGTGTTCTCCCTGTACACCAAGTCAGAACCATATGATAAATTAAGGGGGCATATAAGCAGACAATGAGAGCTCTTATAATATTCAATGATTACATTTCTCTAAAACAGGTTATAGGCTACAGTAGAACAGTCAGAACAGTAGGCGAAATTAAGAGGCGTAAATTAACCAAATTATTAGGGTGAGACACATGGGCTACTAACATCTTACTTACACAACATACACTTAGTATTACTTTCTTAGCCACAGTATACATATCTCCCTGGAATATTACATAATTTATGAAGCTGCATACAATACATTTTGGACTCACATTGTTGTGCTCGGCTAACTTGAACAGGAAGGTGGTGCGGCGGACCTCCGAGTTAACAGTTGTTTTGAGCACTGCACAAATCATGCTTCACTGACTGCATGGCCATGTTGAATGTTTATAATTTTAAACTTGGAAAAGAGCCCCTAGATTCGGGACCACACAGCCACGGTCACTGATTCCTTCCAAACCACTCCTTGAATTTGCGATTTCCAACTTGTTGTGTAATGTTTATGTCCATTGGCCATGAGCACCGATACGTTATCTATAATTTCTCTTCAGCATTTCTCGTCATATGACAAGGATTAAAAAGGATTTGCCAGTAGATTGTCGACTTGATTCATGATGATGACTGCTATCCTAAGATTGTGAAAGTATGATGTTGACATGATCAGTCCAATCAAAACTACTGTACACCCCCCATCCCCCCAAAATATATAATATTTTCCTTTAAAAGAATGTGGGGCTCAAAACAGGTGTGACGGGTTGTCCACTGGTTGTATATCACCTAATATAAACCCAACATCCACATACGACAATAGATCACATGTGTTTTGTAGGCCTTGAGAAATCATTAGTGAGTCAGCAATAATAGTATTTTATTGCATAAGCGCCTATAGTACCCCACCACTCTCTTACTGTCTTTCACGCTCTCTTTTGTTAAGAATTTTTTTGTAGGTTGTTAGTAGGCTGTTGAGTGGGAACTCATCTGAAATCAGATTTGACAGCTGTGTCTGAGGCAGTGGAGGCTGCTGAGGGGAAGACAGCTCATAATAATGGCTGGAGCGAATGGAATGGCATCAAACACACAAACACATTAATTCCACTCATTCTGCTCCAAGAGCCTGTCCTTCCCAATTAATGTGCCACCAACCTCCTGTGGTCTGAGGATACAGTGCCTTCAGAAAGTATTCAGACCCCTTTACTTTTCCCACATTTTGTTAAGTTACAACCTTATTCTAAAATGGATTAAATACCTTAAAATCCTCAGCAATCTACTCTCAATAACCCATAATGACCAAGCAAAAACAGGTTGTTAGAAATTGTTGCAAATGTATTACAAATAAAAAACAGAAATGCCTTTTTAACATACGTATAATGACCCTTTGCTATGAGAGTGACCATTGAGCTCAGGTGCAACTTGTTTCCATTGATCATCCTTGAGATGTTTCTACAACTTGGAGTCCACCTAAATTCAATTGATTGGACATGATTTGGAAAGGCACACACCTGTCTATATAAGGTCCCACGGTTGACAGTGCATGTCAGAGCAAAAACCAAGCCATGAGGTCGAAGGAATTTTTCGTAGAGCTCAGAGACAGGATTGTGTCGAGGCACAGATCTGGGGAAGGGTACCACAAACTTTCTGCAGCATTGAAGATCCCCAAGAACACAGTGGCCTCCATCATTCCTAAATGGAAGAAGTTTGAAAACACCAGGACTCCTCCTAGAGCTGGCCGCCCGGCCAAACTGAGCAATCGGGGGAGAAGGGCATTGGTCAGGCAGGTGACCAAGAACCCAATGGTCACTGGCAGAGCTCCAAAGTTCCTCTGTGGAGATGGGAGAACCTTACAGAAGGACAACCATCTCTGCAGCACTCCACCAATCAGGCCTTAATGGTACAGTGGCCATACGGAAGCCACTCCTCAGAAAAACGCACACAACAGCCTGCTTGGAGTTTGCCGAAAGGCACCCAAAGACTCTCAGACCATGAGAAACAAGACTCTCTGGTCTGATGAAACCAAGATTCTATACTTTGGCCTGAACGCCAAGTCTCAAGTCTGGAGGAAACCTGCCACCTTCCCTGCGTTGAAGCACGTTGGTGGCAGCATCATGCTCCAGAGCACTCAGGACCTCAGACTGGGGCGAAGGTTCCCTTTACAACAAGACAATGACCCTTAGCACACAGCCAAGACAACGCAGGAGTGGCTTCAGGGACAAGTCTCTGAATGTCCTTGAGTGGCCCTGCCAGAGCTCGGACTTGAACCCGATCGAACATCTATGGAGAGACCTGAAAATAGCTGTACAGCAATGCTCCCCATCCAACCTGACAGAGCTTGAATGGATCTGCAGAGAAGAATGGGAGAAACTCCCCAAATACAAGTCTCCCAAGCTTGTAGCATCATACCCAAAAAGACCCAAGGCTATAATTGCTGCCAAAGGTGCTTCAACAAAGTACTGAGTAAAGGGTCTGAATACTTATGTAAATGTGATATTTAAGTGTATTTATTTTTTATTATACATTTTGAACATTTTTATTAAAATGCATCAGCTCACACCCTCGACCCCACCTCCTATATAACCTATATAACCGTGCTCTGTAAACAACAGGTGGCGGGCTATGAGGGAAATGATTACTTACGGGCCCTTCACAACAATGCGGAGAGAGAAGAACACAATGAATAAATACACAACACACTATTTTACTGAATCTGTCTTTGCTTATGCATCTCGTGTATCTCATCTGCAGTATTAAATTGTGATCCGTTTACATGCAGTAACCCCCACCCCCCCACCCTCATTCCTTTGGCTATTTTCTTATATACCTTTTTCCAGTGATGGGAGACTGGGGATTCATGATTTCTGTATCGTCGGGCCAAGGTGCCATGCCAAAACCTTCGATATAGCAGCCAATCAAAGTCCCTCAGCTTGCAACCGCAAGCTCTCTGATTGGGCCAATTGAATCATCAAGTCTGCAACTCCCTCCCTCAAACTATGTTCCAATGTCCGTACTAACATATTGCGGAGAATGAAGCAATGTAATGGGCATGCATCCTAAATGGTATGCTAGTGTGGATGTGGAAACACGGTCCAGTTTGGCCTCAGTCTCCCATCACAACCTTCCTCCTCTACTATCCAGATACCTCACTTCTTTCCTCCTCTCCTCTCCTCTTCCTTCATTCCTTCTCCTTCACTCTCTGCTTCTCCCTTCCTCTGCTTCCGGCCCCCCTTTCCCTGTCTCCTTCTTTTCCCGAAAGATTCCAAGCAGAACGGCGACGCGGCCACTGCGGCCCTGGCGAACGAGGACTGCCCTACTATCGACCAGGTGCTGAGCCCGGACGAGCGGAGTCCCGCGGGGCGAGGGGGCACCGGAGTAACCCGGGAACGCTACCAGCAGGACCGCGCTTGCTTCCTGCTCAACACCAGGGAATTCCGCGCCACAGATGGGAATGTGCGGAAAGGTACGTCACTCCCACAGGGGACAAAACAGTAATCACATACACCACATAGGTCAACAGAGCTACACACAAGATGCCATAAGGCACAAGCACTGATATAGATAAACATATTCTCTGCATATAGAAGATGCTAATAGGGCAGGTGCACAGGGGACAAATACGTACACAAGTGATGTATACATGATCAAATACAGCATATATGGGAACTGATTTATGGTTAGTTACTGAGAACACGCAGACAGACACATGCAACGGCCAAGGGCATTGTGGGAAGAGCCCTGTTTGTGTGACAGAGAGGTTCCAAACACTAGTGTTTCTGACAGGACACAACAGCACCCACGTACAACATCTTTACTCTTCTGCTCTTCTTTGCACTGGCCTCTATGTTTCCACCTCGTCACCTTCATGCTGTGACACTTCCATCACACTTGGTATCACCTTTCTTTCTTCCTGTCTGTATTTTCTGTCCCTCTCTCTTTCATTCACGGCCTCAAATTGTCATCCTCCATTTTCTCCTTTGTAATTCTCATCCTGTCTCACGCTCATGGCTTCTCTCTCTCTCTCTGTCTCTTGTACATAGACAGTTGACCATGCATTAATTGAACTCTCGTCACTTCTGTTTCTTTCTCTCTCTCTCTCCCTCCCTCTCTCTCTCCTGCCTCCCCTCCTCCCCCTTGTTTGGCTGACTCCCACTTGATTCCCTGTCCCCCCCACCCCCTTTCCTTGTCCCCCATCTTTGATTCCATATCCCCATTCTTTTCCCTCCTCTTTTCCTTTCCTCTTCGAAACATGCCTTATTTACACCCGCTTACCCCATGTATCCTCTTGTTCTGATCCTGAAACGCAATACCTCGATCCATTTCTTTACGGCTGCAACAAACCTTTTTTACCACCTACAACCACCACCACCAAACCTGCACCGAACACTTCTCCTTTACACCCCTCCCAAACTCTCAACGCCAATTTTGACGCTAAACTAGAGGCCGCAGGCTTGGCAGCCAGCCCAGACTCCCCTTTGGCTGATGAATGGTATAAGCTGGAAGGGTCTCTCCTACAGCAGGACCTCAATGCAAACTCCACCTCTTCCTGGATCAAACCATAGGGCCAAGAGGTAACACCTTAAACCCATGGGGACCCCGAAATGGAACCCCCGTTAGCTGTACCATATTATTTTTTGGACCTAATCCGTCAGCCAAACATTTTTAGGTTCAGACACACTTGAACACAGAACACACTCACACTCTCACATACAGTACACTATGCATGACTGCAAATCACAACTAGTACCCACTGTGTTCACTGTGCCGTGTCTGTACAGTATGTTAGGTAAAGTTGAAGTATCACCCATAAATTGCCCTCTGTGTTAGTGTAGGCAAGTTCAAATAGTGAAATCAACCCTTACAGAAAATCACATGATTACACGTCTGTAGTTTCATGTTATCACATGTTTCCTTACATATTGTCACCTGTTATCGAATGAACTTCGCAGCAGATCACATGTGATCACATGAAAACGTGTTCACGTGAGAATGTAATGCCATGTGTTCTTTTACGTAAGGGAATAGATAGGTAGCGGAACAACAGCACCAAGCTATTGAGCTAAGGGTAAAACTGTGATTTGTATATCAAGGCCCAATTGCATTGTATTGCTCAGAGTATCATCCAATCAGAATAATCTATTATTCAGAATAACCTGATCTTTCTTTTCTCATATCGTGAAATAAGAGGATCTTCGTGTTTTCCATGTATAATGTATAGTGTAAGATACTGTGTGTGTGTGTGTGTGCGTTTGTGCGTGTGTGTGCGCGCACCAGGCTGTGTATTTGAGAGACTGCGGCCAGAGTGCGATTGTGTGTGCCGCGTGCGGCCGCTGCACTGAAGTAGCCCGGTAACACTTGAGGACTATCAGGAACGGCGGGTCATGTGTTGTCTGATCTGCTCTGTGTTGCTGTCTCTCTCTTCAGGTTGTGTCATATCACGCGTTTGTATGTGGGCTTTTTCATTCTTACACGTTACACTGTGTCTCTGTCCGACTCTCAATGCCTCCCGAGTGTTGTGTTTGTGTTGTTGTCGTGTGTGTGGCTTTTACTGTGTTCTTTTTTCTGTCACTGGTGCCCTCTCTACCTCACTGACATTCGCCCTGACAGATAGCAAAAGAGACATCGCTCTTTGAAGAAATCAGCCTATGCACAGGGCGAAATTTCCCATCTCACAGATTTCTATCATGATATGTACATATTCTAGCTATATTTAGGGCTTACATAATGGATGATTTTGAATGCGATGTTGTACAGCGGCCATCTTTGGGTCAAAGGTCAGTGGGGTCAGCGGAGCCTCCAAGGTCACGGGAATAGTACCTTACGATACATGCCGTGGCGGGAACAACATTTTCAGCCATATCATCATATGGCTCTCCTCAACATTGTACAGTCCTCACATTGACAGACAAATGCGACAAACTAACATCAATGCAATGCTGATTGACGAAAAGTTGTGTTTTAAGTGTGTCGTGTTTCGAAAACACTATTCCCTAGACCTCAAATTGTGTGCTTTCAGTGCCTAGTGTAGTTAAAAAGGTCAGACGGGACTTCTTGGCTGTACTGTAGTGACCTGAGTACACTCTGTCCCCATAGGATAACCCTTTGAAGAACCCTTTTTGGTTCCAGGTAGAACCCTTTCCACAGATGGTTGTACTTGGAACCCAAAAGTGTTCCCCTTTGGGGACAGCCGAAGAACCCTTTTGGAACCCTTTTTTTCTAAGAGTGTAGTTAGCTGCATTTGTACAGTTAACTGCACTTGGTGAATGAAAGAAACACCGAAATACTGACTCACTGACTGATGCCGACATCACACTGCCAGACAGACACTATGACAGACTGATTGACCGACAACTGGCTACATGCCATCTAAGGTAAGCGAGCCTTGAGCTGTTGAACTCCTCTCTCGGAAGCCCCCGACTGCTTCGGTGTTGTGTGTTTTCAACGGTTCTTTTTTTGTGCATAAAACCTCAACTCAATTCTGCAAATCCCTCTTTAAAACCAAAACGGAGGCCATTTTAAGCAGGAAGCCAGAAGCACTAGAGGTTTCATAGGATGACATTCGGTGTTTACTGAATGAATCCTCGTCTCGTTATCACGGTACAAGCGTTTGGTGGGGGGAAAGCTATAAAACCTTTAACTCCCAGAACATTTAACGATATTTGTGCCAATTCTACATGCCAACCTTCAGCTCTCAGCATTGCTGAACATATTGGTATCAGTAGGGGGACTCGAGGGTCACAGAAACTTGACTTCCCTCTGTAACCTGAAACGTGTAACATTTGATAGTAACGGAAGACCTTTGCATCCGTGTGAAGCTGAGCTAAAAATAGAATGCCTCCGAGCAGCATTGCCATTCAATCTCATATTGACCAAAAATCAAATTGAATGCCAAGTGGATAGGAACGAGGTGAAGAAACCCAAAGGGAACACTGTAAAATCACCGGAGGTTTGATGGCCATAATTGCCCCAGCTGAAAGTAATAATGGCTTAACGATGTGCTCCCTTTTTTTTGTTTTAAAGTGGGATTCCCTATTGTGCTCTCAAACTGGTGTTGTGTGCTTTTCCCACAGTCTCATTCTTAGATCTCTGTATGTGCAGTCTTTAAGTTATTTCAGTAGTATTTTAAGTCTCTCTACAAGATACTTGTCCGTTTGACCTCCTTCGCCCAAAATGCAATATGCAGGGTTCAAAAAAGGTCAAAGGGTCAAACCTCTTTGATTGCTCACTCGCAGTCATTCCCTTTCCCCCTCAATACTGTCCTCTCATCTGTTCTTTTTTTCTTATTTTTCTGTCTTTCTCTTTACCCTCTCCCTCACACTGTATGTTTCTGTGTCTATGGCCATGTCCAACATCTCTCTTGCCTAACTACTTACTAAAACTGCACACTGTATACTAATCGTACTACATACAGTGCTGTTTAGACATGCTGTCAAAAACAAATGCAGTAAGCAACAGCTATCAACATATTAGCCTCATCCATACTGAGAAGGAGTCTTCTAATGTGCAACCTCGCTTTTTCCCCACCACGCGTTCATTTCGGGTACAGCTTGTCCCCTTATCGAATGATCAACTGTTGTCGAAAGTGGTCTGAAAAGCCGATTCTCTTCCACAGTAGTGTGCATTGAACGCTACTAAAATCTAGTAGCTAGATGAAAAGTTGATGTGAGTAGTACATCCTGGCATTCAGGGCATACTACATTTTTGAAATTTCACATACTATAAAATGTCCTATTTTCGCATACCCAAATAGCCTAATATTTAGAATGCAAGTATGGGTATTTAGACATGGCCTATATGTGTGTGTATTAATATGTGTTTTGTGTGTGTGTATTGTTTTGTGTGTCTCTCTTTGAGATTTCTGTTCATCTTCATTTCTCTAGATTCTATTAGTTGATTTTTTTGTGTGTGTTTAATGTCTGTTTGTCAAGGACCATTGTCAATCAGAGTTCCCTCTGTAACATGAAACGTGTAACATTTGATAGTAACGGAATACCATGGCACCCGTGTGAAGCGGATTTGAGTCATTTGAGTCTGTTTCCGTTGTTTCCGTGTCAAGTGTGTAATGTTGTCAGTTACTTTGTCTCTACATGTTGGTGTGCTTTGTAGTCTGTTTGTCTTTAGTCAGACTGTCTATCTACCTTTCCTCCTCTCAATCTTCCCATTACCTATGCATATTTTTAATAATTGGGATCATTTTATTAAATTAAATGCATAAATTAATAATACACGTGTACTTTTATTTGAAAAAATAATAAAATAAATAATACAAATATTTGAATAAGTTACATCCACAGTGTGGATTTGATTGTATTTCAGTCTTAATATCAATTGAAATTAATTAAGTAATCAAAAAACCTTTGACCTTCAGAAAATACATTTACAATAAGGTTATATTGAGGCACCATTGACTTATTGCATAAATATTTGTCTTAAAATAAATCAAAAAATGTTCTTTGGAAAAGAAAAGCTGTCAAATCATTTGCATACAGGAAAATCTGGTCATAATGGACACAGTGGATGGATGGGTAAGAGACACATTCAATACCATGTGTAGGTCCAACGGCTAATATGGGCACAATCAGAATGTGGACAAGATCAGGACAAAGGACACGTTAGCACCAGGTACAAACAGGGATTTTCTCTCTTTTTCTATTTTACTCTCTCTCTTTTTTTCTCTTCTCTTGGATGCCTGTTTTGGAGAGAATAGATAGTTGATTGATACAGTATGTTGCAGTGTAGTGGAACATTTTGATAATAGTTGAAACTTTGAGCTGGTGAAAGATTCTGCATATTCTAACTAACTTTGTACTATTATATACATTGTAGAATAATAGTGAATACATAAAAACTATGAAATAACACATGAAATCATGTAGTAACCAAAAAAGTGTTAAACAAATCAAAATATATTTTATATTTGCGATTCTTCAAATAGCCACCCTTTGCCTTGATGACAGCTTTGCACACTCTTAGCATTCTCTCAACCAACTTCATGAGGCAGTCACCTGGAATGCATTTCGTTTAACAGGTGTGCCTTCTTAAAAGTTAATTTGTGGAATTTCTTTCCTTAATGCGTTTGAGCCAATCAGTTGTGGGTGGGGTTATACAGAAGATGGTATTTTACCAAATTGGCTGAGTCCATATTATGGCAAGAACAGCTCAAATAAGCAAAGATAAACAACCGTCCATCGTTACTTTAAGACATGAAGGTCAGTCAATACGGAACATTTCGAGAACTTAGAAAGTCTCTTCAAGTGCAGTCGCAAAAACCATCAAGCGCTATGATGAAACTGGCTCTCATGAGGACCGCCACAGGAAAGGAAGACCCAGAGTTACCTCTGCTGCAGAGGATAAGTTCATTATTGACGGATAGCCAGGGGCACACTCCAACGCTCAGACATATTTTACAAACGAAGCATTTGTGTTTAGTGACTCTGCCAGATCAGAGGCAGTAGGGATGACCAGGGATGTTCTCTTGATAAGTGTGTGAATTGGACCATTTTCCTGTCAAAATGTAACGTGTACTTTTGGGTGTCAAGGAAAATGTAATGTATGACTGTGGTCAAGTGAAAGTTGACAAAAATATAAATAGTTAAGTAATGTACAGATACCATAAAAAAATACTTAAGTACTCTACACCACTGCCCAAATGCCTTCACACCAGTATATTAGCATACTTTTTTTATACTGTTACACATGCACTTATCACACAGTATTCCATACATAAGTTAAAACCAGAGTGAGGTGCACATGTACAGTACATAAACAGATGCAAGCGCCATATATGTATGTGATGGACACTTGATACGGTCACATGATATAGTTGTGGTATGTCACAAAATCATGTCATGACCACACATATCAATATTCATTTTATATATCAATATTTTGCTAAGTCTTGCTAAGTGGATGGTGAAGAAGGTGTAGACAGTACAGCCAATTGGTTACTTGCATAGTTGCAATATCAGAAATAGATACTGTATATTTTGTTTATATTGACACTATGTACAAGAACAATATCAATAACGATATCAGTGATAGATGAGGTCGTTATATACATACAATCAGGGGTAAAGTGGCTGAGCGACAGGATAAAAAAAAATGAGTAGCAGCAACGTATGGCGTGTTAGTAGAGAGACATGTGAATAGAGGCACTGCAGAGAGTTGTGATGACTGGTCCTTCCAAACCACGCATGAACAGGGGAATCTATATTCGGAGAGCCTGTTTCTGTCCTACCCTTGACTTTGGTTGCAGGGCATGTGATGTCCATAGCCTCTTCGTCACAAAACTCCCTGATCTTGTCTAAGAGATAGTTTGTCTAGCTTTATCCAGTCCAGGTGGTGCTTGTACAGGCAGACCATCTATGGGAGGTAGGATGTCAGCGTTGCGCAGCAGCTGAAACCTGGTCCCGACAGTCCGGACGCCCCTTGGCGACAACACCAGGCTCCAGAGCATCGAAGCTGTAAAACAGGGAATAACAACAAAATCAGGAGACATTACAACATCACTTCACCTCCCAAGTTTAGATAAGAAAAACCTCATACAATGAAAATGATTTTTTACCTGAAATTCAGTGGCAGCGGCCTGAAGTACGGAGTCAGGTGTTGTTGCCGGTCATAGCTTTCCACCAGCATTGTACCATCCTCCAGTCAAACCAGCTGTGGGCATGTTGACCCCTGTCACAGTGCCGTCCTTCACAACAGCAGTAATCTCAGACAGTGTTCACTCTGGTCTTTCTGAAGCGCTGCTTGATGAGGCCGAAGCACCAGTCAGAGGTAAACTTGGTGTGGCCTGTGATCAGGAAGTGAAGGTCCAGATTTTGGTGGAGCTTGTGCATGGTGACACCAGGTACAATACCAGAGCACAAACTTGTTCTTGTTTTGGCCTATGCAGTTATCACAATTCAGGTCCACATGTGTTTTCCCAACTCCGTAGTTGGTGAAGAAATGGTGCATGTAGTTGATGACTGCGCTGCTGCCTTTGCTTGCTTGGGCCAGATTTCTTTTTGATGACTGTATGACTGGTGGATTAGAGTCAGGCGTTTTCTACTGATTGATGCTGAAAGACAAATTCCAGATATAAATATTTTAGAATTATTATACAATAGATGCGAAGTGGCATTCTGAGAACATCACTACACACAGTTCATACAGGTAATGTTAGCTACTGTAGCTAGCCATCTGACGTCTGCTGGCGAACTTACAGCAAGCTTTAACTAGCAATACAAACCGATTGTCATAGTTAGCTTTATTTAGTTAACCAATAAGTTCAATGTTAGCTGGTTAGCTAGCTAACAGCAACCATTAGCCGGCAATGAAAACAACTTTCTGACAATATTAGAAACGTATAATATCTGAATCTGTAGCTAGATTCTTACCTGTATACATGGATGAACGCTTCACGGCAGACTGCAATCCCTTTTTATAAGACATCCTGTGTGGTTTCCGTTTAGTTTGCACAGCTTATTTGGCCCGTTGTGTTCCACTGATTTCAAAACGTGTTATTTTCAGAGTGAGAGAGAGTCAGCCAGAAATCACAACTTTTTCCCACTGACTTTTGTTGATAGCGCCTGATAAATTCAGGGCAGCAATGCTAGTAGCAACATATTTGCAGTTCTCCATGGCTAACGTTCTATCTTTAAAAAAAACTGCAGTAGAAAGGATTATTTACACATTATGAGCAGCTCATTTTACAAGATGCAACACAGACCACAGACCAATCCAAACTCATCTCTCGGCATGTCCAGCCCACTCATTATCTCTGCCAATCATGGCTAGCGGGAAGGTTGATGTCTTTCTCTGTGGCTAAACCAACTAGGCTCATAATTTAACAATTTTATTTGTATTTACCGATGACATAGTAGTTTGATATTAAAGCACATGAAAGTTCACAATGGCATTTCTGCCAAAAAGAAGCATTTTGAGAAAAATAATTACATTCAAAAGGCTCTCCTGTGAAGTCATGACTTGCGACATATGCCTAGTTTCCTAAATCGGGTCGCATATGTGGGAACTCCTTCAAGAATGTTGGAAAAGTATTCCAGGTGAAGCTGGTTGAGAGACTGTCAAGAGTGTGCAAAGTTGTCATCAAGTGTGGCTACACTTTTTTGGTTACTACATGATTCCATATGTGTTATTTCATAGTTTTGATGTCTTCACTATTATTCTAAAATGTATCAAATCGTAAAAATAAAGAAAAACTCTTGAATGAGTAGGGGGTTCTAAACCTTTTGACCGGTAGTGTATGTTTTGGATGGAACACTTAACAAGGATATCCTCCATTTGAAGCCACTTCTAATAGGCAGAGCTTCAACAAAAATATGTTTTTATCTGTCAATTTCATCCTTTCCTAATTCATTGTTTTCTCAAAATATTTTTCAAATGTGAATGTATGAAAAATGAATTGTTTGTTTTTGCATTTCATAAATGCATCTAATTCTCTATGTCAAATGTCACTGTTACTCACGTCTCTCCATAACAACACTGCTAATATTTTCACCCATGACAGCTTTTTACCCAATCTAATATTAGACATATATGACCTGTATAAATTGTAAAATATATATCTCCTTGGAGAGTAGGAAGAGGGTAGCTGACGCACATACAGTATGACCTAGATACAGTATGGTTAACAAGTCACTGCCAGCATAATATATGGTGTGTTTTCCCAAAACACATCCGAGGCAAGTGCTGAGCACATTGTGGCTTGTGTTATGGTGCAAGAACAGACCAATATATTTAAGTATGGGTAATACAAACCCACACCTTCTTTAACAACCTCCAGTACCTTCGGGAAGTATTCAGACCCCTTTCCTTTTTCCACATTATTCTAAAATGGATTACATAAAACATGTTCCTCATCAATCTGCACACAATACCCTATAATGACAAAGCGTAAACAGGTTTGTAGACATTTTTGCAAATGCAAATATATAAAAAAAAAATTAAATACCTTATTTACGGGCCTCCCGGGTGGCGCAGTGGTTAAGGGCGCTGTACTGCAGCGCTAGCTGCGCCACCAGAGACTCTGGGTTCGCGCCCAGGCTCTGTCGTAACCGGCCGCGACCGGGAGGTCCGTGGGGTGATGCACAATTGGCCTAGCTTTGTCCTGGTTAGGGAGGGTTTGGCCGGTAGGGAAATCCTTGTCTCATCGCGCACCAGCAACTCCTGTGGTGGGCCTGTGGCGGGCAGTGCGAGCTAACCAAGGTTTCCAGGTGCACAGTGTTTCCTCCGACACATTGGTGCGGCTGGCTTCCGGGTTGGATGGCGCTGTGTTAAGAAGCAGTGCGGCTTGGTTGGGTTGTGTATCGGAGGACGCATGACTTTCAACCTTCGCCTCTCCTGAGCCCGTACGGGAGTTGTAGCGATGAGACAAGATAGTAGCTACTAAAACAATTGGATACCACGAAATTGGCGAGAAAAAGGGGTAAAATGCAAAATAAAATAAATAAATAAATAAATACCTTATTTACATAAGTATTCAGACTCTTTGCTATGAGACTCGAAATTGAGCCCAGGTGCATCGTTTCCATTGATCATCCTTGAGATGTTTCTACAACTTGATTGGAGTCCATTTGTGGAAAATCCAACTGATTGGACATTATTTGAAAAGGCACACCTGTCTATAAGGGCTCACAGCTGACAGTGCATGTCAGAGCAAAAACCAAATCGTCTGTAGATCTCTGAGACAGGATTGTGTCGAGGCACAGATCTGGGGAAAGGTACCACAAACTTTCTGCAGCATTGAAGGTCCCCAAGAACACAGTGGCCTCCATCATTCTTAAATGGAAGAAGTTTGGAATCACCAAGACTCTTCCAAGAACTTGCCGCCTAGGCCAAACTGAGCAATCGGGGGTTAAGGGCCTTGGCCAAGAATCCGATGGTCACAGAGTCCCACTTGAGTGGCCCAGCCAGAATGCGGGCTTGAACCCGTTCAAACATCTCTGGAGAGACCTGATAATAGCTGTGCAGTGACATTCTCAATCCGACCTGACAGAGCTTGAGAGGATCTGTAGAGAAGAATAGAGAAGAACTCCCCAAATACAGGTGTGCCAAGCTTGTAGAGAAGACTCGAGGCTGTAATTGCTGCCAAAGGTGCTTCAACAAATTATTGATTAAAGGGTCTGAATACTTATGTAAATGTGGTGGTCCTTCTGTAGCTCAGTTGGTAGAGCATGGCTCTTGTAACGCCAGGGTAGTGGGTTCGATTCCCGCGACCACCCATACGTAGAATGTATGCACACATGACTGTAAGTCGCTTTGGATAAAAGCGTCTGCTAAATGACATATATTATTATTATTATATTTGGGGGGGTTATACATTTGAACATTTTTATTTTATTGTTATGGGGTATTGAGTGTAGATTGATGAGGGGAAAAAACAGTTTTATCACTTTTAGAATATGGCTGTAACTTAACAAAATATGGATAAAGTCAAGGGGTCTGAATACTTACCGAACGCACTGTATTATCTCATGTAAGTATAATATACAATACGAGAAGTATAACGTAGTATAGACTTGCCAAGGAAAACCTTATTTTGGGGTAAAACTCTGGTCTGAATATTTGTACTTTTTCTCTGTTCTTCATGTTCCCTCCATCGACCTCTTCCTCTGTGATTAACATTCATTCTCCATCCCATTCCCAGGCCGCCAGTGCAGTGCAAGTGTAACTAAAGTCTGACGGTAGGTAGGTACTTCCCCTTTCATGTAGTGCCAATTAAGTTTGGCTTTAGGGCCGTATTAAAGTCAAAGTGAAACAAAGTAGATATGGTTTATTTACATGTACTGTACATTTATTGTTTTATAATGTAGCTAATCTCATGACAGTAGATATTAACTCCCTTTAAGTGTAATGTAAGTCTGGCTGTAAATAGGTATAAACGTTTTTATCGTAGCAAAGACGTTTTATGCCTGGTAGAAGTAGCTTTTAGCTTTTGGGTGCATCCTGGGTCCATTTAAATCACCATACAATGCCTGACATTAGGTACGTCTTTCCACGTCCGTTTACCAAACTGCTAACTCGAGTCAAACTGTCAAGGAAAGATGTGTGTTCCTTGTGTTGTCCATGTGAGTCTCCATCGTTCATACTGCTAGTGTTACCAGATTCAATGTAAAGAAAAGCTACTGTGGACGTTCAGTTATTTAAAAGAAAAAAGAAAAGGTTTTGCTTAATGGGGCTTGGATCTGTTTCCTCAGAAGATTAGTTGATAAGATGTGGATTAATATAGTGTTTTCATGTAGCTTTGATCAGTTTAGTTATGGATCACATGAACCGTTTGTGTGAGCCTCTCTCTCTCTTTGTTCTTTTTTTTGGTTGTCTCTCTCCGTCTCCAAGTATGGTATGTTGCATGTTGATTTCCAGGAATAGCACTAGGAGAAAATCCCCAGCATACATGCTACTGGTGTGTCTCGCTATAATAACTCTCTCTCCAGCCCTACATTTCCACAGTAGCAAACATAGAATATCACCGTCTAATGCGTGAACCTACAGTATATTTGTCATCATTAGTATACGTACACTGGTAAAACATGAAATGGCCAATCATTTCAGCATTTAAAGGAACTCCATGTTGGCAAACAATAATGGTTGCAATTAATCCAGTCCAGGACTGTATCGATTCAAATTCATCACGTGAGGAAATGTTTAGACTGGAATGTTGTAAGCTATCGATTGGCTGTAGACCCATTTGAACCTTTGCCATGTGAGGTTCTTTACATAAGTTATTCATTTGTACTTTTAGAATGTGATATAACAGTTCGGTGTGGGATATAATAGTTTCGGGAACACACTCGCAGCCAACACATGCACATGTCGGAACATGAGGGAAGGTCAAAGTTAAACGCGCTACACAATCTACACAGTTCGGATAAGTTGATCGTCCATCTGAGCTTTGGAGTGTGAGCGGGACATTAAAAAAAGGTCAGCTATGGATGGAGCAACAACAGTCCCCTTTACAGCACCCTGCCACTGTTCAATATTTCACCGAGAAGCCTTCCCACTAATGTGCCTCAGCCATCTAGAATTTTAAAAAAGGAATGTTTTTATTTATGGACTAGTGATGTCTAATGTAGAGTAGTCTAGTTGGTCACTGTGGACTGTGACGTTGCCATAGTGAAGTGTTTTTTTCCCAATGCAGCAAGGAGGCAGAAAGAGCCTCATGCCAAGGGGTGTTCTTTGTTGTCTATCTTTGGAGTGAAGACCCATGATTGTTGGAGTTCTACACTCGTACAGACAGTGACTCTCTAATGAGACTATGCCCGATGCCGCCATTAGAGGAGATTAGCTAGCTTTTACACAATTGGCTGAACTGCCACATACTGTAAAAATAATAGCTTGATAACCCAGTGGTGCTCTAATGGTTCAATTCACAGATTGACACCTGCAGACCACACAGCTTCACCCGCTATGGGTCAGTTAGGCATATTGTTAGAGTAGTGTTAACACCACTACCAATGGGGTTTTATATGTCACCTGACTCAACAGCACTCTTCAGCACACCACTGTGTAGTGTCTACTCTCTTTCTGCTCTCTACGGGGGGCGCTCAATGTCTGCATGCCTTGCCCAGTGATATCGACTGAAAGTACAGAGGGAAAAGCTATATGTTTTATGGTGCTTTACGCAGAAACCTTCACGCAGAGTTTGATATAAAAGCAGAAATTCAGTGAGAATACCAGCGGCCATTGTAGTACAATAGATTTGGCTTGGTTTCAATTTAGCAGCGCTATGTGTTTTAACATACAGGAGTAGAGCACTGATTTACCAAATGTTGCTTTTCCCCCTATAAATAATTCTCTGTTGCAGGATGTGGTTCCCAGGAAAGAGGAAGTGAGTTTGAATGTGGGGGGGAAATGTGTTCTGATGTTGGCCATGTGAAGTTGTTGGGACTCCAAAGGGAGTCTTGAGAAATGGTTTGTAACCACGGATTTTGTGTCCATGAGTCTTGGCTCGTATCACTCTCACGTTAGTTGGGAAAATGGACAAATGTATGACTCAGGATGAGACACCGTTTTGTGGGAACAATTTTAAAAAAAAAGACTATTTTACGTCCCTGACAACTTCATTTGGTCGACCGTTTTGGTCAGTGAAACCTGAGCCTTGTGTATTTGCTGTATTTGCTGCTGTGTCTTGGTCTGAAAAGAACTGCTTTGCCTTTGACCAAATGGTTGTCTAAAACACCTGAACATAGGAACCTGGTCAGAGCTGTTGTCTTACTAGGCTATGTTGGGTGCTTTATTCAACTGGTCTGAAGGTTTGAATGTTCTAATCCTAAATACCTATTTAATCAGAACTTTTTTTGTTTTCTCTATTGAAAAGAATAATGAATTGACATAAATCATAACTCGCATTTTCTTGTTCTGTCCCGTCCTGTCTTGTCTCTATGTCTGTCCTCGTCTGTCTTTTGTATGTCTCCTAACGTTTTGATATGATTTACTCACAATTTGATTTATTCTCATTTGATTACTTTCTATGGTGTACTGTTACTAACCTCTATATGCTAACACTCTCAATATATTTTTCAATTATATGCATCCTTCATTCTACACCCAAATAACCATCAATATGTAAATTTACCATGTCCATCTTGTCATCACATGTATAAACATTTCAACTTTTTATTTATTTTTAAACTTGCATTTAATTTAATCCTAAATAACGAATCCAACAACGAAACAAAATAATTGTTGTAAACTATTTCCTTTCATTCAATGTTCTCCTCTAAAGCAACTGGCTATGAGAAATCTCACAGCCTGAACAGCATATCAGGAATGGCTGGGTCAACCTTGCGCCTCACTCCAATTACTAGCCCACCCTTTGAAACCTATGAGGCCCCAGGACCATTACGCCGCTGCCGTTCCCCCATCCCCTCCATTTTGTAGCAGAAAGGAGGTTCAGGACAAAACAAAATGATGGATAAGGACAGAATGCATTCATGCTGCCACTAGGGTTGTGTACAATGCAAAACAAATAGCAATAACGATAATGATTTTGAACGTAGAAAGATTCTGACCACTTGTCTTGTAAAAACATGGTTTAAGATGCATGCGTCAGGTAGCTGATGGGGTCAAATGAAGATTTAGTGGTAATGTTTTATTTTACAGCCCAGTTTAAGCTGGTATTTACCTGGTATTTACATGGTATTAAGTTAACTAAGAAACTATGTGGCAACAAATGTTATTTACAGTGAAGAGGCGACTCCGGGATGTTGGCAGAGTTGCAAAGAAAAAGCCATATCTCAGACTGGCCAATAAAAAGAAAAGATTTAGATGGGCAAAAGACACTGGAAAGAGGAATTCTGCCTAGAAGGTCAGCATCCCGGAGTCCCCTCTTCATTGTTGACGTTGAGGCTGGTGTTTTGCGGGTACTATTTAATGAAGCTGCCAGTTGAGGACTTGTGAGGTGTCTGTTTCTCAAACTACAGTTACATATTCAATTGCAGAATATGTTTGTAGATTAACATACTGCCATTTCTGTGCTTTCTTGACCAAACAACCGAAGCTAATACTGTCCAGAAAAAAAGTGAAGAAATTAAACGTCTCCAATTCATGTAGCCAAAGGGAAAACTTTTTTTTTTTGTAGATATGGTCAGTCTTAAGTAGGTTTCTACTTAATTTGTCACATGTAAATATCAATATACGTATGTATAGAAACCTTTTTTTGGTATTCATCACATGCTCCTTAAAAAAAATAATGTAAATAAATATAGGCTCAAAATGAAGAACTATACATAATCACCAGGCACTTTCAGTTAATAGCTTCTAACACATTTAAAGGGATACTTCAGGACGATGGCAATGAGGCCCTTTATCTACTTCCCCAGAGTTGGATGAACTCCTGGATACCATTTTTATGTTTCCATGTTCAGTAGAGGAGCTTGGTGGGAGGAGCTATAGGAGGAAGGGCTCATTGTAATTGCTGGAATGGAATACATCAAATTGTATCAAACACATCAACCATATGGAAACCACATGTTTGACTCTGGTCCATTTATTCCATTCCAGCCATTACAATGAGCCCATCCTCCTATAGCTCCTCCCACCAAGCTCCTCTGGTGTCCAGTATGAAGGACGTCAGCGGTAGTTATTCGAGCCAATGCTAAGTAGCATTAGCGCAATGACTGGAGTTCATCTGACTATGGGGGAATTAGATAAAGGGCATCATTGCCAAAATCCCAAAGTACCCCTTTGAGCAACGTCAAAATAACACTCTCATAGCGAAACGATACAACTGCAACTTAAGTCCTGTCCTAGCAGGTCACGAAAGATTATGACAATAACTATCGACAATTGTCACGGCTAAGACGAAATGTTGAATTCATATTTGAACATCACACTCGATGGTTAAGACACTGGTGTTTGTTATACACTGTCATGAACTGTTGTGTAAAGGTCATTGCTTCTACTGTAGTGTTGCTCAACACTGTAGCGTTGAGTAAAATAGTTGATATAAGTAGTTAGAATAAGAAGATACATCCATGTTAGTGAGTGATAGGAAGGGCGGGTGAATGGAGAGAATGGAAATAAGTAAATATATAGTACTAGAATATTCAAATATTTGTTCAAATACTGTGAATTATACAAAATGATGTATAAAATAAGCCGGATTGACTAGTATACTGTATGTATTAGGTATCACTAATGGAAACACTTACCAACATGCATTATTACTTTACAAGTTGCATGTGCAGATTATACATAAACACACACCACTTTACAATACATGAAATATATATATTATCGTAAAAAGCATAACAGGGACGTAAATATTTGACATTTATTCCAACCCACTGAAGGCTC
Organism: Oncorhynchus keta; assembly: GCF_023373465.1. Lineage (NCBI taxonomy): Eukaryota > Metazoa > Chordata > Actinopteri > Salmoniformes > Salmonidae > Oncorhynchus > Oncorhynchus keta. Next base: position 8,660,916 of record NC_068423.1, read on the forward strand.
AACCATCGGGATCAATATTTCTAACAGTAGGATGTTTAGTTTTTATAAATATCTGTTTCACCTTTTACTTTTGATAATCATTTTGTACTTTTTCATTATTATTTCGTCTTGTTTCTTGAAAATCAAAAAAAAGAAAGAAATGAAAAGGAATAGAAAAATTAAATGAAACAATTTATTCCACCTCTCAAAAGTAATTAAATAGAGGGGATGAGACTGGTCCTCAAATGGGATGCAGTGAAGAAGAACAATCTAGCTAGAATACAGTCAATATATATTTTTTATGATCTTTATTAAGTACAACAGATTGTCTTCAATTTCCACAACCAGTCTTCCCTCTTGGATTGCCATCTTCGTATATAATAATGAATATATATTAACATGTCATATGAAAAGAGAATCACTCATGCTCATATATGCAATATTAAATGCAATATAACATTAATGTGGGAAACATACTGAGCACATACACATACTTATGCAAATCTATTTTTAATCTTCAAAGAGTGCACAGACTTAATAGGCAATCTACCTGTCTAATTGGGGCGGCAGGTAGCCTAGTGGTTAGAGCGTCGGGCCACTTACTGAAAGGTTGCTAGATCGAATCCCCGAGCTGACAAGGTAAAAAAAAACTCTGTCGTTCTGCCCCTGAACAAGACTCTTCCTAGGCCATCATTGTAAATAATAATTTGTTCTTAACTGACTTGCCTGGTTAAATAAAAAATTGTTCACAATCTAAATGTACTTACTGTATAAGAATGACATGAGCCATTTGTCTTGTTCAAGTTGGTCTTGTCTTGATGGTCTTATAGATTTTGATGTTGTTGTAGATGTTCTTTTTTATTTTTTTAAGCTGAGATAATTTTGTATTTCTTGTATTGGTCGCGTGTATTCATTGTAAGAAATTGATTTTCTGTACCCGTCCATATTTAAACAAATATTTGTCCTCAAAAGGTCTCACCACTACCTTCAGATCCATATCATCGTAAGTACCTACATTCCATAACATAACACAAAGGAAATATGACAGACAAATTTGTGAAAAGCAGAAAGAGAAAAAAAACGAAAAAGCCGAATCCCAACTTGAGATCTGCGCATGTCACTCGAGTTCTCACACAAATGTCCTATTTTCTATCAACGCATGATTTACGTGATTAGCGCAAGTTGTGCACGCAGATCGCATGTTTGGAATCGGCCCTATGGGATTCAATCAAGATTTGAATCTTGACTGAGCCATATTCTGCCTATCAGTACATCCTGCCTACCAGTACTTATTATGGACCGACATATATTATTGACCGACTGTCAAAGTTGTCGTAGTCTGCCCTCACTATTCTTTGTCTAGCAGCTTATTGTATGACTCTGAAAAGCATTTATTTTTTCCTGTAAATCCAAGAGCTTCCCTACATTTGAGTTTCCAGAATCCTGATGTAAGGCCATATCCCAATTTGAGATATGCATGTGCCTTTTTTAAAGCAAAGCCTCCATTGATGTCAGTGATTGATGTAAGTTAACATTTGCATTGCACATGCATATCTTAGGTTAGGATGTGTCCATATTTCTGCACACCTGCACATTGTCCATAGAGGAAAACATGTAGAATATGTATCATTACTGCAGCAGGTGCTATTCAAATAATATTTGAATGCAATTGCTGTGCTAATTTGAAGGAAACACAGCTGTTATGTAAATTAAGCAATTAAAGAAAATGCCCACCCATTTCTCTTCATTGGAATGTTTTCATTCTACGATGACTGATTGTCTATAGTTTATGATCAATGGTGGTTAGAACTTTTTTTTGTGTCATTTGCATAGTCACATAGTTCGATTTACTCCAATAAACATTCTCCATTTGTAAACATACCACCTGTTCATAATTGTACCTGAAATATAAGAATGTATAAACTTTGTTTCTGTAGAGAATGAAGGCTGGTATCATATTGCTGTGCTCAATACAACACACTTAGAACAGACCGACAAAATGTTGAAAGGGCCTCTATGAGGCTTCTATAGGCTGCAATGTCAATCTAGGAACACATACAAGCTAGCTAGATTTACCTAGCTACACCTGCAAAGCAATGCTTGTCAATGAAATGGTGAATATTGAATAAGCACATAACTGTATCTACACGTGAATATATATTAAAGTCACCTGAAATTCATTTTTCGATGTATACTTTGTCTGTGGGGAAGAGGCAAGCTTGGATGTGATTTGCCAAATTGGATTTAGCCTGATCCAGATGGTTATTTTAATAGTTTATTACTAATGCTATAAACCCCATGTGTCTGTGAATATGCTAAGAGGGGAATTGTACAACATTCTCAGTTTCATTTCCATAACTGTTAATCATTATGTCGTATTTAAACTGTCATGTTTATGTGGGTTATTTGAATTCATGTAAAAAAAAAGCAACATATGCAACTCAGCTGAAATGATCTTAAACATTCAGTAAAATAGTTTACTTATGCTGGATGTATGCTATACATGGTCATATCTGCTTCTTTATGTACAGTTGAAGTCTGAAGTTTACACACACTTAGGTTGGAGTCCTTAAAACCTGTTTTTCAACCACTCCACACATTTCTTGTTAACAAACTATAGTTTTGGCAAGTCGGTTAGGACATCTACTTTGTGCGTGACACAAGTAATTTTTCCAACAATTGTTTACAGACAGATTATTTCACTTATAATTCACTGTATCACAATTCCAGTGGGCCAGAAGTTTACATACACTAAGTTGACTGTGCCTTTAAACAGCTTGGAAAATTCCAGAAAATGATGTTATGGCTTTAGAAGCTTCTGGTAAGCTAATTGACATCATTTGAGTCAATTGGAGGTGTACCTGTGGATGTATTTCAAGGCTGACCTTCAAACTCAGTGCTTGAATTGTTTGACATCATGGGAAAATCAAAAGAAATCAGCCAAGACCTCGGGAAAAAAATTGTAGACCTCCACAAGTCTGGTTCATCATTTGGAGCAATTTTCAAACGCCTGAAGGTACCACGTTCATCTCTACAAACAATAGTACACAAGTACAAACACCATGGGACCATGCTGCTATCATACCGCTCAGGAAGGAGACTCGTTCTGTCTCCTAGAGATTAACGTACTTTGGTGCGAAAAGTGCAAATAAATCCCAGAACAACAGCAAAGGACCTTGTGAAGATGCTGGAGGAAACAGGTATTAAAGTATGTATATCCACAGTAAAACGAGTCCTATAGTGACATAACCTGAAAGGCCGCTCAGCAAGGAAGAAGCCACTGCTCCAAAACCTCCATAAAAAAGCCAGACTACGGTTTGCAACCGCACATGGGGATAAAGATTGTACATTTGGAGCAATATCCTCTGGTCTGATGAAACAAAAATAGAACTGTGTGGCCATAATGACCATCGTTATGTTTGGAGGAAAAAGGCGGGGACTTGCAAGCCCGAAGAACACCATCCCAACCGTGAAGCACAGGGGTGGCAGAATCATGTTGTGGGGGTGGCAGAATAATGTTGTGGGGGTGGCAGCATCATGTTGTGGGGGTGATTTGCTGCAGGGGGGACTGGTGCACTTCACAAAATAGATCATGAGGAAGGAAAATTACGTGGATATATTGAAGCAACATCTGAAGACATCAGTCAGGAAGATAAAGCTTGGTCGCAAATGGGTCTTCCAAATGGTCAATGACTCCCAAGCATACTTCCAAAGTTATGGCAAAATAGCTTATGGACAACAAAGTCAAGGTATTGGAGTGGCCATCACAAAGCCCTGACCTCAATCTATAGAAAAATGTGGGCAGAACTGAAAAAGCTTGTGCGAGCAAGGAGCCCTACAAAGCTGATTCAGTTACACCAGCTCTGTCAGGAGGAATGGGCCAAAATTCACCCAACTTATAGTGGGAAGCTTGTGGAAGGCTACCCAAAACGTTTGACCCAAGTTAAACATTTTAAAGGCAATGCTACCAAATACTAATTAAGTGTATGTAAACTTCTGACCCACTGGGAATGTGATGAAAGAAATAAAAGCTGAAAGAAATCATTCTCTACTATTATTCTGACATTTCACATTCTTAAAATAAAGTGGTGATCCTAACTGATCTAAGACAGGGAATTGTCACTAGGATTAAAATGTCAGGAATTGTGAAAAACGGAGTTTAAATGTATTTGGCTAAGGTGTATGTAAACTTCTGACTTCAACTGTACATAGGAATGTAATATTTGAGAACTATACACACTTTGACACAAGGTAACTGTATGGTCAGTGATGAAAGACATGTACTGTGAAGGTAAAGCTTAAAACGGAAATAATACACTGAACAAAAATATAAACGCAACATGTAAAGTGTTGGTCCCATGTTTCATGAGCTGAAATAAAAGATCCCTGAAATGTTCCTTCCATATGCACAAAAAGCTTATTTCTCTCAAATGTTGTGCACAAATTTGTTTCCATTCCTGTTAGTGAGCATTTCATCCTTTGTCAAGATAATCCTGCCAGCTGATTAAATAGCATGATCATTACACAGGTGCACCTTGAGCAGGGGACAATAAAAGGCCACTCTAAAATGTGCGGTTTTGTACAATGCCACAGATGTTTCGAGTTTTGAGGGAGCACGCAATTGGCATGAATGTCCACCAGAGCTGTTTCCAGAGAATTGAATGTTAATTCTCTACCATAAGCTGCCTCCAACATCGTTTTAGAAAATGATTTCCAACCCGGCCTCACAACCGCAGACCACGTGTAACCATGCCAGACCTCCACATCCAGCTTCTTCACCTGCAAGATCCTCAGAGGGGACAGGGTGCTGAGTAGTATTTCTGTCTGTAATAAAGCCCTTTTGTGGGAAAAAAAAAACTCATTCTGATTGGCTGGGCCTGACTCCCGAGTGGGTGTGCCTGGCTCCCAAGTGGGTTGGCCTATGTCCTCCCAAGCCCACCCATGGCTGCGCCCCTGCCCAGTCATGTAAAATCCATATATTAGGGCCTAATGAATTTATTTAAGTTGACTGATTTCCTTAAATGAACTGTATCTCAGCAAAATCTGTGAAATTGTTGCATGTTGTATTTATACTTTTTGTTCAGTATATAAAGTTCCCACATTTTTTGGGGGAGTTTCCCTTTGATGGTAACATGTTACCTTTATAGCAGGGTAGTTCTTGAATTGCGGTGGCATTTGGGCATGGCATTTTGGATTATTATATATTTTTTTAAATGTATTTTGGTATTTCCCATTCTAAATCAACTACTATGGCAGCTTAATGACCACAAATATTTGTACCATTATGAATACACTGTGCCAGCAACAGGAGTAGTAAAACCAATGATGTTGATTGATTGATTAACACCAATTACACATTTTAGATCATTTAGGATGTTCTTAAATGAAAGCCACAGATGCTCAAATCTAAGGTCAGTAACCCTTTACATTTTTTAAACTAAAGTGATTTGATCAATTAATTTTTGTTCACAATGTAATTTCCCTTCATTTTAATTGACTAACACAAATGACACTTTTTACACCAAATTATCAATGGAATCCTAAAATATATGACACTAAATCACACTGTGATTAGCTAGTCATTTTCTTCGACAGAGACCCTCCTGCAATAACAGTTTGCCACTGGAGGAAATGCTCAAGGTCATTGTATATCTTTAAAATTACGGATTTTCAAGGGCAGTAAACACTACTTCCATAGCATTTATGGAAACACACACAAAATAGGGATTTAATAGCCTTTGATTTTCTATCTATACAATATCTTAAATACTTTTGGATGCTTTCTAGCATTCAAAACAATAGATAGATATGGCTGAATCACAAAAACATGTTACTACAACTTTACAACTTTAAACATGTTACTACAATCCATTGCTTGGATAAGCCATTTTTCTTGACATAAGTACTTTAACAATGCATAAACATAACATTTTGCAGTATAAAGGACTTGCATTATGTTTTATCATTGATAATCAGTTAAATTTGAACAAAAACATGTATGATGTGTTCCTATTTGTAATTTGAAAGTGTTTTTCATGTTTGAAATAGCAAGGGACTTAATTGCCACCGCAATTCAAGAATGACCCAGCAAGTTTTTCAATCCCTATAAAAATAGATATGGTGATAAAGGGCATCCTTGTCTTACACCTCTCGATGATGTACTCTTTTTTAAAAATACATAATTTATTGACTTGATTTTATACTTAATGATTATCTCTTTTAGTTTTGGCCTCATTTCTTCGCTCACTTTAATTCCAATCAGCTTTTCGCTTATGAATTTCAGGATATATAAACACCTACAGTAGATGATTTATGAGTTGACATGCCTCCTCAAACTGTGCTGTTATGTTTGAAACCTGCTAGTAGTTTATGAAAAATGCAGGAGCCAACAGACCCAATAGAATAATCATAAATTGTGAATGTAGCAGCGTGTTGAATTAGTAAAAAGGATGACATCATTCAGTTTTATGAATATAAACTAAACAAAAATAACATCAATGAATAGCAGGATATTTATGTGGATACTTGCACGTTTTCCTGGAGAAAACTTTAACCAGCTATTTTTCAGTCGACATTGACAGATGAAGAGAGATGGAATGAAGATCAGTTTGAGAAGAGACATTCTAAGTGTGAGAGAATGTTGTGTAATTTGTGGTGAGACTATATAAGAATTTCTTAACACATCCATATGCAATGCATTATGCTCTTATGAGAAACACAAACATATTTGAAATAACAGGTAATGCCACAACATTACCAGTTGCTACCACACATGTATTTATACTTACTTTATTCATGTTAATTTACTAGATTCCCAAGGTATTATGCAGGGCTTATAAAGATGATATGAAGTTCTAATATAGTGTTGAGTCTACTCTGATGTACAGTGCCTGTCCTGTTGACATAAGATTGTGTTAGTGTAGTTTTCTTCATTAATATGATATGTGTATGTGTGTCTGTCTGTCTTGTCTGTGTCTGTCTTGAAAGTGTTGTGCCATTTGTGTCTCACACACACACACACACACACACACACACACACACACACACACACACACACACACACACACACACACACACACACACACACACACACACACACACACACACAAACAAACAAACAAACAAACAAACAAACAAACAAACAAACAAACAAACAAACAAACAAACAAACAAATACATACAGTACAAACAAACACATACAATTCTACAATACCCCTCCCCCTCACACACACACACACTAACACACACAAGATGTCATGTTGGTCAATATTTTTTTTCAACAAAAAAAAAGGTATATAATGCAAAGTGAAGATTGAATGTGTGTACAGTAGTTTGACTGGAGAGTGGATTGGTTGGTTGGTTGGGTGATGGTGTCATTGGATGTAACGTGTGACTGCAAATAAATCTGTCACCTGTAGTAGTTGCAGGTGAAGGTACATCGTTAATGTAGAGAAATGCCCCCAATGTGTGTAAAATGTCCTTGATGTCTATAGAATTGTAATTTATAGTACAATATATGTCCATTTTACTCTCACATGCACAGTAAACCTGCAGCATCCAGGTAAAGCAGATCCCACATCATTTCATATTGTCAATTATGTATAAGTTACATTTAATATGACCTAGGAATATATGTAATACTATGTTGATATACATTTAGGTAAATGAGTAACAGTTGGGGGCCTTATTTGTCCTTTTATACTCAGAAATACATTAATAAACTACTGTATTGGTAGCATGCTAATTTCTAATGCTACGACTGCCAAATGTAAAACCTTTCTTCATTGTAATCCTATTCAATCTTAAAGTGTACAAAATTAACAGCTGCTTATTCTTGTCTTTGCAGTGTTAAGTTTCTAGCAATTTCTCTGACGAAGACATACTGAGTCAGTTAATCAGAAATGAGCGGAGGGAGCCACTTTAACCAAGACGTGTGACACGGATGGACAGTTAAAAGGCATATCTTTGGCGTGACGAGAGAGAGAGAGAGACCAGAGGGAGATCAAGATAAACACGAGGTTGGATCTTTACGTTGTTACCAAAGCAGCCTCTTGGAAACTCCGGCCACACTTTTGAAGACTGTCTGACAGATCACATTGACGACTGACTGAGCATTGCACTGACACACTCGGAGAGAAAAGGACTCCTACTGCAACATTCCAGAAGACATTATATTGTGACGCTCAACCATCTCACAGTACAGTGACCAATAACCGACTGCAGTGCTGATCTACTGAGAAACTTAGAGAATCAATTAATTATCACTCACCTATAAACGAGCGACCAGGTCTAACTAACTATGTAGCATCTCTGCTAACACTGTAGCATTTGTTAGCTGGGAAAATAACATCATGACCTTATCCATTGACAGTTTTGAACAGAGCGATGCGGAAAGACGCACTAAATGAAAACTTGACATGCCGTTTTCCTCTTGTGTTATTTCCTTTTTACAAGAAACTATTGTACATGAGAGACAAAGACAAGTCGCCCTCGAACTGTTCTTTTTGTTTTTGGGACTAAAATGTGCGAGAGCAACTGAATCCGTTGCAGGTTAAATGAACCAGAGAACTGAATTTGGACGTTTGATAATATATCTGTTCTCCCACCTCATGAAGGTGTTCATGACATGTAGTTTACGTCTCCCATGAATTTCCATCCAATCTGGAAAGACGATGCCAGGCCCTCAACATAGTGTACTGCGTCCATGTGATAGAAGTACTACGTACATATGATAGAAGTACATAGATGACCATACCAAAATGGATGTAGCATCAACAGAGGACCAATTAGTACTCTATCCCCCCCCCCCCTGCAAAATAATTATTGCTGAACAAGACTCTCTCTGTCTCTCACGTACTGACTTTGAAATCCACGTGGCATACTGTACCAAAGGTCCTATGCATGCACTCGCTGTATGACTTGCCTATAAAGTAACAACAGTATGGGCTGCTATGGGATGAACATTCCATATATCTAGTGCAAAGCTTTGAACTGCCCTTGACACCTTCATTATCGCCTCGCTTTGGTACAAACGTGCAAGCTGGAAATGCCACTCGCGCGTGTGTGTATATAACAGAGGTAATTCCTGAGTATATTTTAAAACATATTTAATTGAATTATATTTATTACAATTACATTCCTCTTGAACAAACAAAAAAATACTTCATGAACGTATGCGTATGACAGACACTGGTATCGGTCACTATAAATTGACTAATTTACCTGCTGCTCAAATCAATCATGAGTAGAGCACAGACTGACTAAAGGTCAAGTCCCATGCACAGACCTGCCAACAGGAGGAATAAGGTTCTAACTTAAATACAGCACAGAGGAGGCCTCCATAATAAGGATACCTTGAAGTCACATCAAAGTGTATCAGGTGGGGGAAAAAGTCCTCTGCTGTGGTTTTTACAAGGAACTAAACATGCACATAATACTATTATTATTATATCAGATGCATATATACTGCCAATGAGGAACATACGTCCCCTTATGCTTATACTGCCCCCCTCCCCAGACGCATATACTTCCCTCATCTCTCTCTTGTTTCCCTTGCTGCCAAGCAATGACCAATGACTGCTTCAGGGTTAAGTCAAGCCTCCAACAAGATAGCGATGCCCTCCAAATGAGACCATTAGTAAAGTAAAACGGAGGAGAAATGGACCAAGGACGTGTACAAAGAGAACAAATCTATATTTTGATAAACAAATCAGCTATCCATGGCTTCAGACGGAGAAGGAGCACCAACTGAAAACAGGGTCAAAATGCCATTGGGAAAAGCAGTTGCAAACGTCTGTGAATATCATGAAAACCTATATCGGAACTGGTTTGGCAAAAAAAGGAAGAGAAAAGTAGAGGAATAATAATATATGAGAATTACGTTTTTGGAATGTTGGTGTGGTGGTTTGACATGAGCGACTGTGTTTCAACAATAAAGAGAATAATGGAGAGAGTCACATGAGTGAGAGAAAGCTATGGGGGCGGCCCGGAGTGGGGACTGCCCGGAGTGGATGGGGCCCGGAGTGGAGAAGGCCCGGAGTGGGTGGGGCCCGGAGTAGGGACGGCCCGAAGCGGGTGGGGCCCAGAGTGGGGACGGCCCGGAGTAAGGGGACGCTGTACTAAACAATGAAGAAGGAAAAAAAAGAAAATGCATTTTTGTAACTTTGTTTACCAGCATGACTACCCTGCATGACTGTCTTTTCTGCAAGCCCTTTGTTGAAGACAAGGGTCCTAGAGATACAACAAAAAAACACATATATAAAAGAATTATTTAAAAAATGTTATATGCAATTAATATATATGAAAAAAAAGATTATAATGAAAGAGAAGAGCTATATTTTGTTTTGAAAAAGTAAAAAATGTGAAAATTGAAACATGTATGTTTGCAAAATACACACTGAACTATGTTTTGTTAGATGAAATCTCTCTGCTACTACTGCCCCACATTCATTCATTCAATTTTATTGACCTCTGCAGTACTGTCGGCTTTTATTAAGCCGTACTTAAGTGTTTGTTGCTTCTTGTTTCATTTTTGTTTTTCATTCTCTAGCCAGTTATAATTATATCTAAAATGAGCAGTTAAGGGTTAATTTCACTCTTCATTTTTGAGAAGTGATCTTAGTCCTTTTCATCGATTCAAAAACTCAATGTTTCCCTTCCTTGAATCATTTTCACCACCACTGTAGCAGCCATTTTAAATCGATAGCGCTCCATACTGTATGTTTGAAGGGTGTATACATTACAAATATTCAATGTTTGCTTTTATTTGTTGTTGAGAATAATAGACAATTTGTCATATGATTGTAGCAGGGCAAATTGATACCATGGATGGTTACCTTCTATGCCCGTTTGGATAAGTTTGTAACCGTTTGCTTTTGGAAGTGGCTGGGTGGTTATGTTCTGGGGAAGGCAGTCTTCTTCCATCAGTCCTCAGGGGAGAGACGGTGAAAAGGGGTTTAGGCCGGGATTTAATCTGATCAGCGGTAGATCCGTGTTATAGTGCGCTTGAGATTTAAAGGTCATTTCCAATTGAGCCGTGAACACGGTCTCCGCGAACGTGGGAACGTTGCCTTTAAAAGGTGCATAGCTGACAAAGTGCGATTGGATTGAATCGCAGACTTTGGCCCGGGGTTCAAACGAATGCAGATGAATGACCTGTGCACTGCGATTGATTTTTTAAAGGCGATTTAAACTGTTTGAGTCGACATCTGTGTCTTTTGAAGTCAATTGCTGTGCTGGATTGAATCCAGGGCCTTAGTTAGTTATCCAATAAAGTGCAATATCTGTTCATGAGAGAGAGAGGTCGGTCAAGAGAGATTTGTTACTAGTCGAGAGATTTCAGGTTTGCATGAAACAAACTGCCATTCCAAAGTTGTGTCTGTTTTAAAAGAGACTCAGGTGTGTCGGTGGTTGGTGTGGATTTAGGTGGTTTGCTATTTTCCGTATATAATAAATTCTAGTATATAGATAAAATTACGTGAACACCTTACAGTGACGTGAAACGCATGCATTGTGACTTGATTGTCGATCTCCCGAGGGAACGCGGTCTCGCCATATCCCAAGCTCCTTTGTTGTGTGTCATGAAACCAGTCCTGATGTTATGAACACTGTGCCGTGTCGTAGAGCAGCAACGTCTTCCTCGGAGAGACAACTGAACACTACACACACTCTCAGTGTCAGCATGGGTGTGTAGAGGTAGCTTGTCCTTGTTGTTAGGTGGTCAGGTCTTGCATTCGTTCGTCATCCATTCGAGAACCATCCAGCTGATAGTCGTCGACGGGCAGCAGCTCACGGTAGCATTACGTAATGTTATAACACGCTTCATACACGTTATAACATGTTATATCACACTTCATACAAAGACCCAGAGCTTCCAAACTGATGTCATTGAAGTACTTTAAAATGGAGGGGTGAGATTGAAAGAACCAGTGGCCACTACTGTGAAAGTTGGGTAGGTGTAGAAATGTGTATTTCACTAGAGTTCCCCACTGTTGAACAGGTTGGGTGAATGTTGGTTTTCCAGACACTATCTTTAATAACAGTGGCTTTCTCTTGAGGGTGTAAGCCCTGGCAGGTCCAGGATCAGCCCAGGCAGCTGTAAAAAAAAAGAAGAAGGTATCTCTGTCCATCCCTAATCATGCATTCTAATTGGACTATCACCACTAGACTAGACTTAAATTAATGAACTACGGAGGCTACTCACTTATTTAGTTCAATCTATGTTAGTTTTTGCAGGGTCTACAATGTTGTCCACTTTCCCGCGAAAATTAGTCCGTAATATTTTTCTTCTTCCTCAATGTGTTTTGTTCACTTTTTCCTTTCAAACTATGATTTCAGGATTTTTTTAGAAGGCATTAAGCCACTTAGGCTTTGGGGGTCGCGAACTGTAGTGTTGATAAATATTCCAGGGGTAAACTTCCAGTAACCACGGTTCGTGAACTGAACACACTCGCAAATTCCCAAGAATTTTAGATATTTTTGGGGTGGTTATGTTATAATATAGCACAGTATTGTTAATACGTTCTCTGTTATTGACTGATGAGTATTACATTCCTTTTTTATTATTATTATATATATAAAAAAAATACATGTGACTGCCCACTTCAGGCTAAAAACAAGATGTCTTTTTTTCCTTCTCGTTTTCTATTGCACAATACTGCTATTTGATTTAACAATGTTGAACACAATGGGTTACAGTGTTAAGAGTGCTAAGTCTGTTTTATGTTCCATTTACAAAATGCCTTTTTAAAAATATATAACCAAGGGATATGCGTAGATATGGACTTCATAACCAATCCTCAGCAACAGCTACTGTAGATGACACATTATGTGAGATTCACCCACACCTGCAACGAGTTAAGTGACTTGAACATATCCACTCGTGGTATTTATGAAGTCCTTATTTACCCTCACCGATCCCTTTTGTATACCTGGATGATCTACTTATGTATTTCATGTACTATCAACCATTTTTTTGTGTGATAGAAACCAGAGACAACTATGCGGTTTAACTACGTGTATGGGTATACTATGGGTATGGATAAATACATTGCCAAGCTAGTTTAGAGTTGTAAGTTGTCCCTAAGAAAACAAACAACTAACTCTTACCCTAATGCAGTTGTATTACCTCAACACATAGTATAATGACAGACAGAGAAACATAGATATACCTATTGAACCTACTGTATCATACCCATATGGATATATACAGACACAACTTAAAGGCAAATACAGTAACACTTTATAATAACTCACGAACAAGCCATTAGAAATGATGATACATGTTACTGAAATGCTTGCAAATAAAACAAAATGTAAAAAACGTGTTTATTAATAGTATGTATACTACTTACATAGTTGAATGCGTATACTTGAAAGTTGTTATTAAGGGTTCACCACAAACTCATTAAAGACATATTATTACCTGTGGACCCTCAGTTCACGCATGGCCTTGAGTTGAAATATTGACAGACATATGTAAACCTAGTCATCAGCATTCCAAAGACAAAATGTATCTCATTTTTTCACAACACTTTGTAAAAACAGACTTAGGGGTTATTGTTTGTTGCCATGGTAGGAGAATGACTAGGAGAAAAGAAGTGGTTACTGGAACACATGGTTGAGACTAATGCTGTATTTTATTTTTGAAATGTTGGAAACACAAAAGTATTATTCATCAAGAAACTGTATAAAGTATATTTATTTCGATGGAATGTTCACGATCTATCTTTTTATATTTTGAAGAATAAAAATAGAAACATATCAATAAAGGATCATAATTGCACATCATTTCGACTATTGAGACTTACAATGTATGAATGTCAAAGCGATCTAATGTGAACAGAAATCTCCTTAGCAGCTTGAACGAATAAATGATTAAAGTCATGAACTGCTTTTTCAAAGACACTCAATTGCTTCAAATCATTGAAATGAACTTCAAATAAATGAAAAATATTTCAAATCAATAGTGTTGTTTGCATTATGTCTGCGTCAACACTTTAATATTGTATCGATCATCATAACTACAACGCTTTCAGAAAATATTCACACCCCTTGACTTTTCCACATTTTGTTCTTTTACAGCCTGAATTTAAAATGAATTAAATTGAGTTTTATTTGTCACGGGCCTACACACAATACCCCATAATGTCCAAGTGGAATTGTTTTTCAAGATGTTTACAAATGAATTAAAAATGAAAATCTGAAATGTCTTGAGTCAATAAGTATTCAACCCTTTAGTTATGGCAAGTCTAAATAAAAATGTGCTTAACAAGTCAGACAATAGGTTGCATGGACACACTCTGTGACCAATAATAGTGTTAAATATGATTTTTGAACTACCTCATCTTTGTGTCCCTCACGTACAATTATTTGTAAGGTCCCTCAGTCGAGCAATGAATTTCAAAGCACCGATTCAACCACAAAGACCAGTAAGGTTTTCCAATGCTTTGCAAAAGGCAGCTATTGGTATATGGGTAAAAAAAAAAGCAGACATTGAATATCCCTTTGAGATTGGTGAAGTTGTTAATTCAACTTTGGATGATGTATCAATACACCCAGTCACAACAAAGACACAGGCGTCCTTCCTAACTCAGTTGCTGAAGAGAAAGGAAACCGCTCTGGGATTTCATCACGAGGCCAATGGTGATTTTAAATCAGTTACAGAGTTTAATGTGCGTGATAGGAGAACACTGAGGATGGAGCAACAACATATTAGTTACTCCACAATACTAACCTAAATGATAGAGTGAAAATAAGGAAGCCTGTACAGAATACAGATATTACAAAACATGCATCCTGTTTGAAACAAGGCACTAAAGTAATACTGCAAAGAATATGGCAAAGCAATTCACTTTTTGTCCTGAATACAAAGTGTTATGTTTGTGGCAAATCCAATACAACACAGTTTGAGTGACACTTTCCATATTTTCAAGCATAGTGGTGGCTGCATCATGTTATGGGTATGCTTGTAATCATTAAGGAATGAGGAGTTTTTCAGGATAAAAAAATAACTGGAATGAAGCTCAGCACAGGAAAAATCCTGGTTCAGTCTACTTTTCACCAGACACTGGGAGATGAATTCACCTTCTACACCGGAGTCGCTTACCAAAAATACACGGAATGTCCCGGAATGGCTGAGGTACAGTTTTGACTTAAATCTATTGTACTTGAAAATCTATGACAAGACCCGAAAATGGTTGTTTAGTAATGACCAACAACCAATTTGACCAACAACCAACTTGAAGAAGTATTGACTCAGGGGTGTGAATGCTTACAGTGCATTCTGAAAGTATTCAGACCCCTTGACTTTTTACACATTTTGATACGTTACGTTTGATACGTTTTTAGAAATGTTTGCAAAATTATGAAAAATAAAAAAATGAAATATTACATTTACATAAGTATTCAGATCCTTTACTCAGTACTTTATTGAAGCACCTTTGGCAGCGATTACAGCCTAGAGTCTTCTTCGGTAGGACACTACAAGCTTGGAATACCAATATTTGAGGAGTTTCTCCCATTCTTCTCTACAAATCCTCTCAAGCTCTGTCAGGTTGAATGGGCAGTGTCGCTGTACAGCTAATTTCAGGTCTCTCAAGAGATGTTCCATCGGGTTCAAGTCCGGACTCTGGCTGGGCCACTAAAGGACATTCAGAGACTTGTCCCGAAGTCACTCCTACGTTGTCTTGGCTGTGTACTTAGAGTCGTTGTCCTGTTGGAAAGTGAACCTCCACCCCAGTCTGTGGTCCTGAGCTCTCTGGAGCAGTTAAAAAAAAAATCAAGGATCTCTCTGTACTTTGCTCCGTTCATTTTCCCCTTGATCCTGACTAGTGGCTTCCGTCTGGCCACTTTGCCATAAAGGTCTGATTGGTGTAGTGCTGCAGACATGGTTGTTCTTCTGAAAAGTTCTCCCATCTCCACAGAGGAACTCTGGTGCTCTGTCAGAGTGACAATCGGGTTCTTGCTCACCTCCCCAGATTTCTCAGTTTGGCCAGGCGGTCAGCTCTAGGGAGAGTCTAGGTGGTTCCAAATTTCTTCAATTTAAGAATGATGGAGGCCACTGTGTTCTTGGGGACCTTCAATGCTGCAGAAATGTTTGGTACCCTTCCCCAGATCTGTGCCTTGACACAATCCTGTCTCGGAGCTCCACGAAAAATTCCTTTGACTGCATGGCTTGGTTTTTGCTCTGACATGCACTTTCACCTGTGGGACCTACTATAAATGTGTGTGTCTTTCCAAATCATGTCCAATCAATTGAATTTACCACAGATGGACTCCAATCTAGTTGTAGAAACATTTCAATGATGATCAATGGAAACAAGATGTACCTGAACTAAACTTTGCCTGAGTCCCATGGCAAAGGGTCCACAAAATGTGGAAAAAGTCAAGGGGTCTGAATACTTTCCGGATTACATATTTCTGTGTTTAATTTTTAATACATTTGCAAAGATTTCTAAAATTACGTTTTCACTTCGTCATTATGGGGTATTGGGTGAGATTTTCTTTTAATTCAACCCATTTTTAATTCAGGCTGTAAAACATCCAAAATGTGGAATAAGTCAAGGGGTATGAACACTTTCTGAAGGCACTGTATGATCAGTGTCTGTTTCATTTAAACGTGTGTGTTGCCCATTCCATGAGAAACAGAAACATTTCAAAACATAAATGAGTTTTATGTTGACTTCGTTTTAATGTTGAAGACATGGGGCTGAAGATATTTGTTGATGCACAAAAAAAAAAAAAAAATAGCATGACTTTAACATTATTCATGATAATACACAAAATCTGTAATATCAATTGAAATGTTTGGCACTCATAAGATATAAGAGAAGGTGCTTAAAGTAGATATTTCAGGCCATTTATATTCTTCATACACCAGATAAATGTTTTTTTTGTGACATTGTGTCAAGGGAATGTGTAGGTAGGCCTTTGCCAAATAACACAAAATGGACACGTTCTAAAATCACAGTCCAAAAATCTATACACCAGTGTTAACTGTATAATATCACATGACATTTCATCATAGTGTGGCTCAGAGCCATGTATCTCTATATATAACTCTGGTGTGGCAGAATACTCACTATCAAATGGCTGCAGCTGACATCACATGGACTACTGTGTCATTGCAAATAGACATATAGTACACTGAAGCCATATAAAATGTTTTCGTAACATTATGCCTATGTGTGTTACCGCAATTGACAATCCACGGAAAGATGAATGACCAATCGAGGACAAAAACAACACATAGGATGTCCATTCCATGAGAGAATCGTCCAGTCAAATCAAACTTTATTTGCCACACGCGCCGAATACAACAAGTGTGGGCTTTACCGTGAAATGCTTACTTACAAGCCCTTAACCAACAGTGCAGTTCAAGAAGAAGAAAATACTTTCCAAGTAGGCTAAAATAAAAAGTAGTAATAACAAATAACACAATAAGAATAACAATAATGAGGCTATATACAGGGGGCACCGGTACCGAGTCAGTGTGCGGGGGTACAGGCTAGTTGAGGTAATCTGTACATGTAGGTGGGGGCGAAGTGACTATGCATAGATAATAAACAAACAGCGAGTACCAGCAGTGGGGGGGTGACGATTTTTATGAATTATTCAGCAGTCTAATGGCTTGGGGGTAGAAGCTGTTGAGGAGCCTTTTGGTCCTAGACTTGGCCCTCCGTTACTGCTTGCCGTGCGGTAGAAGAGAAAACAGTCTATAACTTGGGTGACTGGAGTCTCTGACAATTTTATGGGCTTTCCTCTGATACCAGCTATTATATAGATCCTGGATGGGAGGAAGCTTGGCCCCAGTGATGTACTGGGCCGTTCGCACTACCCTCAGTAGCGTCTTACGGTCAGATGCCGAGCAGTTGCCATACCAGGTGGTGATGCAACTGGTCAGGATGCTCTTGATGGCTCTCATGATTCATCCTTTTAGTGTGCCAATACAATAAATCACACACATTAAGTGGGATAATTTGAGTGCTTGTTCAATATTACTAGATAACGTTACGGACTAAAAAGCAATCGGTGTGTGTTTGTGTGTGCAGGCCGCCTGAGCAAATGTCAGCAGGGGCCTTTTTCAGCTTTTACTGCAATGTGCCAATACACCACCCCCCTCAGGTGGTGAGATTTAGTCTTGGCCGTGAAGTCTGACTAGTAATTGAGATGGAAAACATTTTGTACAGTACCAAAGCACTACAAGAAATGAAACCTCTTTATCGTGACACCAGTTGACCATCAGGACACACCCCTGGCACAAGCCTGGGACACCCCTCCCTGGGAATTTCCTCACAACCGTTCTCTCAAAACAAGATGACCACATGTAGTTCCGCGTCTATCCGTTGGGTTTCAGTTCAGTTGAGGCAATGTTTGACTTTTACTATTACAGTGCATTTAAGAAGTATTCATACCCCTTCACTTTTCCCCAAAATAATTTACTTTACAGCCTTATTCTAAAATGGATTCAATCTACACACAATACCCCATCATGACAAAGCAAAAACAGGTTTTTAGACATTTTTGCAACTTTATTAAAAATAAAAAACGGAAATATTACATTTACATAAGTATTCAGACACTTTACTCAGTACTTTGTTGAAGCACCTTTGGCAGCGATTACAGCCTCAAGTCTTCTTGGGTATGACGCTACAAGCTTGGCACACTTGTATTTGGGGAGTTTCTCCTATTCTTCTCTACAGATCCTCTCCAGCTTTGTCAGACTGGATGGGGAGCGTCGCTGCTATTTTCAAATCTCTCCAGAGATGTTAGATCAGATTCAAGTCCGAGCTCTGCGTTGTCTTGGCTGTGTGCTTAGGGTTCTTGTCCTGTTGGAAGGTGAACCTTCAGCCCAGTCTGAGGTCCTGAGCGCTCTGGAGCAGGTTTTCATCAAGGATCTCTCTGTACTTTGCTTTGTTCATCTTTCCCTTGTTCCTGATTAGTCTCCCAGTCCCTGCTCCTGAAAAACATCCCCACAGCATGATGCTGCCACCAACATGCTTCACCGTAGGGATGATGCCAGGTTTCCTCCAGATGTGACACTTGGCATTCAGGCCAAATAGTTCAATCTTGGTTTCATCAGACCAGAGAATCTTATTTCTCATGGTCTGAGTCCTTTCGGTGTCTTTTGGCAAACTCCAAGCGGGTTGTCATGTGCCTTTTACTGAGGAGTGGCTTCCGTCTGGCCACTCTACCATAAAGGCCTGATTGGTGGAGTGCTGCAGAGATGGTTGTCCTTCTGGAAGGTTCTCCCATCTCCACAGAGGAACTCTGGAGCTCTGTCAGACCATCGGGTTCTTGGTCACCTCCCTGACCAAGGCCCTTCTCCCCCGATTGCTCAGTTTGGCTAGGCGGCCCGCTCTAGGAAGAGTCTTGGTGGTTCCAAACTTCTTCCATTTAAGAATGATGGAGACCACCGTGTTCTTGGGGACATTCAAAACTGCAGACATGTTTAAGTACCCTTCCCCAGATCTGTGCCTCGACACAATCTTGTCTCAGATCTCTATGGACAATTCCTTCAACCTCATGGCTTGGATTTTGCTCTGACATGCACTGTCAACTGTGGGACCTTAGACAGGTGTGTACCTTTCCAAATCATGTCCAATCACTTGAATGTATTTAAAATCATAAAGAGAATCGCACACTCTATGTATAAACTCCCAGTGATTTATTGGGTAAATCACGTTTCGGCATCACTGTACCTTCTTCGAAGAAGGCCTAATATACAATGGAATTGCTTACCAAGATGACATTGAATGTTCCTGAGTTACCAAGATGATGTGAGTGGCCTAGTTACAGTTCTGACTTAAATCAGCTTCAAAATCTATGGCAAGACTTGAAAACGACTGTCTAAAAACAACCAACTTGACCGTGCTGGAAGAATTTTTAAAAGAATAATGGTCAAGTATTGTACAGTCCAGGTGTGCAAAGCTCTAAGAGACTTACCCAGAAAGACTCACAGCTGTAATCACTGACAGTAATTCACTTTTTGTCCTGAATCCAAAGTGTTATGTTTGGGGCAAATCCAATACAACACATTACTGAGTACCAAGCTTCACAATTTCAAGCATAGTGGTGACTGCATCCAGTGGCAACATTTTGAGCCCAACAAAATAAAAATACAAATAAAACTTGTGTTGTATTGGTGTTAAATATGTTTTTTTTTTGTTGGGGGGTTGCCTTATTTGCATGGTATTTTGGCATTAATACATGTCACATGTCAGTTTGCAAACCATGTAAAAAAGATATACAGTGGGGCAAAAAAGTATTTAGTCAGCCACCAATTGTGCCAATTCTCCCACTTAAAAATATGAGAGAGGCCACTAATTATAATCATAGGTACACTTCAACTATGACAGACAAAATTAGAAAAAAAATCCAGAAATTCACATTGTAGGATTTTGAATGAATTTATTTGCAAATTATGGTGGAAAATAAGTATTTGGTCAATAACAAAAGTTTATCTCAATATTTTGTTATATACCCTTTGTTAGCAATGACAGAGGTCAAACGTCTTTACAAGGTTTTCACACACTGTGTCACGCCCTGGTCTAAGTATTTTGTGTTTTTCTTCATGTATTGGGTCAGGCCAGGGTGTGGCATGGAGTTTTTGTATTGTGGTGTGTTTTGTCTTGGGGTTTTGGTGTGTATGTATTTGGGATTGTAGCTAGTGGGGTTATCTAGCAAAGTCTATGGCTGTCTGGAGTGGTTCTCAATCAGAGGCCGGTGCTTATCGTTGTCTCTGATTGGGAAGCATATTTAGGCAGCCATATTCTTTGGTTGTACTGTGGGTGATTGTCCTGAGGTTCCTGTCTCTGTGGTTTGCACCAGATAGGGCTGTTTTTGGTTTTCTAAGTTTATTGTTTTTGTAGTGTTCATGTTTATCCGTGTTTATTAAACATGAGTCAATATAACCACGCTGTGTTTTGGTCCTCCTCTACTTCACCACAGGAAAACCCTGACACACTGCTGCTGGTATTTTGGCCCATTCCTCCATGCAGATCTCCTCTAGAGAAGTGATGTTTAGGGCTGTTGCTGGGCAACACGGACCTTCAACTCCCTCCAAAGATTTTCTATGGGGTTGAGATCTGGAGACTGGCTAGGCCACTCCAGGACCTTGAAATGCTTCTTACGAAGCCACTCCTTCATTGCCTGGGCGGTGTGCTTGGGATCATTGTCATGCTGAAAGACCCAAGCCACGTTTCATCTTCAATGCCCTTGCTGATGGAAGGAGGTTTTAACTCAAAATCTCACGATACATGGCCCATTCATTCTTTCCTTTACACGGATCAATCGTCCTGGTCCCTTTGCAGAAAAACAGCCCCAAAGCATGACATTTTCACCCCCATGCTTCACAGTAGGTATGGTGTTCTTTGGATGCAACTCAGCATTCTTTGTCCTCCAAACACGACAAGTTGAGTTTTTACCAAAAAGTTATATTTTGGTTTTATCTGACCATATGTCATTCTCCCAATCTTCTTCTGGATCATCCAAATGCTCTCTAGCAAACTTCAGACGGGCCTGGACATGTATTGGCTTAAGCAGGGGGACACGTCTGGCACTGCAGGATTTGAGTCCCTAGCGGCGTAGTGTGTTACTGATGGTAGGCTTTGTTACTTTGGTCCCAGCTCTCTGCAGGTCATTCACTAGGTCCCCCCGTGTGGTTCTGGGATTTTTTGCTCACTGTTATTGTGATCATTTTGACTCCACGGGGTGAGATCTTGCGTGGAGCCCCAGATCGAGGGAGATTATCAGTGGTCTTGTATGTCTTCCATTTCCTAATAATTGCTCCCACAGTTGATTTCTTCAAACCAAGCTGCTTACCTATTGCAGGTCTACAATTTTGTTTCTGGTGTCCTTTGACAGCTCTTTGGTCTTGGCCATAGTGGAGTTTGGAGTGTGACTGGTTGAGGTTGTGGACAGGTGTCTTTTATACTGATAACAAGTTCAAACAGGTGCCATTAATACAGGTAATGAGTGGAGGACAGAGGAGCCTCTTAAGAAGTTACAGGTCTGTGAGAGACAGAAATTTTGCTTGTTTGTAGGTGACCAAAAACGTATTTTCCACCATAATTTGCAAATAAATTCATTAAAATCCTACAATGTGATTTTCTGGATATTTTTTTTTCTCATTTTGTCTGTCATAGTTGAAGTGTACCTATGATGACAATTACAGGCCTCTCATCTTTTTAAGTGGGAGAACTTGCACAATTGATGGCTGACTAAATACTTTTTTGCCCCACTGTATATCATTGAGGTCATAAAGCCCCATACAGCGTAGGGGTTGGTAATGTTCTCTAGTTGCGCTGTGATTGGCTCAGTGTTCTGTCACTCGTGAGGACACTACGTCACCGCCAAATCTAAGGGGAGAGCTCGAAAATTCAAGCCCCTTGGGTGCTGCCATAGAGTTACATTAGAAGTGCCCATCCAAGAAAGCTCAAGGTTATTGGCCACAGATAAAATGACGTCATATCACGTTAAATCTACAGTAGCTTTTATTGGACTGATCATGTCAACATCATACTTTCAAAATCTAAGCTAGCAGTCATCTTCATGAATCACATCGACAATCTACTGGCAAATCCTTTTTAACATTGGTCATATGAAAATAAATAATGAAAAGAAATCAAAGATAAAATGTATCGGTGCTCATCAGCCATTGGACAAAAACATTACATAACAAGTTCGAAATCGCAAATTCAGTCTACTTTCCTCCAGACACTGGGAGATGAATTCTCCTTTCAGCAGAACATGAACCTAAAACACAAGGCCAAATCTACACTGTAGTTTCTTACCGAGAAGACAGTGAATGTTCCTGAGAGGCCGGGTTAAGCTTTTGACTTAAATCTACTTGAAAGTCTACAGCAAGACCTGAAAATGGTTGTTTATCAATGATCAGCCACCAATTTGACAGAGCTTGAGGAATTTTGAAAATAATAATGGGCGAATGTTGCACAATCCAGGAATGGATATCTCTTATAGACTTACCCAGAAAGACTCACAGATGTCATCGCTGCCAAAGGTTCTTCTAGATAGTATTGACTCAGGGGTGTGAATACTTATGTAAATAAGATATTTCTGTATTTCATTGCCAATACATTTTCTAACCTGCTAGATTTGGAATATTCAGATCATCATCAGTTGAGAACCTGATGAACATCACATCTACCTAAGCAGCACATCACTGATCATTTAGATTTGTGGGCTGACATGATGTTTGTCATTATACATTAGAACTTTATACAGTCCATCACTGAAATCAATCATGGCATTCAAAGGGCACTCGATCCAACAAATGACAGTCAGCCATCTCAGTTGTCCGTCTCATGGAGGGGGCCCCATTTCAGTTAGGGAGATTACTGTAACACACCAAGTACCAGTGCAGAGGCGGTGACATTTGAGAGGGAGGGTGAAGGTTGTTCCCGGCCCTGGAGCAAAAGGGAGCGAAAGGACGGGAGGGGCCAGGCGCAGATTGAATTTCAACAGGACAGCATTCCCCCAAAAAATTAAGACAGACAACATAAGAGAGGGAAGAGGGAAGGACAGAATTGTGAGTATTGAACAGCAAACAGGTAGAAACGATAATTCGTGAACAGGTCAGGGAGGTGAGAGACGGGAGTGGACGAGTACTGGAGGAGTGTCCATCAAGGAGTGTCTCAGGGTTGGGGACATCCGTAGAAGACCACGTGTTGGACGGACAGACGGACATGGTGACAGACCGAAAGATTCATGGGAGAAAAACAATGTGACTTTACATCACGCAGTTAGTCTCCGTTAGCGGCTGCCAGTCACTCAGTGAGTGACTCGCTACATCTGGCTATCAATTGCTCGTTAGTCATTATACCTCACGTTTATAGTGCATATTGTCGTTACTGTTCTGTCTCAAACAATTATTTTATGGATGAAAGGTGTTGCATAACCCTTACCAATGAAATGTGTGAAATAAATGAAGAGTATACTCTACAAACATGTTTGGATTATGTGTGCATAGCGTAACTTAGACATAATTACACATCGTTTGAAGATGATTTTGTACAGTACAGGCCTTTGTACAATTACATGTCTCACAGAGAACTCAACAGTAACAAAGACGTTCGACATGACTGCTTCCTCTTGCATATTTACAGCTTAAATCCTGCAACTAATAATGACTATATCATATGTGTAGTGATAATGCCTCTATTCCCACACTGATCCAATTCCCACTCTGGTTTCAGACCCACATCCGCTTTAAGTACAAACTGTCCTTACTACATACAAAGGAGAAAGGGCCCGGATTGTGGACTACGCCAATAAAGGCAGGGATGGAAAACAACGACCCAGAAGGAGGTGGAGAAGGAGGAAGGAGAGACATAGAAGGAGAGAAAGACAAACGGCTGAAGAACCAACTCAACAGCGAGGAGAAGGGCGAGAAAGAGAACCAAGTGGGCGGTGAGAAGGAGAGGAAGCGGGTGAGCCGGCGGTCCGGATCACTGTGGAGGAGCGGCTGGGCGCCGAGCGAACGTCTTGCGATCAACGTCTCAGGGATGCGCTACGAGACCCAGCTCCGCACCTTGGCCCAGTTCCCAGACTCCATGCTGGGCGACCCCAGGCGGCGGCTTCGCTACTTCGACCCATTGCGCAAGGAGCTCTTCTTGGACCGCAACCGGGCCTGTTTTGACGCCATCCTCTACTTCTACCAGTCGGGCGGGCGGCTCCGGCGGCCCGCCAACGTGCCCCTGGACATTTTCATAGACGAGCTGTATTTCTATGAGCTGGGCGATGAGATCATGGCACGCTTCAAGGAGGATGAGGGTTTCCCCAAGGAGGAAGCCCCATCGCTGCCCGTCAACGAGGTCCAGCGGAGTCTGTGGATGCTTTTCGAGCACCCGGAGTCGTCATCGGGCGCGCGCATCATCGCCATCATCAGCGTCATGGTGATCGTGGTGTCCATCCTCATCTTCTGCCTGGAGACGCTGCCTGACTTCAGGAGCGAGAAGGAGCTTCGTGAGGTAAGGCAGCAAGAGGGCAAGGGAGGAGTGAGGTGGGATAAATAGGAGACAAGGACAATGGAACAAGTTGGTGTTTTGTGTGTGGGGGGGGAGTTTCTCAATAGTCCAAACTGGCATCCTCCACTTGTTTCCTCATCTTCACCGGCACTAATCTGAGAGCTCTGTATAACTGGAAGTCAGATAGAATATGTTAGTGGCCAACTGGAGGACTTACTTATTCTTATTTGATTCTTCAAATTCAGTGTTCAACTTGGACTGAAATAAGTGCTGGTACTCATTTTGGGTGCTGGTATTGTTTATAGTTAGGTGCAGGAGCAATACGCTAATATTCTATAAGAGGAACGAACTGGAGCTCAAGCAGTAGAAAATGTGAGGTGCCGGTACTCAACTCTGGTGAGCTCCTACCCAAATCAAGCACTGATGCTATCGAAGGAGATTGAGTGGGCAAAGGCTTTTGGAGTGAACATTCAGTAGAAGGAAAGTCTTACAGAACATTGTGACATACTGGACATGTATTGGAAAGGGAGAGGGTAAATATTATATTTTGTGAAAGATGCATAACAAGCATATAAGAAGCGAGGCAATGACGTCAATAAAACAATTACTTCATAAAAACAATGATGTCATTGAAACAATCAAATGAAATACTACATTTTGGTCTAGCTCCCACTTATCTGCTTTTGAATATTTAATAGAATTTTGAAACGCGTCACGAGAACAAGATGGATGGAGGGAAAGATAAATGAGAGCCATGTGTCATTTTTTAAATCATAATAATAATTGAAACCGTTCAAATAGGATATTGGATATTTACTTCAGATATGGGATTGAATGAGTAGGGTGACACGCGTTTTGTGTCGTACAGTCAACTCATCAAGCAAAAGCCTACCTCACATGGTCTGTGTGTCTTGAATGGGATGTGTGTTGTCACGTGTCAAACGGCAACCGGATACCACTAACCAGCAGGTGTTTAGGTAAACACACTACCGGTGCGCATAGCTGACTACAGTGAATTATGTGGAGAAATATTGACTGGGAGACAAATCAAGGAGAGATAAGAGTAAGGCTGACGTGTGATTATTTTAGTCAGCTGGTGGCCCAAGACCTCTACAATATACTTCAGTCACGAAGATGAGATGGGAGGACCTTGGGAGATAAAGCGACATATGTTGTCATGTTAACACATTCCTTCAGGAGAGCTGTGCTAGGCTGATGGCGGCTGCCTTTTTGCGCGAGGGCCGACAGCCAAGAAACGCAGTAACCCCAGTGAGGAGCGGCTGGCTGACTTGAGGAGTGTTGGCTATGCTGGGAGGAAGACGGGATATAGCGGACAGTGGAGATGGATGGGGAGTAGCGTGAACACTCATGTTTCTCCTTGGCGATCTCAAGCGGTTATATATAGTGCAGGGACACTCCTAAGAGTACATCAACACGTAGATATCTGCCTTTATTAATAAACACGTCGACAGCGACCTCCTACCAGAGAGAAATCATGAATAAGTCCTACTCGATTATACTTTTGACTTGTATTGTATCTCCAGACACACAGTCATATTTCACACATTGCACTCCTGGTTGTTGTGGTGACTTTTTGATCACTCGACATTAAATATGAGAAGCTGAAAGAAATAATCGGTGGACAGTCTGGCACTCTGACAGGGGAAATAGACAGACAGTTGGACAGTCTGATAGACTGTCACCGGGCAGATTGAAACTCAAAGCCAGAAATAATTTGAGCTCAAAGTGTGAAAACAGCTATTTCACATGTGAAAATGTGCATCTGCACATTTGACGTGCTTTTTCCGCAAGGGAACCAAATGAACCCCCAAGAAATGGCGCAACATTTTGTATTTGCTTGTAGTACATTTTGTTACTTCATCATCATAAAAATATGAATTGTTTATAACTAATTGACGAGAACAATTGTGCGATCAGGCTGGACCAACAAAACAGTATTTTTCATTGGCAATAAGTACTAGATGATTAGTAAGGCATAAACTAATAATAAGCAGAGGGGGAAGTATAATTATGTTTTTAGGAAGTGAAATCTGTAAATCGAAATGAAAGTTCATTTCAAGTCCCATTATCTGCTCAGTTTTCGCTCCAAGATACCAAACCCAAATATACCGAAAATGTTGCAATACATAACACAGAAAAATGCTCTACAAATCACAGTAGGCCCATAACGTCTCATCTTCATCCTCTGACAGATTAGAAGTTCAATTTGCATTTTTTTCTTTCTCATTTTCCCCTCTTCCTCCCTGCCTCCCTGTCTTCTCCTCTCCCTTTGTCCAGGAGTACTTCTACAAGTACCACGCCCAGCACAA